>NC_069792.1:26450000-27075000 GCF_027406575.1 Nycticebus coucang | reverse complement strand
GGGGAATACTAAAAGACCTCTGGGTTTTGAACGAATCAGATCCAGAGTTTCTGCCTTTATAGATACAGACTGCGGCAGAGAAGTCTTCACACTGACTTATCTCTAGGACAGTGAGATTCAAAGAACAGTATGCTATGGGCTGGATTGTGTTCCCCCTAAATTCATATGTTGAAGCTCTATCCCCCAAAAGCTCTTAGGAGGTAATTTTATGGGGTTTGAGGATTTCCTGTCTCTCTCTACCATGTGAAGACATAACGAGAAGGTGGCTGTCTATAAACCAGGAAGAAAGAGCCCCGAATAGAAACATGATCAACCTGCACCCTGAGCTTGGACTTCCCATCCTCCTAAACTGTGAGAAGTAAATTTCTACTGTTTACATCACCCAGTCTATAATAGTATGTTATTGCAATCCCAGCTGATTAATGCATGTACAATGGGTTTCACAGCTGGCACTCTATAGTCCTGAATAAGTCACTTAATGCTTTTTTAATCTCAGTTTCCTAACTTGTCAATTGACAGTAATAATCCTTATTCCACACAAATTTCTGGGAAGATCAATGAAATAACATATCTGGAGTGTGACAGATACTGAGTAAACTTTTTTTTAAATGCTACTTCCTATGTCTCCCATCCTTTGCCTTTTGTCACTTGAACACGATTATAAAATGTAAAGGGAACAATAATGCCACCATTGCTTTCCAAATAGATTGATAATAATCGTATCTAAAAACTATTGCTTATGTTGCCAGACACTATACCGAACACTTTATTTTGCATTATCTTACTGAGTCCTCAGAAAATAAATATTGCCATTCATTTTTAACAGTTAAAGAAACTGAGGCTTGGAGAGGATAAGCAGCGTGTCGAGGGTATGTGGTTACTACGTGGCAAAGCTTGGATTCATATCGATAGATGTCTGTCTGATTCCTTGGGCTGAATTCTGACTCATTTTCTAATTCCCAAGCATATGATTATTGTTCATTCAATCATAATGGCACAGGGGAGTCAATCACTTCTCTCACGCATCTCACTATCTAAACGGAAAGACAAAAGTGAAAATCAAAAATTAGTAAATAGAGTAATAAATGTTAGATTTGTGCAGGATGTGATTGAGCACAGAGGACAGATGTCACCTGTCCAAAGTAGCCAGAAAAGAGTTCCAAAATCAGCTTGCTGAATTGACAAGGTTGCGCAGGACATTTCAGACAGAGGGAATAAAAGCACAGAGGCAAAAAGGCAAGGCTCTTTGGAGATCTACACGCAGTTCTGGACACCTACAGTGAAGGGCATACAGCAGAGAAATGGAATAAATGAGGCAGGAAAGGTTTGCAGAGGCCGGATTATGAAGAACATTTATATGACCTACAAAGGCATTTGAACTCTCTGCAGCAGAATGTATGTGCTAGAAAGTCATTGTTGTGTATCTTCCCCTTGAGACACTGTTTCTTTAGAGAAAGGTCTGTGCCCTGATTATCTCCAGATATCCCAAACTAACATGGGGAAGTCGCGCAGTGAACGTTTGTTGAATGAAAAAGTAAGTGAATGAATGAACAAATGAATGGATAAGGGAGCAGTCTTAAGCACATCGTAATACACACTTTCGGATCACTTTCTCTGCAGGGGGCAGGGTAACAGGGTTCCAAGAATGAGGTAAGAGATAACAGTGATGAGGGAATCATACTTATGCAACAAAGACATAGTGAGGAAGATACTGGAAAGTTATTGGGGAGAGGGACTATTATGAATCAATGCCAGAAAACCCAGGAGGTTGCTTGGGGCAGAGTGAGGTGATCTAGAGATGGGGAGAAACAGATTTTGGGAGAATCCAGTTGAGTTTTGGGCAGACTGAGTTTGAAGAGGTTGCAACTTACAGGTGGATATCTATGGTTGTCGTTTAGGTTTAGAAGGTGGAATGAAGGGTTATGGGATTAAAATCAAGGCAATACCTATTTACATTGAAAGAGAAAATGTGTAGAGGCTATTGACAAAGAATTCTAGTGATGAATCCTGGAAAAAAAAAAACATGAAAAAACAAGTGTTCTCAAGATGTTGGTACATGTTATAGAATCCTACTGGATGTTAAGGGTAGAGAAAGAAGAGCCTAGAACAGGTGCTTAGAAAGAGTCTGCGATGAGATGAGTCTTGTATCATGAAGTCTAAGGAAAACCCAAGGAGTATGTATCCAACAGTATTAAATGCTGCCAAAGGAGTAAATTGAGCACTCTTTGCTTTGTGTCAGTTAGCACAATATTTTCTGGGGAAATTACATGATAACCATGGAATTAATTATAAACCGATTTTAAGTGTCAGTTTTCCTTGGTGCTGTATTTTTCCTGTGGGTTGGGTACATTTTATATCCAGCATTTGAAATTGAGTATTTAAGACAAGTAAATAATCATAACCACAAATACCTTCTCTTTAAAAAAAAAATGTTAATGCACTGTAATACCAGGAATATGAGGAATGTAATTGCTTGCTTGTTCAAGACATCCTTAAATAAGCTGATGTAGACGGGAAAAATCAAGAGAACCAAATGAAAATGTCAAAGAAACTGGTGTGCTCCTCTTTCTAGTGGGAGGACTATTTAGGATGACTATGGAAATATTATATCTCTTTCGGTAGAATGAAATATTAAAAATAGAAGTACAATGAAGATTGAGCACAGCAACTCACTTTCAAAAATAAGGATGGTTTTCATAGCGTAGAAAGTGTTAAGACTTCTTAGTTATTATTCTACTATAATTCAGTTTTAAAAATATTCATTGAGACTAAGAAATACTTGTAAAGCATTTGCTTTATGCAAAGGAAAAACATCCACATCTTTTTAAAAAATTTAACTGATGTATGATACACATGAGGAATGTGTGTAAGTGTATAACTAAATGTTTTCTTCACAGACTGAGTACAGCTGTGAAATCTACTTCCAGATCAAGAAACAGAACATTAGGAGCACCCAATATGTTTTCTCTGAGCTTCCTTCCATTCACTAAGTGTAAACGCCATCTACTTTCTGCAGCATCAAGTCTAAATTTTAAGTACTAGATTTAATCTGATTCTCTACAATGGAAGAAGACAATATGCACGTGGTTCATGGAAGATAGCGCATTCACCTACTAATCTCATTTAGGCTCTAAGCTTGTCCGTGGAGGGGATTATGGCTTATTTTATTTACCTTTGCCTGAGGGCCTAGTGCAGGGTTTATAATATAGTAGAAATTCAATAATCATATTGACTAATAAAAATGGAAAGTAATGGGGCTGAGGAAAACTTGAGGCAAACTGGATTGAGGTGACGGAGGGATTTCAGTCTTGGTGACACTGAAGTACAACATATACCTGGACCAGTTCTTATCCAGAGCCTGATCTAGAGCAGGGCAGAGAGAAAAAGAGTAATTCTCTCAGGCTGGTGTTTTAGTCTCCAATGACATGATAGGAAAGAGGAGGTCTGATACCTGCACCATTTCTGATTGTGTCATGACCTCAGAGTGATTCTTTCAGTAGAACTTGACACAAATCTTGAATAGTTGAGAATGTGATCAATTTTGTTTTCCTTTGGATTCCTAATGGAGGCTAAAATAATCACTTTCTAGAGACCACAAGAAGGTTATAGTTGAAGGGAATACATTTTGCTGGTAATATTTTATCTTAGCTGGGTGTTCTACATATATTTTAGAGTTTTTTCTCTTTATATACTGAAAAATATTAGACATACAAAAGAATAATTGGCTACATATTTTGTAGAATTTTTAATGTCCTAAGTATTATCAATAACAGTGGCTTTAAGATATTTCCATTGTAATGATACTAATAAAAATTAAGTAAATTCACTCCATAAACCAGCCTTATACTTTACGTAATTAATCTCTAACAGTGTCACAATTACTACAACTCACATTATATGATATTCTTTTATTAAGAAAAAGAGGCTTAAAGATGTTCAGCTACTGGTCAAATCTACAAATCTAGTGGGTTTTTGAATAAAAATTCAAACCAGGTCTTCCCTGAACCTGGGCTTCCTCCTACTATAAGATATTCCGTATCTTATTAATTTCAATACTTTGAGCTTTTACCCATAATTAGATATTCAACACTGCCTACTGAAGTTTGTTGTGTTTGTTGGTTTGCTTGTTTTAATTTAATGACTAAGAAGATAAACTTTTAGGCAGAAAGTACAGCAGCCCAGGAGTTTTTGTCTTGTAAGGGCTGGCCATCATTCACAAGGAGTTTCTGTATCATGCCTGAATGGTTGGTTGTGAATTCAAAATGAGGAGACAGAATTCCCAAGTATTATATATGGCTTACGCACAGAAAGGTGTCCCTGATTGTTCTATGTGAAGATACAGCAGTTGACGTTCTGACCAATTTAGTCATTTTTTTTTGAGAGGGAGGTATAAAAGCTGTTGTCTCTAAGAGTTCCAGTTAAAAAGAAAATGGTACCTTTTTCGTTTTCATTATGACTCTAGCTTGAATTAAACTAAGGAATCATTAGAAACTGCACAAATGGTTTCATACAAGTGAACTGTCCCGGTGAAAGGTCACCTCTCAGCTAGGGGCTCTCAGAGAGGCAAGTTAACCTCATGAGAGGTGAAGGCCATAATTTCTCAGGCTCTGATTATCTCCTCAAACTGGGGGATTGGAAGGAGAGGGTGATCTTCTCTGGAGAGGATAAAAGCAGGGTCCTCAATAGCTTCCTGTTGTCCTCTCAGAATAGAGTAAGAAGCTAAGACCAGGACAGGCTCTGTTAAGGGAAGCCCTTCTGTGGCTACCCTTGTATGCAGGTTGGGTTGAGTCATCCTCTCTAGCTTGTCACACCAGCCCTTCCTGGCCTGTTCTGCCTTCAGGTGGGGCCATTCTGAGCTTCTCCCAATGTACCTTCTAACGTTATCTTAAAAGTGCTTGAGAACTATTCTGAAATTAGCAAATGAGAGCATATGCACATATCTTTGGTAAATTTCCTAAACTACTAAAATTCCACAAAGTCAGATTTTGACTGCTATATGGCACAACTTTCCCATGTGCAATTTTAAGTACTGTAAGATACCAAATAGGTGACAAGGAGGTAGCAGGTAATAAAAATAAAATATTGTTATTTTGTTTTTCACAAATAAATATGTAAAGAAATAAAACCATCCCTTTAAAATCTGGTAGATTATTACAGGCCATATCAAGAGAGAAAAGGAATGTGTTAAAACTGATCAAGAAAAGTTATTCTTTAAAATAGCTGTCAATTTAATTATTTATGATTTTTACTGGGCTCACGAGTAAAAAGACAAATTTTCTATAACTGGATAGCTATTGTAAAGCTAACTAGATACCTTTGTCTTTCTTCTTGCTTTTTTATTAAGCTCTATAGACTAAGAGCTTGGCTATAAATAAAACTATTGATGTTAAAAGGTCATGACTATGACCTTTCACGTGTTTCTTCTCCACTGTATCTATATACACTGTATACTTTACCCAGAGAAGAGATTCTTTATTTAAGAGAGCTTAAACTGTTCAAATTTGTAATGTACTGGGGATTTTGGAATGTCTAGGGGACTTAGTGGATAAAGAACTGACCTTTCATCTCTGAACCCAGACACAGTCCACACTCAGATAAATGAAAAAAGTTTTGTGTCAGTTGCTTGTATGATAAACTGGTACTCTCTCCACTATCTTGCAACCCAATTAAGCATTACTGGCAGGTCTGGCCTCAAGAGGCACATGGAGTATAGAAATGGAATTGCTTCTGCTCCTGGAGAGGGTGTCTGGAGCTTCAAGATAGGATTTTAAGGTTATAAATGGGCAGTATTGGCTAAAGTTACATACACCTACCCAGAAAGCCATAAACCTGTATAGAAGCCATCCCCCATAACCCACATGCAAATTTGGGATACTGGCATATGTTTCAAAATTCATACTTTGGACTTTTATTTGGTATGTCATCAAATTCAATCTACAAAATATTTTTATTTTGTTACTTTATAAGATAAAAGATAATTTCAATGTAATGAGTAGTAGCAATTGTGTATAGTAGTCATAGCATACAAGGCAATTTAACAATGACAGAGCCAATTTAATATTCACAAAACAGTGTCGATCCGATTTTCTAAAATAGTAAATAATGAAAAAGTACCTGCATTTTATTTCGGAACATGTGATACAAAGCGGTGACAAGTTTTTCATTTTCTTACCTAAATTTTACTTACCTAAAACATTAAACTTTTCAGATCAGCATTGCAATTACTTAAAAGACTATGTAAGCGTCTTGTGACATAACTGATGTTTCTTGCAGCTTTGATTTTCAACTATACAGTTCAATGATGTAAGTAAATGCTCACTACCTACTTCAGGATGAAAGATGATTGAATGAAATATCATTGCATGTCAAGGGAAGTCATTGTTAAGTTGGAAAAAAATCCGTTAAATGTTTCAGTTATACAGAAATTATGGAAGAGAAAAGATTGAATAATTCCTATAGAAATATTCAAATAAATTTAAAATTTCAACAATGAAAGGGACCAGGTTTAACTTGAGAAGAATCTTGTTCAAAGAAGGTGCTACAGTGTATGAAGATCTTTATTTTTCTTCCTCAGAGAAAGACAATGGATGTTATTGAATTGAATTGAATTGAACAGAATTATAGCTTTCATTTACATCCTGAGAACTTGGTAATATGCACTTGTACATCAATATATTTTAAAATTAACGGGAGAAAAAGAATTTTTTTTTTGTTAAGGGTATATGACATATGACAAGGATAAAGTAGTGAACACCACTGATTAATTTCTTTTGGTTGGATTACAAGTTACTTTTATTTACTACTTTACATTTTTCTGTATTTTGTTAAGTCTCATACAATCTTTATTATTTATTTTTTAACTATGGAAAGCAATCTGTGAAATAAACAGATCTCCCTAAATTCTACCTCATTACAAATTTTACCTTAGTCATCTACTCATTCATGTTTGGAAAATAAAATGTAGAATATTCACTCTTTAAATATGAAAATCCTTAAATGCACTGAACATTAGAGGAAGAAAACTTGAAAATTTTTTACATGGTGATAATCTGATTTGAAAGTTGAGTGAGGATGAATCCAATAAAGGTGAAGAATTCAAATTTGATAGCAGAGGCAAGTGTGGCTGGGAACTTCAAAATAAATGCTTGGGAAGAACGTGTTGAGTAGTGTGAAAGAAAAGCAGGAGTAGTTTGCTCTGTGTACACAGATGATCTGGACACTTTATATTATTGGGTTTGGCCAAATTGATCAAATTAACCATGTGATTACTCAATTATACTTTAGTTAAGACATGACATGGGAATGGCAAAATATTAGCTAAATAGGAAGAAATAAGTAAATGGAGAAATAAATAAAACTCAGAGGATAAAAAAAAAGAAAACATTAGGTTATAAACTATTACCAAATGGACTGGAGGTGAGGAAATGATGGTAGACTTTGTCTTTGAAGATTAATTTAGAAATATAGGCTAAAGTCTGAGAAGAATTGAACTAGAATATTGATGTGAGGAAAGATCAAAAGCTAAAATTCAGATTTTATCGCTACGGAATTCTGTTTTTATATCTTAAGATGTTTTACGATGACCCAGGCTCTCCATTTGGCGTTTCAAAGGGAGATCAGATATAATTATTAAGAATAATTTACAAGTGGGCTTTTATTTTATATATTACCTATGTAATAGTATCTTCTTATGCAAACCATTTTTCCTACTTCACATGGAAAACTAAATGGGAAACCTGGAATTCTGACATCAACACATAAAACTTTTATCATTTCTAAATCTTTATATAGTTAGATTTTTTTCTTTATGAACTATAGAAATAAAGCTTTCAGTTACTTTACTTGGATTAAATCACAGCATCCTGATATCCCAGCAATACAATTAAAAGTGTAGGTAAAAATCACATTTCTATGAATGCCATATTTTCCTGACTCTTCTCTTCATCCCCTTTCCTGCCAGCCTAACAAGTGTAGTTTAAATAGCTATTTACTTACTATCAAGTTAGTGTATATCTCTCTCATTAGACGTGGAGGTAAGATTATGTTTTATATTGTTTTTCTACCCTTAAATTTGAAATGCCTTGCTCATGCCACAAAATAGTTGCTAACCAATGAATGAATAAAGATCTTTTTGAGCTTTCATTTTGACTTAATTCACATGCAAAAAAAAAATAGATGCCTGCAATTAAGCATCTTTCCTTGGCTAAAAATGATTTTTGTTACCTGAAGCCTTAAGTGATTCATTTTAATTTAATTGAGTTGGGTAATTCATTGACTTGGACATAAACATTTTTCTAAAAACTGAACAAAAAAGCAGATATACCACCTTGGACTCCATAACAATATTTAATAAATTAAGATACCAAAGAAGTTGGAAGTCACTGAAGATAATTATATATTTTTTAAAAGCTGTCGTCACATTTCTCATATGTAAAGATTGTTTAGAGATTCATAGATTGTAATTTAAAACCATGTCCACTTAATCAGTGTCTGCCGGCACTCAATGTATGTTAAAGCTAAGAGGAGACCACTTGCTTTAAAGATCATAATGCCTTAGGAATGTTAATAGTATAAAACTTTCTAAAGGAAAATTATTTCTTTACTGAACAAGGAAAGAGTCAGATTGGCTTAGTTCATTTTGCACCTTTGTGCTAGAGAATCTCTGGGTTTAAATTACAGCAGCTTCAGTCTTTGCCTTTCAATCCCTTAATCCTTAAGGAGCATGGGTTTCAGTTCAAGACAACTTCACACAGAACATAAGAAAAGACTCTGTGAGCCTACCTCGAGTATCATGATCTTTTTTTTCAGCTGTGATCCTTCACTTGCATCCCATAGTAAAAATGACTTTGAGGCAAACCAGTGTCAAATAATTAATGCATTTTCAACCAAGGACTTTTTTTCCACTATGCTATAATGCAATGCATGAAAAGCAATAAATGCTTTCATGTAAGCCACTTGTACCTGTGGTTTTCATCACTGTTTCACTGGGATCCCTCACATTAGAGAACCTTTGTGAGGTACCTAACCTGAAATGGAAAGAAAAGCTGGCTGGGGAGGTTTCACATCTGGTAGCCTACCCCATTACTTAAACAGGCTATATCTTTACAAAAAAAGAAGTAAAAAGAAAAATGTTATACAGGTTGAATTGGGGCAATTATGTTCTGATCTAAGACATATATATTTGTCTATTATTTCCAGGTGTTTCTTTAAAAAACATGTTTTCTTGATCTATAATTAATATTTTGCTAATGGAATTCTAGCAAAATGCCACAAAACCACTCACCATTTCTCCATGCCATAAATGATAAGAACTAATAGTAACCATATTATGATTCTTAGGTTTTTAAGCATTATCCTAGTTTGTGTCACAACTATTATTTAAAATTATAATATCCAGGTGCTGTATATGGTATTTGATCAAAGGAAATCAGAATGTAATGAGTTATAAGTTTTCTCCCTTAGGACTCAAGCTGTACATAATGGGAAAGAGTGTGATTTATTTTCTGAGTCATTCTGGAAACAGTTATGAAAACCTTTAGTTAAATGTTGGTACTGGGGTTATTCAATCTGCCAATACTTACCTCTTACAGTGGGTTAAGGGAGTGCAATTTTTTTAGAGGAAAACTGAACTAAAATGACTTCAAAAAGGCTCTCTGAATATCATAAAGCATTACTATTAACCCCTGATTTTTAATGAATATTTTCAGACTCTATATGACACGTTCATAGAATCACACTCACAAAAAACTGAGACTTCAAAATTGACCTTTATAGATAACAAAAAGTGACACTTGATTTTTTTTTGATGGTGATGAATGCATCCTCTAAATTACAATGAGCCATCCAGCTGTAATTTTATGAGAACAGTTCTAATTTTTCTCACGTTAATCCTGTATTAAGATATGCTGACGACTTTGAATTGCAGGATTAAGTCCACTTCCCATTCTTTGCCATCTGTGAAAATGATCACCTTCCCCTTTAAGCAAATGCAATAAGGAAGCATCAGAAGAGGGTTGAACACTTTTTTTTTATTTTTGATCTTCTTCAAATATTGTTTGACCTTAATCACTGTCTTCCAACAAGCTTAATGTGACATCACCTTGAAACAAAAACACACAGCTCTCAAGTCTGGCTCTGGAATGAAAAAGCCCTGATTATTAGTCCTCTGTGTGATCTTTTCAGATTGCACTGATGAGATGAAGTTTAATCTCGTTTCTCTCCTCTCCAGTACCACAAACCACAGGCAGTTTAAGGCAGCCCGAAAATCTCTTACATCTGGAAGAGCAATAATTCATGGGATTTCTCCTGACAGCCATGACAGGCAGCAGGGCAGCAGAAACAAACATCTCTTGTGTTGTGCTATTTGCAAAAAATCAGAAGGGGAGGAGTCGGCACATGACCACATCCTTCTTTAGCATATGTTAGTGAAGAAAACCCTTTTATTTTCTGCCAGATGCTTCATAAATAGGTCCTAAATATTGCATAGACAGTAGCTATCACTTCCAAACAAAATTCCTGGGTGTCTGCTAAGCTGCAAAGCATGTGAAGGCCTATTGTCTGGCAAAGGGTCATGGTTAGATTTGCACAGATTTTTTTTTTTTAATAGATATTTCAGATTCTACACGTGATTTATAGGCATTTGCACACCCTGCTGTGCATGAATATGATACCATCTTCTGAGAAGGATTATTTCATGAAATGTATATGGGATTTAGCTACAGTAACTTTCACTGGGCAGCTTAGAATGGCCAGCAAAGTACCAGAATTTACTGCAGCACAGCTTGGGCTGTCAGGCTCAGGGTTGGTGTTTATGATTTCTGCAGAAGCAGAAATAAACAACTTCTCCTTAATGGCCTTCTTTATGTGTAGGCAGCAGCGGCCCTATCTGGTCTCACAACAGTAGCTGGTGCAACAGTCTGTCCCATTTCATGTGGAACCAATGTCTGAACATTTGCATTTCTGCTTTTCTGAGTTTTCTGCGGCAGCAGCCAGAAATGGGGAAATAGCCTGCAAATGTTTCAATGGGTAGCATTCCACTCTACTGTTTTCAGTGCTATAAATACATTGTGGATAGAATGACTCAATTTTAACTCTGACAGAACGAAGAGGAGGAAACGGCTGGATTCATTTTCGGATTGTATGTTGTCAATAAACCCTGTGAAAATGCTCGTCAAAGAAAATTTGAATGACTTCTCTGAGGGATCTGTATGTGATCCAGTTAAATCACCTTTCAGTGTGCATTGCGAGGTATATTGAAGCAATATTCAGAATGATTTCAGGCATAAGTACAAGCTTATGAATATGTTAAATATGTATTTTCATATTTAGACAAAAATTGTAAAAAGTAATTATCTAAACATTTCTTGATGTAACAACAATTTTTAAAGTTCAAAAGAATGTTAACATACATAGTTACATAGAAGTAGGCAGAATATACATTTTTTTTAAAAACGAGACAACCGTTTCATGCCAAAGAAAAACAATTCCTTTGCCAAACTACACATTATTAACTTAAAATGTGTTCCATGTGGAAATAGGAAGACTGATTTTAAGGAAAGACTAGTGATCTGAAGTCAGCTGGCTCCATGCCTGTCAACTATACATTTTGGCTTCTAGTTTTACAGCTAAAATTGGAAATATTTATTTCCCCTATTTAAGACTCGTTCTTTTCCTTTGCCTAGTAAACCAGTGAATTTGCCTATAAACATGCATACAGCGAAAACTTCCAGGCAATACGCAAGGGAAGAATAATTTGAAATCTCTTGTAGGCAGCATAGACTAGGTCAGAAAAAGTGTCTTTTATTCTGTTCTCATTTTGTCCAGCCCTTTTGCCAGCATTTTTGTATACTCATCACATTTTCTTGGGAGAAATTAAATTACTGAAGACTTCCGCTCTTGAGTTTGAAAGCTTATGACCAGAAGACAGATATATATTTGGAAGGCTTGTATTTCTACTGATGACAATATTTACCTATCACCGCTGTTTAGAATTATCAACATCAACAAACCTTCGTGTAGTCTGTCCTTGTTTCCTTTGAAGTAGTCATGGCCTGGTCTTACGCAGCGTACAGATGAATTCTGAATGCAGCTTGAATCCACAGAGATGAGCAGCCACTGGAAGGACCTGTGAAGGGAGATTCTTGACAGTGGTTTTTTAAAATAAATGCATCTGATATTTATTGGCTAGTCATATCAAACTTGCGTTGGAGAATTTGATTTATTATACACTTTCAGCATTTGATCTCGCAATTAGGAATACAGAAGGAATGATTAGCCAAAAAAATAGTATCATATTGTTTTACACAGCATGAAATAGTAGGAATTAGAACTTCAGGTATATGTGGAGAATGTGCTGCCTTTCTTTTAGTTTTGCTTTCGAAAAGGTAAATCCAGAGGCTTTTCAGTAGCCAGATTTTAGTAAGTCTGAGTGGGTGAGAGCTATTTATTGCAATTCTCAGAGTATAAAGCTCCTCCTTTTCACACATACCCCTTTGCTGGAATACCCAAGTTTTATTTATGATTTTGGATTTTATTTCACAGCATTCCAGTTTAGTTTAGCATGATGTATTTAATAACCATGTCGACTGTCTTAATTACCCTATAAAGCAGGGTTCCATTGGCATTTGACCCTCCACAGCATTCCAGAGAAACTGCAGGACCATGATAATTACCAACCGCCTGTGAGAAAATTAAACAAAAGGCCCAACTTTTAAACCACCATTTTAAACGACCTATTACATCTCAGGAATAAATCATTGATGAAATAGCCTGCTTAACAGGAAAATAGCTATTCCATAGTAAAGAATTTCCCCTTGCATGATCATGAAGAGAATATTAAGTATTCTTCAGCTCAAAAGGTTAGATTTTATGTCTGTCCAATGTCTTTTAATGACACATTTTTGTGTAATTTTGCTGTAATCAAAGCCTTTTCCAATAGAGGTTACAGACTGGGGATATTTCGTCAGTCTCCAACATTTTTCTATCCATAGACTATTAAATGCACATAGATATGGCCAGGAGGGGAAATCTGTTTATAATTGAAGAAGATTCAAATTAAAAGAAGATCTATGAATAGTTTTATTTCCCTTGATTAGCATCGTCATTTACTATATATTTTGCAAAAGGTGCTAATCAATCACTGTGTGATAAGATTGATTTATTAATTGCTGCCATAGTCCAAAAAATAGTGACCTGCTTTGAAGGTCTAAATGTCTGGATTAATTTGAGAGTGGTGCCAATATGTCATAACTAATCGTGATGTATGGTTATGTTCATTTCTATATAATAGTTTTATCAGTCTGATATGTTCCACAAACTTAAATTTTCTCTCCCCCCCTTACTCCCCATCTGCGAATATTTGTTTTGTGAAAATTGATACTTTCACACATGTTTTCTATTATAGTTTCCAGTGTCACATTAGAGATATACTAGATAATTCCTTTCTGATCTCACTGTAATCCAATGATTAGGATCATCACTTTAAAAATAGGAATACAACTCAAGGAAGGACATGTAAAACTTACAAGCTTTTGTTCTGTTTGGGAATCATTTTGAGACTCTTTTTTTGTGAATACAAGGGCAAGAACATTGCCTTGGGGTCACATAAGGTCCATTTCCAGGTTTTCCACACTAGAGAATTTTTTTTTTTTCTATTGGCACATTTCCTAGAGTCTAGAGAAGCTGGCCAATGGGTACGAGAAATAATTGGGTGATCAAGGGTGTTGTTTTGGCAAGTATCTATGGCAGGAAAAAGAAGTACCAGACTTGTAGTCAGCAGCCTGGCATTTCATATTCATTCTGCTGCTTACCAGCTGTGTGATATTCAAAAAATTACTCACCTTCTCTGAGTTTCACTTTTCTCACTTGTAAAATGGAAATGATGGTAGCTATTCCACAGGTTTGGGGGAGGATTGGAAATTCATATCTGTAAAGTGCATTCCATCATGCCTGACTCATAACAGTTACTCAGTTTTTGTTAGATTTGATTTTTTGGCTCTTCCCCCACCTGAGTTCATGATAATCTGGCTAATGCTTTGCTAAGTGCTTTCTTATTGAAATCCACTCAGAAGCTTCAAGATTTAACACCGAGAAGAGATCACCAAGTAGCAAGGAGTAGCTGCTCAGGCAGCCTTAATCTATTCCCTCCACCATGCAAGTCACATAAATTACCTGGCTATCAGTGCCAATTCCCAGGGCTACATTCCTCCTTGTTCTTCAAACCTTCTGTCCCAAACACAGACTATTCCTTTGGTTCTTCTTAACACAGTGGAGAAGGTTTCAGTTTTAATAATTTTAAAATACTATCAAAGAAAAGTATAAGGAAAACTAAAAAAAAAAAAAAATAAAATCTCATCATTAGGTTTTTGAAGGACAGAGTTTTGACTCTACTGTAATAGCTCTCACCAGGGTCTGTCCAGTTGGAGATTCTAACTTCAAAGCAATAGGGACAATTTTTTCTCTGGCTTGTCTTTCTCCACTCCTGGTCATCAACTAAAAGAAGACCATCTCATCTTCCACCAGAGTTGAACGGGTCTTCTTGACACTTTAAACTCTGCAATTTAAGGCTTCGTAGTGCTTAACATTAATTTTGCTACCCATTTAGGATTCTTCAACTTAAATCGAGGCTGAAGTCTAAGAAACAACCTCTTCTCAGCAGAGGAGTAAATTATCTCCTTCTTCAGGTGAAACTTAACTGGAATAACTTAGCCAAGGATAACTCCACAACACAATCATTTCCAAAGTTGCAATTACTGTAATATTAGTGAAACTGCATTTATTATAAAGGTAAATCTCAGTTTTGACCCTCATGTACAATTATCTAGGTGAAAATAGACAGCCTCATCCAGTAATGTCTGAAATTCATCTTTTTAAAGGGTTCTTCCAGATTCTTACTCCACAGACCCTCTAATTCAGCAGCTCCTACCAGGGGATCCATTGTAACTTGAAAGTGACCCATGAGCAGAATTTAGAGAAACTGAGGACTTGGTTGAGAAAATTGTGAATTAATTTCATTATCTTCAATTGAAAGTGTATAGTTTTATTCAAATTTGAATGTATAAATCTGAGGTGACCTTGGAAGTAGCTGGAAGCCAGAAGAGAACTTGGGAGAAGAAAGACAGTGGCCATGTCTGAACACTTTAATGAAGCAAGTAGACTTCTTATCTGCTTTACTTATCCTTGAAAACTGTTCAGCTGCAGTGTGACTATGTCTGCTGCCTCCAGTGCATCCGCTCACTGCAGAAGGAGCCATACAGGGAGAGTTTGCTGTGCCCCTTCTACCCTGTGGACTCTTAGAAGAGTGACATCAGGCCAACTGTCTAGATGGCAGAGCTGGTTTCCAAGGTCAGGGAACAGGAGCCCCAGCTGAGAAGTGTTCTACAGATGAACCCAAGTGGATATGACTTTGTATGTGGACATAGTCAACAATAATCTCATTATTTCTGATGGCCTGAGAAATGTTTGCTGTGGGAATTTACATTGGAGTAGGGAAGAATATGCAGAGAGATTCAACTCATTATATGTCCTGAGCTCCTATTGGTTCCAGCTGGCGTTAGTGGGACATGGATATAGGCACAGCACAAAATGGGACATGGGCATTTGTAAAGAGTCAGCTAATCAATAAGGAGAAATCCTACTGTCTTTAGAACTGGGTTTCTGCACTGTTGTCTTGATCTCTGAAGAGCACATGCCAGCACCATGACTTGCACTGGTCTCTAGGTGAATCTCTGGCTACACTGGGTGAGCTTTTCCTGGACATGAATGTGGGAGCCATCTCCTCTGTCACGTCAGCAATGGGTTACCTATTTTTACATTCACTAACATCATTTCTGCTGCAGAACCACTACATCCATTCTTTTTTTCTCCTGCAAATGTAATGGGTGATGATCAAGGCTGCCTGAGTATCTGTCCTATGATGAATCCAGGAAGTGCCAGTTCTCCAATTCATTCTGACAAAGCAGAATAAACCTGTGAACATGAAATAATCTACAAGAAATTATTTCGTGCTCATGATCAGAGCTAAGGACTTTTCTGCTTAGTAAAAAGATACAGTAAAGGCGGCGCCTGTGGCTCAGTCAGTAAGGCGCCAGCCCCATTTACCGAGGGTGGTGGGTTCAAACCCGGCCCCGGCCAAACTGCAACCAAAAAATAGCCGGGCGTTGTGGCGGGCGCCTGTAGTCCCAGCTACTTGGGAGGCTGAGGCAAGAGAATCGCTTAAGCCCAGGAGTTGGAGGTTGCTGTGAGCTGTGTGAGGCCACGGCACTCTACTGAGGGCCATAAAGTGAGACTCTGTCTCTACCAAAAAAAAAAAAAAAAAAGATACAGTAAAAAAATAAGTCATTTAATAATTAATTATCTTGATTAGAGAAAATTACATTTTTAATATAAAGTGTTGTCATATTCTTTTCTTTGGAAATTTTATTTATTTTTTGCCAATAGATATTTTGAACCTAAAAAAATTTGAATGCCTACAACAAGTGATAGTACTATTAGCAGTATCTGTGATATTACCAAAATAGATCTCAGATATTTTCATATCACATTATATATACGGCTGACATCATATATACTCATTACTGCCTCAAAATTATATAAAGTTGTGATCAGGCTGTTACCATATCTTATTATTTGATGCATCTATAATGAAGTGCACATTATCATAAATTATTTTTAAAAACATTTTGATAACTGTATTTAAATACCATAGTTGTCATTTGAAATTTTATATGTTTTGTTTTAAAATTTAAATCCATTCTTCTTAGATGGGGCTCTTAGATTTCCCCAACTGCCAAAGGGGTCTATAGCACAAGAATTTGAGAACCATTGCTGTGGGTATCATCTTTATCCAGGAAACCACTATGCTTCTGGGAATAGACCCTACTTTCCTAATCAATCAAGAGAAAAACAATTCAGGCTGGTCAAATCTGAGTTTCTTCTTTTGATTTTGCAAGCTAGAAATGATAATAAAATGTCATTTCCTTTTTGTATGAAACTGTGGGGATCTGATTCCAGGGAACCATGTTTACCACCAGGTGAAGAAAGTTCAGTGACTGACGGATGAAAATAAAACTAACAACTGAAATATGAGAAAAAGCAGAAAGTCCTGATAATTATTTTTATCTCTGTATGCAGTTTCTGAGGCCATCCCTGCCCTTCCTTATGGTTGGGGTATATGTGTATAATGGTTGGGTTATATGTGTATAAGCCAATGGATTTAATTTTCAAGTTTATTCAGAATAGGTTTCTGAATCTCATAATAATCACAGCAAAACATCAAAAATATCCATACTAATACAGACAAGCATCATGGCTTCCCTCTTTCATCTCTTTTCAGGCAGGATCCCAAATCCCTTTCCTGGGAGCACTTTTATTACAGACATCTACCTTTGTTCTTTTGCATACTCTGAATTCTCCTTCTCCTCCTCTTTCCTGAAAGTGTACCCTTTTATCCATGGAAAACTACCACCCTTCCCTCATATTCTCAGTCTACTCTGTATGAGTCAGACTGACCCATCTTAAGCTAGAATGATTGGAATGCAGTCTAGGACTTAGCCCTTCAGCACATTTCACAACCCTGGCTTGGTTCAACACAAGATCCAATCTGGACCCTTGAAAATCAAGCCCAGTGCTTTTATAAAACTTCAAAACAGATACAGCTTTTTCCATTGATACTGCTGACGGTATCAAAAAATTTATGCTGGAGGTACTGAAGCCCTCTCTGTGGATGCTAAGTGAAGATGTTGAGATGGATCAGAGCCTGGTGACATCATTTAAGCCCCTAGACCCAGCCATGCCAGTGGATGATTCCCAGGCACTCAGCAATCTTCCTTGCAGTTCTGTGAAACAATAAATAATTGCCATGTTTTCTTCAGTTGTGAGACAGTAAATTGCTTCACGTTTAAGTTACTTTGGGTTTGGTTTCTATCTATTAAAACCATTATGATTTTGAGTAATATAAACACATCTAAGTCAGGCCAAAATGCTCAAATATTTTTGTTAAATACTGCCAGCTAGGGTTGAGTGTGTGTTTGTGATCATGCATGTGATGTCAGTGGTCACTAGATCAATAAACTTCCCTGGTGAACAAGGAATATTTGAGAATATGTCTGTCACTTTATTTGAATTCTGAAGAATGTTCCAGGCATACTAGTGAGCATTGATCTAATTTCTTGGTGGCTAGATCTAGGGGTATACTCTGGTGGTTTGATGCTTTGCATCTTAGGGAAAGCATCCTAGGAAATGGTAAGAAAATGTGTCCCAAGAATCATGTTTTCCAGATTTTTCCTGCCTTGTAATGAGATGAACTCAAATAACTCAATAGAAAGAAAACAAATAATTAGATATGAAAATAGGCAAAGCAACAGGTATATGAAAAAATGCTCAACAACACTAGTCATTAGGGAAATGCTTTTTTCCCGTCTTGTTACGGGATGAATTTTTCAAATGATATAGTCTGTCATTCCCATTTTTCTCTCTGAGTACATTAAAAGCTGTATCTTTTCCCTGTTCTCCTATTTTGAATGAACGAATGAGTGGATGGATGAATCAGATCTCTTTGAAGTTGGACTGCCATGACAGTTGCTTCCTCACTTGTTCACCTTTGCTCACATTGTGTTTTAGTTCCCTTCCTCTTTCCCAAGCTCAACAATCTTTGGCTCCCAGTTTACTGTGTCAACTAGGTTTGTTCCACAAGGATAACCCTCAATACCCAGATAAATAAAGATGTCAAATAAGAAAAAAGTGACAAAGGAAATAAATATAGAGAATACAATAAGAATGAAAGTGTCCCAGCTTTCTCCGTCTTTAATAAATTAGTCATTCAGGTCATTCCTGGAGCGTACAACATTTGAATTATGAACACCATCACTGCAAGGGCTGGTACATATTCTTGGCATTTTGATTTCCTACTTCATGGCCTGTTCTTGCAGAAAAGACACCATCTTATAGAACATTCTGTAAAATACATTAGATTTTTTAGGGTCAAGACCAAGAAAGCCATACTTCCATGGAACCCATCTGCTTTATACCTTCTCAGGTCTTATATTTAGTCTGAGAAACTCTTCTTGCCCAACTCATTGGTAACATGAAAAAATTCCATTGTATTCACAGCCTCTGTGCATAAATGATATATCCCAGGTATCCCCAGTCTGTAAACAAGAACAAATAACATGATTATGAATGCCAAAATTATGATTTCAGTTAAGTATGCAAATAGGTATTCAACACCCTCCCAAGAGTCTGGAATTGTGCCATATGCTGGGACATATGAGTTGAAAGAGACAATGTTGTCATTATCTGCACATCATTAGCCACCTAAAAAGAAAGGCTGGCTTCAGACCACTAAAAATGTGCAGAATATTAAAAATGTTATGATGGGATCTAAGATAGTCTGGGAGGTCAGAGATAGCTCAGCAGATGACATAACATTGAAGGATGAGTAGTGAGTTAAACAAGGAAGACAAATGCTTCCCAAGCACACTGCACAGAATATCCAAAGGGGACAAGAGAAGGGAATTAAAAATATCAGTGTGGCTAGAGCATAGAGAAGCAAGAGGAGCACTGCCCCGGGGAGACCAGGGAGGTGGGAAGCAGCCAAAGTTTGGAGAGCCTGGTAAGCCATGTTAAGAATGTTTTTAATTAAAGTAGACTTGAGGAAAACTACACAGATTTGGACCAGATGCTGTGGGAAATGGGAAATAGCTGTCGAGAGAGGAGCAAAGGGATTGCCAGTGTTTGTGAAGGCCCAGCTGAGGTTGGACATCATGACAATGTAATGAAAGCACACAGCACAGCTATTTAATTTTCTCCAACAGCACCGAGCAGCCTGGAAATAGGCATGATGAATATGAGCAAATAGGTTGTCTCAGAATTAGGAATCACCTTAGTATGTGCAAATTTATGAAAGGAAAAGAAATTAAGAATGTTGGTGTAAGCAGTGGTGCCAAGGCAGATCATGAGATTCAGGTCATGCAAGGAAGAAGTATTTAGAAAAGACTTTCTGTGCAAGGAGCACAAATATAACCTTGAAGATCTCGGCTGCCTTGTTCAGGTACAGTCTCTGCCATTTGATAAGCTCTTGGGAAAGTACCATCAAATGTTTAACATAAAAAGGGGAGTGTGATAAGTCTTATGTCATAAATTTTGGAAAAGAAAAAAACTGAATTTATGTGAAGAGGTTAGTCCAGAGTCTGGCACAGAATAGATGCTCAAGAAATGTTCTTTTTTAAAGGAGAGGGAAGAAATAGGTCTGTGAAGAAACTAAGAGATTTGAAGAAGAATCGGAAAAGGACAAGAGATCCTAGGGTAGTTGAAACTCTGACTCAGTAGGACTGAGAAGATCGTAGGAGTAGAAAGTTTTGTAGAGAAACACAGAGAATGACTTGCTGAACAGTGGAAAAGAAAGTGATTAGAGTAGTAGAAATACAGAAACCATGAGAACAACCTGTTTTATAAGCCATCAGCATGTGACCCAAAATAACAAGGAGAAAGAAAAATTGTGAGCTGGGGGCTAATATTATCAGCCGAATATCTGGTGGAGTTATGTTGTAGGATCAGGTGTGCATGGTTCAAAGGAAGAACAATGGTATTTTAGGACTTCAATTCCTTCCTTATTGTACTTTTCTTTTTGAATCTTTAAGATCTGCTCTTCTGAGACTTTTCTGAACAAACCTGCACATTTCTGCTCGGTGAGACAACCTTGGCCTTGGTTGTCTTTTCTGGCTATGATCCTTATCTGCCCTCTGTTCATAACCAAGCTTGGTGCATGGATTCTCTGGAAGTGCAGTTCTTCTCCCCTCATCTGAGCATGCTTTAAATTCGGGAGCAGTCAGGGTCTCTGACTGAACTGTGGATTTTTGCAATGCCTTCCTGTTCACCGCACACACAATCTTAACCATGGCCTGCTCTTGTTCAGCCATATTTGTTGCATGGGTCTATCTGCTACAGCTGGGTGTTGTTCCAGGTGCTGGGTAAGCATCATTGTGACACTGGGTTCCGCCATTCGATGATACCCTGCCTTTGACACTGAACTATTTTGTCAATTTCTCATGACTCCTGACTCCTTCCAAGTGCCATTGACCTTGACCAGTTTTTGCAAAGTGAGTAAGTTCAATGCACTCTCTGTGGTTCTCTGATTTCCCTCCATACTCTTACCTAGGAGATTCTTTTCAATTCTCATTTCTTTAACTATCACTTTTCTCCAGGTAAATCTCAAACAGACATTCCATTTCTGACCCTTCCCCAGGCTCTAGTCTGAATTTCTGATGACTCAGCAAAACTAAAACTAAGATATTAATAATAGTGAATAGTATTTGTTCAGGGCTGCAAAGTTTACGGATTGCTCTTAAATAATATCTCTTAAGGCCAACAGAAAATTTATTTGCATAATGAGTGACTTAACATTTCCTTCCTTTCTTCCATCTAAATTGTGGAGGAGTAAGTTCTGTTCTTCTACTCTCTGTGATCTGCTATTTTCTTTAATTTCGTTCTTGCTGCAGTTCCCTTCTATCTCATGTGGGACTGTTTGTCACAAATTATCTCCTCTCTCCCTGGTGTTTTCAATCTAAACTTTTCCCCTGGCTCCCTTTCTTCATCCAATAAGCAAGCTCACCATCACCATCATTCCTAAAATGACCTCCCTGCAACCTTGACTCCCTGGACGATACTGCTTCATTTCTCTGCACTTACTTTCTTCACTTTATTACCCTTAACTGTTTCCTCATTATCATCAGGTTTCTACACCCATCACACTATTGAAACCTATCTCTTAAAGATCATTGGCTTGCAGTGAAGTTCTTCCAAAGGTGAACTTACCATTTTGAAATTTAACTTTACCTTCTATCTAGAGAGAGAAATAGAGAAAGAGAGAGAAAGAGAGAGATAGAAACCTCTCACTTCTATACTCTAAAACCCCTTCAAACCAGGAGTAGATTTGGCTTCTTCTAACCTGCAGGAAAAAACATAGCAGCCCAATTCAAAGAGAAAATGAACAATTTTATTCTTGGCCTTTGAGTTTCCAGAGCCCAATGTTGATGATATAAAGTGAATTTGAGTGATTGCCTTTACAATTTGAATGATACAAAGTTATCACTTCAGGTACAGATTTTAGAACTTCTTCCATATAATGTATTACTCTAATGTACATCTTCTAATAAACATAAGGCCACAAAGAAAATAAAATACCTAGGAATATAGTTAATCAAGGGAATGAAAGATCGCTACAAAGAAAACTGTGAAACACTGAGGAAACAATTCACAGATGATATACAAACAAGTGGAAAAATATCATGCTCATGGATTGGTAGAATCAATATTGTTAAAATGCTCATACTACCCAAAGTGATTTACAATACAATACAATCTCCATCAAAATATGAATGTCATATTTTACAGATCTAGAAGTATAATTTTACACTTTGTGTAGAAACAGAAAAGACCCAAATAGTCGAAGCCTTCTTAAGCTAAAGGAACAAATCTAGAGGCATCACATTGGTAGATTTCAAACTATACTACTAAGCCATAATAACTAAATCAGCATGGTACTGGCACAAAGATAGAGACATAGGCCAATGGAACAGAGAAGAAATTCCAGATATAATACAATTCACATATAGTCAACTGGCCTTTGACAAAGCAGTTATCAGTCATTTGACACTTGGGAAAATAATCCCTATTTAATAAATGGTCCTGGGAAAATTGTATAGACACATGGGAAAGAATGAAACAAGGTCCATATCTCTCACGACTTACAAAAATTACTTACAAAAATTAATTCAAAATGGACAAAGTACTTAAATGTAAGGCATGAAACCATAAGAATTCTAGAAGAAAATGTTGGGGTAACTCTTCTAGATATCAGTCTAGGCAAAGAATTTATGAAGAAGACCCAAATGGCTTTCATAGCCAATTATTAAAGTAAATTAATGGGACTTGACTAAGTCAAAAAGCTCTTTGCAGGTAAAAAAAAAAAAATAAAAAAATAACAAAGCAAATAGAAAACCTACAGAATGGCAGAAAATATTTGCAAGCTTTATACCCAATTAACCAGAATCTACAAAGTAGTCAAGCAAATCAGCAAGAAAAAAATCAAACAACCTCATTAAAAGTAGACAAAAGACATGAAAAGAAGCTTTTGAAAAGACAGACAAATGGCCAATAAACATAAGAAAAAAATGTTC
The DNA here is from genome assembly GCF_027406575.1 of Nycticebus coucang. Taxonomy (NCBI): domain Eukaryota; kingdom Metazoa; phylum Chordata; class Mammalia; order Primates; family Lorisidae; genus Nycticebus; species Nycticebus coucang. The sequence continues at coordinate 27,051,826 of NC_069792.1, read as the reverse complement.
AACATCACTAATCATCGGGGAAATGCAAATTAAAACTAAATGTACTGTTACCTTACCCCAATCAGAATGGCTTCAATTAAAGAGTCCAAAACAATAGATACTGGTGTGGATGCAGAGCTAAAGGAATTCTTATGCACCATTGGTGGGACTGCAAATTAGTGCAACCTCAATGGAAAACAGTAAGGAGATTCCCCAAAGAACACAAATTCAGCATTCCATTTGATCCAGCAATCCCCCGCTACTGAATATTTACCTAAAGGAAAATAAGTCACCTTTATCAAAAAGACACCTTCACTCAAACATTTATCAGAGCACAATTTATAATCGCAAAGCTGTGGAATCAACCCAAGTGCTCATCAGTTCTCTAGTACACGAACAAAATGTACATGTATACTAAGGAATACTACTCAGCCACAAAGTAGGATGAATTAAGACCTTTGCAACAATCTTGATGGAACTGGAGACTTCCAGTGAAGTATCTAAAGGATGGAACAACGAACAGCACATATACCACTATTAAGTTGAACTGGTGAGCACACATGTACACAGAAGGAAGTAAAATGCAACAGAAAACAAAGCGGGGAGGGGCAAGTAGGGGACAGGTGAAAACCTTATTAACAGATATAGTGAACACTAGTTGGGTGACAGATACACTAATAACTATGACTGAAACATTATAAAATGCTTCATGTAACCAAAGTTTTTTAACCCCCTAACACTTTAAAATAAATAAATATGTGAATAAATTAGGCTAAGAATGTCAGGGAAAAAACACATGTCGCAGAATATTTTGATTGCGTTGTGTATTTAACTGACCCTTTCTCAACTTACCCCCACAGTTGCAAGGTAGCGAGCTTCCTGAGATCATACTTTTATTTCTATAACCCCATTTTTTTTTCTGATTTCATGTCTAGCCCCTAACAAGTACTCATTAAAATCGTTCCTTGTTGAGTAAGTAAATGCTGTGGGAACCCTTCTAAACGTGGTTGCTATTTGCTCTCCCTTTAGTCCATTCTATGTTGTCACTCTGTTTCTTTTCTGAAACTCGGAACACATTTAAGGACTGTTTTTTATATCATGAAGCACAGACTCCTTTGCATGGTATACAGTTTTTATCCCTGTATGGACTGAACCTTCTTTTCTGTCTTCATTTCCCACTACCTTCTCATCTCTCCCAGACCCCATCCAGCTCGTTGTATTTCCTGAGTGAGCTGTTTATTTACATCTCCCTACTTTGTTACTTGAAATGAATTAAAGTTATCTTTCCTTACCACTTGCTTCTTTTGTCCTAATTCTATATATCTTTCAAAGTCAAAGGTCAAGTCATTACAAAAAAATTCTTATTCAATAGTTTCCCTATAATGCAACAAAATTAATTACTTTCTTCTTGCATTGCTCCATTTTGTTTTCTCTCTCTTCCTTATTAAATAGTTATACCTCTTAAAAGACTTGTTACACAGTACTACAGTTTTTCTTTTCTTTTCTTTTTTTTTTTTTCACAGGTGTCCTTTAATAGTGCAAGTTTTGAGTTTTGGGGAGCAGGTCTTATAATCCTTCTTATCATCCTCCCTGCCCCCCACCCGGCCACTTGAGGGTTTGACTCACAGGTTAGTGGGAGGTAAACAGATAACTAACAGCCTGCATGAATAAAAAGGGGTGTGATTAAAGCATGGCCTCCTTTGGACACAGAAGAAGAGGAGCTGGGGAGACCGAGGGAGGAGAACTTACTTGAGATGTTCAGGAAGCTCATGCCAAGTCATCTTTATCTTTTTTGATTGGAAAGGGTTGGAAAGCTGAGAATAATGCTCTAAGTCTAACAGACATAGTATAAAAATATTCTCTGCAGTAGAAATCTGCTAAAATGCATCAATTAGTCAGTTAAAATTAGGTGTTAATGTACTTATTAGGAAAGTTCCAATCACCATGGTCCTGGACTTTTTCACTGATGCAATTATGCCTGAATTTCACTCTGCAGAGTAAAACATGAGATAATGGAAAATGATTAAGATTTGGGGACTGGTAATTATACATATTTAGGGACTGGTAAATTACACCTAAAACTTAAGAGAGCATTAAAGATGAACCCATGTGAACAGAACTAGACATGTCCTTCTGACAGTCAATTTTTAGACTTTGTCTAAAAAGTTCCCTCCTTCAAATAGACTATATTAATATGAAGTAGATCAAATCTTCTGAGCATCATTTCATTTTGTAAAAGCATCACTCATTCCAATAGTCACTAGGTAATTCTAATTCTCTCGGTTACTTTAGCTCATATATGTGTATGTATGTGCATATATCTATACTCATATATATGTATATATTTTATACATGTATGTGCACATATATATATATTTGTATGAGGGAAGAATTATACAGTTTGATTTGCAAAGGCAAGCAAACCTCCTTTGAATTTTTCTTCAAGTAATTTCTCTTATTGCTATAATTGTCCTTATAATGCTCATTCAGGGACTTATTTGCATATAAAAAATTCCAGGTGTTTGACAACTATCCTGAATAATTAGAGAATGTAATAAAGATCATCTTTAGATATAATAACAATCTAAATTCCATGAATAAATTCAGTTAGCAATTATATCATAATTTGAAATAGCATCAATTAAAATACTTAGCTTTGGTTAATAATCAATACATATAATAACATGAAAGTGCTACAATTTTCCAGAGCAACAGTGACAGAGTGACATTCTGATATAATGCTAGTACATTAAAAATAATGTTTTATATCAGCTGAATCTTTAACTGAAATATGAAGACAAGCTTTATAAAATAATTTTTTGGTATGAATTATACCAATTATGTTTATCTTTTGTAAAGAAGTAAATGAGTAGAATTTGTATTTCACTACTTAGCAGATCTGTACTGATGAGCTAAGAAGGTAACTGCTATCTTCCATACAGGCTGTTGTAATGTCACTCCTTGATTTTTTTTTTTTTTTTTTGTAGAGACAGAGTCTGACTGTACCGCCCTCGGGTAGAGTGCCGTGGCGTCGCACAGCTCACAGCAACCTCTAACTCCTGGGCTTACGCGATTCTCTTGCCTCAGCCTCCCGAGCAGCTGGGACTACAGGCGCCCGCCACAACGCCCGGCTATTTTTTGGTTGCAGTTTGGCCGGGGCTGGGTTTGAACCCGCCACCTTCGGCATATGGGGCCAGCGCCCTACTCACTGAGCCACAGGTCACTCCTCGATTTAATCCAATATGGACTCAGAATTAGGAGAAAATATTTTTGAATAAATAACTTTGTAACATAAAAAAATGATTTTAATAAACATAGTAACACTTCAAATAATTCTGTGATTGCAGACAATTTTTACACTGAATGGAGTGTTTGAAATTATACCTGGTTTGTACTATTAGAAAACAAAACAATCTTGGGTCCAAGACATCTGACATGACATAAGAAGTTATAAAAAAAAAGGACAGACACATAGTTTAATAGGGGGAAGGATGAATTGTTAATTTAACTGCCAACACTTTACTTTTTCAAATTTCTTATGTGACGTGCTATACTTGAATTGTACTGTATTTTTAAGGAGAATGTTTTGGTGGAGTGATGGGGAAGGGAGAGAGGGTAGTTATGAGGAGATACGAGGTTATTATAGGGCAGAAGAGAGAAGAGGAAGGAGTGTGTGTCATAACCCATATGTCCCCTGCGACACTGGTGTTACCATCTCAAGACCCCCTTCTCTGAATTCCCCTTTGTTCCACCCACCTCTAAACCAAAGAAAGGAACCAAAGATCAGAGCATCAATTATTTTCATAATAGAGAGTTAATATTATGAGACAAAGATAATATTTGTGGATTTGAATTGCTTGTGGCAGAGACTTTGATATTACTAGATCAAAGAAGTATTAAAATTATGCATACACATTATCTAAAAATACCAGATTAGATTTACTTAAATTAAAAAAAAAAACAGATTTTAGCAGATTCATTTAAGTTTCTTCTTTTTCTACATTTTTATTCTAAAATTATTAAATTAAGATGTCTTATCACATAAAGCTAAATTAATAATCCAGGTAAAGCCTAAGGCTCATGAAATTAAAAAAAAAAAGACTTATGAAATCACAGAAGTTTGCATTAAAGTAGTTTTGTATTAAAAACATAATATAGGGCGGCGCTTGTGGCTCAAGGAGTAGGGCGCTGGTCCCATATGCCAGAGGTGGTAGGTTCAAACCTAGCCCCGGCCAAAAAAATAAAAATAAAAATAACTTTGGAAATGAAAGCACAACTTGTGATACATTTCTCTTATTATTTACCATGGCCATTTGTGGTGGTCCTTATTAGGCAGAGAACAGACATACTTCACCTAAAAATGAATACAAAGTGTCTAATTGGCACTCTTTCCTCCTTAATTTCAGCCAATGCTCTTGTACTATTTATGAGTTTTTTTCCCCCTCCAGCTGACATAAGCCTTCTACCTTCTGAGTAAGAAAATATTTATAAAAGTTTGTGAATTGACCCTCTGTAATGGACATATAGAGAGAAGAATTATGAACATGCATTTCACAAGCCCAAGTTAAAAATTGAAAATTTAGAATTCTTTAAAGAAATACTGGGAAACCTGGAGAAACTTACCATAGTGAATGTAGTAGTATTTAGGCTACGTTGGCCAAAGTACTGAAACAAATGGCTGCAAAATGGCAAATGCTTCAAATTATCCAGGAGCTAATCTTTCACATGGCAGTAGCTGCTGAATCGCTCTCCTCTGCATGGTGACTTAGGAGCCAGGCTTCCCTCCTGTGCTTCTGCCATAGCCTAAGTTCTCATCATCATTGTCTGGTTCCTCCTGGAGGCAAAAGGCAGAGTATGGGGGAGACAGGCCTACTTTTTTTTTTTTTTTTTTTTAAGACAGTCTCATTGTATTGCCCCAGCTAGAATGCAGCTGGGCATCATCCTAGCTCAGAGCAACCTGAAACTCTTGGCCTCAAGTGATCCTCCTGACTCAGCCTCCCAATGAGATGGGGCATGCACCTCCACTCCTGGATAATTATTCCGTTTTTTTGTACACACAGGTCTCACTTTGCTCAGGTTAGAATCAAATGCCTGGCCTCCTGCCCTGTCCTCCTAGAGTGTTACGATGACAGTCATGCGTCATCACACCCAGGTGGCCTACTTCACATAAGCTGTGGTTCAGAGGTAGGACACCCTCCTCTGTTTACTTTCCATTGCCTAGAAATAAATGATATACCCATGTCTCAGTGTAAGACGGGTGAGAAATACAATTCTTAGTTAAGTTGATGATTTTTAGCTACAACTATTCATATACCAGGCTGGGAAGAACAAATTTGAGGGAACACCCTAGCATTTTGCTGAATGTATCTTCATCTTTGAATTCAGCTTTTGATCTTAAAATTCAATTATCTTGGTCTGGAAAATTGTTTAATCAAATTGCCTAAGTCTTTATATGCAAGTTGTTTTTTTCATTATTTATGTTCTTCAGTAGTTATACTGAACATGTCATATTAATAAATAACACATAGTTTTGACATAGGAATCACAATTAATTTCAATAAAAAGTATTTAACTTCTTTTGGGGGTAGACAATTGGATAAACTTATGTTAATATATTCCAAATGCTTTTCTGGACATTAGAATACAGTAGTGAAGAAGACAGACACAGAACTTCTGTTCTAGTGGGTAGATCAAAAATAAACGAACAAGAAAACACAAATTAACAATGTGACTAGACAGTGATAAGTGCTATGAAAAATGGGGTGAGTGGGATCGGTAAGCAACACTGCAGAGCTAGTCACGGAGAATTTCTGAAAAGACGACTTTCACGTGGGGATGGGAATGAGAGGGCATCAACCATGCAAATACTCAAGTAGAAATTTCCAAAGTAGTGAGGATAGCAAATGTAAAGACTTTACTTCGGGCTGAGCTGGGAGCATTTTCCAAGGAGGCATTTGTGAACAATGAGTTGATGCACAGTGGTCCAAGGGTGTGAGAGATTGCCAGAGGATTCGACAGGGGTGAGTCCAGCTAGGGTTTTGGAGGCCACGTAAGGATCCTGGCATTTATTTTATTTGAAAAAGGACATTCCTGGAGGGTCTGAAGCAGGAGATTAGTTTAGTCTGTTAGGACTTTAAATTATTGCCATATATAAAATTATTAATATAAAGGAGCACAAGAGTAGATACCGTGAGAAGGAAAAATGGGGGTTTTCAGGATAGGTACCTGCCCTTACGTGGAAAACTTAGAAAGCCTTGTTGGAGGAGGCAAGGTTTGAGTTTGAGTTTTGAAGGATTAGCTATAGTTGGATAAGTGACGTAGGGAAAACTGGCTAAAGGAGACAACGATGGGAGTATAAAAAATCACAAATCATTCTGTGGCAAATGATGAGGCCCAAAGGCATAACCAGAAGTGCAATTGTGGAGGGTGTTTTTTTTTTTTTCTTCATTATGCTGTGGTATTTGTGTTTTATCTTCAGCACAAAAGAGTCATGGGATTAAGCCAAGTTTGGCATAATCACATTTGCCTTTTGGAGAAAGCCTGGGGAGATTGGCCTGGATGGGTTTGGCATGGAGAGCAGTTCTTACATCAAGAGTGAAAAGGTTCGAAAGCCCAAAAAACCAAGACTGTGGATCTACCAATGGGTATTAAATACAGTCGGGGAGAAAAAGGAGACATCTTGGCTATTTTCCAGTTTTTTACTTTTGTTGGCAATCTCAAAGACAGGAAGAGCAGCAAACATGAATTGGATGGGAGGCAGGAAGGGGCTACAGTGAAGCGGTGGACTTATAATATGGAAGTGGAGTTTATTTGCGATAAGTAAATTTCCAGGAGCAAAAAATTTTTTGATAGTTGGAAAATCACTCTCATTAAAAGATATTGAACTATTCCTTTCAACTTACTGTCTAAATACATAACACAGAGTCAGGTACTTGTTAAATAATGTATTTAGCTAAAAAAAAAAAAAAAAAAGGAAAAAGAAGAGAAAAGAAAAAGTACGTCTCATAGCAACATTTTCCAAAGCTGCACGTAAGGGTATTTTTATATCAATCAGTTAGTGAAGATTATAACTATGTGTTTAACATTATATTATCAGTTAATATTAATAATCATATAAATAATCACATAACTTATTTGCTAAACACATTTCTTCTTAGACATTGTACGTGCAGTATATTAATTTCCTCCTTTAGTCTTCCCAACAGTCTTATCAAGTGAAAACAAGTATTGTTTCCCTTTAATGTGTAACTAAGCTGAAGCTCAGAGAGGATGTACCAGCTAGTGAATGGCCGGGCAGGAGTCCTACCCCTATTTTGATCTATAAGCTAACACAGCCTCCGTCACATTTTATTCAATTCAACAGAGATTCATTTAGATGTCTTCTTGTTATAGATGCTATTAAGTTTGAAATAAAAACTGTAAACTTACTTTTTAAATTTTAAGGGAATTTGGCATCATTTTAACTAGATAAAGTCCCTAATGAAAGTAAGAGATATCGGGGCTGGTTTCTGTGGTGGGATTAGCAGGTCTGGACTCAAACCCAGTTCAGCACTTGTTGACTAGTTTATCTTAAGCAAGTTTGCTTCCCTCTTAAATGGCACATCTATAAAACGAGGGCTGTAACTCAGTATTAAGTATGTGAACCATCGAGTTTTAGAAGCAGAAATGCCAAACTGGTATTTTCTTCAGCAAAAATGAAACTCTAAGTAGCAAGCTCTTTGCAGAATTTTCTTTTCCTCCCTGTTTAAATCAAGACAAAGCATTCTCTTTTCTGGTCCTAATAACTTGGCCAGCCTTTGTCCCTCCCCTCACACAGTGGGCAAAAAACAAAAACAAAAATAATTAAGAGGTGACTGGACTGTGGGTTTAGAATCTCGGGGTGCGGGTGCTGGGGACTGGAACTCGCCGTCCTGACTGCGTTTGTCACCAGCTCCTTCTCGTTTTCCGCTTGGCTTTTTGCCCTTCTTTCCCATGTGTTGGCTGTTCTCATTTCCAGATCAGAGTTGACCTTTTTTGTAAGGTTAAAAAAAGCGTTAAAAGCCTCTGCCTTTTTACTGTCATACATTATTAGCTTTCTCATCCCATCAAATAAAAGAGCTGTGTTCTCCCTTACCTAGCCCTTGTGACTGATGTATTTAAAGAAAGGCTTTTTTCCCCTCCATTCTCTTAAACTCCCCCCCCCAAAAAAAACCCCTAACAACATTAATTAATTTAACAAATGTAGTAAAATAGACCTCCGTCTCCACATAGAACTCCCTATACCTACTGTAATTAAAAATTAATACTGACTTGCTTTGAATTAATTATCTTAAAAACACCAACATAATCACAAAATTGGGGCAGAATCTCTTTCACTGTCAAGTACGTATATTTTAAATATTTCAGTACACGTTGTTGCATTGAGTGATACATTGATAGCAAAAGATACTATCATTGTATAACACGATCTCTAAAACTTTTTTTTTTTTTATTGTTGGATTCATTGAGGGTACAATAAGCCAGGTTACACTGATTGCAATTGTTAGGTAAAGTCCCTCTTGCAATCATGTCTTGCCCCCATAAAGTGTTTAGAAACAAGATTCACATGCAGATGTTAGAAAAAGTACAGAGTGCATGTTTTTGTTATTTAGTTTTTCACAAATATTTTTAAATGTAGTCATTTCTATTTGTGTACCAGTGTAGTTCTTTGATAGACCAATGTACTTGCCTTTGTTTGAGACCTGAAAATAATTTTTTCATTGTCAATACAATTTTTGCCTTCACAGCAGTTGCATCTTTGCAAATATTATCTTTGTTCTCTGGAGAATTCTTGGAAAAAAGGAATCTTAAATAATCCCAAAATAAAAATACAAGAAAAATGATTACAATATTTAAAGTATTTTACATACTCCAAAATATTTGTGTTGCTTATTGTGTAAAGCTTATAGAAAAGTTCTCATATCATTGTATTTAACAACTGATACTTGTAGCATGGTGTGTGTGTGCGCGCATGTGCACAGGCAAGCGTATGTTTGTGGTTACTTTAATTTGTAGATCATAAATTGCGCATGTCCATAAATGTGGTAATCTCTGTTATTTTCACTGTGACATTTATTTTATTCATATTTTCTACAGGATTAGAAATCTCTCTAAAGACACATCTTTTGAGACACACAAACAGAATGAAAGCTCTTTCAAAACAAAAGGGTTAAAACTCTCTTCAGAATTCTACAATGTTTTCCATGATCTAATCATAAAACTAAATTATAATGGTGACAGCCTTCCATATCTGGTTCCTCCGAGTCCCTTTAAATTAATTCAACACCATTACAATTCCGGGCAGCTAGAGGCTGTGACTTGAAGTCCAATTAAAAACATAACATAATTTAACTATTGATAAAAAGATAATCTTAGAAAGTTCCTCTTCATGGGAATTATTAAAAACTTGATATATCCCACATGGGAATAACAATGTTATTTCACCTCAGGTAAGGAAAGTAAATGGAAATAAATTCAATTGTAAGTACAACTAAAAGAACTGCCTCCAAAAATATAATTTTAGAGACTTAAACCAATGTTCCTGATGATTAATAGAAAAAAAAAATCAGGCTTTTCTTTGTAAGTTAAAAGTGGAAAACAAACACAGCAAACCCTAACATAGCGTTAGCTTTTAAGTCCAGCAAACAAAAACCACTGAAGAGAAACTTCTCAGTTCAGTTTGGAAGAAGCTACTGGATCCGTGAAAAGTGTTAGAGATGGATTTGGAGACCACTAGAGTTCTTAGCTCAATAGCATGTATGATAATTTGGCACAAGTGTTAAAAAACCACTAAACCCAATTAATTAGGTAGACAATAACTCACTTTTGGTGACCGCCTTAGGTGAAGCACGAGTTTCTAATATTCTTTATTAACTATCATGGAAATCCTTACCTAGTAGGATTACAAATTCCTGTGTGCCTGTAGCGGACGCTGTCAGGAAATAGCAATCCTTTCCTGTTTTCTTTTGTGGAGGTGGGCTGACATCTTGGCTCTGGCACAAAGACATAGAAATGTCTTCCTTCAGAAGACAACCACAGGAACACCAGTAGGTGAAGAGAAAAATGTGCCTTATTTTTCTTTATTTAAAAAGTGCATTTTTGTTACTTTTAAATATTTTATGAATATGGTTATTTGTCCAAAAATATGTAAATGAATACAATGACTTTTGTTCCACATTCAAAGTTTGTATTAACTTAGACATTGACAATGACCAAGTTTCCTATTATGATTCATTAAAAAGAAGGTTCATCAAGCAAATTAATTGTGTCAATAACATCCATAAGCAGCAAATGATTTTCCAAATATTTATTTTAAACCTTTCCTTATTTTTACTTCAGCTCCATGCTACTTCAGCAAACCATCCTGACTCACCTTCTCTTTTTCTCTATCAATTTCTAGCTCCAAAGTAGCTTAAGAAACTGATCCATTTACTGGAAGCCACGGGAAGCCCAGACTGGTGGGCCAAATTGTGATACGCCCAGGTTAATATGGTTAATGGACTTGGTCGGTAACAGCGTTGTTGAAGTGAGTTTCAATAGAAACCCATGCAAGAGGCCAGAGAGGTAGGCAGTTAGCCAGGAGAAAGCCGCAATATTAAGGAAGCTTTCAAACACTGTTTAGGGTAGAGGCAGGGTTTCTGTAACTGAGGTGGGGCTCACAGAGCAAAGCAGTATCATTTGGATTCTGGATGTACTGCCGCAATAACTCCTTCTGTATTATGCCCCCCATACAGAAGCATGTTGGAATATATAAACTAGTTCATTTGCAATGGACTTGAGCATAAGGCCCTTTGTCCCAGTGGCCCAGGGTAGGTGCCTTAAGGACGGCTGCAGAAACCCCAATGCTGTCCCAGGGCATTTTATCATTGATTTAATGGAAAGGCCCCTACCTAAAGAAACAAAAACAATAAAATAAGTTCCTACTTCATGTTAGAATTGGTCAGAAAATTGGGGCAGAATACATATCTTTGAAGGGAGATGAGAATATTACTGGGACACAGGATTTGGGGGACAGTATTTATTGGGGTGAAGAACAATATAATAAGATAGGGACTGACATGGGTTGGCTGTGAAAATCCAATGAGGTAAGTCTGGTAAAAATGTTTTGCTAATTATGAATCCCTGGTTCTATAAGAGGTTAGTAATATGTTATTGCCTTAATACTTGTACTGATTCTAGTTACTAAGGCCAATACATTCAATAAACGTGGATGCATGTCAGTGATTACTGGGAACATACAAACTATAAAAGTACCAGCTTAACTTTAATGGCCCATTTTTTTGTTTTTAATTTAAAATTAATATGAGGGTACATATTTTTAGATTACATTGTTCTCACTTCCAAGGTAAAGTTTCAGTTGTAAAAGAATCCCCTCACAGAAGGGACGTGTAATGGCCCATTCTTATTCCCCTTCCATACTAATTATAAAATGCTAAATTAATGCCTCAGATACATAAACTAATAAAATTGTTGCTGAGTTGCAGTGCATTAACTTTTATTAGGATTTTGCTAATCATCTGAAAATTCTTACAAATGTTACTCTTGATTCTCCAGCTCTCTCTTCTTTTTACAGATGTTCCTCAACTTATGACAAGACTGCATCCAGACAAACCCATCAGAAGTCAAAAATCTCAAAAATCAAAAATGCATTTAAGGCCTTGACAATATGATTGGTTTTAGAGAACACTATGCTACTGAGTCTTTTGCTTCTGTTCTAAAATTTGCCTTTACTGATTTCCCACATGGTTTTAGTTCATTCCTTCTATATAACAAAATACCTGAGACTGGATAGTTTATAAAAACAGAAGTGTATTCCTTGCAGACCTAGAAGTCCAAGATCAAGGTGCCATCAGATTCAGTACCTGGTGAAGGCTGTTCTCTGCTTCCAAGATGGCACCTGTAGCTGTATCCTTACATGGAAGAGGGGCGAATACTTTGAGCTCATATGGTGTAAGGCTGCAGGGCAAAAGGTCTAGCTAGTTTTCTCCAGTCCTTTAGGAAAGCGCTAATCCCATTCATGACAATGGAGCTCTCACAATTGCCTCCCAAAGGCCCCAACTTTTAATACCATCGTTTTGGGATTTAAGTTCCAACATATGAGTTTTGAAAGGACAAAACTCATGCCATTGCATTCTGATCCTTCAAAATACATTTATTCTGTCCCAATATCCCTGAAAGCTTTAACTTTTTCAACATCAACTTTGAAGTCTAAGTTCAAAGTCTCATTTAAATATTATCTAAACCAGATATGGGTGAGACTCAAGGTATGATTTATCCTTAGGTAAATGCCCTCTGGTTGTAAATTTGTGAAATTAAACAAGTTATATGCTTCTAAAACACAATTATGGGACAGACATAGCATAAAAATTTCCATTCCAAAAGGGAGAAACAGGAAAGTAGAAAGTGATAATAGATCCTGACCAAATTCAAAATACAACAGGGCAAACCTTAAATCTAAAGGCTTGAAAATAATTTTCTTTGACTTTATATTTTATCTGTTGGACACATTAGGGAGAGGTTGGGCCCCTTAAGCCTCTGAACAGCCCCACTCCAAGGCTTTGCTGGACGCAGCCCACACAGCATCTCTCAGGGGTTGGAGTTGGTTACCTGCAGCAATTTCATCTGGCATTGCAGGTTGGTGGCTCTATAGATCTGGGGTGTCAAGGGTGTCCATTTCCCCAGGGTTCCACTAAGTTATGCCCTACTGGGGCTCTCTTCAGTGGTTATAACCCCTCCGCTCTGCTGAGCATTGTCCAAGTAAGGGCACTCCTGTGGATCCATTAGGCATTACCCTAATTGGGACTATCTGTGGGGTACTGCTTTCTGTGGGAGGTGTCTGCTCAGGCCCCAAGCCTCTCTGAGGCATCCTCTGAAATCTAGATGGGGGTAGCCAGACCTGCCTAGCTCCTGCACTCTGTGCCCATGAGAAGTTGGCACCTCAAGGATGCTACCTGTATTTACTACCTGTGCCTTCTGGAGGAATGGCCCAACCTGTATCTGGGCCTTTTGAGTTATAGCTGACAGGTGGTGGGCAAGGAATTTGCAGCAGAATGTAGGGAGCAGAGTAAAGGTGGAGTGGCTCATGCCTATAATTCCAGACATTTGAGAGGCAAGGCAGGAAGATTTATTTGAGGCAAAGAGTTCTAGACTAGCTTGGGCAACACAGCAAGATCCCATATCTACAAAAAATTAGAAAATTAGCCATGTATGATGGTGTGTGTCTGTAGTCCTAGCTACTTAGGAGGTAGGAGGTTTGCTGGAGCCCAGGACTTGAAGACTGCAGTGAACTATGACCATGCCACTGAACTCCAGCCTAGCGTTTTTTTTTCAACAGAGTGAGAATTTTTCTCAAAGAAATAAGAAAAAAGAATGCAGGTGCAGGAAGCAGAGATTTGAGGTGAAAATGAGCAAGTGAGCACTCCCTTTAAAACATTCTTCCGTTCAGATTCTTGGCCTGTGATGGGAGTAGGGGTTTCAAAAGTCTGCAAAATTCCTTTGGGATCATTCTCTCTTTTTCTGTTTTTTTTTCCCCGCCAACATCCTCACTCTGTCACTCTGTTGCCCAGGATAGATGGCAGGGCGTCATCATATCTCACAGCAACCTCAAACTCTTGGGCTCAAGTGATCTTGCCTCAGCCTCCCAAGTAGCTTGTACTTCAGGTGTCTGCCCTGATGCCTGACAAACTTTTCTATTTTTTTTTTCTTTTTTACTAGAAATGGGGTCTTGCTTTTGCTCTGACTGGTCTCACTCCTGAGCTCAAGCGATCCACCTGCCTCAGCTCCCTAGAGAGCTAGGATTATAGGCGTGAGCCACCGCATCTGGCTCTCTTGAAGAATACCATCTGGCTTCCTCCTATTCATGTTAATTTAAGTATCAAATATAGTAGAACCTCTGTAAGTTGACCACTCAAGGGACTGTAACAAACTGGTCAACCTACAGAGGTAGTCAACATAAAGAACAGAATTGCCATTTCCATCTATATTTCTACCAAAATTTGATTACAAACACTAAGTAATCTCCAAGAACATTAAAACATTCTCTACGGCTGTCCTTCCTCTTCTTCTCAGCCTATCCACAACAGCCCTGATGGTCCAGCCTTTACCCGTCACCCAGCATTAAAACTCCTTCTACATGTTGGGTATTTATTACAGCCACACCCAACTCTCACTAATAAATTCTGCCTCAGTTTTTTCCTGCTGCTGTAACAAAATATCTGAGACTGGGTAATTTTTAAGTGCAGAAATTTATGGCTTGCTCTTCCCAAAGCTGGAATGTCCAAGATCAAGGTACCAGCATGTTTGGTGAGGGCATGTCTCTTCTTCAAAAGTGCGTCATGTTGCTAGATCCTTACATGGCATACGGGGCGAATGCTTTGTCCCCACATAGCAGAACGCAGAAAAACAAAAAGTCTACCAAGCTAGTTCCTTCCAGCCCTTTTACATGGGTCATTACAAAAGTTTCAAGATACACAAAAATCCACATGGATGGAAACAAATGAAGCTCTCCCAACAACCCCAGTAAGTGGAGCAAGATGAAACCTGCATGGGATGAATCAGAAAGGACGTTGTTGACATTTCTTGGAAATGAAATAATGGACCATAACAGTCTGTCTCAAAACTTTCAAAATAACATGCATATGAGGGCCTTAATCTCACTTACAAGGGCAGAGCTTTATTACCTAATCATTTCTCAAAGGCCCCATCTTCCAATACAGTCACTTGGAGGTTTAAATCCCAACACAAGAATTTTGGAGTGGCCCATACACTTAAAACATAGCACTTGCTGCCTCTGGTGCTATATAGATTTATTTTCTTTCTTATTTTCTTTCTTTCTTTCTTTCTTTCTTTCTTTCTTTCTTTCTTTCTTTCTTTCTTTCTTTCTTTCTTTCTTTCTTTCTTTCTTTCTCTCTCTCTCTCTCTCTCTCTCTCTCTCTTTCTTTCTTTCTTTCTTTCTTGATAGAGTCTCACTTTGCTGCCCTCAGTAGAGCACAGTGGCATTCACAGCTCACAGCAACCTCAAACTCTTGGGTGAGGCCATTCTTTTGTCTCAGCTTCCCAAGTAGCTGGGACTACAGGCACAATAGCTACCACAAAGCCCAGCTATTTTTAGAGACAGGGTCTTGCTTTGGCTTAGGCTGGTCTCAAACTTGTGATCTCAGGCAATCCACCTGCCTCGGCCTCCCAGAGTGCTGGAATCACAGGCGTGAGCCACTGCGCCCTGCTGCTGTATAGATTTGTAATCTTTGCCTGCTTATACTTCTTACTCTCTGTTCCCTCTGGACTTTCTCCTGCTACTCCCATAAAAACCCATTCTATATCTCACATCACAAAGTCTCCATGCTGCAGATGTTGGCATGGATGTGGAGAGAAGGGAACACTTCTGCACTATTGGTGTGACTGCAAAATAATTGGAAGTATGGAGAATCTTCAAAGAACTCAAATTAGACCTTCCATTTGATCCTGCAATCCCATTACTAGGCATCTACCCAGAAATAAAAATCTTTTTATCATAAGGACATTTGCTCTATACTGTTTATTGCAGCTCAATTTATAATCACCTAAACATGGAAATAACCTAAATGCCCACCAACTCAGGAATGAACTAAGAAACTGTGGTATGTGTATACTATGGAGTACTATTCAGCCATTAAAAAGATGGAGACTTTACATCTTTTTTCTTTTTTTTTTTTTTTTGCCGGGGCTGGGTTTGAACCCACCACCTTTGGCATATGGGGCTGGCGCCTTACTCCGTTGAGCCACAGGCACTGCCCAACTTTGTCTTTTTTTATTAACCTGGATGGAGGTGGAACACATTCTTCTTAGTAAAGCATTACAAGAATGAAGAAGCAAGAATCCAATGTACAAAACTCTAATATGAAGGAAGTAGATGATCTAATAAAAGGTGGGGGGTAGGGGAATGAGTGGTGGGTAGACGGGAGGGGAGATGGAAGGGTTACAGTGTATAGCACACCTCTTGGAAGCAGGACACAATTATAAGAGGAACTTTACCTAACAACTGCAGTCAGTGTAACCTAATTCTTTGTACCTTCAATGGATCCCAAACAATTAAAAAAAAACAAAAAACAAACAAAAAATCCCCCTCATTCTATCCTCTCACTTTTTATGGTCAACTTTCACGCCTTTTAGTACTACTTCCTGAATCCTGCCTAGACTTATCATCTAAAGAATGGGATAATTCTCAAATTCTTTCCCAATGTTTGACATGGGGTCAGTTTATCTGTCTCACAAGTAAAGGATATAGCAAAGTGAAAAGCAATGGCTTTTATAGTATTTTGAGTCCCAGAACCCTTTGGGATTTAGTTAAAATTATTATGAATTCTCAAGAAAGAAAGTACACATACATAAATACTCCACATACAGAATTTTAAGAGGTTTCCTTCTGAAGTTGTAAGTGGATCTGCTATTACTACCTTGCCCTACATAGATCTAGTATCTTTCCCCAAGGGTCTGCGCACCTCAGGACAAGAGTTTTCTTAGGCTTTAGATAGGCCTCAGTGCAAACGCTGATTTTGATTGTATGAGTCTAAAAGAAATCAACATTTTACCAAGCTGAAGATTAACAACATTCATTACTTCAGCATTGTTGAAGATTAGAGATAATATGATAATATCCTAGAGTAGGAAAGTCCCTCAGTAAACCTACCATCATAATTAAAAACAATGTATCTCATCACTTTATGGTGGAACATTAGGTCCTACATAAAGATAACTGTATTAAGTTTTTTAGTGAACTAAATTAAAATTGTATTCAAGAAATTGCTTTCCACACCTTTTTTTCCTTCACATTTGAATAACAGGCTTGTGCTAATTTTCATCATTATGTTATCATACTCATGTGTTGGTTATGTAACTAAAGACTGTAGTTAAAGTTCTTAACTCTTTCTGATTAAAAGGAAGGAGGATTTCTTAACTAAGATTAGAGAATTTCTTCAGTTAAAACTTTGCTTCTGGGCGGCGCCTGTGGCTCAGTGAGCAGGGCGCCGGCCCCGTATACCGAGGGTGGCGGGTTCAAACCCAGCCCCAGCCAAACTGCAATGAAAAAATAGCCGGGCTTTGTGGCGGGCGCCTGTAGTCCCAGCTACTCGGGAGGCTGAGGCAGGAGAATCGCCTAGGCCCAGGAGTTGGAGGTTGCTGTGAGCTGTGTGACGCCACGGCACTCTACCGAGGGCAATAAAGTGAAACTCTGTCTCTACAAAAAAAACAAAAAAACAAAAAACAACTTTGCTCCTGTAGGCTTTTAACACTAATTGCAGCTCTAAACATTGATTGAGATTCATACAAATTTGTATTCTAACTTTATAAATTGTCTTAAATGCATTAAAAATTTTCAGATGTGAAAGAAAAAATTTTACATGTCGTTTCTAATGCAGTTTAGTTAAATGTCTTCCAATAGTTCTCAAGAGTAAAACAACTGATTACACACATGGTACAATTTTATTACATATATGGAGACAAAGGGCTGAAACTCATCCAGATTAGTGCTGCTCAGATCTCAATAAACATGGTAATAGATCCTGACATGTAAAGATTGTAAGCACACACTTCCTGACCTGTGAAAAGAATATAGGAAAATGAACAAGGAGGTTTACCTTTCATCTACCCTGATACACAATCACATTTTTTTGAGCCAAGAGGGAGAATAAAATCTCATTTTTAGTTGTTCATGCAGTGGTTGTACCTGCTTTATCATTTGCTCGCAAACACTTCATCATCTGCTCACAAGCATCTCTTATGGGCCGGTCTCTGTGCTTGACCCTGGAGACATGAAGATGTATAACACATTGGTCTTGCTTTCAAAGGCCAAGTGGAGAGTGAGTCCTTGACTCCCATTTAAAGAAGACTGCAAAGCACAAAGGTTAAGCATAAAGGCTTCCCTATCCATCTGTCCTGAATCAGCATCCTCCTTCTGAAATTTACTGTTATGCCAAAAAGCCTTTGGAGGATCAATTTCCTCATCTGAAAAACATGGGAATGATATGTACCTTGCAGGACTATTGTAGGGATTAAGCAGAATTAAGGTATGTGACATGCTTAACAAAGGGGCTGACATATGTTAGTTGCTCAATAAATGGTTGTTATTACTGCACCTACATCATCTTAATTCCAATATATGAGACAGCTTCTCTGTGAAATTATGGTAGCCTTGGAGTTCTGTTTTATTGCTGAATAAGTAGCACAGATATAAGTTGCTTCCAGGCATCTACTAATTGATAAATGTAATAAATTTGCCCAAATTCTAAAAAAATGATAAACTGCTTATTTCAATGAAATAATGAGTTGCTGGTAAAAAAATTTAACCGAGGTTAGATTTCTAGAGATGGCAGTGAAAACAAAATAATCCAAAAACTAAACTTTGAAATACTTCTTACTTCAGTTATCCTTCAGGAGCAATAGACCATCAATGAAAATAACTGAAGTTTCTTGTTTCAATAAATTGTTTTTAAAGATGAAATTGTCTTATTTCCCATAATATTATCATAAATCAAATATTGTTCCTTGACCCACAAAGCATTATCTAATCACATGTCGACCTGAATGACCAATTCCTTATAAAACTTTCATACCTATGTCCATTTGCACACAATACCTTGTGTAATACCTTAAGTTCTGGGGTGCATTTGTACACGCAATTTCATTTTTTCATATATGCAATGCGATCTTTTAAAAACATTATTATTAAAAGCTACAGTGCTTTTTTATTCTTCTGCCACTAACCTCAAAGTTATTGATAATTTCTGGAATGTTTCCACACACCTGACAAATATGGTTAAGTATTTCCACAATGCCTATCACGAGTGATATCTACAAGCTCTGGAAAAAGTATTAGATGATCGATGAAATGAATGAGGTAGAGTGCAAAGCTCACTTGTTTCCACAACTCTGTTGAAGCTGTTCAAGTAGTTATGGGTTACAGAAAACCGCAGAGGGCCAGTGCTTTTGGTTTATAGAGCTATAATTGCCATTTGGCTGG
Organism: Nycticebus coucang; assembly: GCF_027406575.1. Taxonomy (NCBI): domain Eukaryota; kingdom Metazoa; phylum Chordata; class Mammalia; order Primates; family Lorisidae; genus Nycticebus; species Nycticebus coucang. Next base: position 27,032,838 of record NC_069792.1, on the reverse strand, counting down.
AAAAAGGAGAAATTGCTACTTCACTATTTTGGTTCTAGGGCTTAGAGCATTAACATTTGTGCATTTTATAATCAGTAGTTTTAGAATTTGAGTTTTCAATTTTTAAAAGTTCTGACGTTAATATATTCCCAGTTCAACCTTTCTGTGAACAAGGATTTCTGATAGAGTGACAAGGGTAAATGTACCACTCAAAGCTGATCAAAATATGGATAATGAAGAAAAGTTAATTTTAAAAGTTTAGTTAAAACATCGAAGACAGTAAATAGTAATAGGAATAACCACAGTTGCACAATACAATGGACTGAGTGCTTGTGTGTCCCCCCAAATCTGTGTTGAAACCCTAATAGTAATGAGATAACACTTGGAGTTGGGATCGTCAGGACATAATTAAGTCACGAGATTGGAGCTCTCATGAATGGGATTAGTGCCGTCAGCTAGCGCTCGGCCACGTGAAGGTACAGCAAGAAGGCTGCCTGTAAGCCAGGAACAGGCCCCTCACCAAGAACCTGGCCATGGTAGGGCCCCCATCTTGGACTCCTGCTCTCTAGAACTGTGATAAACAAATGTTTGTTGTTTAAGCTTTCCAGTTTATGGTACTTTGTTGTAACAGCCTGAGCTGGCTAAGTCACTAAATATAGAAATATTTATTCATTTGGAACTGTTTTGGTGCTTTAGATTTAAGCTACACTTTGGTTTGTCTAAACCCACTTTGCAGTATGCTTACCATGTTATGACGGAGGAAGAAAAATGCATATTTATGTTTTATGATTTATGTTGGCACAAGCAGGTTAAGCTTGATATAAAGTAGCAGGTTTAACTTTGAAGTTTATTAAAAATAAGAAATGAATTTCCAAAGAGTATTGTGGAGTTTTCCAAAACTATATTTTAACACTTGTTTATCTACCTGAAATTTTTGAGACCATAGTTAGAAGGCAAGAAATAGCATAGATAATCTGAGGACGTCTCCTCAAGTTCTGAACGTTTGTCATTTTCTATTCTGTATATTTAAGTTGTACAACATCATGTTTTCATATAAAGTAAAATGATTACTACAATGAAGCAGATTAACATATCTATCACACTTCATGTAGTTACCTTTTGTGTGTAGGTGTGGTAAGAGCACCAAACCAAAATGCTTAGCAAATTTGCAGTATGCAATACAATATTGTTAACTTGCAAATGACAGCACTCCCATTTTTTAAGGTCAAAAAATACTCTATTGTATGTATGTGAAATATATATATATCTCTGTGTGTGTGTATATGCATATCTTTTTCCATTTATCTGTCAATAAACCCTTAGGTTGATTCTATGTCTTAACTATGGTGAATGATGCTGCAATGAACATTGGAGCACAGACAATTTCTATGTGAGGTTGATTTCATCACCTTTGGATATTTACCTAGAACGAAGATTGCTGGATCATATGGTAGCCAATTTTTAATGTTTTGAAAAGCTTTCATACTGTTTTCCATTATTATTGTACCAATTTGTATTTCTACCCACAGCATTGAAGGGTTCTCTTTTCTCCATGCGCTTGCCAACACTTATTGCTAGCCTTTTTAATAATAATCATCGTAACAAATGTCAGGTGTTATTGACAATGTCAGGTTTTGATTTGCCTTTCCCTGATGATTGGTGATGCTAAGAACCTTTGCATATACCTGGTGGCAAGTTTTATGTCTTCTTCGGAAAAAAATATCAATTTAGAATCTTTCTCCATTTGTAAATCAGGGTATATTTATTATTATTATTATTATTGTTATTGTTATTATTATTTGCTATTGAACTGTGTGAGTTCCGTATGTATTGCAGATATTAACCATTTATCAAGTATATGATGTTTAAATATTTTTACCAATCTTTAGATTGCTCTCTGATTTTTTTATTGTTTCGTGTGCTATGCTCTTTCCTTTAGTTTTGTAAAGTGCCACTTGTTTACTTTTGCTTTTGTTATATGAGTTTTTGATGTGTTATCCAAAACATCCTTGCTAAGACCAAATTTCTCATCTAATTAGTGTGAAATTATCTCTGATCTCTTTCAATTTTCTCATCGAGTGTTTATATTTTGAGAAATGAGAAGATAGAATCTAGTAATGTTATTTTCTGGCAATATTCTGAAAAGATTACTAAAAATTCATTGGTTTACCTTAAAAAAAAGTTGTGATTAGTAGTACATAATACATGTTTATTAAGAACAAGTCAAATCTGCTGTGGAACTGAAGGATGATCTATCAAGGCAGCATGAATCATTTGGCAAACCATCTCAAGGACTCCTAGTACAAAAGCTAGAGGGGCACTAAACCTATGGTGGCTTGTTTATAGTGAGTGTCTAAACAGGACGTTTTCTTCTTCAAGAATTCTTCCTTGGGCTTTCCAAACTCAAATATTATATTAATGATTTCAATGAAAAGAATTATGATGCTCCCAGCACACTTTTGGAAAAGAATAGAACAGATGATGCTTTTTATGATACTGTCAGGGTTTTGTCTGATCAAATAAATAAAATAAAATTTAATGATGTTAGACATAAATTATTTCATAAAGATTAAATAAATTAGTGGTACTAAAGTATACAATGGGAAATAAGGTAATTTAACATTAATTAATAATAAGTGCAAGTTAAATTTTCTCAGTAAATAATTCTTTGGGTGTCTATACCAATCTCTGAGCTGGAGCTATGGATGGATAGATAAAGGAGATAAACATTTTCCCTACTTTCATGGAGCTTGTATTGAAGTTGGCGAGATAAAAAATTAACTGAAAATGCTCACACAAAATGATTTCAAAAGTGGTAGAGGGAGGGGAAAAAGAACGGATATCAAGAGAAAGGAGTAATCAATAAGGAGTAATTATTTTAGATAAAATAACCAGGGAAATTCTTCTTGAACTTGTGATATTTATACTGACATGTGAAGAAAGAGGCTAACCCCATGAAGAGGCATGGCAAGAATTTTCCATTTAGGGCAGATAAATGCAAAGCTCTTGAAGCAGAAAAGAACCTGGTGTGGTCTAGAAATAGCTGACAGGCTAATATTAGTGGATTGTGAAGATCCTGGTGAGGAAAAAATACATAATAATATTATAAAGGTAGGAAGAGGCAGACAAGTATTATTATTGTAATCAAGACAAAACATTATTGTGGCCCGAATTAAGTTAGTAACAAAGGCAAAGAAGATATTACGCTTAAAAAAATGTTGAAGCTAGATCAGGAAATATCTGCTGATAGACTGATGGGTTAGATGTGGAAAGTAAGAATTAGGGAGCAGAAAGGTTTATGACTGTTTCCCGAGTTTCTGCGTGTGAGAAAGTATGACATGGTTGCATAAGTTAGGGTGAGAAAGATTTGGAGAAGGTTCAAGATTTTCATACTGGCCATGTTATGTTAAAGGTGGATGTGAGAGCTTTCAGTAGAGATGTAAAATACTGAAATATGTAAGAGTAAAGGTCTGAGCTGGTTTCATCAATATCAGAGTCATAAGCCTGGGGATGGCATTTCAACCCTTGTGAATAGGTAAGCCCAGCTCAGATGAGAGACCTGGCACAGGGTAACAGAAGGTGAAGGAACTCAGCACTCAGGGATTGTGAAGAGAAAGAGCTGGTGAAGGAGACCAAAGAGCCAATGAGGATGATGAAAACTCAGCATTTTTCGGGGGCATGGGAGCAAAGAGGGAAAATTATTTTTAAAATGAGATAAAAAATCAGCCTAATTGGATGGAATAAGATGAGAACCAAAAGGCTATTGGATTTGGCAATTTGGAAGTGATTAGAGATCTTGACAGATGAAGTGTCAGTGAAGTTAGAGGAAAATAAGCTAGATAGGTAGAGAAGGTAAGATAGAATAGATACATATAAGAGAAATGAGAGGTAAGAAAATGGAGACTGTGTTTAATCAAGTAATTTTAGAAGTTTCTGAAAAAGGAGCAACAACATACTAAGAAAATAGAAGAAAACAAAAGTGCCTCAGGTTGCTACATCCAAAGGTGCAAAGCATCTGTACTGAGGTGAAGTCAACAGCAAAGTCTGAAAGGGTAGAAGGTTTGTGTGAGGTTTGAGAGAAGAAGATAAGGTATGAAATAATGATTGTGTGGGGAATATAAAAACAAGACTTTTGGAAAACTGTTATTTAAAGAACTGAGCACTCAGTTGAAGCCTGTGCAAACCAGTCAGCTTGGTTGGTTTGCCATGAAGATCTTCAGTTCTTTCCTAATCTGTGGTAATAATTCTACTTCACTCATCTTATAGTTTTGGTGTGAGGAACTAAGTGGAGGTGCCTACATTTAGTGGTAGAGGCAACTGTTGATGCATACACATGCTATTTCTTTTTATTTTCCCTAGATATTTTTTAAAGAAGTTACTGATTTGCACATTTGTTATTCAGAAATGAGTGCTGAGGCTCAGCAATCTAAGTAAACTACTGAAGGTCACCAGCGTAACTCAGCCAAAAGTGAATGCTAGTTTATTCATTTCAATGCCCAAGACTTTTTCATAGCAGCAAAATGAAGCACTGTGAGCCAGAGTTTGCAAATGGCAAAGCATTTATTTATTCCAGCAATAGTAAGAAGTTATACTAGAAAGGAGACTTAATAATAGTATACTACATGACTCTGCAGCAAATAATACTTATACAATTATAATAACACAAACCTTGACTACTTATTTAATTAAAAATGGGCTTATTGAAGGGACAGGGCTTCAGAAAATACTGATTAAAATGAATATCTAAAAAACAATAGTACTAGCATATTACTTAAAATTTATAAGTAGTTACTAAAAAAATCAGATACAATAGAAAAGGAAAATAAAGAGTTATACTAGAAGTAAAGAGCAAAGGAAGTAGTGAATACTGTTTTCTATTATAAGCTTTTTATTGTTACTTAATTTTTAACTATGTTCATGTATTACATTGATAAATAAGCAAGATAGAAAATAAAGAAAACTCTAAAATCGAGGCCACTCTGTGTAAATATGCTACATTTTATGCTGAGCTTTTGAAAGCATTGGAGAATTGACCTTCTTTTTTATATTTTAATACTTAGAATATTTAGTTTATTAAGATTTCAAAAAAAGAGAGCAGGATTAGGTCCCTCCAAAGTGTATCCTTATGTTTACCAAATTCGAAAACCTGAATTCTTGGTTGGTAGTTAGTATTTGCTTTGCTTTTTAACTATGAGCGATAGTTAAAAACATTTTGGTTTTTTCTGCTAAAGATTTTGGTTAAGGTGAAAACTAACAGCAGGATGAATGTGTATGTAAGAAACCTTGGTTATGAAATATCCAGAAATATACCCACAATCTTGCTTCCTTCAATTAGAATGCCAAACTTCACTAGGTATTTTTGGAATTTAGGTACAATGAAATAATGAGTAAATTCCTTGAAGGCTAAAATTACATGACCAGGAAAAGAGAAGTCTTTCCTGAATCACAATATGAGTGTGACAGGTAAAGTATTAGGTATTGTGTTTGGCCACACTCAAAATGCATTGGAGAATTAGATATCTTTAGCTAAAGGCACCTCTCTATTTTTACTTGACAGATTGATAAAATGAAAAACATATGACAATCAAGTATATATTTCTTAACTTTTACAAAGAAGGTTTTCTTCCATGTACATGTATATTTATATAAAAATACACCCAGGCATGTGTAAAATATACATATATATTATATACTTAACATGCATAATGTGAACGTATAAAAACCTGTGACTGATTTTATATCCTAACATAAAAACATTGTTTATCTGATTACATGGTGTCCTTTGGAGAATAGCTTTCTTGGCTAGAACTATACTTATCCTAATATTCACCTTAAATTTAAAAGTTCTCAAAAAAAATTGCCTCCATTGATAGGAAATCCTATGAAAGATCTTGAAGATAGATTTTGGAGAATTAATGATTTCTAGGAACAGCCAAAGTGTTTGGGATGAAGTCTTATGAAGATGAGTGAGCAACTTAAGTGATAGGGTTATGAGTTAACTATAAGGCTTAATGGTCAAAGATAAGATTATATCTCTTGACATCTCTTATTGGTTAAGGTAAAAATCTCCAAAGGAAATCCAACAGCAACTTGCACGTGTACTTTTAAAAAATGTGTCATTATTGAGTTGTGTCTTGAGCTTTGAAAGTGGATCTTCTTCAACAGAAAATTGTAATTTTGCTCATTATAGCAAAAAAAAAAAAAATCAGTTGTTTTATGGCCATACCCTGCACATGAGTCCCAATAAATGGAGAAGAAATAAATATTATTGATAAAAAATAATTAAAGACAAAATGGCTAGAGTTAAAGTAAATCAGCCAGAGGGCAATACAAAGGGGAGCTTAGGTTGATAGAACACAAATCTGACCCTCTATTGGCCATTTTGCCATCACCTAGGGGGAGCACCTAAGAAATAAAGACAACCCAGGGAAAAGCTGGTCTAAGGGAGGGAGACGCTCCTGCTTGTTAACATTCTTTGCCTCTTTATCCAACTATTCCCACAAAGAGATATCCCTAAACTTCAGAAGTAAAGGGGCCAATAAATATACTTTTGCCATTTTTATTTATCTTTTTTTGGTAGCGACAACAGAGGAGGCTCAGGAGAAGGACAAAGAAAGTGGAGCTGGAGAACTAGGGATAAATGGGAATGAATGTAAAGGCTAAATCTGCTCAGGGGAAATTAATGCTATCTTTGAGAAAGATAAGGAAGTTGAGAAAGCTGACAAATTTGAGGAATTGAATAAATGATTAATTCAATATTTAAAAAGCAATTTTGGGAGGCGGATGTGATATATATTTATTTTCAAGGAACTGACATTGCTTACTTACACTTTTGCTTCTAATGTTACCTCAACCCCAAAAAACTACAAGTTCAATGGATCTTCCTTAAGTAAAGGAGCTTTCTGTCTAACATCTGACATGTATTTTGCATTTATAAAACCCTTCTAAAATAGGTAGTATAATTTCTAGTTTTCTCAATGTAAAATTTTGCAATTAGTAAATTAAGACCTGCTCAAATATTAAGTTTTAGAGGTAGAATTTGACCCTCTTCTTGATTTCAGATTACAAGTTCCTGAATAACCCTGTTATATACACTCTTTCCAGATTTTGTGTGTTCTGCAATCTAAATTTCTATAATGTCTCTATCTTTATAATGAAAAATATGCTAGAAGACAAATCTACGTTTCCAAGGCTATAGACTTCAACCTAGTAAACTTGAATAAAACTAATAATGAACAATACACAGCTTGTCCATATGTTGTCTTGAAATGAGATAAAATTAATGTTTCATTCCATATCATCTATAATATTCAAACTAATAATGCTGATAATTGTTACCAGTAAAATATTTCTTTAAACCAGAAAACAAACATGAAATACTAGTTTAAGATGAATAAAGACTTGTAGCTGGAAATTATATCAGAAAGGGCTGTGTTCTTTCAATACACTCTAAATCTTATATATTGCCCCTGATCTATGTACCCAACAAAATCTTAATGTTATTGCTTTTGCTTATCACGTTCACCCATAGCATCTCTTTGAACTAAGCTAATAGTACTATCTGCATGGTGCTTTCTACTTATTAAGCACTTGAATTATTTAAGTCTTTCTTTATCTCTCTTAGTACTACTCATGGCAATGTCAGCACTGATCTGTCCTTTGTCCCAGGTAAAACTTACCACATCTTTAATTTTCCTAAAACAAACACCATTTTGCACCGAACGAGTTTAGAGTAAAGTAAGAGAATGTCAAAAGGAAGGTTCAGTGTCCTACGTCCCCTCTTGTGGGCAAATCTCACCTTTCTGGATAACATGCAGGAACGCTCTCGTAATCATGGAATCCTGAAGCCAGCAGAAAACTAACAGATCATCCAGCCAACGTGAGACTAATCCATGACGCTGTTCTTCAGCAACATGGAAATAAGTTTCAGGGAGAACAACTGGAATTTGTTTGAAACTCTTTTTTATGGCAGCCATAATTTTTAAAGATTAATATTTATTTGAATATGTTTCTTATGGTAATGGGAATCCATGCTTAAGTTTTTTTAAGCAATAAACTAAACTGAATTAAAAAAAAAACTGGATGCAGTTTCTTCCTTTTGATCCCTGCGCCCCTCAGGAAGATGTTTTAAGAGATTTTAATTATCGCTTGACAAATATTTCTACAACCACTAAAAGCAGCTATTGGCAATTCATCACTACTCATCTTTATCATAATTATCTCAGAGTCATACACTTTATACTTCTAAAACCAAGGCTATATCCGTGCATTTGATTGTAAGAAGTTGCTGCAGTATCATATCTGCAATTATATTATATGAAGTTAAAACAGGTTTAGTTTAAAAAATATCGGGGTGTACGTGATCTGATCTTTCATGGTAATGTTGGAATTTTCAACCTTTCTTTCATGTTTAATGAACTATCTCACATGCTTTTTAAACCTTTTTCACCTTTTTAACAAAGCTTTACAGCTATTATGAAATTGACATGATCTGTTAAGAATGAATGTAAAAATTTGACAAACTCTGGAAACCTTAGGCATAGTCTAATTATTACTCAAAAAAAAAAAACACAAAGATTATGCAAAACTGCTCCTAAAGCTGAAAGATTCGTATGTATTAATTCTTAAACATCATTTCAGTATGCTGGCTTTCACGTCCATAAACTTGAGGAAAAACATTGCATTTCTTCCTGCTATTGCTGTTGGTCTCAACAGAGGGCTGCAGAATGAATTCGCTATTAAGTGGCCTTTCCCATGGTTGGTATTAAGATCAATGTGGATCATTTGAACCATTAGGAAAAGCCATGAAGAATTATAGTTTATAGATATCCCTTTAGATGTTCCACATTTAATTCCTGCACAGATGCGCATGTGCACATGCTCGTGTGACTAGGTGTGTATATGTGTATAAATAAGAGGTGGTGGTTTCAAGATGCAATGGGAAGAGTTGGGAATAATAAAGCTAATTTGCTCAAAGTGACAACCAACCTGGATGATTTAGCCTCCCATGAGTGTCTCCCAGAGTCATCTGTCTTGTCTGTCTACTGACCAATCACTCCCGCTTTCCTCTGGAGCCACTCAACTGGCTCCTGGGTGATGCCTGAGAGGGTCTGCAGGACATGAGGACTTTCAGTACTGAAAACAGGAAGGTCCTGGTAAAAACAGGAGGTCCATCATCCTAGCTGTATGTGCTATCAAAAGCCAAGCACACAGGCTGAATTTTATGGCAACTGTCGGGTCTGCTCTTCTGAATCATTTAATTTCAACTTCAATTAATTATTTATTTTACTGAGAAATATATTACCTCACAATAAAAATGAACAAGTACATTCTCTATCTGAAAGAAAATGAAGAAAGGGGGATGTTGAGGAAGAAGGAATGGTTCATCTAGCCATCTTTTTTCCCTTGGAAAACCTGTAGATGATGAGGAAGCATTAGTTACTTTGTTCATCCTGATGTAGTATTTGGTGAAACAAGTACGTAGCATAGGTTTGGGAGTTCACTGAAATCATAGAACAGAACCAACAAATTTAATGGCATTTTGAAGTGCATGTCCATTTTCAATTTCTCACCCCTAGCCCAGTACTCTGGTTTCTGCCCTGGGTAGGGTGTCTGTAAATAAACAAAAGGATGCCGCTGCCCTATATGAGAAACAAATATAAATAAAATCCTATGGAACATTTTTGTTTTCTTCTTTCCTTCCTTGCTTTGAATGGATAGCTCATTTTATTTTAATGACTATGTCTCAGATCCAGCAGGCAAACCTCTCTTACTGATGGGGTCTCTACTTAACTGGTGTCTCTGTCATCAGCCTGACCTTGTAGCTTTCTCTAGTGCCATTATACCCTGGGCGCTGGCTTATTTTCATACAGCAGCCCCTCTGCTTGATCCCACTTCATCTACTTCACGGACACAGACATTTGTTGGGCTTATTAGCTCAGCAGGAGCCTTATCATATTTTGTATCTGAGGCTGCTGGAGATGTCAGGAGATGGAAATGCCGTGTAGCTTTTTATCCTCCTTTCTTTCACTTTCTCCTGGAGCCCAACACTGCATTTGGATTCAGTGCTCTCTCGCTACTAGCTGCTGAGATCTCTTTAAATATGTCTAGCTTTGCCATCTGTACCAATAACACTGCAAAGGCTTAGCCATGATTAGGCTGTCAAGATTTATTAAGTTAAAAAGTATCAAAGTTTCTTGCTGCAACCCCAGACCTTTTAAGAGTCTACCTTCTTTGGAATCCCTTCCTCTCCCCCCCTCTCTAACATTACAGTCAATGTGCTTCGCGTGACCTTGACCAACATCTGCACCCGGGGAACACTAATGAATTTGGGCCAATTCATCTCCAAACTCCAAATTTAATCAAGCTGACGTGCCAGGGAGAGCAGACTATAATTAACCCCTAGCATTTTAGGTAATCTGTAAATTTTCATCTATTTCACCTGATAAGTTTTTACCATGTTTAACTTTCAGTTTTCTTTAAAAACAATATTAAACTAATATCGGATATTAAGTAGCTAATTTTTCATATTAGAAAATTGTGTGTGTGCAGATGAGTTTTTAATTTGGGAAGCATGCCGCAAGTAAATATGATATAAACACACTTTGCTATGTTATAACCTACAGGAACTACAAAGCTATTAGAAATATATTTCATTGTTTTATTTGTTTGTATTTAGGGAATCTGACTGCTATAGTTATGTGAATGCATTTACACAGACATGGCTGTATGTGATTATGAATTCTAAATGCGTGTATCTAACTATTATGACTTCACTCTGTTAGAGAATGGATAATGTCATTCCTATGCTATTGCATTTTTGTGTGTGTGTTACCTTAACAGGAAAAGCTCTAATCTGACAGAAATTCTCCTGTCCTCAAATTAATTGAACAATTCCCATATACTCAATTTATGCATGTCATTAATTGTTTTCTGTTCAAATCATGACCTAGTTTGTCCTTAATGAAGCTATAAATGATATCTTGGCAAGTTTGCTAGAAGAAGTAAGTCTGTAGATGTTCATCAAATCAGCATGATGTAAGTTTTGAAAATTTCACTTCTGTGCTGGTGGCAGTGTGTTAAAAAATGAGAACAGTAGCATAAATTACAAAACCTTTCATTTCCAAAGTAGTTATTATTACAAAAAAGTATGATAACATTAATCTTATTTCATGCTATTTCCTATAAGCAAGTACAAAATTTAAGTATACTTTATTACAAATAGTATGTGTTAAGTATGTAATTATTTATACACATCTGGTGCTATAATCAATACTGAGAAAAATATATGCAAATTTTCTGATAAATGCTTTGGAAAAACAGGATATTTAAGCTGAACTGGATTCAAGGAAGACATTTGTAAGTATACTATTCATTAGTGAAGAAATTTTCTATTTGTACTGTAGAATATATTCTATTGGTCACACACAATACACCAAATATTATACACACAAAGACCAATCTCACGTGTTTATGCTGGCTTAGCAGAGTTATAATTTTAATTTAATATTTGCATACAATTTGTTATAATATCAATTAAAACACATTTTATCCTTAGAGACATCCTTTTCAAATGATAGAAAATTTGTTTAGAACTTATTTGAAAGCCATACATGTGTAACTATTAATCTGGTATGACAAATTTTGGTCATTTGGAAATATTTAGAAGAAAAGGAAGTTTCAGTGATATTAATTGGAATGATATATTCTAATAAAAATGTATCTCAAAGAAACAGATACATTCTTAGAGATAAAGTTTTTTCTAAGTTTGCGATATTTCTGTAAGTTTTTAGCAAATTGACTTTTAAATTTTTCAAGAGTCAATGTTTCTTTTTTCTAAATACATAGAATGATTTTTCTTTCAAAATAATATTTTCATTTATTTTAGAAAGAGATATGCCAAGAATAGAATTTCTCCCCTATCATTCATCCTTAAATCCATAGATACTCCTTTACAAGGCCTGATTACTATTTCTTGGGACTTCTGATATCAAATAACAAGTACAAAATCATCATATGCTGTATTTTATTCTTTTTCATTTGTATTATTAATAGCTCAACACAACATTCCTTCATTTAATGTTTTTCTTCATATAAAGAACTTCAGGCATATACTTTTACTAGCTGAACATGGGAAATTAAAAAGCGGGCAACACAATTTGACAAAACTTTCTTCAAATTAAATTCTAAATTTGTGGTTATATAGATAATGAATTTTTTTAAAATTCTGAGTGTATTGCTTTGTTCATAAAATCATAAAGCTACACAAGAATGCAATAGTAGGGATGACGTAACATAGGCAAACATTAGAGAGGAAGGTTTCTTTGTTTCTTTCTTTTCAATTTATTTTCCTGATCTTATATCTTTTGACTGGACAGCACTGGTCTAAGATAAAAATATAGAAATTATGTATAGGAAGAAAATTCTGTGTTAAATAGCATCAATATTAAGTTAGAGATTGTGATTAACTGAAAAACATTTTACTTTTACAAGGTCTGCAGGTTCAGAATTAATGTCATCATGCCTCATAATTGATAGATAACCTGAAAGTGCCTACGGAATTACTAAAAATGTTTCAGGGCTAATGTAAATAGTAGACTTGTCCTTCCAAAGATTTTCATATGTAGAAAATGTCTTACTTGGATTTCTATTTGTTTAATATTCATTAGAAGCCGTGTATAACTGGCTTAGAAAGGGCAATAGAGAACCCCTGATAGTACTTTGTTTATATAGATGAGTTTTTTTTTTTTGGTCTGTGGTTACCATTTAATATGGGATGGTCCAAACTATTTTAATGGGGATACCTAAGGGGAAAGTGAAATGAGGAAAAATCCCTACCTTCATATTAACAGTAATGACTGTCTTTTGCATTGGATCTTCATTACAATTTTGCAAAATGTTTAAGTTCCTTAACCTGCTCTACAAAATCATAAGCTGAGACATTAATACCAGATGGACCTATATTTAGGTCTTGCCTCTCTCACTAGCTTATCGAACCTCTCTAAGGTTTAATATCAACCGACATAAACTCAGGGTAACTATTCCCAGCATTGGCAGCATGTGCAGATTAAACATGATAATGTGCCTGGCGCATTAGGTGCTTTCATTATTTGAAGACTAAGGCCAAGTCTTTTTAACAAAGTTTGTTATTTTGTACCTGGTAGAGTGCTTAGGGGTCCAGTGCTGTTTGTTGATTAAATGAATGGGAAAAAAATAGTGTTAAAACAGAGTAATAGAGTCAAATGTTTTAAGTTTCTGTGTCTGGAAAGTAGTGGAGATGAGAATCTATTCTTCGTCGCCCGAGTCTAAAGTTGAAGGTTTTTCCTGTCGGCTGCTCATGCTGAAGAATGTAACCACTGCTCTGCCTTCCTCTCTCAGGGGACTGGATTACTCTGTGTATACCAATCCGCTGATCACGGCAGTAACCTTTATGCTGCCCCAGCATCTTCACCATGGATAGCTAGTAGTTATTTGTTGTTTCAAATCTTCAGCAAAGCATAACATCTGGAGGGATAATGAAAACATAAGAAAGGAGCCCAGGAATTGTTCAAACTTATGCCATAATGATGCACATATATGAACTGTATTTTTAGCTTTCTGTTTCTAACGATGTTAATTGATCATAGGTGTTATATAAGAATTTTTCAAAACAATCACTTTCCTATAGCACGTCTTGCCCTTAAAGAACAAGAGAGCAAAGTCTCTGCTTATACAATTGCAAGAGTCAGAAACAAACATGTTATTTCACATTTTGTGAGAAGCTAAAGATTCACAATGAACTTGCACCTGCAGGCCTGCAGACAGAAAACAAACTTTCAGAAGGTTTTGAAGAGCCCAGTTCTATATGTAAAAATACATCATCAAAATATTAACTACTTTAAAGCTAGTCTGGGGGAGGCCAAACAACAAAAACGTTAACAATAAAAGCCTCCATCAACAGCAACAAAACCAAAAAAATAAAACAAAACCACACTAGAAAGGAAGCCTTAAATTTCAGTTACTCCAATTGCTTTAAGATGAATTTCTCTTTTATTGTCATATGTCATAATTTTATTCATAATTCTTTTCAGTATTTTTTAAAGCTAAACTTCACATGATCAAGAAAGACATGTAAAACAAACACTTGAATAGGGACGAATAGCTCTTATGATGTCTCAATATATGACACTTTTTTCTTACTGTAGTCATACAACTCCAGCAGACAAATATCTGCAATGCTGATTACATCAACCAGGGATTAAAGCATTTAGAAGAAATATCTATGTTTTATATATAGGATGAATATAAACTTCTGGATTTGAAAACCTTATTGGAAGAAAGGGAAAGGCATAGGCCTTTATTGTTACTACATTTTTTATTTAAAGACAGGAGCTTGCAAGACAGAGGGAGAAAGAAGAAAAAATGATTCTGGTCTGTGTTCAGGAAAAAGTGCTTTGGACAAAGAAAAAAAAAATAATAATAAAAGGTCACAGTTAAAATTAAACTGCCAAGCAGTCTATATGTGACCTTCTCATTATATATTTATTGTTTCTTGACTATGGAAAAATGATCATTATCATCACGGTTTTCACCTGACTTTCAAAAATGAATGCACATTATCTTTTGCATTATCTAAATAGAATAGGCTATATTTTGTGCAGTTGCTAAACTTAAAATGATAGAATGTTCATGTAGTCTGTCTCACCATCTCTTTTCCCCCTTTCTGTTGGGACACAAGAGAAAGGGAGGCAGTCCTTTCCCCTTGGCAGGCATGTAAGCAAGCAGTTGTTTCAGCAATCAAAGCCAAAGTCATCTTATGAGTCAGCAAGACACATTGAACGCTCTCTTGGTTAGGGGCTGACTCTATTACTCCCTGAGGCTTTAACTTCCACTGGCCTCGAGCCAAAGGAGTTTGAGCAGGTCCCTAACCCTCAGGCTGAAGGCCCCTCTCACAGTTCTAAACAGCCTCTGGTGCCTACATTACCAAACAGGAAATTTATTTGTCTGGATAAAAAGTTTTGTCACTTATAGCTGATGTTAAAAAATATAAATGTCTTTTCTAAAATAAAAACTTAACTGCTAATTTCCCAATCATGTTCCAAAAAAGAAAGTGACAAATTAAATATGATTTTAAAGTACTTCGTTTTACGTTTCCATCTATTGTCTTCAACAAAAATTGAAAAAATACAGGTGTTTTGCAATATGCAGCTTAGGCCTGACATCTAGTTTTTGATGTTCAGGGTTAAATTTAAATCCTCATGGCCTGGTTACCAATCTCCACAGTTGCACCCAGGCAGGACCAGGAAAGATTGATGATTGTGATTGTGAGATTAATCCTGTAATGTTTACAAGACTCCTGAGCTGAAGCCTGGTTGGTCGTATCATGCTACCCAGAGAAGGCCGCTTGGCTTGCCAGGGTAATTTCTTCTGATGCAGTAAATAACTAGGCATAATGAAAATACTCTGATGTATTCCACTGCCTGATTGATGCTCTGCATGTGATACGGTAAAAGCAGTGCAGTTCCTATCACAAATTTACATATACAAACCAGCAGAAGACTCATGATAATGTCAGCATCCTGCAGAAGCCCTGGGATGCTACACAATTTTATAGCAGTTATGAATTACTGTTGACCTTTCTGGCCTCTTATACCAGTATGCTAGACTTGAGCATATTGAAAGTCATCAGTCTGAAGCAGTCATTCTTTACATAATTATGGCTATTTGTGTGGGGGGAGGGCAGTGTTTCTTTTATTGTTAAGAATTATCATGAAGGGATAGCACTGCTGTGACCTGCCACGTTCTCTGCTGGTTTATACACATTTTAATAAAAGCTGGGAAAAGGACACCAAGAATGCCTTAGTATATTTTCAAAGCACAATCATCCCCAAAGAGAAAAGCTCACTACTTTTCAGTATTTTTTTAAGAACTGGAGAAAAATGATGTTGGCAGTTTGCGTTCATTTTTTTTAATGTGATGATTTAAAATGATGCAAAAAACATTTCTTTTCTTTCTTTTCTCTGTAATACTGAAGCCAAAGGTTCTTCGTAATTTTGTGTGCCTATCAACTGAAAAAACAGTTGGTAAGACTAAAGAAAACTTTTGAGTCCATGCACAGATTTAATTTTTGAATTGATGTAGGTGCATTACTGAATGCAGCTCCACATTTCATACCAAATATTTGAATAATCAGGCTTTCAGAAACATCACTAAACACAGCTCCTTATTATCATTTGCATTTTAATGCCCTTAAAATTATTACACTAAGGGAAATGTTTTTGATACATTACGGCATTTCCTCTAAATGTGTGATTATGTTAATGAGTTTTCAATCAGTATCCTAGCCTGACACCATAAGAAAATTTATGCAAAGTTCATACCCTGTCAGGGCCTTTAATCAGGACCATTTATTAGAGTCCTGCCTTCTTTGATGGTTGCTGCTGCCTTTATTAAATATACTGACTTGGCCATCTGAAGAAAAGGACAATAAAAGGTTACTGGGGATGAAAGCATGGATGCTATTTGCTCGTGTTTCCTTTACAGACACTTCTTCAATAATTAAGGAAGGGCTTTCTTTGGCCTTTTAGCCTTTTGAAGTACATATCAAACAGAACAGTTTTTGTTTTTATGGAATGCTTTATACTTACATTTAGTCTTAAATACAAGTAAACTAACTTAGAGGTTATAAGCAGGAGAATATATATCGTCTCTCTCTATATATACAGGTATGTGTAGGTATATGTGTGTGTATATACATTACATGTGATTTTTCTACCAAGAAAATCACAATCTCGTCAAGTATGTGGCTTCACATAACTAGATTTTTCTGTAAGGGAACCAGATATGCTTTAAGTACATAGAAAAATGAAATTTAAAAAGATGCCCACACTTTTTGATATTCAAGATGGGCATCTTTTTCTTTCCTTCTTTTTTTTTTTCCTGATAGGAACTTAAGATTGGCTGTGGTTCTAGTATATTAATGAATTGTGAATTTGACAAAAAAGCTTTCTGTAGAAGTATGTTTTTTAGCTCCTGACGTTAACATTAGTAACTTTAAACAATTAGTTAATACAGTGCCTATAAATTTATAGAAGGGTGGAAATTGGCATGAACAGCACCATTTTTTTTCTGGATTACACGCAGAGTAAAACAAAACAAACAGAAGCCCTAGCTAAACAGTATTGACAATCTGGGGTTTGGATACAAATTCAATATGAAAAAACAGACTCACTTCAATGAAATACAAATAAACAACAAATTCTGTTTTAACATGTCTAAATAGGTAGTGGGTGACTGACAGGCTGGGGTCTCCTAAGAAAGCCATTAGTTGAGAACTTGATAGGAAAACATTTGATTTGAATGCATGTGGCATTTCCCCTCAGGGCGTGAGCTGAGTGGTGGTGGTGGGGGGAGTCACTGAATGTGCCTGCTGGGCTATCCCCAACAAAATGAAATCTGTAGGGTCTCCTAAAACTAACAAGTGCATAACTCTATCCTCAATCTAGAAGGCTTAGTAATTACAGTCGTTTGCTGATTGCTCATTTGCTCAGTTTCTTATCTCTCTTAAATCTCATTTCTATTTTTTTTTTTTATATATTTTTGGCCTTCCACCTAAATTTTAAGGGCAGTTTTATAACTAGAGTGTTGTTCATCCTCAAGTGAAAATTAGGTTTCAAGTTCACATTTATATTTGTTGATTACAAAAATTATTCATCCCTCTCTTAAGGTAACTGTTAAAACATTTATTTAAAAGAAAGTGGTTTGCTACCTAAAATTTGATAAATGAACTGATCATTACATACTTATCTAATATTTTACTCTCCCCAATTAGCATGGCTATCCATACATATTTATTCAAGTTTAAACACAGCATCTGCTAATCCTATAAATAAGATCATACCTTGAGTTGCTCTAAATTTTGTTTTTGATTAATGATGCCTGTTATATTTCCCCTGTGGGAAAGAAGAACTTATATAAATAGGCTGCTAATTTGGATTTTGCAATATCTAAAAATAGAAATGAAGTGAATTTTTTTGGCAATATCGATTATTTTTGGACCCAGAAATTAGTAATAAAATTATAATGAAAAAATTATATATTATTCATGCTATAAACTTAAGCATCAGTGCACAGAAGAATTAGTATTTAAGCAAGCTCTGAGTTAATCACATTCATGTAGGAATAAAAATTAGCTTAAAAAAGTCTTAGCAAATGAACTCGTTGCCCCCAGCATTATGTTTAATTTTATGCATGTTTCTAATATACCGCATCATGTAACAATCATTTTCTCTGAGTTTGGTCCATCTTTTACCCCCCTCCCTTACCTGCCACACATTCACGCACACACATCATGCATGCACACACTCACGCATGCACACACTCACACAAACACATCCCCCAGACCAACAACATGAATCAAGTAGTGCCTACTGGTTTGAAGAAAGAAATATGTAGACTTCATCTTTAAGCACATAAAACCAGCCTGTAACATGTCTTTGTTATTACGTACAATATATTATTATAGAACATTGAATTATTATTTCACTTATTTTGGAGTTAGAAATGTATATGTCTTTGGTTTTTTTCAAATAAAAAGGAGTATGGCACTTAAATTCATGGGGCAGAATGCAGAAAGCATACATGAATATTAAAACTAATAAACCTTGCTGACAAGATATATACTCGCGGTGGTAGGTATTTTTTTCTACCACTCTGTATATCTGGGCAAACATTCACAATATTTCTAAATATGTGCATGTATAGTGATGCATGTGCACAGGGCTTCCCCTCTCCCTTCCCCCTTTCATATGTTGGAGTCATATGAAATGAACAATAAGAATGAAAATCAGCTTCTGCAAAAGGCAGCAGCAATCCCATGATTCCATCTGAGCCAATCACTTAACATATCATTCATAATGCTAGCCTGTTCCCATCATCCTTGCCCTGTCAGGAGTATCTTTCTTCATTTTCTTCGACTACTCAGTTCCAAGAAAGTGGAACCACTGAATCATTTACTGTCCACAACTTAAGCTGCTGATTTAAGGGTTGATTTGTTATTTTCCATAATGTCCTGTACAATTCTTTTTTATTTCAATGCAAAGTTTAAGTTGGAGAAAAGCTTTAGATAATTTTGACAGTGGAACGCCTGGATATGATTAAATTTATCTATGGCATTGAATGGCTCTATATGGTTTTAAGCATTTTAAGAGATTTAAATAAGTGTTTTATGTTAAGTAGTCCTTTTTCTCTTTCAAGACCATTATACACTAAGTGGACAAAACAAATGACCTAAGATATCTTTAGCCCAAGTTAAAGGAAATCTTTCTTATCACTGAAAATTGGCGACTCAGAAATGTCTATAATGAGAAGGAAAACATTTATTCACCATATCCCGAAATAGTTATGGTCCCATTATGTCTAACAAGGCCTCCTGAAGGCAAATTCGTTATAATTTGTATTTTTTCTTATTATTTTTCACAGTGGACAGTGATGACTCGCTGACTCAAAACCTAATCACCAGTGCCTATTAAATTTGGGTTTATATGTTGCTAAAGGTAGAACTGATTATCATAGTGAATGAAATACTTGTTTGGCCTATTCCCAGAGGGCAGAAAGTCATTCTTCAAGGTGATGCATCTCATTTGAGGGATACATTAACAATCCAAGGCAGTTAAAAATACATGTGAACTCCCAGTGAGGCAAATCTGAGGTTGACCACATATATTTACTGGCTAACTCTTGCCTCATTCAGGGAGCAAAACTGTGGTATGGAAGGCTGATGTGACATGCCAGACTTTAATTTACAACCATAATGTGTGCTTAGAAAATACGTAGAGGTTCTTAACATTCTGTACAGGTTTTGTATGCTTTTGTATATCACTGAAGTTATGCAAAACTATATTGAAAAGATATATCCTAACAGCATTGAAAGCCAATGTTTGGGGTTAAAATAAAGTTCTCACTTTGAAGAAGAGACTTTGAATGACTTACTATGTTTTAAATAATATCAAACTGTGCAAACACGAATCCAAAAGCTTACTGGAAAATGTACAAGGTCTAAATTATTTAAAAGAGAGAATCATTGTAAAATGGAATAGGTCAGATAATAATTTTCTAAACTAGATTGACATCCATAGTCAAATAGGTAGGATACAGTATGGTTAAAAATTACCAATGTCAGTCAGTATTCTCTCGCATTTTTATTTCGTTAATTTTTTGGTACGAGTATGCCAGAATTTAGAAGTAAAATTATAATTCACTGAAGAAAAATGAAGACAATTCCAGCTTAAGCATGTACTTTAAAATCTTTATTACCCCTACAATAAAATAAGGCTAAAGAAACTCTAGCAATATTCTATTATGAATATTCATAATTTTCAGATAAACATACTTCTATAAATAGGAACAAACTACAATGAAATACCAGCAATGAATTAATTTACTGGTAAGTGAATTCAGGAAAAGCAAAAATTTGTGAGTCTGTAAAGTAAAAATCTAAAACTGTGTACATTTACCTGAAGAGGGCTGAGCCTCTCACTGCATTAAAAAAAAAAAAAATCAAGAAAAAAGCCTCACCTTTTTACTATAGAATTTTCTCAGAGTGCTTTCTCATTCATTAGCCCATTTAGTCACAAAAAGAACTCTTGCAGGTGCACAGAGATGTCCCATTGGTCTGAAAACTGAATTTTGGAGGATGTGCAGTTCACCCAATATTCAAAAGCTAGAAAAGGCATGGATGGACTCGAGCTCTAGCCTTTAGATTTCTGACTCAGTGCTCATTCTTCTGAACCGCACTGTTCCTTATTTTGTCAAGCAAAGGGGCTGTGAACGTATTTCACTCGGTATGACGTGCAGGTTTATTGTAGAGTGACAGAGAGAGCAGTGAAGTGCAAACCAGAGAAATGAAGTCTTGCATAAAGCTGTGTAAGAAATACGTATTATTGAAGGCCCATTTCATCAAGGTACCAGAGCCATGTGGTTTCCTACGCTATTTATAGGCACCTTGCTTTTCCAGTCTTATTATTATTATTGTTTGCCTTCTCCGATGCACCATATTGTTTTAAATAAATTGTGCCACGGGCCATAGGGAG
Source organism: Nycticebus coucang (assembly GCF_027406575.1). Taxonomy (NCBI): domain Eukaryota; kingdom Metazoa; phylum Chordata; class Mammalia; order Primates; family Lorisidae; genus Nycticebus; species Nycticebus coucang. The sequence goes on along the minus strand of NC_069792.1, from coordinate 27,011,791 downwards.
CAAGAATGGTGCACTTTGATTAAAAAAAGAATAGCATCACCTAGGTTCAAGTGCTAAACTCCTCTCTTGTCACAACCTGAGGGCACTGTGGGTTCATGACAGGCATTCCCGTCCCTGGGGAGGGCATCTTTTTCAGCTGATTTTAAAGCTGAAATAACAGGAGTTTCAGAGGAAGCTTCTGCCCTTTCATTCAGCTACCTATAAAGTGTTGTGAAAGCTGAGACCAGAAATGGCAGTGATTGAGGATTTTTTAAAAAGTGAGAGAAAGAGAGAGAGAGAGGAAACAACTGGCCAGGCTCCCACTGCCCTGAATGGAGCCTACTGGTTTGACATCCTGTTTGATTTTAAGAAGCTTGAAATTTCCTAATTCATGTTGAAGTCATGAGAAAGAATATAAAAATTTTAAAATTAAGGGAAAAATATTAAAATATTTTCAAATATGGCATTATTTGCCATTTCTATTTGTCAATGTGTATTGAAATCTGATCCTCATATTTCAACTTATTTTTAACATGAAAAATTTTGTTTTATAAAAATAAAAATAATTGGGTGGTGCCTGTGGCTGAAAGAGGTAGGGTGCCAGCCCCATATGCTGGAGGTGGCGGGTTCAAACTCAGCCCCGGCCAGAAACTGCAAAAAAAAAAAAAAAAAAAAAAAAATTGATTCTAGATGCTATTTGTTTTCTCCTGAGAAAAATATTATTGTTTACTGTAGTCATAGTCACTCCAGTGAAGTGTTTAATTTAAATAACCATTTGGAAAATTAATCATACTCTTTTCCTTACTAATTTAATTTAAAAGGCAATATTATAGTGATAACATGACCTCATTATTTAGAAAAAATAAAATTTGTAATACTTAAGAAGGACATTGATAAATCTATGAAAGAAATTCACAAAAATAATCTTTAAAGAAAGGCAGTGTAGCGCTCTATTTAAGAGCATGAGCTCTGGAATCAAATGCCTAAGTTTGAATCTTAGAATCAGATAATCCTCTCTCTGTTTCAATTTTCTGATCTCTGAAATGAGAAAAGTATAAAATTATATTTTATACGTTGTGAGGATTTCATGCGAATCCTTTGAACAGTTCCTAGACATGTCAGTACTTGATATGTATTAGCTATTTCTTCAAGAAAGACAACCATAAATGGTGTTATGGTACAATTCAGCTGAAGATATTATTGTTCTAGGAGAGGCTAGGAGCTTTATGGATTCTAAAAAGAAGTGTAGTTCAGGCAGTTGACAGTTAAAGAATTAGGCAAGTTGTTAAGCTTTGGAGTTGAACAAAGTTATTGCTAAACCCTGACTCTATTAGACGTGTAACTTTGATTTAGTTGTTCTATTAAGTCCACTTCTTCAACTGTAAAATGAAATGGTAATGATAATACCATCATACAAAGTTTTTTTTTTTTAAGCAGGTAGATGGGAACATATATATGTAAACAGATGTGTGTGCCTCTATGTAGACAGTGCCTGGAGACAGGAGACCTTGGAGTTGTGTTGTAGGGCTGTTGGTTGTTGTGCTCAAAGAAGGGTGTGGTGCAAATACTGCAAAGGAAGAAGTGTGGTGGAGATAGAGAGCTCAGAACACAGCAAGATTATTTTCAGAGCTGAATCTAGGGTTTTCATCAGATTCATTAGCTCAACCAGCTGAGGCTTAATCCAGCTCAGTTCAGTAGTGAAGTTCTACCAGGGTTGTATAATCCCAAATTGATGTTAAAGGGGTTGGTTCTGGGGCAGCACCAGGGATAGCTCCCAGTACCCTCAGAAAAGCAGACCATTTCTTACTCTTCTCCCAGCCCCTGCTTAAGTCTTTCTAAAGTTGGGTTCTTTTCCATACAGTTTCCAACACCAGTGTAGACCATGTTGAATCCTTATCTCTGCCAAAGTTTCAGTGACACATGGATGATCATGCTATGGCCTATGGCTGGACGGGAGATGAGGGATACATTTTTTTCCACTGGTTGGATGAGGGCTGTTCCTAAAGTGTCATCAGTATTATTTTGATAGTCTTTTTTTTTTTTTAGGTTGTTCTATTCTCAGGGCCAATGTCACAGGGACAGAGTTGTGTTAGGGTCTTTTCTTGAGGTATTTTGCAAACAAGTCTGACTTTAAGAAGCAAATCAAGGAAGACTGCATATTATGATAGAATTTTGAATATAAAACTCAGAAAAAACAGTATTGAAATAATGTGTTGCCCACAAATATACACATAGGAAGTGAAAGTGTAATTGATAAACACAAAATTCCAAATAGGAATACCTATACACAGTGGCAGGTAGCTCAAATCAGGAAACTCACTGAGACCAGGTAGCTGAGACCTGTGTTAGTCACGTTTTACTTCTTAGATTGTGTCATAATTTTACAGAGTTTTTAGTAGATGGTGGGGAAATTTCCAGAATTACTGAAATTATCCCCCAGTAATGCCTTCCTTTTCTGCTTTATTATGTTAAAACTTTTACTTATCTTTATAACTCCATGTCAGACCATATGGGGAAGAACTGTGGTTATATATCTAGGTATAAGAATGTTAGACAATTAAGTTCACGAACTCATCCTAGAAAATGTTTGACCTGCCTCATTGTGAAATATCACTGTAGTGACCAGATGGCTAATGGGAGTACTTTGAAGGTGACTTCAGTGATATTCAACAATGAGTTAGTAGCACTTTTTCTAGGATGTGTTCATGGACTTAATTTTCTGACCTCAGATAGATAGATAGTACCTTTGTACTTCAAACCCATCACACTAGCTTCTGACGCATCCATTTTCTCTTATGCCAATTCAAAATTTCAGCAACATTTATGAACAATTTCACTAACAGACATAAAATGTTTACCTATTCTTTATAAGAAACTCACTAACCCGTACAGGTATAACTGAGAATAATGCTTTGGGTAACTGGAATTTGAACGCACAGCCTTAGAGATAAGTTAGTTAACTTCTATTGCTATCATTCTACAATTTTAGTGATGTATATCTAGATAAAACTTAACTATGTACAGTTATGACTCATTCTACGGCTGTCTGTGTGGGTCGACGGGTTCTCTATCTTTCTTTTATTCTTTGTTGTATTTTTTTCCCCCACTATTTTTTGAATGCAATGTGGGTCATGACTTTGCTCTTCTTTGCTTTGAAGCTCCTCCCACATCAAACAGGCTTCCTACCCAGAGAGATTAGAGTTGAGATGTGAGCCGATAAATTAGTATCCACTAGTGATCTAAGGGCCTTTTTAGGGACTAGATGCTCATAAAAGATCAGATCAGCGGATTTTCTATAGAAAGCATCCTAAACTTCAAGAAAGAATTCCTGACTTCAAATTCAAGCTCTAAATCTTAACAATTGCTTAAGATTCTGATTAGGTCACTTAGCTTCTCTTGGTTTCTGTTTACTCCTTTATAAAACTGAGAGCAATAACACTTGTCATTTCTTCCTTAGTGTTAGAATTAGTGAAATAAATATAAAATGTTTCGTGAAAAGCAAAATTCCTCTGCTGATGTACTTATTATCTCCAACTTTTTCCCATCCCTCATCTAATTTATCTAACCCTCTCACAAGTTCCTGTTAATTCGACTTCCTAAATATCTTTAGAACATGTCCACCTTCCTTTTACCATCACCACAACAGAACAGATTGGAGTTACCATTTTCTCCTATCAGTCCTTCCTTCTCTATGCAATTCATTTTCTCAGTTGGAGTCAGAGAGATATTTAAAAAAATGCAAATCTGATTATAACCTCCCTCCCTGGTATCCCAGTGTTATCAACAAAGACCAAAACCTTAAGTGGGTTTATAAACTCTGTCTCTTCTACCCTAACCTACTTCTGCTTCATTTTACTCCATGTTGCCCCTCAATATTTCATCACAATATTATGTATGCATAGACAAAGTTTTTTTTTTTACCTACTTGCTTGTGTATTATATATTTTAATGCCTTAACCACATCCTATGCGTCTCACACACACATAAAAATGAAATAAAATGCAGGCAGAGAAAGATGGCATCACACCTACTAGGAACCCTGATGAGTCTCTGTATTTGGCTATTTTATCTTTGCCTTTTTCTTGAATTCAAAGGCATTTCAAAGATAATTCACAAGGTAATATGTTTTAGGGAAATATTTGAGAGTGAAGTGGAAGGCACCTTGATGGATGGTTTGGGAAACCTTCATAAGCTCACAGATATTGACAGAATGACATTTTACTCTTCTGAGTAGTACTTACTTCTAGGTAATGGGTAGGGAAATTTAGTATGTTGCCTGTCTTTTCTAAAACATTTTTTTATGCTTTGACATGTTGAGTCGGATTGATTCACCTGTGTAATTGAAAAGTATAATTTGGTCTTAGTGTAATTGGTCTTCTCTCCGAATGCTTATCTGACAGGAGAGATCAATTATTAGGTTGGTTCTGCCTTCTACCCACACACAGATCAGAACATATGTAAATTTTTCCTAGAAATTCACTTATTAATGATATCCATATAAAAACATGCACGGGGAATCTAATTATATCTACCTCTCTCCCTCTCTTTCTCTATACCCACACACATATACACATACATATATACCCTGTAATGTAGGTATGTAAATATCCTTTCATACATATATTCATGTGTGTATAAACATACATATAAATTAAATTTTACTTCATTTTGATTATTTCTTTAAATGATAATTTAATAGATATCCACTAATGTTTTTAATATGTAAACATAGAAGAAAGAAATTTTACATCAATTTTATCATGTATTACAAATAATTAGCCATTCTGAATGAAGGTTTGCTTTCTTATTCAAGTTATATACTATCAATGAAGTTAAAATTAGTCTTGTTCCCACGCGTGTCTGCCCACCCTAATCCATATATCTTTCTAATTGCCATTAGAGTTAATCTCCTGAAAAACGGATCTGATGGTGTCAATCTCTTGTTTATGAATCTTCCTGGCTCCACATTACCTAAAAGAAAAGAGCCAAAATTATTTGCCTGAAAAAAATCTCACTAACTTAACATCTCTCACTGTTCTTTCTTTATATGCCTCAAACGTCAGTGACAATGAGCTTCTCAGTACTTCCCGTGCCGGGCAGGTCTCGTCACGACTTGGGGATTTTACATTCTATTTTTTTCTTTCAGGAACGTCCTTATCTTCTCTTATATCTAGAAAAATATCATTTATCCTTTAAGACCTAGATAAATTTCCCTTTACTTCTGGGAACATTTTCTTGATTCCCTTAAGCAAAGGAAGAGAGAGTTGATCCTTCTTTTCTGGAAGCTTTAGTTTGTACCATTATTAAAGTACTTACAGATTTATATTGCAATCATTTGCTAGCATGCTCCTCTATCTCTGATTGCGATTTTCTTTCATGTAGGGATCTATATTAAGATATAATTAAGTTGCTATAACAAAAACAAATAAGTGGACAGAAACAAGAAGATATTTTTTTTTTCCCTTTATCCATATGATTATAAGCAGTTCACAGTTGACACATCAACTCCGCAACGTCAAGTTGAAGCTCCTTTTGTCTTTTACCTCTTCTATCTTCCAAACATAGTTTCCACTTTGTCACCTGAGCCAGCTGCCCGAGCTTCTGCCATTCTTAACATTGGCCAATCTGAACAATGTATAATTCTTTTATTCAAGTTACAATATTCCACAAAGTCAAAATTTGTCTTCATTACATCAGCATTTCAACCAGCAAGAGAAAAAGAGAAAAGTAAGGAAAAGTATAAGATCTCAGATTTGACTATTAGCTTCACTGTTTGATTTCAGTTGCTTTATATGGGTTTGGAGGCTGGCAGAGAGAGTCTTATTTGGCAGTCGATTTCTGCCCACTCGAAATACTGCAGCTCTGAAAGCTGAGAGGTATCAGTAAATACTGATAAATTATCAGTAAGTACTTGGTAAATTAAAAGATGAATTGCAAAAATTATAGCAATTTAGAACTGCAATGGACTTGCAAATCATCCAGCTCTACAATCGCATTTCATAGCTGAAACAGATGAACAACTTGTAATTACTCTAATAGTTGATATTTTGTGGTGAGAAGATGATTTGCCAAAATTTTTTAAGCATTAAAATTACTTCCATAATTTCAAAAGATGTTTAATAGAAGAGTGTACTGTGAAGGGGAGATTACCTCTCTGCTGTATTCCAATGCAAAGTTCTCTGTGATATGCTTCTTTATTGTCAAGGAAACCAGTGGGAAGTTAGAAAGAAATTAAGAAAGTTTTGACTGATTCTCTGTATTGCAACATTAAGGAAGAAATTAAAATTCCAAATTAAAAAATTACTAGTTAAAAAAGTTACTAGCATCCAAGTACATGACACAGTGTTGACAATGTACCACAGGGTAACGTGAACAGGAAAGCCCAGTTGCATCAGATACTTCAGTTACCAATTTTCCCTTCTCGGGAGCGGTTGTTATGAGTTTCCTGTACCTCCACAGGTCTAGATGTGACGTGTGGATGATGGCATATGTTTTTGTGCCTTGATTTTTTTCACTTCATTTATTTTAGAATTCTGATAATACATTTTTAAATGAGAAAAGGTGAAAATGTGAGAATATGGCCTTATGTAACCAACACCTCACATTCCAAACATAGTCTTCAAAATGTATCGCTTCTTCAGACGACTCTGAGATTAGTCCTCCCACCTGCATCAACTCATTTTTGGTCTTATACTCTTGCTACGTTTTGCATCAGTTTCGAGAACAGGCTAGGCTCTTCATGATTTTGGTCTTTGCACTTTCTGATCTCTCTACTGTGACCTTGTGCCCCTGAAAATTTGCATAGCTGACTATTGTTCAGCTTAAATATAAATTCATCAAAAAGGCCTCCCATAACGTTCTTTTTATACTTTGCAGGACCTGCTGTTACTTTCATGAGTGCACCCGGTATCAATCCTTCACAGTACTCACCCAGTCAGTAGATGTGTGGTTTACCTGCTTCCTGCCTGTGTGTACCACTGAAATACGGTCTCTGCCAAGGCTCAGATAATGTCTGTCTTGTTTGTTTCCTATACCCGGCCCTTTGCACAGCACACAGTCAGCATCAATGAATGTTTGGTAAATGAAAGAAAATCTAAGTAAATTATAAACAAATTCCTTTTTATTCCACTTTGAAGACTATTGATTAACTGATCTGTGCCCCATTTCATAGAGCTATTTTTAATCCATTTACATGCAAAGGTACAAAAATATAAAATATGAAAAAGTTGTGAGGAAAGATAATGGCTCTTTCCTTTTGTCCTGACAAGTAACATTGCAGCTGCATTTCATCTACTGAGTCCTTTCACTTCTGTGTCATCTCCCATAGCATCGTACATTTTTAAAAAGCAATATTTTCTCAATGATCTCTTCTCATCTCATATGTACACTTGCTATTTTGTATAACTTGTCTGGCACTAAATAGGTTAACCACTCCCTGAGAAAGGTGGTATAGGTATGCGTAGCGAAGCATTAACCAAGAATGTTTTAAAAAGAAAACCAGATAGTCATTTGACTTCAGTGATCAACAAAATTAATGCTACTGAAAGGGATGAAGTAAAGGTAATATTAGCAAGGGATCACTTGAATGATAGAATTTGATGTGTTCATACTAATTCTTCTTACGTCAACATCCTTCACAACGTCACAGAGAGTGTAGAGGCTTATGGACAAAATGTAAAAGTAAGTATTAAACCATATTTGACTGTGTAAAAGTTAGTTCAATATAGATGTTAAAATAAATATTGTCCGCAGCTAATAATCCTCTTCTTAAAACATTACCTTTGTTTCATGAGTGATTATGCTAACCATTTATTCAATGTTATAAATATTTTTCTCAAATTGTTGCTTTTGAAACATGTCTGTTTTGTCAAAATTTTAATCTCCAAAATTTATCAAAGATTTTATTTGTGATTACTATTTTTTTATTTTCATATGCCCCCAAAATTAACTGGTCACTTGTATCAGGCATTGAGGACACAGACATGTGAGATATAGTGAACAGGCCTGGTGCTCGGCCTCCTGCCTGTGATCCTAACACTCTGGGAGGCCAAGGCAGGTGGATTAACCCGAGCAAAAGTGAGACTTCATCCCTACTAAAAATAAAAAAATAAAAATAAAAAATAAAAAACAAAACTAGCTGGGTGTGTGGTAGGTGCCTGTAGTCCCACCTATTTATGAGGCTGAGGCAAAAGAATTACTTGAACCCCAAATGTTGAGGTTGCTGTGAGCTATGATGCCCCAGAACTCTACCCAGGGCAATGGAGTAAGACTCTGTCTCAAAAAACAAAATAATTACTAGGAAACCAATTTATAGCTTTCATAAAGCTATAATCCAACTATAGCCCAAGAAGAAGGGGAAAGAGGAGAGGGAGGGGAGGAGAGGGCGGAGGAAGGGTGGAGGGAGGGTAATTGGTGGGAACACACCTACGGTGCATTTTACAAGGGTACATGTTAAATTTACTAAGTGTAGAGTATAAATGTCTTAACACAATAACTAAGAAAATGCGGTGAAGGCTATGCTAACCAGTTTGATAAAAAATATTTCAAATGGTATATAAAACCAGCACATTGTACCCCATAATTGCATTAATGTGCACAGCTATAATTTCATAAAAAAAATTTAAGAGTAAAATCTCTTTATTTTGTACTGCTTATGTTCATGATAGATTTTAAAATCTTTATTTTTCTGCTAAATTGAGACAAGTATATTTTTTTTATTGTGATTTTTTTATTATTATTAAATCATAGCTGTGTACATTAATGCAATCATGGCATGGAACACCATACACTGGTTTTATAGACCGTTTGACACATTTTCATCACACTGGTTAACATAGCCTTCCTGGCTTTTCTTATTTATTGTGTTAAGACATTTATATTCTACATTTACTAAGTTTCACGTGTACCCTCGTAAGATGCACCACAGGTGTAATCCCACCAATCACCCTCCCTCCGCCCATCCTCCCCTCTCCCTGCCCTCCCTCTCCTCCCTCTCCCCCTTCCCCCTATTCTTAGGTTGTAACTGGGTTATAGCTTTCCTGTGAAAGCCATAAATTAGTTTCATACTAGGGATGAGTACATTGGATGCTTTTTCTTCCATTCTTGAGATACTTTACTAAGAAGAATATGTTCCAGCTCCATCCATGTAAACATGAAGGCTGCATAATATTCCATGGTGTACATATACCACAATTTATTAATCTATTCGTGGATCGATGGGCACTTGGGCTTTTTCCATGACTTAGCAACTATGAATTGGGCTGCAATAAACATTCTGGTACAAATATCTTTGTTATGATGTGATTTTTGGTCTTCTGGGTATATACCTAGTAGAGGAATTACAGGATTGAATGGCAGATCTATTTTTAGATCTCTAAGTGTTCTCCAAACATCTTTCCAAAAGGAATGTATTAATTTGCATTCCCACCAGCAGTGTAGAAGTGTTCCCTTTTCTCCACATCCACGCCAACATCTCTGGTCTTGGGATTTTGTGATATGGGCTAATCTTACTGGAGTTAGATGGTATCTCAAGGTAGTTCTGAAACTGGACTCACACCTTTCACCATTAACTAAGATAGACTCTCACTGTATTGAAGATTTAAACTTAAGACACGAAACTATTAAAATACTAGAAGAGAGTACAGGGAAAACTCTTGAAGAAATTTTGGTCTGGGTGAGTATTTTATGAGGAGGACCTCCCAGGCAATTGAAGCAGCTTCCAAAATACACTACTGGGACCTGATGAAACCAAAAATCTTCTGCACAGCCAAGAACACAGTAAGTAAAGCAAGCAAACAGCCCTCAGAATGGGAGAAGATATTTGCAGGTTATGTCTCTGACAAAGGTTTAATAACCAGAATCCACAGAGAACTCAAATGTGTAAGCGAGGAAAGAACAAGGGATCCCATCGCAGGCTGGGCAAGGGACTCGAAGAGAAACTTCTCTGAAGAAGACAGGCGCACGGCCTTCAGACATATGAAAAAATGCTCATCATCTTTAATCACCAGAGAAATGCAAACCAAGTACATTTCTTACCCCATACTAAGTAACTTGGAAAAAACATTTGATTGCATTATTCTAATTTTATTATTAGATATTATAATGTAAGTTCATGGGAGAAAATTTTAAAACTATAGAGAGGAAGAAAAAGTCACAAAAATATGACTTATTAGAATCTATCTCTCTTTCTATATACATACATATATATTTATATAGTAATACTCAATATATACCAATCTCTCTCTTAATGTGTGTGTATACATATATATCATATGTACATATATACACTCAGAATATACAGATAATGTTTTTTATCTTGTATTTCTAACTTGTATCTCTTGTAATTGTTAAAAACAAATGCGACTTGAGCATTATAATTTCAATATAGTTTATCCTTTCTTAAAATGTGTAAACATGTTTTGGTACCCTCTGTGTGTATATATACATATTGAGTTACCCCAATTACCTTTGTTAAGCACAGGCACATAGTACATGTATATATAAATATATACATATACATATACACACTATATATACACACATACATATACTGTATAGTATTTGTTTACAAAATGATTGTTTACTATATATGTGGTTTGTAACTATTTAAATATCATCTAGCATAAATATATGCTAATTAATAAATGAGCATATTTGTTAGAAACATATGATGAAGACATTTATTACCATCATTTATTTAACCAATCTTTGTTATGTATATTATGATTTTTTCTTTTAGAAAATCTATTATACAAATCAATGTGTTGAATATACTTATGGAAACATCTTTTACTAATTACATCTTGAGCTAAGTTTTCTGGAAATATGATTACAGAATGATAATAATACCTTACTAAGTGTTTTAAATGCATTCAGTCAGTGTTTTCATTATATATGTTTACTTACTTAACCCTCAGAACAACACTATCAGGTATATAGTAGGATACTGACACAGAAAGAATCTGGGACTATATTGAATTGAAAGGGCCACCAAATGTATGAAGCACCATTTTTATGTGGAATTAGAAAAGGGAACAAGTATTGCCAGTTTATTTCTGAGAAATATTTAGAAATATTAATTTACACGTTAGAACCAAAAAAAGTAAGGTAACTTGCTCAGGATTCTATAGTCTTTAAGTGCAAAGGTGGCATTTAAACCCAAGGCAGAAGGTTTCAGAATCTGCAGTCCTAGCCATACAACTTCATTTTCTTTAAAATATATATTTACATTTTTAAGGCTTTCAATACTAGAATGAGTATATAATTGCTGTTTGCTCTTCTCCAGTGTGGTTTAAAAAAAAAGAAACTTGCTCCAAATAGCCAATGCCATTCCTAGAAATAGAATTAAATCTAGAGGCATTACTTCACCAGACTCAGGTTATACTACAAGTCTGTAGGTGATCAAAACAGCTTGGTCCTGGCACAAAAACAGAGACATAGATCTGTGGAACAGAAGAGAAAACCCAGAGAAGAAATCAGTCTCTTATCACCATCTGATCTTTGATAAACCAAACAAAATCAACCACGTGGGAAAAGAATCCTTATTTAATAAATGGTGCTGGGCTTGGCACCCGTAGCACAGTGATTATGGTGTCGGCTACATACACTAAGGCTGGCAGCTTAAACCTGGCCTGGACCAGGTAAACAACAATGACAACTGCAACAAAAAAATAGCTGGGTGTTGTGGTGGGTACCTGTAGTCCCAGCTACTTGGGAGGCTGAAGCAAGAAAATCATTTAAGTCTAAGAGTTTGAGGTTGCTGTGAGCTGTGATGTCACAGCACTCTACTGAGGGCAACATAGTGAGACTCTGTCTCAAAAATAAATAAATAAATAAATAAATAAATGGTGCTGGTAGAACTAGTTAGTCACATGCAAAGACAGAAACTGGACCTGCTCCTCTCATAACTTACAAAAATTGATTTATGATGGATAAACAATTTAAATCCAAGACATGAAACAATAAAAATTCTAGACAAAAGTAAGGGGAAAAACTCTTGATGATATCAGCTTGGGGAAAGATGTTATGAAGAAGACCCCATTGACAATCACAGTGACACTTAAAATAAATAAATGGACCTGATCAACCTAAAAAGTTTCTTCACAGCTAAAGACTCAACAAGTAAAGGAAATAGACAGTGTTCGTAATGGGAGAAGATATTTGAATGTTACAAATATGACAAAGGACCCATAATCACAATCTACAAACTAATCAGAAAGAAAAGAGTGAACAATCCCATTTATCATTGGACAAGAGACATATATAAAACATTCTCCCAAGAAAACAGACAAATGGTCAACAAACACATGAAAAAATGCTCACCAGCCCTAATTATCAGAGAAATACAAATCAAAACCACCTTGAAATACCACCTAGCCCCAGTGAGAATAGCCCACATTCGCAAGTCCCAAAGCTGCAGATCCTGGCATGGGTGTGGACCGAAGGGAGCACTCAGACACTATTGGTGGGATTGCAAACTAATACAGCCATATTAGAAAGAAGTAATGGAGAATCCACAAAGAGCTAAAAGTAACCCCCCACCATGTGATCCCACCATCCCACTAGTAGGTATCTACACAGCAAGGAAAAAAAAACAACATAAAATGTTTTCCCATAAAGACATTTGCACTAGAAAGTTTATTGCAGATCAATTCTCAATAAACAACATGTGGAAACAACCAAGTGCCATCGACTCATGAATGGATGAATAAATTATGATACACCTATACCATGGAATACTATTCAGCCATAAAAGATGGGGCTTTACATCCTTTGTATTTATCTGAATGGATCTGGAGACCCTCTTCCTGTGTAAAGTATCACAAGAATGGAAAAGCAAGTATCCAATGTACTCAATACTAATATGAAACCAGTAGATGAACAACTATACACCAAATGAGAAAAACACAACCACAATCAAGTAAAGGAAACGGGGAGGGGGGAGCAGGTTCAGTGAGCTATTACCTGATGGCATGATGTAGTGGTGTATGGCACACTTCTTGGGTGAAGGGATCAACTACAACTTGGACTTTATCCTGCAAACATAAACAATGTAACCTAATCATTTGTACCCTTTTGTCAATCTGAAATTAAAAAACAAAGACACTTGTTTCTTCATGTCTTTCTCAATATTGGTTACTATTTTTATTCTTTTTATCAAGATGAAAGATTAAAATATAATTTAATTTGCATGTGTTTGATTACTCATGATATAAAAGTTTTTGTTAATTATTTATTGGTCCCTTGTATTTCACTTAAAAATTGTAGTTATCTGTTCATTTAGCTTCTTATATGTTAAGGATACTAACAATTTATTCATCAATGTAAATATTTTCCATCTGTTATTTTCTTGTTAATTTAGTTTATAATGTGTCTTTAATTATAAACTCAATTCTCTAGTTTTTCATAACTACTGCTTTTAGTGTAATGCATCTCCATTAAAAAAAAAAAAAATATATATATATATATATTTGGCCAGGGCCAGGTTCGAACCACACCAGGTGTATGGAGCCGGTGCCCTACTCCTTGAGCCACAGGCACCGCCCCCCATTAAAATATTATTACTTTTTAACAATGCTTTTAAAGTCTGCATACATTTGTGAAGAATCAATGCTTATTAATAAAAGAGTCAATAACTTGAAATATTATTGGATAATTTACAATGTTAAAAAACATCCAGCAGACTAGAAGAATCACTTTTGGAAACTGAGTAGGAAAATAAAAGACATGTTGTACAGAAAGATGGTCAAAATTCTTTCAAAGAAGTTCTCTGGTGATGACACCAAAGCTGGCAGTGGTGCTGTGTACTGGATGCCATGGCTTGTCAAGAATAACCATAATAACTAGATTTTTTTTTTTTTTAATAGTTTCTGGCCGGGGCTGGGTTTGAACTTGCCACTTCCGGCATGTGGCGCTGGCGCCCTACTCCTTTGAGCCACAGGCACTGCCCATAATAACAAGCTTTTGTTATTACCACTTCTGTTATCAAAATGTATTTTATCCTCGGATGCATTCATCAGATTTTAAAGTTTGTCCCAGAGGGACTGATTGATTCAAGAGAAATCCATATGCACTTAGTAATATCATGTATTTGAATCTTAGTTATTTCATAGTTAAGGCCTGACAATAAAGTTCTCAAACTTGCTACCATGAGCTAATGTGGCAGCTCATGCTACTCTCGCTGAGTGGCGTTCATTGTTGTTGTGTGTTTTTGTGTGCCATGGCAAGAATGTCAGAGCTTGAATTAGATGCAGGGGTCCTCGAACTATGGCCTGCGGGCCACATGAGGCAGTATGATTGTATTTCTTTCCATTTTTTTTTTTTAACTTCAAAATAAGATATGTGCAGTGTGCATAGGAATTTGCTCATCGTTTTTTTTTTTTTTTTTAAACTATAGTCTAGCCCTCCAATGGTCTGAGGGACAGTAAACTGGCCCCCTGTTTAAAAAGTTTGAGGACCCCTGATAGAACAATGAACAAGCTTAAATCTCTTTTAACTTGGCAAGAGTGGAAGTGAAATTCCCAAGTTTATACAGAGAATGCCATGAAAAAAATGATGGTGTACAAATGGATTAAACATTTTTCTGAGGAGAGCGAAAACATCAGTGATGAAGAGGGCTCAGGCAAGCCAGTAATGAGCAGAGCTGATGAAAACATTGTAAAGTTTTTTGAATTGTGGATCACAATTGTCAACTGACTGTGAGAAGAGAGGACCAAGTAAACATCTATGGGGAAATGTTCAGCAAAATCTTAACTGAAAATATAGGCAGGAGAGAGGTGTGGCTCTTCTATCACCTCACAACGGCCCTGTCTGTGAGGGAGTTTTTAGTCAGTAAACAAATTACTGTATTGGAACACCCTGTGAGACAGAAAACAGAAAACCATCCTAGAAAACTGGGGAAATAAGTCAAACTTAAATAAATTAAAAGTCAAATAGTCTTAAGGAGCAGGGATATTTATATACATAAAATAGAAAAGAAATACATAGAAAATCATAAAAATAAAATTTTTAACATTTGAAATGACAATAAAATTGGTTATCCCTAACAAAATGGAGGGGGAATGTAACAAGAATAATAAATATCAAACTTAAAAGTATATTCCAACAGAAAATTTAAAATTATAACTAAATGAGATGAATAAATCTGAAAATTTAGATAAAACGAATGAATATCTTGAAAAGCACAACTTAAAAAATTATTCACAAGAACAATAAAAACATGACTATTTCATATATATTAAAGCTTGTGCTATAGTTTAAATATTTGCGTCCTCCCAAAATTCACATATTAAAAACTCAGTCAGAGATGGTGATTCCCTTCTGTAAATCCTAGCACTTTAGGAAGCTGAGGTGGGAGGATTGTTTGAGGTCAGGAGTTTTAGAATAGCCTAAGGAACAGTAAGACCTATCTCTACAAAAAATACAAAAATTAGCTGGGTGTGGTGGCGGGCACCTGTAGCCCTAGCTCCTTGGATGGCTGAGGCAGGAGGATAGCTTGAGCCTGAGAGTTTGAGGCTGAAATAAGCTGTGATTATGCCAGTGAATTCTAGCCATGGTGAGAGAGGAAGGCCTTGCCTCAAAACACAAACAAACAAAAAAACCCTACTAATCACCAATCTGATGATATTTGGAGGTGCGACCTTTGGAAAGTGATTAGAAGTAAATCATAAGAGCTCCATCTTCATGGGTGGGGCTAGTCCCCTTGTAATAGTGACTGCAGAGAGCTGCTTTGTCCCTTCCAACTTGTGAGTACCCAGGAAGAAGGCATCATCTGTGAATCAAACACCAGATCCACTGGCACCTTGATCGTAGACTACCCACCCTCCAGAACTATGAGAAATTAATTTGTGTTGTTTATAAGATACTCAGTCTAGAGTATTTTGTTATAGCAGCCTAAATATACTAAGGTAAATTAAGTGTATTTCCTTATCTTGGTGAGGAGGTCAGGATGGCAGACTAGAAACAGCCTGCAATTGACACTCTGAGGACCAGATCAAAGGTTGTGGGTACAGGTTCACTCACAGAGGGACCATCTCAGAAGAAGCTCTTTAGTAGAATTAAAAAAAAATAAAATAGGATCTGGGCATTAACAGAGGCATAAAAATTTGCCATGGGGTTATTCCTTGCAAACCCTAAAGATCCAGTGGGTAAAACAGCTATCTCCATGACAGACCCAGGAAGAGTGTAATTCCTCAGAAGAGAACTGGGAGAAAGAACATTTTCTAATATGTGTCCAAGCTGGCCTCAAAGCACCAGGCTAAAGGTTGTCAATTATCTGAAGGTTTCCTCCTTAACTCTGGGGCCTGAGAAAAATGTTATAGCTTTCCTGGATTGGCTCTGGAAGAAAATAGAGAAGCACTGTCACTGCCCTCTAAGTGGCTCTGTAGCAGCTGCCACTATTGGACCTGGGTGGAGGGAGAGCTCCAGCCACCATGACAACCCAGTGGGGCAGCACATGACACCTCAGTCCAACTAGCCATGGGTCACTCAGCCACTGTAGTACAAGAGCTACTCTGCCACTACCGTAGGCTCACGATGCACCCAAGCACCTGCCAAGACCCTACCACCAACCTCGGTGCCAGTCAGGGTCCCATGACATGCCAGGAACCCACTTAGGTCCCATAAGACACCCAGGCACCCACCAAGTTTACACCACCTCCCTGAGGAGAAGGACTTGGCCAAGCTTTCAACAGTGACCTGGTTACCAAACTGCTAATCCAGCCTAGCGGTTAATCTGGCTAAACTGGTAACCACCACAGCAGAGTGCAGCCCAGCCGTATTACAGGCTTTCAGGGCTTCTGCCCCTCTCCTGCTGGGTTAATCCTTCAGAATAAGACACAAGTGTGATACAGAGATTTATCCTTCTCATAAGTAGGAAATACCTTAAAGGTAAATATTGCAACAACAAAAATAAGTAAATGATAATTAAACTGAAAATCTTCACAACAAAGGAAATAGCAGAGTGAATAAACAACCTATAAAATGGGAGAAACAATGAATATTTGTAAGCAAATAATTAACAAAGGACTAGAATCTAGAAAGAATTTGGTTAAATCAGCAAGAAACAAACAACCAAACCCATGATTTTTGGAAGAAGATAGATAAATGGCCAACAAACATGGAAAAATGCTCCACGCTAATTTGGTGATGGACACACAAAAACCTTGACTTAAGCTTTATATGGGATATCTGCGTATCAAACACATTAACAGCAAAGTTAGAATAGCCATCATGGGGTGTCATTGGTATGAAAAGGGATAAAAAACGTGGTGTCCTAACAGCAGGATAGATGAACAATAAACACAGGCTAATTACTCCAATGGATACTCATGAATTCTTGTCCAGTTTCAAAACCTGAGTCAATTTTCAGACCTAGATGTTTCTGTTATTTACTCAGGAGAAATGCTCATATCTTTCTTGTGAGAATTAGGTCCAAGCTGTCTCTGATTCCTGAGGACCCAAAGAATCATTGCTGTTCATGTCATAGTAGGGCCATATGTGGATCAGGACAACTCATAATAGGGAACTGAGTAGTCTTGTCCAATTTCCCAAAGGTATCATTGAAGTAGATTTACTTAGCAGTTGACAAAATTCTCATGCTTTTTCCTTAATTTAGGATTAAATCTATTAAAATGGAATAAAAGTTATTATGATAGGAAAGCCCACATAAAAGTCCCTGAAACTGTCCTTGTCAAAATAATAAATCAAAGACAGTATGACACCTTGATGGAAAGACACCTTAGTACTACTCAGTTTGCAGTTAATGATGGACTTGGGTGACAAGAGTTTGGTTAATGGGTACAAGCATACAGTTAAGTGCTGGTGTTTGTTAGCACAGTAGAGTGATTATAGCTAACAATAATGTTATATATTTCAAAATAATTAGAAGAGACAATTTGAAATGTTTCCAACACCAAGAATTGATAAATATTCAAGGGGATTTGATCATTACACATTGCATCAAAATACATGTATCAAAATACCATATGTACCTCATAAATTTGTATAAATATTTTGTATCAGATAAAAAAAGAAAAAATGACTTAAGGATATAGAATTGGTGGTCCTCATTATATCTTCATTTAATTCACCAGTATGGGCTCTGCACAAATAATTCACTGCATGCAACAGTGGACTACTGTAAATTTAATGAGGGATAGCTCCTGTTTCTGCCACTGTGCTGGATGTGGTATCTTTAATAGAGTATATTAACATAGCCTCTGGTGAGCAGCATGTACTAGCAGTCTGGTGAATGTATTCTTTTCAATACCTACGTCCATGGTTTGAACATTTGCCCCCTCCAAACCTCATGTTGAAATTTAATCTCCAATGTGGCGATATTGGGAGATGGAACCTTTAAGAGGTGATTGGGTCATGAGGGCTCTGCATTCGTAAGAGGATTAATCCATTGGTGGATTATTAGATTAATGAGCTAATGAATTGATAAATTATCACGTGAGTGGGACTGGTGGCTTTTTAAGAAAAGGAAGACAGACCTGAGCTGGTGTGCTCAGTTACTTCATCATATGATGTACCAGCTCAGGACTCTCAGGGAGTCCCCACCAACAAGGCCTTCACCAGAGGCAGCCCCTTGACCTTGGACTTCTTAGGCTCTATAATGGTAAGGAATAATTATTTTCCTTCATAATTGTCCCAGTTTTAGGTATTCTGTTATAAGTTGCAGACAATGGACTAAGATACCCCCTAAGAATTCATCAGAAACTGTTCATATTCACATTTATGGTCTTACCCAAAGGGACCTGAACTATATTTCAGCATTTTACAGACCAACACGCTCATGCCATTGATGACACTGTATTAATTGGAACAGATGAGTGAGGGGTGGTAAATAGCAGAGACGCTATGTGACAGCTCTACTTCGGTGGCCAAAGCCCTGTCAATGCGTCAGACTGAGGACAACTGATAGTCATCTGCTTTGTATAAAGAGTGAAGTGGCTGGGCGGCGCCTGTGGCTCAAGGAGTAGGGTGCCAGTCCCATATGCCGGAGGTGGCGGGTTCAAACCTAGCCCCGGCCAAAAAAAAAAAAAAAAAAAGAGTGAAGTGGCCCGAGGAAAGGATATTTATGGTCTCATAGGCAATAGTGAACTGCTTAGTTAGTCAGAGATCTCAATGGGGAAAAATTGGAATATGTGGCATGGATGTCAGAGGAAATGGCATGTCAGGAGACCTGTGGGAATGAATTAAATGTTTAACACATTTTTATATCACACCAGAGAGAATTCACTGTGGAAGATACAATAAACAACCAATGTTCAGGGCAAAATTGACAGTTCCTATTAATCCACCGACAGCCACAAATACACAAATGTTTCAGCTGAAGGAAGGGCAGTGTCTAATGGAGGGGAGATGACAGATATACTCACATACTATCAGTTTGGCCTCTACACCAACCACGGCAATGGGGGCTGAGGCTCACCCAACTTCTTCTCCTCCCATAAGTTTTTCTCCAAATTTGGATCAATCAGAATTTATCATTGTGTGTTTCAAGTCATGATACCAATATGTGCTCAATAATATGGTGTTTTAGAAAGTATTACTATATGTTCATTTGGGTTATATATTAACTATGATAAATATTACAAGATTAATGATAAATCATTTTGCTCCCTTTCTTGAATTTTATAAGCACTTGGAGAAGTAACTTACAGAACTTTTTTTTTTTTTTTTCTATTGTTGGGGATTCATTGAGGATACAATAAGCCAGGTTACATTGATTGCAATTGTTAGGCAAAGTCCCTCTTGCAATCATGTCTTGCTCCCATAAAGTGTGACACACACCAAGGCCCCACCCCCCTCCCTCCGTCCCTCTTTCTGCTTTTCCTCCCCCCCCATAACCTTAATTGTCATTAATTGTCCTTTTTTGAATTTCAAATACCAAATTGGGGGTGTCAAAAATTAAGAGAAGAATGCAGTTGAAATAAAGACAAAAGAAGGATTAGAAATAATAATGAATAAAGGAAAGAGTTTTGTTGAAAACTTGAGAATAGCTATTAAAATTGGCTAGTTTCTTAATGAAAGTGTGAATTTCCTGACTACAGCATAAACAGAATTAATATTAGAGAGTTTTATGTGACACCAGAAATCACATATTTTTTTGAAATTTTAAGAATGTATTTTTTAACCCTATTCTTTAGGAAGAGTTTATTATTATGATAATTAAATAGTGAACATTGAGCAAATATAATGGAGATTGTTTTCAGTTACAGATTTAGAGAGAAGGGAATAGAAATAATTTTTATTGAATGTTTAGTATTTGTTAGGAACATTTTATAGGTGATCTTGCAGGAATATAGAATGATTACACAACTTATCCAAAGGTTATATAAGAAATAAATAGTAGTCAGAACTTGAATTCAGATCTGTCTTCCAAAGCCCACTTGTGTTCTTTGTACTACACTAGTCTATAGTGTGTGTGTGTGTGTGTGTGTGTGTATACAACCGACCACAACCAATATACAACCAATGTAGACTAAGTATATTATCCTCTTGATCTAAATTAATGTAGGTTGAACTATATGAAATTGTCATTATTGATCGTGTTTGATGCATTTAAATGGTAACACTATGTTTCAAGCCAATAGAAAGATGGAGCTCTGAGAAAGAGAGAAGTAGTGCCTAACAGCTGGGCTTAACATCAATGACTCATGTCATTAAATGCTGGTCTGCCACTTAAAGGTTGACTATGGAGTTTTCCTGTGGAACATAAACTGTCTTAAACATCAACAAAATCTGACTGACAATGTTGCTCTGTGAACACATGAAGTAAGTGAGACAAGAACAAGTTTACACTATAACCATGTGTAAAAACCACACAAATCCAAAGTCACTGTGCAAACTTTGAGAATTACCAGTTACTCCTTGACCAGCCAACAGGACCAAATGCTGATTCTTTACCAATCACAATTTCATATCTGGTTTATTCATTACCTCTTTTCTGATAAAAATCCTTAAGATATCTAATCATGATATTGCTCCCCTTTCCTTTTTTTTGGTTTTTGGCCAGGGCTAGGTTTGAACCTGCCACCTCCGACATATGGGACCGGCACCCTACTCCTTGAGCCACAGGTGCCACCCAGCTCCCCTTTCTAATAGCACTCAATATAGGGCAAGCCTCTGCTTCTTTTCTTTCTTTTTTTTTTTTTTGTAGAGACAGAGTCTCACTTTATGGCCCTCAGTAGAGTGCTGTGGCATCTCACAGCTCACAGCAACCTCCGACTGCTGGGCTTAAGCGATTCTCTTGCCTCAGCCTCCCGAGTAGCTGGGACTACAGGCGCCCGCCACAACGCCCAGCTATTTTTTGGTTGCAGTTCAGCCGGGGCCGGGTTTGAACCCGCCACCCTCGGTATATGGGGCCGGCGCCTTACCGACTGAGCCACAGGAGCCGCCCGCAAGGCTCTGCTTTCTTGAACACTGTCCCAAAATTATCTAACATGAATCCAAATCTTGCAAGTCCCTCCAACTCCTTACTGAGGTATGTCATTATTCCCCATGGTGTGCAGTTTCCCTTCTTGAAACGAGTGAATGAATCTAACTTTGACTTGCGAGTGTGTTGCTGGCAGTATGAGGCCAAAGGACAATGGCAGAAGTGGTGGTTCCTGAAATTCATTGAGATTAGCTTCCTTGCAATAGCAACCACAGCTCAGTAATAGTAAACATATCTGAGACTCCTCAAGTTTCTCACTGTTTGAGGCATCATCCTGATCATAGCTGAGAGTCCAGTTTCTGCTGATTTAGTCTGTGTTCTCAGGTCACCATTAACAGATAATGTGAAAAATTTCCTTTCTCACATGAGCCATTTTCCATCATGTTTTGACAAATGCCTCAAACCATGATAAGTTTTAGAATTGGTTGAAGAAAGATACCATACTTTACAATTAATATAAACAGGTGCAGACATGACATTAAATCTGAAAATTATAGAGCCTGGCATATTCATTTCTAGAGACCATCCTACCTCTACAGAGATGTAGACTATGGGAATATGTGCAGAATGAGCCCAAACTAAGGAACTGTAATTTTATCTATGGAGACACACATGCAAATAAAATGTTGATGTACTGACTTAAGAAAAAGCAGGGAAGGTTTTGCCTTGGCTTAATAAAAAAGAGGGTTATTCTTAACTGGCAATCTTGATGATAAGTTGTTCTCATTAAGAAACATATAAAGCTAGCCGGGCGTTGTGGCGGGCGCCTGTAGTCCCAGCTACTCGGGAGGCTGAGGCAAGAGAATAGCTTAAGCCCAGGAGTTGGAGGTTGCTGTGAGCCGTGTGATGCCACGGCACTCCACTGAGGGCGATAAAGTGAGACTCAGTCTCCACAAAAAAAAAAAAAAAAGAAACATATAAAGCAATGGATTTGCAATATATATATATATCCTCAATAGTTAAGGAAATAATGATTTACTATAACTGCTTTGGCATCTGACAATATTCTAAACATGAAGACCTTATTTTTAATTATAAAACATAACACAGTGGAAAGTATCACTGTGTCATCTTGTTTTATCTATCTTTTCAATTATTTCCCCCACCCCAATGGATCAATTTAAGAAAATTTGAGGTATAATGTAATTTTAGTACTTTACTTCTAAGATAAATTACATGAAGATATTTCTGGAAATAAATAGCCAAATGTCCCTATGTATTTTTGAGACACATCTATTACCATCTGTTAGCAAAACAAATTCATCCTATAAGAAAGGCTTTTCCCGTCCTCTTATACACCTATCTGCTAGTGCAGATGGGAAAACAGTCAAATAATTTTATATATAAACTTTAGAAAAAATCAGCAATGATACCATTTTGATTTACACTATTTATAAACTAATTTACAAAAATGAATTTATCTGGGTAAGTAGCAATATGATACAGGATTAAAAAAATTAAAACTCTCAGTTGACTCCTTAATTTTTTCCTTCATCCCACAACTGGAATTCCATTCTTCTCCTTACTTGCTTCCTTCAGCCTCCATAAAAGCCCTTAAAAAAATCTCAGCAGTAAAAAAGAGCAAACACTCTCAGCAGTAGGTCTAGTACCTCTGACAGAACATTCTTTGAATTAACTTCCACATTTAATAAATTGTTTATTAAAGGATTAGTAATTAAATTTTTTGAATTTAAATTTAGCATTTATATAATGATATTAAAGTTCAACAGGAACCATTGTAATTGTTTTGAATTTACATCTATCAAAGGCATTTTTCAAGGAGGAATGTTTTATATCTGACATTGCTTAGAAGTAGGAACATGATGAGATACAACATCAAATTAAATTAATAACCAGTTTGTTATTATTATTAAATTCTCTATAGACAATATACCTTCTCGTTTTCCTTACTTCCTTCAGATTACACTCCCTGCTCCTCCACCCTTTGTATACCAAATGTCTGCTTTGATTTACTATTTTTATTATATTTATATTAGAATGTAAATTCAAGGAGAGAAAGTATATTGGATACCTTCTTTTTCCCACATGTTATATCTTCTCGGTCTATATTTAATTTATTCCATTTGTGATAATTAATTTTATATTGACTTGACCAGGTCAGGATCATAGATTATACAGATATTTGGTAAAAAATTATTCCGGGGATTGCTGTGAGGATGGATAGTTTTGGTCGAGATAATCATTTTAAATAGTAAAGACTATTTAAGACCTTCCATAATGTGGATATGCCTCCTTTATTCTGATGAAATCTGCAGAAAACAAAAATATGACCATCTTTTTTCCCTGAGCAAGAGAGAATTTTCCAGCAGACTCCTTTTTTTAATTTCTTTTTTTATTAAATCATAAACACATAGATCATGTATACATTAATGCATTTATGGGGTACAATGTGCTGATTTCATATAGAATCAGGAATGCTTACATTGCACTGGTTAATATATACCTCATCTCCTTTACTTAGTTATTGTGTTAAGACATTTATACTCTATACTAATAGATTCGACATGTACCCTTGCATTATGCACCATAGGTGTGATCCCACCTCCTTTTAGATTCACCCTCCACTCCTTTTGGACTTCATCTGTGTCATCAGCTCCTTCTGGGCTTGGGCATGCCAGCCTGCATTGCAGATTTAAATTTCCAGTTTCCATGATTACATGAACCAATTCCATATAATAATAAATCTCTTTGCACACTCACACACATACATACATAGACACATTCTGTGAGTTCTGTTTCTCTGGAGAACATTGAATAATACACCAGCCATTGCTGTGACAATCAACTTCATTAGGCACAACCAGGCAAAACTTTGCCACAGTTGTTCCGCACAGACCTCACCTTCTTAGGAACTATGTTAACTCTGGAAAGTTGGAAAATAGACCAGGGATTATGAATTTTAAAAAAAGAATGTAGACCATAGGCACTCTGGTTGTCTTGACATCTCACAGAACACTAAACTAATCTACCGTACTGATGACATTATGCTAATTGCACCTGCTGAAAAGGAGTGGGTAAATATATTAAACAGCCTAAAGAGGAATGAAAATGATAGTTAAAGTTTCAAGGGCTTGCCACATTGATGAAAATTATTAAGTATCTAATGTTTTAGACCACACTGACATTTCCTATAAAACATAAAGGCCCATCATGAGAAACAGTAGAGAGGTTCCTCAAAAAATTAAAAATAGAACTTCGAAATGATTCAGCAATCCCACTAATGGGTACATATGCAAAGAATATATCTAAAAGAGTTCAGTATGTCAAAGAAATATCTGCACTCTCCAAGCTTATTGTAGCACTAGTCACAATAGCCAAGACATGGAATCAACCTAAGCTTCCATCAATAGATGAATGGAAAAAAAGTGTTAGGTATATACACAAAGAAATGGTGCTCAGTTTTAAAAATCAAAGAAAGCCTGTCATTTGAAAAAACATGGATGAACCTGGGGGACATTATGCTAAAGGAAATAAGCCATGCACAGTTGAATGGGGGTCACCAGCGGCTGAAGGTAGGGAGACTGGGGGATTGTTGGTCATAGGATACAAAATTTCAGTTATACAAGATAAACAGGTTCAAGGAACCTATAGTACAATATAGTGACTATGGTAAATAACAATGTTATGTATTATATTTTGAAAATTGCTAAGAGAGTAGATCTGAAGTGTTCTCATCACAAAAAAATGATAGAGTATATTAGTTAATACATATGGTAATTAGTTTGATGGAGCTATTTGACAAGGTACACTTACAGAGGGTGCCAAAAATAAATACATATTTTAGGAAAGGAAAAAAAAACTGTATTAAGGTTATAATTTTCATGTCATGTTTGACTCACAAAATTACAATTCTTATCTTGTATTGTGTTACAACATAACACAATACAAGCAAGGCAAGACTGCCAGGTAAGTCCAGGTTGTGGTGGTGTTACAACATAACACAATACAAGATAAGAAATGTTATCAGTGTATTTTGTTTTTGTTTTTATTTTATAGAGACAGAGTCTCACCTTATGGCCCTCTGTAGAGTGCTGTACCATCACAGCTCACAGCAACCTCCAACTCCTGGGCTTAGGCAATTTTCTTGCCTCAGCCTTCTGAGTAGCTGGGACTACAGGTGCCTACCACCAGCAGCTATTTTTTGTTGTAGTTTGGCTGGGGCCGGGTTCAAACCCACCACCCTCATTATATGGGGAGGGCACCCTACCCACTGAGCCATGGCCACTGCCCCAGTGTATTTTTTTTATCAGTGTTTTGAGTATTGCAATTTTAATAGTTTTTGCCTTTCTTACTATGCATATACATTTTTGGCACCTTCTGTATTTAAAACATAATGTACACATAAAGATACAATAAATGTACACAATTTTTATTTGTCAATTAAAATAAATTAAAAGTGAAGTTTGAACTCTGCATCCCTTAAACTAAGAGAGTAATAGATATCTGATAAGCCTCACTGGATTTGAGAATCCTACTCTAGTATCTAAAACATTAGATACTTACTTACTCTCTCGTGAGACTCAGAGCAAAGAAACACTATGAAGTAGGTCCAGGTTGTGGTTCAAACTGCCCTATCACTTGGGTTATATTGCCAAGAAAATTTAATGATGCTGGAGGAATCTGGTGAGTAGGGTTGTGTGAAGTTCCTGTTGTACCACATTAGATGAAGCACAGTGCAAACTACTACGGTCCTGGAGCAAGGCCATGCCTTCCTTCTGCCATGTCATTGGGCCCTGATCATGGGACTGGATTGATAGTCTATCATATAGACTGAACCCCTGATCGTGAGACAACAAAAGGCTGTCTATCATAAACTGATTATTTTTACATTCCCTGAGTTATAATTTTAGGTGGGCACAAAAAAGCCATCTTATGATGAAAGCGGTACATTCAAGAATGGATCCAAGAAGATTCTAGAAGGCACAAATATGTCACAGAAACCAGTTTCCCAGGCTGCTGGGCAGTATACTTCTCTTGACCTGTTGCCTCTCTTTTTAAAATTATGCATATGAAGTCATGGTTTGGGCAGTGTATTGGATTGGTAATATGATAGTTCAACATAATGTACTGATGATTACCACTTGTCTTGGTCTGTCTTGTGTTGCTAGAACAGAATCCCCGAGACTGTCTAAGTAATAAAGAAAGAGGTTTATTTAGCTCAGGGTTCTGAGGCTGGGAATTTGAAGGGTGTGGCCCTGGCTTCCCGGGGAAGGCTTTTATGCCACTCCATTCATATCAGAGAAAGGCAAAGTGGAAGCTAACACATTGAAGAGACAAACCTGATGGGCATATGATTTCGTACCACCCTCTCTCAAGAGAACTAATCCATTCCTGAAAGAACTAATCCAGTCTCATAGGGTGAGGACTCACTCACGATAGCAAGAACGGCACCAAGTCATTCACAAGGAACTTGCCACCATGGCAAAAACACTCGTCACTGGACTCCCCTTGTCAACTACTACACTGGGGATCAAATTTCAGTATGAGTTTTGGCAGACAAGCCAAACCACAGCTTCACTGCAGGATGGGGCTGTTTCTCTGTAATGGGGATAGAGACCCAGGGGATTAACTGTCATGCTTTTTGGTGTTTTCACACTTGGTCACAAGTCGAATATGGGTAGTGACAACAAAATGTCCTAACAAGGTAAAGCATTCAGTCTCCAACTCCTTTGGAGATGAAAGTCTGCACCAGGCAAGTCTTACCACAAGACTTCTCACTTGCTGAAGTGCTGGTCCAAAGTGAGAGAAAT
Organism: Nycticebus coucang; assembly: GCF_027406575.1. NCBI lineage: Eukaryota > Metazoa > Chordata > Mammalia > Primates > Lorisidae > Nycticebus > Nycticebus coucang. The sequence goes on along the minus strand of NC_069792.1, from coordinate 26,984,599 downwards.
TGGAGGAAGGAGATTACATCAGTTATGGCCTCAAGACCAGTTGCATTTCACTAACTATCCTATAATAATTCTTTTGTAGGGATGGAGGTTAGCAACCGCCTTGATGTTTCTATGATAGTTTACACTTATGATCATGAATAATCTAAAACCTACAAATGGTTGACTGTATTGGGTAACTCTGGAGGTCCTATCAGTTAACTCACGTTACTCTAGCCCAGAGGTTCTCAAAATGCCATCAGTGGACCACTACCAACAGCACCACCCTCCCTCTACCTTCAAGGTGATTCTGATGCACCCTAAATTTGGGAACCACTACTCTCACCATTTCTGTGATGACTAGTATCAAAGCAGGAATAACTTGCCAGTACTACTCAAAATCATTATTTGAGCATCTATTAATAGTTCAGTACAGGGATTCAGTGGAAAGATCCAGGGCAGCCTCTCCCTTCACCAAGGCTCATTAGTTATAGGGACGCTCTAATGGTTCAGGAACAGAATAAAAATATCAGGATTAAGATGATGGACTTGAACATTTAAATAATGTGTAGATAGGTATAATAATAATGTCAGACATTTTTGAAATAATAATGAGTTTTCAAAGTGATCTTTTTTTGGTGGAAGCTAGAGTCTAGGTATAGTCTTGGCGTAGAGAGGTGGAAATCAAACATTCTCACCAGCAATTTTATACTACTTGAGAATTTATGTATGAATCTTTATTTTGTGTGAAATGAAAAACAGACCAGGCTGTGATCATCTGCATCACTTAACACATTATAATTTATCTAGGGAAGCTCATCATTTGTTCCATGTATGATTATTTTTCTGTTGTTAAGATCAAATAATTCTATCATAATGCTTGAGAGAGAGAGTGACCTCACACAAGATAATGGTCTTAGCCAAAAACACAATAAAATAAAGAAGTAATGAAAATAGCATTTGATATATATTTTAATAAAATTGAAGGCCAAAATACAACATCATTCTTCTTTCCTTAATTTTCAAGTTTCACTACAGGTACATTACATTCCAAGCAGTCTCTCTCCCCATAGAAGGCAATGAAGACCTGGAAGATGTGTTGCTCCTCTTGAGACAATCTCTTAAGAGCAGCACAACTCTCATTACAGGAAACCTGACAATTCTCTGTACGTTCTACATTAAAGGATGTCAGTTATTTTGTTAATTAAAGCTGCATGTAAAGAACAAGTTTACCTAATTAGGTTAACTGTATTCTAAGATCAACTTTCACTGAAGGGAGCATTTCACCTGGGATCTTCACAAGTCATTTAACTCTCCATTTGTTTGTTTAGGTATGGGATATAGAGATGAATCAGGTAGGTGATGACATTTACATCTTTTTATGAAAAGCAAAGGAATTTATTAAACATTGGTTTTGGACTAAACTTCCATTGGAGAGTATGGGTATAAGCCAACAGTTTCTGGGATGTTTTTTAGAGACAGAACCTTGTTTTTTTCATCCTGGGTGGAGTGCAGTGGCCTCATTATAGCTCATTGCAAACTCAAACTCCAGGGCTGAAGCACTTCTTATGCCTCAGCCTCCTGAGTACCTGGGACTTCCAGTGGGCACCATGATGGTTAGGTAATTTTTCTATTTTTTTTTTTTTTTGGTGGAGACAGAGTCTCACTTCCACTCAGGCTGGTCTCAAACTCCTGAACTCAAGAAATTCTCCCCTCTTAGCCTCCCAGAGTGCTAGAATTGCACTGGTGTGAGCATTGCTAGGTGTGAGCCACCATGCCCAGCTACCAATCATTTATTTTTATATGCGGGTGATCAGTGATGTTACATACAAGACACTTGGATTTGTTACATTCTTCATGGTTTCTAATGAAATACATGATAGGTCACGGAAAATAATTGAGGGTGTGCTGAGTTAAGATCAGGGTCTCAATTTTTAAGAAAAGTATAAAGTTAAAAATTTTAAGAAGTTAAAATTACAAGTGTGCTTCTATTCAGGGAAAACTAATGAAATTTAAATTATAATGTCAAATAAAAAATTTTATCTTTTTGACTTCATAAGTGAAGATGAAGGTATTTTCAATTAAAATTGAGAAAATGAGGATATAATACAGCATAGTAAATGTGAGATATAAAGACTGATAGATTGATGTTATATTCCCCTGCTTTAAAAATTATACTCTTTATGTATACACACATACTCACACACACAAGGTGTCCATAAAATTTTTGTGCAATTTACTATGTTAAACTATTTTAAATTGCACGTGTACTTTATGTCCACCCTGTATGTATGTACATACACACAAACATCTATACACACACACACACACACACACACACCTATATATATTCATTGACCATCTACCAGATAAGGCTTTAACTAGGAGGTAGCTCATGAGTCAGTTCATTTTCATCTGTTAGTTTACAGATTCCTGGTGGGCATATGAAAGCCATTATGAAACAAAATAAAACTATCCAATGTTCACTTTTGTCTAGTATTTGTCACTTACCCTTGGAATGGCTTCTTATGAAACATACCTAGGTAAAAAATTATAACCATACCTTGTTGGTACTTTTAGAAAATAGTAAATATAAGTGTAACATTCATCAGATTTTTCATAACTCAGTTATGTAAAAATAAAAATTATGGAATAAAGAAGAGGAAAACATACTTTTCTAACTTTCTCAGAAATATTTTAGATATAATTGAAAAATACAGATGAAGTTTTGAAGAAGAAATTGTTGATATTTTTATTATAGGAGCATATTATTAATGTAAATATTACACTGTTAGCTATAAACCAAGTTGTGTCTTCCCCAAATGCATATGCTGAATGTCCAATATCTAGTGCGATGGTATTTGGAGATGGGGCTTTGGAAGGAAATTAGTTTTAGGTGTGCTCCCGAGAATAGGGGCCTCCTGATGGTATTAGTGTCCTTAAAAGAGCAGACCAGAGTGCTCTCTTTCTTTCTCTCTCTCTCTCTCTCCACCATGTAAAAGCATCACAACAAGACTTGTTTATAGACTCCCTTTACCTTAAGTCTGTGTATGTCCTTGTGAATTAGAGAGTTTCTTGTAGACAGTATATAATTGGGAAATAATTTTCCATCTCCTCAGTTAGCCTATGTCATTTAGACTGTATACATTTAGGGCTAGTACTGATAGTAGGATATTGTTCTATTTATCATTTTGAGTGATACTTCATTGTTTTGTTTTCCCTCTTATGCTATTCTTTTGTAAGAGCTGTGAGCTTTAACTTTTCAGTGTTTTTGCACTGGAGGTAGTTATTTTGCTGTTCCATGTATGTATAGTGCACTATTGAGCATTTCTTGTAAGGCAGAAATAGTGAGAAATTCCTTTAAATGTTTACTTGCCTGGCAAAGTTTTTATTTCTCCATCATTTATGAAACAACTTTATAGGGTACAAAATTGTTGGCTGGCAGTTGTTCTGTTTAAGAAAATTAAAAAGGAGTCCTCAATCCTTTCTGGCTTTGTAAAGTCTCCACTGAGAAGTCTGATGTTAGCCTGGTGGGTTTTCCTTTGTAGGCTAGTTGTGGCTTTTGTCTTACAGTTTATAGAATTTTTTTCTTCATTTTGTCTTTGGACAGGTGGATGATTATGTGTCCTGGAGATGTCCTATTTGCTTGTTTCTTCCAGATGTGTGATGACCATCTCACATCTGGATATCTGAATCTCTGGTGATACCAGGGAAGTTTTCCTCATTAATTACCTCAAACAGGTTTTCTATGCTTTTTGCATTTTTTCCACTGTCTCCTTTTATTTCGGGGATACCTATAATTCATATATTATTTGGTTTTATATAGTCCTATATTTTTCTGAGTGTTTGCTAATTTCTTCTTATTTTTTCTGTGTCTTTGACTGACTGGGTTAGTTTGAAAGCCTTGTCTTCAAGTTCTGAGATTCTTTTTTTTGCTATGTCTAGCCTGATGCTGAAACTTACTGCTGTATGTTGAATTTCCTTAAGTAACTTTTTCATTTCTTTAAGTTCTGTCATATTCTTTCTGATGCTATCACTTAACAACTTTTTCTTTTTCTTTTTTTCATTCATGTCCTGAAATATTTTTTGAGCTTCTTTGTATTAACTTTCAACTTTCTCTATAATCCCACTCATCGTATTTGCCATTCATATTCTGAATTCCATTTCTGACATTTGGACGATTTCCCTTTGCTTGGGGCCTGTTGCCGTAGGTTTATTATGATCCTTTGCAAGTGTTAAACTATATTGTTTTTCATGTTTCTGAAGATCCCTTCTCACATCAGCATACACGGGTTTGCAATGCTCCTATTCTCCTTTACTGGGGACTTGTGCATCTTTTGAGAAGAAAAAGAAGTTGTCGGATGATGCTTTTGTGTTCTATTTTGGAAAGCTGATACAGTAGGAGGAAGAGGATGCCCTGAAATCTTATAATGTAGCTGTTATTTGTGTCACATGTCCCTCTGGTTGTCACAGTCCAAGCTGGTAATGGGGCTTGTGGAGTGGTGGGTTTGTCCCTAGGCTGCAGGTAGAATCTTGGGAAGAGGACTGCGTGAGTCCCTCTCCAGGGAGGCAGGCATTGCAGGAGATTGTTTTGCCCTGGTCTCCCCACAGAGGTGGCAGTGGCTGCTTGGCAAGGTTATCTAGGTAGCAACCACAGGTATTAAGGCTGCAGGTGTTTGCTCCACCCAGATCTCACTGTAATGGTGGTATGCAGCAGAGTGTGACTTGTGGCTAGTTGGTCCATAGTGGAAACCTGCACCTCAGGCACGGAGTCATAGGAATCCACATGGTGTGAAACTTGGTGTGACATGCAGGGGGCTTATTCCACTGGTTGATGCACTTGGGCACAGGACTGTGGCTTACCAGCTGGCACAGAAAACTAAGGGGCATGGCCCACCATGTAGTGTGTAGTTCTTCAGGTCTATGGCCTGCCGGTTGCCACACAGGCCTGGAGGGTGTGTGCCACTGCATGGTGAGTGGATCCATGGGGGCCTGAACCTCTGTGTGGCATGCCAGACGGGTGTTTCTCTGGTCTGCTTGTGAGTCCACAGGAGCATGGACTGTGGCATGGTGGCAAATAGGGTGAGGGGCTTGTTCCACTGGTCAGTGCAGGAGGTCTGGGGACTAGCTGCTAGATGGCTGGGGCTTTCTCCTCACACAGCTCTTACTAATGTTGCTGCTGTGAGACCTTGAGTTCTCCAGTGAAGGGGGTGCTTGGCTCCTACTCAGGGGTATATGAGAGTTTCTCCTCTCCCTGCTCCCTCCCTGGTCCAGCAAGGGGCGATATGGAAAGAGCCAAAAAGTAGTCAATCCTGGGCAGCGCCTGTGGCTCAAAGGGGTAGGGCCCATATGCCAAAGGTGGTGGGTTCAAACCCAGCTCTGGCCAAAAACTGCAAAAAAAAAAAGAAAAAAAATAGTCAATCCCTGTATGGACTGGAAATTCCAGACCCATCAGGTGTGGCAACCCAGAAACCCAGACCAGCCGATATATTATTACTGCACAGTCTCAGAGCAGGTCCCTGATCAGCAGGGAGGCCCTGCAGGGGTGGTGGTGAGGCCCCCAAGGCTTGAGTTTCAGAGTTGCTGTGTCTTTGCAGGGAGTGTGGAACCTGTCTATCCAGGTCTATCCGTAGGTGGACATACACTTTTAACTTTCAAGCCTGTCTTTGATAGTCATATGTGTGAGCTGTTTCTAGTCTACCATCTTGGTCTCTAAACTATTCAGTGTAGTTTGAACATTTCAGTGCCTTTTCCATGTCTAGTCTCTGGTATCTTAGGAATATTCAGCATCTCACAGTCCTTCCATTTCACTTTATGTTTACTTACCACATGATTTATTTGCTAACTAATTATCATAAGTTTTTTGTTTTTTTTTTTAGACAGAGTCTCAAGCTGTTGCACTAGGTAGAATGCCATGGCATCACAGCTGACGGCAACCCCAGACTCTAGGGCTTAAGCAATTCTCTTGCTTCAGCCTCCCAGGTAGCTGGGACTACAGGTGCCCACCACAATGCTTGGCTATTTTTTTGTTGGAGTTGTCATTGTTGTTTTGGCAGGCCCAGGTCAGGTTCAAACCTGTCAGCCCTAGTTTATGTGGCCAGAGCCCTGCCCACTGAGCTACGGGCACCACTCTATCTTAAGTTTTATACTATATACTGTGTATTGTATACTTGCCTTGCAGTTAACATTTCAATGAATTCTGTCCATGCCTTACAAATTCTTGGCTTATTGGCTTCTTATTTATAATTAAAACTCCTTAGAAACTTTCATCTATGATTTTTACACGATGCTTATTTATGTTATATGAATTTAATGTTGTCAACATAAAAAAATGCATTTGTAGTTCTGAGGTGAAGAATAAGAGGCACACATATTAAGCAGTAAAGTTAGCAAAAGATTCTGATAAATGGATTTTGGACTGAGGGTAAAGGAGACAAATGAGTCAATGATATTTCTGAGGTTTCCAGATGGAGCAACTAACTGTACCGTAAAATTTACTGAGTTTCATAATATAGAGATCAAGATAATTATAGTTGAAACATGGTTGTGAATCAGAGTTCCCAGGGAAAGCTGTGAATGAAAATCTAAGAAAACCTGGGCGGCACCTGTGGCTCAGTTGGTAAAGCGCCGGCACCATATACCGAGGGTGGCGAGTTCAAACCCGGCCCTGCAACCAAAAAATAGCTGGGCGTTGTGGCAGGCGCCTGTAGTCCCAGCTACTCGGGAGGCTGAGGCAAGAGAATCGCTTAAGCCCAGGAGTTGGAGGTTGCTGTGAGCCGTGTGATGCCACGGCACTCTACCCAGGGCCATAAAGTGAGACTCTGTCTCTACAAAAAAAAAAGAAAATCTAAGAAAACCAAAAGCAAAGGAGCGGATAAAGAAGCATTCCATATAAATGAGAAAATGAGATAGAAAAGAAAAAGTCAGAACGGTTAAGAAACAGTAGGAGATACCCTTGTACTAAAACAACAAAAAACTTTCAAACAGAAAACTAAATTCATTTAAGAAGGAGAATGTGAGCTACCATATCCAAAATAAAAATGAAGTTAGGGCCCAAAACTTTAATAAGCACCTCTCTAAAAAAGATATGTGGATGGCAAGTAAGTGCATAGAAAGAGGTTCCACACCATGTGTCATCAGGATATCCAAGTTAAAACAATAATGAGATACCACTACACATCTGTTAGAATAGCAAAACAACAGGACATTGACAACACAACATGCCAGTGAGGATGTTGAACAAGAGAAACTCTCACAAGGGGTTGAAAAATAGTATAACGACTTTGGAAGACAGTTAAACAATTTCTTATAAAACTAAACATACTTTTGCCATAGAATCCAGTAACCATATTCCTTGGTATTTCCTCAGAGGAGTGGAAAATGTGTCCACACCAAAATCTTCATATGAGTATTTATAGTAGCTTTATTCATAATTTCCAAAACTTGAAAATAACAAGTTTTTTTTTTTTAGGAGGTGAATGGGATATTAGTCCAGATAAAGGAGTGTTATTTAGCACTAAAAAGAAATGAGTTTATTGAGACTTGAAAGATATGAGGAAACTTAAATGTATATTACTAAATTAAATAAATCTATTTGAGAAGGAAACATACTGTATGATTTCAACTATATGAAATAGTGGAAAAGGCAAAACCATGGAAACAGCGAAGACATCAGTAGTTGTTAGGGGTTAGGGAGGATAGAGAGATGAATAGATGGAACACAGAGGATTTTTAGGACAGGGAAACCGTTCTCTATTACCCTACAAGGATGAATGCATGGCCTAAAAATTTAGCCAAGCACAGAATGCACAACACAAAGAATGAACCCTAATATAAACTATGGATTCGGGGTGATTAAAAAATATTATTTTCAGCAGTAATCTGCGGAAAACGCTCAATAGGCTGTGTGGTAGGATAATTTATTCGGGAATTAATCAATGTTTTGTTCTTATAGCATGCGTTTCTTCACATGCTCAGTGCTCTGCATTACCCATAATCTCAATAAGCTTTCCAGGAAGAAGGAGAGGTTACTTACAATTTTTGTTTTTGTGATAACCTAGGTTATAGTAAACATCATAGATGGTGGCAGAAGAGAGGGAGTTTTTTGAGGGAAAAGAGAGATTAAGAATATTCATCAAATTCAGAAGGGCAGAGGGTGGGTAGTCCTTCAGTAGATGCACCCTTCCCCTTACTTTGTGCAGGGTCCTGTGGAGACTTGTGCACAAAAGTGAATGAAGCCAGTGATGCTGTACTCTGAGTACAGGGTTCTCATCCTCAACAAAGATACCTTCTTCCCAGGAGTTAGTGATCCCAAAGCATCAGAATCTTTACTACAAAATTTCCATGCCATATATGCCATTAACAGTCAAGTTGAGAATAAAATGAAAGACTCAATACCTTTTATAGTAGCTCCAAAAAAGATGAAATACCTGGGAATATGTCTAACAAAATACCTGAAAGATCTCTATAAAGAGAACTATGAAACCCCGAGAAAAGAAACAGCAAAAGTACTCAACAAATGGAAGAACACACCATGCTCATAACTGGGAAGAATCAATATCATTAAAATGTTCCTACTACCCAAAGCAACATAGAGATTTAATGCAATTTACATCAAACCACCAGCATCATACTTTGAAGATCTTGAAAAAATAGTACTTTGTTTCATATGGAACCAGAAGATAAAACCCAAATAGCCAATACAATTCTCAGAAATAAAAACAAATCTGGAGGCATCACATTACTAGACATCAGATTATACTATAAGTCTACAGTGATTAAAACAGCATGGTACACAAAAATAAAGATACAGATCTATGGAAGGGAGTAGAGAATCTAGATGAACCCAGCCACATATCACCATCTGATATTTGAAAACCAAACAAAATCATGCACTGGGGAAAAGAATCTCTATTTAATAAACGGTGCTGGGAGAATTGGTTAGCCACATGTAGAACACCAAAACTGGAACTGCAACTCTCACCAGTGACATAAATTAACTCTCACTGGGATCTAAATATAAGACACAAAACAATAAAAATTCTAGAATAAATTATGATAAAATTGGCCTGGGGGGGAAAAATGTGAGGAAGATGCCCCTGGCATTGCAGAAACACCAAAAACAAAGAAATGGTATTTGATCAAGCTAAAATGCTTCTGAACAGCTAAGGGTACAACAACTAAAGCAAACAGACAGCCTTGAAAAATGAGAGATTTTTGCATGTTGTGAATGTGACAAAGGGCTGATAACTGGAGAACTCAAACTAATCAACAGGGAAATAGTAAACAACACCATTTATAAAAAGGCAAGAGACTTGAACAGAAACTTCTCTGAAGATAATGGACAAATGGCCAACACACACATGAAAAAAGTGCCCATTATCCCTCCTCATCAGAGAAATGCAAATCAAAACTACTCTGAGACTAGCCCACATCACAAACTCCTGAATCTACAGACGCTGGCATAGATGTAGAGAGAAGGGAACACTGCTGCAGTGTTGCTGAGGTTGCAAACTAATAAAACCTTGTGGAAAGTAGGATGGAGAATTCTCAGAGAACTAAAAGCAGACCTTCCATTTGATGCTGTATCCCATCACTAGGTATCTACCCAGAAGAACAAAAATCATTCGCCACAGGTCATTTGCACTAGAATGTTTATTGTAGCTCAATTCGCAATTGTCAAGTCATGGAAGCAAGCCAAATGCTCATCAACCCATGAATGGATTAACAAACTGTGACATAGGTATACCATGGAGTCCTATTCAGCCATAAGAAAAGATGGAGACTTTACAGCTTTTGCGTTTACCTGGAGTCAAAATACGTTGTCGTTAGTAAAGTATCTCAAGAATAGATAATAAAGTTTCTAATGTACTCAATACTAATATGAAACTAATATACAAACAACTACAGGGCCCCAGAAAAGATAAAACACAAATATAGTCTATCAAGGTTGGGGTGGGGAGAGGGAAAGGGGAGGAGGAAAGGCAGTTGGCAGATCTCAGCTACTGTGCACAAATGTGAGGGTGTTCAGCATGCCCCTGGGTTAAGGGCTCAACTACAACTTGAACTTAACCTTAGAATTGAAAATAATGTAACCTAAAGGTTTGTACCCTCACATTAATTTGGAAAAAAAAAGTTTCATGCCAGCTTAGTCCTGAAATTGCTCACCTACAGTCCGTGTTACAGGAGACTGTGAAGGTTTCCCCAATGAAAGGCCACAGACGACCTCATGAGACTAACATCAATTATCCTAAGAACTAGGTAAAGTAAGGTTGATCAAAAGAATATAATTCAATTGTGAAATTGCTTGTACAACTGAGTTTATAGATCAAGATTATCAATCCTCATAATTAGGGTATTAGGCAATTAGAAAATCAGTAGTGTAGATTCAGTGGAGTAATGAAAAATTATATTGAAATACATTGAGCAGAGAATAGGAAAGTTCGAGAAGGGGAAGAATGAAATTGAATGGGAGCTAGACAGTAAAAAAAAAACTTATATTTATATAAGAGAAAAGGAACCAATAGAGAGGGGAACAGAGAGATGAGGGAAAAGAGACAGAAAAAAAATTCTGTCTAAGCAAATACTATACTTTTGTAGACAATACTGCTTTCTCCTTGCCTTGAGGAAGCATAGATCTCTAACAGGGCTTCTAGAAACTAGAGTCTAACATTCTGTAACTCTGGGACTTCTTTTGTTGTTACAAGTCCAGTCAACCCTAATCTCTTCTCTTTCTCTCTGTCTTTAGGCTTTTCTCCAAAGATGTAAGGTCAATTAAATTCAATTCAACTGATTTGACCTGTTTGTGCTTATTGATTGCTCGGCCACTGATTAAGCGCTTCACTCTCCCACACGCTCAACTTCTAATCATCTGCTGCTTCTTCTCCTGGAGTCGGAAAGTCTCATTCTCAGGCTGTTCATGTCTTCTGGTCAGTAAGGAGATCCCTCCTTTGATGGGATAGTTGTTAGGTTGCCTTTAGGAAAGGAATTCCACTTCACTATTTTTCATGTATAAATTTTTATTTTTATTTTTTGGTATGTGTGCAATTTATTTCCAACTCTGAGAAGAGAAAAGGTTTCCAAGTGTTGTACAAACACTGCAAATTCAAATCAACCAGATTTTATTACCAACAGCAGTCCTGCTTAGCCGCCCTGTGCAGGGAGGCCAGATGGCTCCCCAGGACCTCTGCTGTCATGGCTCTTTTTTCCACAGGCTGGGGCCCCTTTCTCTGCTGGCCATCTCCAGCCACCCAGGACCGAGGTCTCTGCTGTCTGGTTCCTAAAACCACACCCTTCTTTCCATCGCCCCTGTCCTTTTATAGACAAAGACATCATGACTTTAGTATGAAGCTAGAACTGAGTCCAGTTTATTATTTACTTGTCAATAAAAGAGAAGGATTTTGCTAATGAGAATAATGGCAGCCTTCATTTTATTGCAAGGAGAGAGAGGGGGCAGATCTAAATATCTTGCTAAAACCAAAGATGAATTTTGTGCTTTAGTCTTTGGCCATTTTCTGCCTGAGATAGTAAACACTGACCACAACGTGATGGCATTGGCTATCGTTTTCTTATTCACTTGTGGGGGAAAAGTGCACGTTTCATCTTTGGCAGCCAGTGTGTCTAGTACAGAGAGTCTCTCTGTGTGCACAATAATAGGTTAGCCCAGTCGGCGAATTGATCCTTGCTCAGGAATCTACTGTGACCTGGATGTGCCACTGAACCATGATTTCCTTAATCATATTTAAAATGGAATGACTGATACTTATTCTGAAGAATTATTAATAATTCAAAACACTGAGTCAGTGTGTGTTAAAGAAAAATTCCTCTTCTTAATAGTAATTATCAGGATGCAGCTGAATGGCTTCTGTTATAGACATTTTGGAGGGGAAAAGTGAAGGATGGAATATTTTCCGTTATGTACAGAATGAACCCCCAATACTCATTTCTACTGCACTTGCTCACTCTGTCTAGATAAAAAGGTTTACCTGACATCCCCACCCTGAAATACACGCAAACCCAATTGATTAATTTCTTCGTTTTGCTCACTGAGCAAAGGAACATTTTATTATGCTGCAGGCCCTCTGAACATGGTGGAAAGCGAGGGCTTTCAGGGTCAGGCAACCCTGCATTGTTGGTTTATCTTGAACAATAGGCTCAAACGTTTCCAGCATCTTAGCAAAGATTTCTCAAACTCTCCACCCCGCTACTCTTCAGTTCGTTATTTTTCCTCATTCTCACCCCCCATGTGGCCCTGTCCCACTGCTCTCTGAACTGTTTAGATGCCTGTCTACCCACTTTCAGGCTGTGTCCTTAACTGTCAGCATGGAGAAGACACTCGGTACATGAGTGAATGAACTCCTAAATAAACAGCATTCTCAGGAAACTGATTCCGGCAATAAGGAGGTACTGACTGGAAGGAAACTGTAGTCTAGTTCAGCTGGTGCAGGGAACCTAACATCTTCACCTTCCGAGGGACAACTTGACGGCCAGCCAGCTTCAGGGCATGCATGTTCTAAGTGTTATCTGAAACAGATATTGCTGTGGGGAACTAAGAAGGAAAGGATGGGGCGGGTCTGCTTTAGACCCTTTCTTCCTCCCGGGTTCATTTTACTACTTCATCCCACACCCCTATTCACCCAGCGCTTATCCTGTGAAGAGAGTCATACTTACTCAGAGCATTCTCCTAAGAAGTGCTGCTGAGTGATGTGGTGACTACAGCAGAGGCTGGGAGGAAAAGTCCATTAAGGCGAGGGCTGCAAACCACCTACAGGTCATGTTGCTGGACAGCTGTGCGATCCTAGCCTATTAAAGTGCCTGAGGGGTGTCTGGTTAGCAAAAGCTGTACCACAGACCTCTCGATTCCTGGCACAAAATAACCTCCTTCCTGGATTGTTGTAACAATACTTTAGGATGAAACTGAGGGCCATAATGGAAAGAAAGGGAAAGGATTAGCTTTGAGATACTTGGAAATGAATGAATAGTAACAAAAATTGTTAATTTTATTGAGCATTTGCTGTGTTCCTGGATTTAAACCAAGAGTTTTACCCACTTCATCAGTTTTAAATTTAAACTGTATGATGTAGAAAACTTTAAAAACAGAAAATGAAATCTCGAAGGGGTTAAATAGACTGCCCGCATTCCCAGAGCTTATAAAGCACAGAGAGTAGGTTCAAACCCAGGTCAGCGTTATGTCTACTTAAAACAATGTATACACTGCCTTCCCGCAGGGGATGTAGGGAAACCTTCAGATTAGAGTTTTACATCTGAAGATGGTATTTTAAGAGCTCTGGTAAGATAACTGGAAAATAAATTTTGCATAAAGATGTTATTTGGGGTTTGTTTGAATTTTTATGTAAGTCACCAGTGTACTATCTGTACACTTTTGGAAATATGTATTAAGATTTTTGTCTAGACTATGTTGCCTTGATATCTGGGAAAATGGTATAAGATTTTGTTTGTTTTTACTTTTCTTTACTGTTTACTGCTTTCTTGTAAAGTAGTAATGGGAAAATGCTTTATCAGTAAGTGAACATTTCTTCTTTTTTCTTTTCTTTTCTTTCTTTCTTTTCTTTTTCTTTTTTCTTTTTTTTTTTTTTTTAAGACAGACGCTCACTCTATCACTCTGGGTAAATTATTCTAGAATCATAGCTCTCGGGACCCTCAAACTCTTGGGTTTGAGTGATCCTCTTGACTCAGCGTCCTGAGTAGCTGGGACTACAGGCGTGTACCACCATGCCTGGCTAGTTTTCTTTTCTTAGTAGAGACAGGGTCTCACTCTTGTTCAGGCTGGCCTCAAACTCTTGAGCTCAAGCAATCTGCCTACCTCAACTTCTCAGAGTGCTAGGATTACAGGTGTGAGCCACCAAAATGAACATTAGTGAACTACAGAAATGTAAGTTATCATAGTCATTTTATAATTTTTCAAATTATAATTTTAAGCCATTTGAGTGGCAACTAACATTTGGACGGCCTTTTTTGTGCTGGCATTATGTGGTTCTCAAGACTTTGTGAGTACTGTTCCTCTCCTTCTCAGAGAACCACCAAGAGGCTGTGGTGGACTGCATTACTGCGCATGCCCCTGCCCACAACATAGATCCCATCCAATCTCTGTCCTAAGGGAGGCAGCTGACACATATGTATAGCTCTGGGCTCTGGAATTTCACACCACTCTTCCTCCTGTTCAGGCACTGTTCCCTTGGCAAAGCTGCTTAACAATGGGGCTCTAGGACATACCACCCTACCATATGACTGCAAGAGACCAGAATATGTCTGGTCTCCAAAATATATTTGTTTGGTATATTTTGAGCTGGTTATTCGAGAGACTGCAAGCATAGAAGTTACTCTGAAAAGAAATTTACATCTATAAAAAACCCGTAGTGTGGTGAACCCCTTCCCCAGGAATTTCATCCATCAGGGAAGATTACCACAGGAGAGGAGACAGGACATCTACACTCCCAGATAGACCTTGTCATAGGCTGTCACCTGTCCTAGTGAGGTCTCTCTGAGAAAACTTTTGTTACCTAAAAGGCTTTTATCTGCATAACATGATGCCTTTTATGTGTCTTACATTTTCTCCCCTCTCCCCCCAGAAGTCCTAAACCCATATTCTTTTCCGTAGCCCAGGATGCTATACGTTTACAACCTTCAATCCACTGATCTTTCTTTGAGTTTCATATTTTGTGAGACTCTTTGTTCATGTACAAAATTAAATATAGTATTTCTTCTGTTAATCTGTTTTATGTCAATTTAATGCATAGCTCAGTTTCTCATAAACTTGTTGTGAAGATGAAGTCTTGGTGTACATTAAGAAGTCGATAAATGCTGTTGGTATTATTATTAAGACAGTTGACCTTAGAACAATGCAGGGGTTAGAGATGCCAACTCCCCACACAGTAAAAAGCAGAGAGAGGGAAGGAGGGAGGGGGTGGGGCCTTGGTGTGTGCCACACCTTCTGGGGGCAAGACATGATTGCAAGAGGGACTTTACCTAACAAATGCAATCAGTGTAACCTGGCTTATTGTACCCTCAATGAATCCCCAACAATAAAATTAAAAAAAAAAAAATCCCCATATAAATTTTGACTCCCTACCAACTTAACTACTAATAACCTGCTGTTAACTAGAAGCCTTTTTGAAAACATAAACTTTTAACTAACACATATTTTGTATTCTATCTGTATTATGTATTATCTTTTTATGAGAAAGTAAGCTACAGAAAAGAAAATATTATTAAGACAATCTTGCAGAAGAAGAAATATATTTACTATTATTAAGTGAAAATGAATCATTGCAAAGGTATCAAGTCTAATTATCTTCATGTTGAGTAGACCGAAGATGAGGAGGAAGAAGGGGAAGGATTGGGTGTGCTGTGCTATTTCAGAAGAGCTGGAAGAAGATCTGAATATAAGTGACCCATGTAATCCAAACCCACGCTGTTCAAGGGTTAACTATATTTTAATTTATGGATATTTGGTTAAAAACTAATCATATTTTTACTGCTGGTAATATACTATGTATATCCTTTGTTTTCTGCTTAGAATAAACGCCTGTATTCAATTAAGAAGGATTTTTTTCCTCTCCTTAGAGGAAAATAGTGTATTCGTAGTAATATAAATTATTCTTAATGGAGCCCTATGTGTTAAATTTTGTGTGAACATCTTACATTGATTATTTCATTAACTTAATTCTACAAACACATGCAAATCCTTTAATATTGAATGCATATTGCAAGAATAACTTTTGTCACTAGTATGTAGTTAATGAATAAAATGAAAGAAACTTTTTGAATTTTGGATAGTGTGTATTGATGAGCATTTTATCAGGGTGCCAGTGGAATTTGTAACTCACTTCATTTCCCCAAATGATTCAAAAGCACTGCCCTATAAGTATTGATTAAAATTATTTTTGAAGCAGAGTAGGGTTCATTAAAAGCACTAAAATAAAATAATTTGATAGTACTTAAGCCCTGTGCAAATTTGTAGCTTATTTGAGAAGTATTTGGAAGAATATCAACCAGATCCTTTTTCCATATTTAACCCAAATCTAAGTCATTAACACACTCCTAGTGAGAAGTTTATAGCACACCTTTAATTATAATAAAATTCTAAAGTCAATTTAAGGTATGAAAAGGTCTTGTTCTTTTTCTAAGTTCTAAATGAAAGATTTTGGTGTTTCAATACTAAGAGCACGTGTAATCCTTTGAGTTTGTGCTTTCGATATTAAGCTGTGGTTCTTGGCCCCTTTTGGTCTTTTTGTTTATATTTTTTAAGCAGATCCTGTAATAGTTTTTGTTTTTAAACAAGTATAGGATCCAGTTAAAGAATTAGAACCTCCCAGTGATACCCAAAGGGAAGGGGAATGGTAAGTTGTAGCTTCTAGGCAGGATCTGGAAATAATTAGATAAAGGATTTTCAATAGTTCTTTGTATAGGATACTTTCTGTGACTAGCAGTTAACAGGAGTCAAAGTTTTCTGTATTTCTGTTTTTCTTTCTCCCTTAAAGAACAAAGTCAATTGTAATTTCTACCTGATCAGTATTTTCACAGGACATAAGCAATGTATCTAGTTTTTTTTTTTTTTCTTGAAATAAAGTTTTAATATGAACATAAGATTTACCTTTTGGTATAGCGTTTTTGTTGGCTAATGAGAGAATCAGAGCATTCTCTGAAGAGCAAGAAAGTCCCACATTCCCTGGCATGTCTGAGGAAGTCCCATGTTCTTTATATTTGGAGGAATGACCCATGGGAAAGGTGGCTGCTAGGTCCAGGTGGGAAAGTGCAGGTTCTGCAGCCAGGCAGGGTCCTCACTGGATCCACCAGCTTCAAACACCCTCAGATGGAGTCCAGGTAGGTGACTGCAGCCTGGCAGCTCTGAAGGCCTGAGAGGTGAGGAAGCAACAGTTCTTTGTAACATCCAGGCCCACTCCTGGGCCAAACACTAGCAGGGCTTGGCTCCTGTTTCCTGGCAGGGGTGGGAAAGCCCCTCCTGATGCTTCTCACGAGCTCTTGGAGGGACTGCAGCATGTGTTGCATCCCCTTCATTTCCTCTACTTGTTTACAGCGTGTGCATTTCTCCTTTTGTGTTTCTTGAACTAGATACATTAGTTCCTCCTTCAGCTTTGAGTTGGCGCTCTTCACCTTTCTGTAAGTGTCTGTGAAGCTGGGTATGTTTATTTTTATTTTTTTTATTTTTTATTTTTTTTAAATTATATTTAAAATTTTATTTTACTGGTCAGAAAAAAATAAATAAATTGAAGGAATACTATCTGTCATTTTAACAATGGGAATATCCATTTTCTTTTTTTTTCTCTTTTTTTATTATTAAATCATAACTGTATACATTGATATGATTATGGGCATCATACACTCGCTTCATAAACCATTTGACACATTTTTATCACAGTGGTTAACATAGCCTTTCCGGCGTTATCTCAGTTACTGTGCCAAAACATTTACATTCTACATTTACCAAGTTTCGCAAATACCCCTGTAAGATGCACCACAGGTATGATCCCACCGATCCCCCTCCCTCTACCCACCCCCCCCCTTTCCCACTTCCCCCTATTGTTAAATTGTAGCTGGGTTATAGCTTTCATGTGAGAGTCCCAAATTAGTTTCATAGTAGGGCTGTGTACATTGGGTACTTTTTCTTCCATTCTTGGGATACTTTACTAAGAAGAATATGTTCCAGCTCCATCCATGTAAACATGAAAGAGGTAAAGTCTCCATCTTTCTTTAAGGCTGCATAGTATTCCATGGTATACATATACCACAATTTATTAATCCATTCGTGGATCGATGGGCACTTGGGCTTTTTCCATGACTTAGCTATTACGAATTGGGCTGCAATAAACATTCTGGTACAAATATCTTTGTTATGTTGTGATTTTTGGTCTTTTGGGTATATGCCAAGCAGAGGAATTACAGGATTGAATGGCAGATCTATTTTTAGATCTCTGAGTGTTCTCCATATATCTTTCCAAAAGGAATATATTAATTTGCATTCCCACCAGCAGTGCAGAAGTGTTCCCTTTTCTCCGCATCCACGCCAACATCTCTGGTCTTGAGATTTTGTGATATAGGCTAGTCTCATTGGAGTTAGATGATATCTCAAAGTAGTTTTGATTTGCATTTCTCTGATGATTAAAGATGATGAGCATTTTTTCATATGTCTGAAGGCCGTGCGCCTGTCTTCTTCAGAGAAGTTTCTCTTCAAATCCCTTGCCCAGCCTGCGATGGGATCCCTTGTTTTTTTCTTGCTAATGCGTTTGAGTTCTCTGTGGATTCTGGTTATTAAACCTTTGTCAGAGATATACCCTGCAAATATCTTCTCCCATTCTGAGGGCTGTCTGCTTGCTCTGCTTATTGTGTTCTTAGCTGTGCAGAAGCTTTTTTTTTTTTTTCTTTTTTTTTATTTATTTTTATTTTTTTTTATTGTTGGGGATTCATTGAGGGTACAATAAGCCAGTTACACTGATTGCAATTGTTAGGAAAAGTCCCTCTTGCAATCATGTCTTGCCCCCATAAAGTGTGACACACACTAAGGCCCCACCCTTCTCCCTCCATCCCTCTTTCTGCTTCCCCCCCCATAAACTTAATTGTCATTAATTGTCCTCATATCAAGACTGAGTACATAGGATTCATGCTTCTCCATTTTTGTGATGCTTTACTAAGAATAATGTCTTCCACTTCCATCCAGGTTAATACGAAGGATGTAAAGTCTCCATTTTTTTTAATAGCTGAATAGTATTCCATGGTATACATATACCACAGCTTGTTAATCCATTCCTGGGTTGGTGGGCATTTAGGCTGTTTCCACATTTTGGCAATGGTAAATTGAGCTGCAATAAACAGTCTAGTACAAGTGTCCTTATGATAAAAGGATTTTTTTCCTTCTGGGTAGATACCCAGTAATGGGATTGCAGGATCGAATAGGAGGTCTAGGTTGAGTGCTTTGAGGTTTCTCCACACTTCCTTCCAGAAAGGTTGTACTAGTTTGCAGTCCCACCAGCAGTGTAAAAGTGTTCCCTTCTCTCCACATCCACGCCAGCATCTGCAGTTTTGAGATTTTGTGATGGGGGCCGTTCTCACTGGGGTTAGATGATATCTCAGGGTTGTTTTGATTTGCATTTCTCTAATATATAGAGATGATGAACATTTTTTCATGTGTTTGTTAGCCATTCGTCTGTCATCTTTAGAGAAAGTTCTATTCATGTCTCTTGCCCATTGATATAAGGGATTGTTGGCTTTTTTCATGTGGATTAATTTGAGTTCTCTATAGATCCTGGTTATCAAGCTTTTGTCTGATTGAAAATATGCAAATATCCTTTCCCATTGTGTAGGTTGTCTCTTTGCTTTGGTTATTGTGTCCTTAGCTGTACAGAAGCTTTTCAGTTTAATGAAGTCCCATTTGTTTATTTTTGTTGTTGTTGCAATTGCCATGGCAGTCTTCTTCATGAAGTCTTCCCCCAGGCCAATATCTTCCAGTGTTTTTCCTATGCTTTCTTTGAGAATTTTTATTGTTTCATGCCTTAAATTTAAGTCCTTTATCCATCTTGAATCAATTTTTGTGAGTGGGGAAAGGTGTGGGTCCAGTTTCAGTCTTTTACATGTAGACATCCAGTTCTCCCAACACCATTTATTGAATAGGGAGTCTTTCCCCCAAGGTAAGTTCTTGTTTGGTTTATCAAAGATTAGGTGGTTGTAAGATGTTAGTTCCATTTCTTGGTGTTCAATTCGATTCCAAGTGTCTATGTCTCTGTTTTTGTGCCAGTACCATGCTGTCTTGACCACTATGGCTTTGTAGTACAGACTAAAATCTGGTATGCTGATGCCCCCAGCTTTATTTTTGTTACTAAGAACTCCCTTAGCTATACGGGGTTTTTTCCGGTTCCATACAAAACGCAGAATCATTTTTTCCAAATCTTGAAAGTACGATGTAGGTACTTTGATAGGAATGGCATTGAATAGGTAGATAGCTTTGGGAAGTATACACATTCTGACAATGTTGATTCTTCCCATCCATGAGCATGGTATGTTCTTCCATTTGTTAATATCCTCTGCTATTTCCTTTCTGAGGATTTCATAGTTTTCTTTATAGAGGTCCTTCACCTCCTTCGTTAGGTATATTCCTAGGTATTTCATTTTCTTTGAAACTATGGTGAAGGGAGTTCTGTCCTTAATTAGCTTCTCATCTTGACTGTTATTGGTGTATACAAAGGCTACTGACTTGTGGACATTGATTTTATATCCTGAAACATTACTGTATTTTTTGATGACTTCTAGGAGTCTTGTGGTTGAGTCTTTGGGGTTCTCTAAGTATAAGATCATGTCGTCAGCAAAGAGGGAGAGTTTGACCTCCTCTGCTCCCATTTGGATTCCCTTTATTACCTTGTCTTGCCTAATTGTATTGGCTAGAACTTCCAGCACTACGTTGAATAGTAAAGGTGACAGAGGACAACCTTGTCTGGTTCCAGTTCTAAGAGGAAAAGCTTTCAGTTTTACTCCATTCAGTAAAATATTGGCTGTGGGTTTGTCATAGATAGCTTCAATCAGTTTTAGAAATGTGCCACCTATGCCTATACTCTTCAGAGTTCTAATTAGAAAAGGATGCTGGATTTTATCAAATGCTTTTTCTGCATCTATTGAGAGGATCATGTGATCTTTATTTTTGCCTCTGTTAATATGGTGGATAACGTTTATAGACTTGCGTATGTTAAACCAGCCTTGCATCCCTGGGATGAAGCCTACTTGATCATGATGAATGACTTTTTTGATGATAAGCTGTAATCTATTGGCTAGGATTTTGTTGAGAATTTTTGCGTCTAGGTTCATGAGTGAGATTGGTCTGAAATTCTCCTTTTTGTTTGGGTCTTTTCCTGGTTTTGGTATCAGGGTGATATTTGCTTCATAGAATGTGTTGGGGAAGATTCCTTCTTCCTCAGTTTTTTGGAATAATTTCTGCAGTACAGGAATAAGCTCTTCCTTGAAGGTTTGATAGAATTCTGGAGTGAAGCCATCTGGACCAGGGCATTTTTTGGTTGGAAGCTTTTTTATTGTTTCTTTGATCTCAGTGCTTGAAATTGGTCTGTTCAGGAGGTCTATTTCTTCCTGGCTAAGTCTAGGGAGAGGGTGTGATTCCAAATATTGATCCATTTCCTTCACATTGTCAAATTTCTGGGCATAGAGTTTCTGGTAGTATTCAGAGATGATCTCTTGTATCTCTGTGGGGTCAGTTGTTATTTCCCCTTTATCGTTTCTCATTGAGGTTATTAGAGATTTTACTTTTCTATTTCTAGTTAGTCTGGCCAAAGGTTTATCTATTTTATTTATTTTTTCAAAAAACCAACTCCTTGTTTCATTAATTTTCTGAATGATTCTTTTGTTTTCAATTTCATTGATCTCTGATTTGATTTTGGATATTTCTTTTCTTCTACTGAGTTTAGGCTTAGATTGTTCTTCTTTTTCCAATTCCATAAGATCTCTTGTGAGATTGCTGATGTGCTCTCTTTCTGTTTTTCGAATGTAGGCATCTAAAGCGATGAATTTTCCTCTCAAAACTGCTTTTGCAGTATCCCACAGGTTTTGGTAGCTTGTGTCTTCATTGCTGTTATGCTCAAGGAAGTTAATGATTTCCTGTTTTATTTCTTCCTTCACCCATCTGTTATTCAACAGAAGATTGTTTAATTTCCATGCCTTTGGGTGGGGTTGAGCATTTTTGTTAGAGTTGAGTTCCACCTTTAGTGCCTTATGGTCTCAAAAGATACAAGGTAAAATTTCAATTCTTTTGATTCTGTTGATATTTGTTTTGTGTCCCAGGATATGATCAATTTTGGAGAATGTTCCATGGGGTGATGAGAAGAATGTATATTCTTTATCTTTGGGGTGGAGTATTCTATATGCGTCTATCAAGCATAGTTGTTCTAGGGTCTCATTTAAATCTCTTACATCTTTGTTTAATTTCTGTTTAGAGGATCTGTCCAGCTCTGTAAGAGGTGTGTTAAAGTCCCCTGTTATGATGGTATTATCAGATATCATATTGCTCAGAATGAGTAAGGTCTGCTTCAAGAATCTGGGAGCATTTAAATTGGGTGCATAAATATTTAGAATGGAAATGTCTTCTTGTTGTAGTTTTCCCTTGACCAATATAAAGTGACCATCTTTGTCTTTTTTGACTTTAGTTGCTTTAAATCCACATGTATCTGAAAATAAGATTGCAACTCCTCTTTTCTTCTGAATTCCTTTTGCCTGAAAAATTGTCTTCCAACCCTTGACTCGGAGCTTTAATTTGTCTTTTGAAGCCAGGTGTGTTTCTTGCAGACAGCAAATGGATGGCTTGTGTTTTTTTATCCAGTCAGCCAATCTATGTCTCTTCAGTGGGGAATTCAAGCCATTAACATTTATTGAGATAATTGATAAGTGTGGTAGTATTCTATTCGTCTTATTTGGTGAGAGTCCATTGCTTAGTTTTATCTTTTGCATCAGTGTGGAGGTTAGGTTCTGTCCTTTGATTTCTGAGTTCTTACTTTGCTGCTGATCCATTTTGGTGGTCAGTGTGCAGAACAGGTTGAATTATTTCCTGTAGAGCTGGTCTTGTTGTGGCGAATTTCCTCAATGTTTGTATATCCGTAAATGATTTGATTTCTCCATCAATTTTGAAGCTTAGCTTAGCAGGGTACAGAATTCTGTGCTGAAAATTGTTCTGTTTAAGTAGATTAAAGGTAGATGACCATTGTCTTCTTGCTTGGAAAGTTTCATTAGAGAAGTCTGTGGTAACTCTGATGGATTTGCCCCTTTAGGTCAACTGGCGCTTACTCCTGGCAGCTTGCAGAATCTTTTCTTTTGTCTTGACTTTGGACAGGTTCATCACAATGTGTCTTGGAGAAGCTCGGTTGGAGTTGAGGCGACCCGGGGTCCGATATCCCTCTGAAAGCAGTGTGTCAGACTCTTTGGTGATGTTTGGGAAATTTTCTTTTATAATATTCTCTAGTATGGCTTCCATTCCTTTGGGGCATTCTTCTTCCCCTTCTGGGATTCCTATAACTCGTATGTTAGAACGCTTCATAAAGTCCCATAATTCTGACAGTGAACGTTCTGCTTTCTCTCTCTTCTTTTCTGCCTCTTTTACTGTCTGAGTTATCTCAAGAACTTTGTCTTCTACCTCTGAAATTCTTTCTTCTGCATGGTCTAACCTGTTGCTGATACTTTCCATTGTATCTTTAAGTTCCCTAATTGACTGTTTCAGTTCCTTCAGGTCTGCTATATCGTTTTTATATTCTTCATATCGTTCATCTCTTATTTGATTCTGTTTTTGGATTTCCTTTTGGTTATTTTCCACTTTATTAGCAATTTCCTTCATTGTTTCCATCATTTCTTTCATTGTTTTCAACATGTGTATTCTAAATTCCCTTTCTGTCATTCCTAACATTTCTGTATAGGTGGAATCCTCTGCAGTAGCTACCTCATGGTCCCTTGGTGGGGTTGTTCTAGACTGGTTCTTCATGTTGCCTGGAGTTTTCTGCTGATTCTTCCTCATGAGTGATTTCTTTTATCTGTTTGCTTGCCCTAATTTTCCTTTCACTTCCTCTTGCTCTTTAAGTTCTTGTGCCTGTGGACTAAGGGTTACAGGACCAGAAGGGTGAGAAGGTTGAAGAGCAAAAAAAGGGGATGAAAGAAAGGAGGACCGAGTGATAAGAAAAAAAGAAAGCTAGAGAAAGGAGAGGGGGTGGGTATAAGGAATATTGACAAAAAGAAGAGAGGCACAGAAAGAGGGAGACAGGGCAATATAGGTGTACAGTAGGGTACTTTGACACAACCTTAAAAAACCCCACCTTCTGGGGGTGCCCAGTTGCGTGGTTCCCTTGAGGTCAGCAGCTCTTTGCTCACCTGATCAGACACAGTACCCCACCTCCACCAAGTAGAGAGGAAAGACAAAAATGCTATAAATCAAACCAAAAGAAGCAAACAGAAAACTTTACGGGGATAAAATTGGGTGAAAAACCAAATGATATCAGTAGAAACACTAGCAAAAATGAAGTTGAAGTTATTAAAAAAGGCAGCAATGGGAAATTATAATTAAACTAGGAAAATTGAGAAAGAAAAAGGGATCTGTGTGGAAAAGATTGAAATTAAAAAAACAAAAGAACATCAGCAACGTCAAAATAAACAAACAGAAAAAACAACCAAACAAAAAAAAAAAAAAAAGAAAAAAATGCACAACCAAAAACAAAGCAGTTTGTATATGTTATTGAATATTGTGTGGGCAACACGTGGTCTTCTGGGGTATGAGATGTTAGTCACAGTTCTGATACGACTGGAGGCTGCTGATTTCTCAAACCCCTGCAGGTAGACACCCTAAATCTCTCTTCAGCCTACTTAAAAGGCACTTTGAACTTGTGAACTTGCTGAGCAGAAGCTTTCCCAGCTTTCTCGCTGGAATCGCTGCTGAAGTGGCTATCCACTTACCCAGTGTGCCAAGATCGGTCTCACTTTGCCCCTGAGGGTTAGGGCTGCAAGGTGGCACAAACCCCACCCTTAGGCTACTTGGTTGCTGGGTTACCAGCTCCCACCCGTTTCTAGCTCTGCGACCCTGAGGGCGGAGCTTGCCGGGGCAGATCACTGACAATGGATCCGTGTGACCCACCGCCAAACACTATTAGCTCCGTCTGGCTCAGTGGCTAAGACTGGGGCCCTAGACAACGGCCAAAGTTCTCCGCACTCCCGCTCAGGCCTTCCCCAAGGCAGTTCAACTCAGTGCCAAGTCCAAGGACATCAAAACAGTTCACAGGTAAGGCCTTTCTGGTTTGCAGTCTTGCTGCTACTGAACTTACAGTTGTGGGCGGGTTTAGACGGATTGAACACACGCGACCACTTGCCGGTTTTCCACTGTTTTAGTCCTCCTCTTGGGGTCCAGAAGTCTCTCGCTGACTCCCTGTATCTTCATAGGAGTGGTGATAGGCAGTTCCCACCAGCCAGAGACGCCTGGAGTCCTATCTCCCCAGACTCATGGTGCCCAGATGCAAGGAAGCTGTTACTCGGCTGCCATCTTGCTCCGCCTCCCTCTGTGCAGAAGCTTTTTAGTTTGATCAAGTCCCAGTAGTGTATTTTTGAAGCTGCTTCAATTGCCCGGGGGGTTCTCCTCATGAAATACTCACCCAGGCCAATTTCTTCAAGGGTTTTCCCTGCATTCTCCTCTAGTATTTTTATAGTTTCATGTCTTAAGTTTAAATCTTTAATCCAATGAGAGTCTATCTTAGTTAATGGTGAAAGGTGTGGGTCCAATTTCAGTCTTCTGCAGGTTGCCAGCCAGTTCAGCCAGCACCATTTGTTAAATAGGGAATCTTTTCCCCACTGAATGTTTTTAATTGGCTTGTCAAAAATCAAATAGCGGTAAGTAGCTGGATTCATCTCTTGGTTCTCTATTCTGTTCCAGACATCTACTTCTCTGTTTTTGTGCCAATACCATGCTGTTTTGATCACTATCGATTTGTAGTAAAGTCTGAGGTCTGGTAGTGTGATTCCTCCTGTTTTGTTTTTATTTCCGAGTAATGTCTTGGCTATTCGAGGTTTTTTCTGATTCCATATAAAACGAAGTAATGTTTTTTCAAGATTTTTAAAATATGACAGTGGAGCTTTAATAGGGAGTGCGTTGAAATTATATATTGCTTTGGGTAGTATGGACATTTTGATAATGTTGATTCTTCCTAGCCATGAGCATGGTATGTTTTTCCATTTGTTAACATTTTCAGCTATTTCTTTTCTTAGAGTTTCATAGTTCTCTTTATAGAGATCTTTCACGTCTTTTGTTAGGTAAATTCCCAAATATTTCATCTTCTTTGGCACTACTGTGAATGGGATAGAGTCCTTAACTGCTTTCTCAATTTGACTGTTGTTGGTGTATATAAAGGCTACCGATTTATGAATGTTGATTTTGTAATCTGAGATGCTGCTGTATTCCTTGATCACTTCTAGGAGTTTTGTAGTAGAGTCCCTAGTATTTTCCAGATACACAATAATATCATCTGCGAAGAGCGAGAGTTTCATCTCTTCTGACCCTATATGGATACCCTTGATCGCCTTTTCTTCCCTAATTGTGGTGGCTAAAACTTCCATTACAATGTTGAAAAGCAATGGAGACAATGGGCAGCCTTGTCTGGTTCCTGATCTGAGTGGAAATGATTCCAATTTAACTCCATTCAATATGATATTGGCTGTGGGTTTGCTGTAGATAGCCTCTATCAGTTTAAGAAAAGTCCCTTCTAGACCAATTTTCTTGAGTGTTCTGATCATGAAGGGATGCTGGATATTATCAAAAGCTTTTTCTGCATCAATTGAGAGAATCATATGGTCTTTGTTTTTTAATTTGTTTATGTGCTGAATTACATTTATAGATTTACGTATATTGAACCAGCCTTGAGACCCTGGGATAAAACCAACTTGGTCATGATGTATAATTTGTTTGATGTGTTGCTGGATTCTGTTTGTTAGGATCTTGTTGAATATTTTTGCATCTATATTCATTAGTGATATTGGTCTATAATTTTCTTTTCTTGTTGGGTCTTTTCCTGGTTTGGGGATCAGGGTGATGTTTGCTTCATAGAACGTGTTGGGTAGTCTTCCTTCTTTTTCTACATTTTGGAACAGGTTGAGTAATATAGGTACTAATTCCTCTTTAAAGGTTTGGTAGAATTCTGACGTGAAACCATCTGGTCCCGGGCTTTTCTTTTTAGGGAGGTTTTGTATAGTTGATGCTATTTCTGAACTTGATATGGGTCTGTTCAACATTTCCACTTGATTCTGGTTAAGTCTTGGAAGGTGGCGTGCTTCCAAATATCGGTCTATTTCCTTCAGATTTTCATATTTCTGAGAATAAAGTTTCTTGTAATATTCATTAAGGATTTTTTGGATTTCTGATGAGTCTGTGGTTATTTCGTCTTTGTTGTTTCTGATTGATGATATTAGAGATTTTACTCTTTTTTTCCTGATTAGGTTGGCCAGAGGTTTATCTATTTTATTGACCTTTTCAAAAAACCAGCTTTTTGATTTATTGATCTGTTGTATTATTCTTTTGTTTTCAATTTCATTTAATTCTGCTCTAATTTTGGTTATTTCTTTTCTTCTACTGGGTTTGGGGTTGGAATGTTCTTCCTTTTCCAGTTGCGTGAGATGTCCCATTAAGTTGTTAACTTCCTCTCTTTCCGTTCTCTTGAGGAAGGCTTGCAGTGCTATAAATTTCCCTCTTAGAACTGCCTTTGCAGTGTCCCAGAGGTTCTGATAGTTTGTGTCTCCATTGTCGTTTTGTTCCAAAAAATTGGTGATTTCTTTCTTAATCTCATCTCTGACCCAGCTATCATTCAGCATAAGGTTATTTAACTTCCATGTTTTTGTATGGGTATGCAGATTCCTGTTTTTACTCAATTCAAGTTTTATTCCATGATGGTCCGAGAAGATGCATGGAATAATTTCTATTCCTTTAAATTTACTGAGGTTAGACTTGTGACCTAAAATGTGGTCAATTTTGGAGTAAGTTCCGTGGGCTGATGAGAAGTATGTGTATTCAGTTTTGTTGGGATGAAATGTTCTGTAGATGTCTGCTAAATCTAAATATTGGATGGTTAGGTTTAAATCTAAGATTTCTTTGCTCAGCTTCTTTCTGGAAGATGGATCCAACACTGCCAAGGGAGTGTTGAAATCTCCAATGATTATGGAGCTGGAGGAAATCAAGTTACTCATGTCTGTTAGAGTTTCTCTTATAATTTGAGGTGCATTTGGTTGGGTGCATAGATATTAATAATTGAGATCTCGTCATATTGACTATTACCCTTAACAAATATGAAGTGATCATTCTTGTCCTTCCTTACTTTTGATGGTTTAAAGCCTACTGTATCTGCAAATAAAATTGCAATACCTGCTTTTTTCTGATTACCATTTGCCTGAAATATGGATGACCATCCTTTCACCCTGAGTCTGTATTTGTCTTTTAAGTTGAGATGTGACTCTTGTATGCAACAAATATCTGGCTTGAGTTTTTGTATCCAGTCAGCTAACTTATGCCTCTTTAGAGGACAGTTTAAGCCATTCACATTGATGGAGAGTATTGATAAGTCTGGTGGAATTTTGGGTATTGAGATTTTCAAAGGTCCAGTGGACATTTTTAATCCTTTCGCCAGTGTGGAAGTTGGAGTTTGATCCGAAGTTTCTGAGTGAGTTTACTTTTGTGGTATAGGATTGGGTTGGTCATTGTGGAGGATAGGTCTGAGAACATCCTGAAGAGCTGGTTTACTTATGGCAAATTTTTTCAACATATGAATGTCATTGAAGTATTTAATTTCTCCGTCATAGATGAAACTCAGTTTAGCTGGATACAAGATCCTGGGTTGAAAGTTTTTTTGCTTTAGGAGATTAAAAGTTGATGACCAGCCTCTTCTGGCTTGAAAAGTTTCAGCAGAGAGATCTGCAGTTATTCTAATATTCTTACCTTTGTACGTTATAGTTTTCTTTCGCCAGGCTGCTTTGAGAATCTTCTCTTTCATGTTAACTTTAATGAAGCTAATTATGATATGTCTGGGAGATGGCTTATTGGGGTTGAATCGTGCTGGGGTTCTGAAGCTGTCTGCTATCTGAATTTCAGATTCTCTAGGCATGTCTGGAAAATTTTCTTTCATAATTTCATATAGAAGGGCCTCTGTGCCCTTGGCAGCCACTTCATCGTTCTCCGAAATTCCTATAACCCTTATGTTGCTTTTTTTCCAATTATCTGAGAGTTCTCTGAGTGAGTGATCCGTTTTTGCTCTCCATTTCTCTTCCTCTTTGAGAGACTGGGAGCGTTCGAAGACTTTATCTTCAATGTCAGAAATCCTTTCTTCTGCTTGCTCCATTCTGTTACTGAGGGATTCTACTGTATTTTTCATATCTTTGAGGGCTGTAAGTTCTTGTTTCAGTGTGTCTAAGTCTTTGGTGGTTTTGTCTTTAAATTCGTTAAATTCTTGAGACAATTTTTGAATTTCTCCTTGAATTCCTAATTCCATTTTATTAATCTTGTCTGCAAACCAAATTCTGAATTTGATTTCTGACATCTCAGCCAGTTGTTTATGAATGGGATCTTCAATCACATCTGCCATGTCTTTTCTTGGGGGGGTTGATCTATTCTGGTTATTCATGTTACCAGAGTTTTTCCGCTGATTCCGCCCCAGGGTTATTTTACTCCCTTTGGTTTTTCCCCTGGGGTTTTATCGAGGGCCCGTACAGTGTTGTGGCCTGAGAAACTGGGGCCCTGTCTGGTGTGGTGGAGCAAAGTGGTTCTGTCTTGTTTTCAGCTGGTTTCTGTTCGATCCTATTGCAACTTCTACTCTGGTTTGAAGTCTCAGCTGTGTGGAAAATCAGCAATTAAGTCACCCTGCCTGCCCACCTCTGGCCCCAGTTGGAAAAGGAGAATCAAACCTTCCTACAATCGCACACCCAGGGCACCGCCTGGAAAGTCCTCAGTCTATTAGCCCAGTTCAAAAGGTCCGAATCAACTGTCTCAATCAGCTCTTGTCTCGGGTGGAAGAGTTCAAGAGGTCTCTGGGAACTGGATCATAGGGGCCTGGTGACTCCTCTGGCACAGCTCACCCCAGTGCAGCGTGGAGTCAGGAGGAGCCACCCAGCAAACAGAGCAGTCTAGGAAGGTTGACGTCTCCTTCCCCACTTTGCCCCTCCATCGGACCCAGTCACTGGTATCTCTGCAGATGGCTAACCCAGTTGCCTGCAGTGAACAGACACTCCAGGGGTTTGCACCTGCCTGAATCGCAAGGAAGTCTGCCAGGCCCCAGCAGACTGCCGCTATCTAGCAGGTGGAGATGGGGCCTGACATCTTTGAGTGTTTGATGCAGGTGATGGGAAGGAGGTGTTCACTCAGGCTTAGCCCCGTCCCTGATGGATGCTGCTAACAGAACAGAACAGAACAGACAACTTTGCGAGGTTCTGTCTCTGTTCCTGTCGTCGCCTACAGGAGACGGGCTGTTTTGAGTTCAAACGTCTTTGCTGCTGGAGAATTGCGTCTGAACACCTCTCTGGGTCGGCCCCGCCCTGGAAGTTTCCCGGGTTTGTGAGCCGTGTCAGGAAATCCCCTGGAAATCCCCGCTCACCGGTGGCCTCCTCTGGTTGCCCAGGGAGACAGGGGGTGTGGCCTCAGAATATCCAGAAGTGAGCGTTCTGCCATTAAAGAAAAAACGGCTGTTGATCTACCTCCAGGGAACTGCTGCTGCTCTGGTGTGGACACTCAGGCGACCCTTTTCTCCTCTGTCCCACGCCCCAGAGTCAGCACTGAGCGGCCGCAGTTTGTGCTGGGTCCACACCCCTTAAGAGATCCCCCAAGAATCAGAACTCTTGGGGGATGGGCCCCCAGACCCCGATTGGGTGTGAGGGGGGCAGCTAGAGTTTCATTCAGTTTTACGCAACACTACGGCCTGGGGAGGGCTCCTGCACTGCACCGCAGGGAAGTGCCGCCAAGGCTTGATTTCCCTCAGCAGTGTGCCCTCTCCTCGCTCACGTGTCCCAGAGTCAGCACTGACCTGACGCAGCTCAGGCACTGTGCACTCCCCTCGAGAAATCACCCAAGGAGCCGAACTCCTGGGGGATAGGCCCTCAGACCCCGAGTGAGAGTAGGGGTTCTCAGCTCTCAGCGGGGAGGCTAGAGTCTTATTCAGTCTTGGGCCCCATATGCCCGGGGAGGGTTGCTGCACTGCACTGCAGGGAAGTGCCGCGAGGCGTGACTCCCCCTCAGCCCGGTGCCCTCTCCTCACTCGCGCGCCTCAGAGTCAATGCTGACCAGTCGCAACTCGGGGACTGTCCACTCCCCTTGAGAAATCACCCAAGGATCCAAACTCCTGGGGGACAGGCCTCCAGACCTCAGTGGGCGGGAGGGGAGCGCTGGGGATTCAGGGTTGCCGGCGAAGGATTCCCAAAGTTTTACTCAGTTTTATGCCTGGCAGGAGAACGCCACGACACCCCAGTAGGGGAGGTAGGTCCAGTTTTTAGAAGGTCTCTCCCATGGAGTGTAGTGGGAGGGCCTTTAATTTCTGCCCGCTTGTTTAATTGTGGGGCTCTTGAGCTGGTCTCATGGGGGAGGGGGACTCCCGTCCGCTTGGTGGTGGATTTTGTACCTTTTGTTTGCTTCCTTGTGATCACAGCTTGCCTCAGCGGTGTTGATGTGCGTTCTTCAATCTTCTCTCTTGGTGAGGCTCAAGTCCACCAGGATACTTACTAAATTCCTGTCCCTTAACTCTCCTTCTGGACGGGAGCCTTTGTTGAAAGCTGGCTTCAGTCCGCCATCTTGTCTCCCTCTATGTATCTAGTTTTTACAGTTTGCCTGCTTGCCCGAACCATTCTTCCCGGTGTGGAGAAAGACTGAGCTTAGCCATGACCCAGAGGGTCACAGTGATGGTCTTACCAGGGTTTCTGGGTCTTCTCTCTGCATTTCACCAACAAATTAAAGATGTCAACAGTGCCCTTGAAGATTCCTTTGAGCTCAGATGTCCTGTAATTTTTTTTAGGCATTGGTTGTTGACTAGGATCAGAATTTTAGAGTTTGTACTTATTAAAGTCATGCACTTCATAAGCATTAGTAGTTAACTTCTAGTGCAAGATTACAGTGTTAGAGGGACAGCAGTCCCACCTCAGGTCTCCACATCTAATCAGCTACTCCTCCCTGGCATCAGAGGGCATGATTTGTCACTGTGACTCATTTGTGGAATACACACTAAAAATTATTTCTGGAAGCTTTAGAGGAGGTTATTTTCGTGTATGTGCCCTGGTTATATATATAAATACCTCAAGTTAGCTATCACAAAAACAAGGATTGGCTTGTAGTTCTGAGATGGGCTTATGTTTTTGAAAGGGGTAAGAAGGAAAATAAAAGAAAAAGAGAATTTTTATAACGGAATTGGAATTTCTTATATCATTTTTGTTTACCCTGGACTTTGTAGTCTCTTCATTGAAAAATCCATATTTAGTTATATTTGCCTGGTGTAGTTTATTTTGTGGATAATGATTTCAATACGATCATTCATGCCTTTTATTTTATTTTTTTATTAAATCATAAACACATACATCATGTATACATTAATGCATTTATGGGGTACAATGTGCCAATGTCGTCTAGAATTAAGAACACTTACATCACACTGGTCAATATATACCTCATATCTTTTACTTAATTATTGTATTCCTTTTAATATAGTTGGTCACACGGAATTTCATAGTAATCATCTTCCTCGCAATAAAATCATATTCCTAGCAATATCTTTAATCATTAATTTGAGAGTAGGGTAAATAAAAAGAGGAAGAATGATATTGGGGAGGTAGATGCTGTGGCAGAGAAATGGTAGTGTAAATTATGAGGTTACAAAGGTAAATAATTTCCTAAAGAAGTGTTCAAACCCTGGAAAGAAAAACAAAATTACCGTTATTGAAATCATCTTCTATCTGTTATGCTGGGATGCTGTATATATATATATATATACACACAGATACACATATACAGATACACATATATACACTATATATTCTTTTAAAGAGGATTAAAAGACACAAATGTGAATTTTTAACTTTGAGATATCTTTAATAACTCAAAGTAATTTATGACAGGAACTTAGATTTTACTCAGTGGTCTCATTCTTTAATTCAAATATTATTTCAAAGATTACAATTGCATCTAACAATTGGCCATCCTTTCTCTTTGGAGTGGGTGACATAACAAGGGTAACTTATAAAAGAATCTTCTGGGCAATGAAGACAGAAACCAATGTACTCAAAAAAAAGAAAAAAGAAAGAAAGAAAGAAAACCATGTAGAAACACTTTAGGGAGAGGGTAAGCATTCTTTGAATATGACATTTTTGGGGAAATGGTCTCAATTCTGTACTTTTATATGAATGGAGGGATTTTCTTTGTTTGTTTGACAGTACATTAAAAAAAAAAAAAGGAAAGAGAAAAACTTGTTTCCTTAAAGGCAGGATTTATAGGGCAAGATTTATATTTTAGCATTTATCTCTCAGACACAGGCCATAAAATATTTCCATTCACAGAGTTCTTCCAGATCCTTGGTTTTAGTTTTCTTTTTGTTTTGTTGTTATTTTACAAACAACAAATTTGCCAAGCTTTGAAAGTGGTGTGACTATTAACAAAAAGCATCCTGTGAAAGGCTTTGATAAAAAGCCCATTTCTGCTTTCAGACAGGGAATGGTGATGTGCACGAATCAGCACACAGATCCTTGAATACTTAAGAAAATGGAGCCCTGAGAGTGGGCGCCTCTCGTTATGCTGTCATCCCATTAACAATCCTATCGTATGCCTAAGATTTACCTAATTTTATTTTCAGAAGATAAAAGGTGGCAAATCATGCCCCACACTGGCACCTTTAATGAGCTGGGGTTATTTTACCTCTTAGCTTGCATGTGAAAATCAATAGATAAGCTCAGTCTTTAGCTTTCAGTCAAGTCAGAACACCTTAGGAGGAGGGCTGCTAAGTTTATTTGTGGTCCCATCATATACAATAAAGATCCTATAGTGGTTATTTTTTTTGTCACCTGTGTTTGACCTGAAAAATTTTAATAGGATCTAAAATATCTCTTGCTTGACCTTCTACTGTCAAATAGCAATCAAGCTACTGTGTTTAAAACTGACTTTAAAGCAGGAAACACCTTTGCTAAGCAATATTGAATGAAATGCAGATTTCTCAGTAGTTGCTAGTAAAACAGTTGGTAGATTGTGCGAATATTAATATGAGGTTGAAATATGGAGAACAAGAAAAACACTTAGAAATGATGCCTGATTCTTTTTACTTGTGAGGGGAAATAATTCAAATATGGAAAGTTTGGTTACCTTTAGGCGTATGTTTTTAAACTAAATATGCTGTCTTTATAATATTAATTTAAAATTGTATGTTGCCAAGTTTTACATATCACATACCCAGTACATTCTGAACTATTTCATGCTACCAAATGGTCATTTATACATTGTATATAAAGCTAGCACATAGTACCTTTATGAAGTACTTGTTGGAGAAAAGTATTTATTAAAAATAGAAATGATATAATCAAAAGAAACATCAATATGTTTAAAAACAAATTTTAAGCATTCATACAATGACTTATTTGGTAGGAAGACAGGAACCTAGAGATTTCAAGTGCTTAATCTTTCATATTCCATTATCTGAATGGTAGAATACGTATAATGTTCAAATGCATTATTCTCCAACGCTCATCAGCTTTTTCCCTCTAATTTTGTAGCAGTTATGTAATCTTTGATATTTGAATTGCTCATTTCATTGAAAACTATGGTCAGTTGCAGGTTAACAGTAATAGTGTGACTGCATTCAGTAAGTTTTGAATCTGCTTATAAAGACATGTAAAAGTGCACCCTGCTAGGAACTCTACTATTCATGCTGAGGTTTAAACAGTGGAATTGGGTTCCCAGTGGATTTTCACTTTCACAAGTACTTAATGCAGCTTTAGGTGTCTCAGGGGCAATCTGAACTAGGCACTGAACATCCTTTTTAAGGGGAGTTAACAATGGCTCAGTTCCACCACTCTTGAAATACAGGATTCATGTTTTTCTCTCTTAAAATTTAGTGTTCATAGAGGGAGTCGGGAACATTAGAGAATGGGACTGTATTTATCCATCCCAAGCTAGGTACAATGTAGGTGAGGGCAATCCACGTGTTCCCTGCTGTGCTTTGTCAAAGCTTTTTAACCCTACCCTGAAAGGATAACCACTTCAGAGTGGGGTTACAATTGAAACTCCAAACCTATTAAAAACTTGGGCCTTTACATTGGTATAGGCTTTTGATTATAAAAAAAATTCTATGGACTTTTGATGATGTACACCTCTGTACTAGAGGTTATATTGTGAGCCCTGGACTTATTACTGGTGTAGCCAATTCTAGGATTAGAACCCAGACCTTAGATCCTTTCTTTTTTTTTGAAAAGTATTGCAATTGTGTTTTGGGCTAGAAGAGTTGTGGGGCAAACCAACCCATGTTAAGCTCATGGATTATACACGTAAACGATCTTAGGGACGTAGTGTTCAGAGAATGTCGAAAAGGCACACATAGCATCTAACGTATCTCATGCTAATGCAATCATACATAGTAGCGTATACACATCCACAGAGATCTTACCGGAGACGTCATGATAGCATTGTGTTTTGGTAATTTAGAATTTAAAAAAAAAAAAACTTAGATGAGCAAGTCAATGCATGTTAGGCTAACAGCTCTAAAATCTCAATGAATTTGAACAAACATTTGTTTATTTCTCCCTCACAGAAGACTCTACAAGCATCTATCTTTCATTTGTAGTGATCCAAATTTCCCCAAGTTTCGGCATAATGTTTTCTCCTTTACCCCCATGGAAAGGAAAGAGAAAACATGGAGTGTCCCATGGGTAAATAAATGCACAGGCACATCACTTCCACTCATGTTTCGTTGGCCAAGGGGGAGGTAAAATTCAATGACCGTCCCTTCTACCTCCACCATGATTTAACAGAAGAATTGGAAATACGGGTGAGTAACAAAAACATCTACCGCATAAGAGCCCATAGAACTATAGAAGGAAAATCCAATAAAGCTTTAACTATCTGGAACAGGTACAGTGCATTGCCAAATTTACAATTATAACTAATTTCAATAAGGAGAATTTTCTAAAATTGTTCTCAGTGATTTCTCCATTAAAAAATCAATTAAATTATTTTTCTAAAAACCACACAAATATGCATATTTATAAAGTACTATATTTCATCAAATATTTAAATGACATTTCAATATTCTTAAAAAATCCATAGACTAATTTCATTATTGTCACAGGCAGAATATTATATTACTTGAAAAGTGTTCAATAAGATTGATTTGTGTTCTCTGTAAAATGTAGTCTCCTCTGACCACTTGCCAGGCTGAGTTACAAGAACCTTTCAAACCACAAACTGTGCTGTGGTCTCACAATGCAATGCCTGGAATGCTTACACTAAGCTTTGAAACACTACAAAATATCAATGGCCGGTTCACAGCCAATATTTACCCAGGCAGAGGCACTTTGCTGCAAATCGTTTGAAGTAGCTATTAGTATAAATCAAAGATGTAGTGTGCTTTTTTTTTTTTTGCCCTTCTAGAATATTCATAAACAAATCGTATATTTCTGTGTCTACTGAAAAAAATTACCATTTGATAAAACTTAAGCTACCATAATTTAATCCCCTCCCCTTTTAAATAAATCCCGTCAATGCCATTAATTATTAATGAAACGTAGGATGATTCCTGGATGAAGTTTTAGTCCAGACGGCGAATCGATACTTCTGACCACGTCTGTTTCATTATTGACAACGTCTACCCACATTTACTCTCATAATTAAGTTTTAGTTCAACTTCCAACTTTTCTCAAGTGTTTGAAATGGCTATATGGTGTTCTTAATTTCAGCTGCTGTTTCATCTTTCTCAGTCGGTGCCTATTTTATTGTTAAAGGTCAGACTCATTTGTCTGCTCCAACAAAGGCAGCCCTTAAAGTTGGCTGTGGTTTTGACAGACAGTGGTCCCTATAAGTGATGGCCTTAAGGATAGAGCTGGCACTGGGAGACAGTCACCACAGCAAGGGGAATAACAGATAACAAATCATGCCACTATTTTTCCTCCTGGCGTGATTGACGACAGCACAGCGGGTGTAACTTTTCAATGTCCTCAGATTAAAAACCCCTCAAACAAATGAGTTCTGAAAATACTGTCCAGAGGCATTAAAGGGAGCTGTTGGACTCAAAATACTCTTAAAAAAACAGGTTTTCTTTTTTAAATGCACAATTTAAAGCCACTCAGTGCAATTATCTAATTTTCAGTGATACATTCAGTTTGATACACACCGAGCTCAGCTATAGGTTTGAGAGCTGTTTTATAACTGGTGTAAAGCTTTTCAGAGACAGGTATGAAGTACACTTTTCATTCTAAAAGTGAAATTTAGAGTTTGTCAAAGCATAGCATGCGTTTCAATGTATTATGAATTATTTTCAAAAGTATTGTTTGTGTGATTTATTGATTGTATTTTAATTGAATGATAAAAATAAAGACGGTCAAATGACGAAGCTCTGGCTGCATGTTAACTTACCTCTGTGTTTTCTTAGTCCATCATTAGGATACTGAAAGTAGAACAAAATGAAAAAATAAACGTTTCCACTTAAAATATGAATTCTGCTATCCAGACATATTGTACTTTCAAATAATATTTTGATTGATGAAAAATATGGAATGTAAAAGCTCTAAACTCCTGGTTTAAAAATGTAATTAGGTGTATTTTTCTGTACCTATAATTATAATTATGGTATAGCATATAGTTAGGTAAATGTAACATATGGTAGTTATAATTTTATGTGTGTATATAAAATGTTGCATGTATATATCACTAATGTTTATAAACCATGAGAAAGGATAATATTTTTCTGGAAGTTTTAGCAGTTTTAATAGTTTATGCCTGAGAAGCTTAGCTTGCTATAAACAGTGATTGTGGGACTCTCTCCCAGGAAGATTGAGTCAGCAACTTTGACATGAGACTAACAGTCTGTATTAATATAGGCCTTAGGTGACCCATATATAACTTGATCTAGCTATAATTTGAGAGCCACATTAAGCATGTTAGATGTTGGATTAGCACTCTTGGGTCACATGGTGTTGCACAAGAACACTGGCTTTGGAGCTAGGTGAACAAAGGCTTGAATCATAGTACTAAGTCTTATTACTTATGTAGGCAAATTACTTAACCTCTCAGAGCTTTAATTTTATGGCCAATTATATGCGAACAACAAATTTTATCTTGGAGGATTATTGGGGGATTAATGAAGTTGCTGAATAAATGCAAGTGATCTTTACCTGCAACAATCCAAGTGAAAGGCTTAAAACGGTACAATCATGAGCTTGAATTGAAATTGAACTTTTCTACCTGACCACATCCTCATGCCTTTGGCTAGGCCCAGAAATCTTAAGAGTCACCTACATACACAGATGAGGTTATCTATGCTCAGTTAAAAAAATGGGGGCTGAGATAATTCCTGACAATTAATCTAAGATCTAAAGTAAGCCTAGCTATGCAGGTATTAGCCACTCTCTCAAATCATAAACTTTCCTTTGGTTTCAAAGTGAATCAGGCTCATTTAACACTTACTGAGTTCCTACCACACACCAAGGCTCAGAATTTCTCCCATAGAGAGTGAGGTGAGGCATAGTCTCCAAAGACTGAGAGCCATCCTAGGAAATAGGGCTTGCTTTCCTCATCTCACATACCCAACTTTTTTATAATATGGGATGAAATGTTCTGATTTCTGGTTTTGCCTCTGTTTTGTTATCTTTAAAATGACAGTAATAACAAGCCTACCCATTGTTACAGGGACTAAGCATGTTAGTATATGTGAAATATTTAAAGCAGTATCTGGCATGTAGAAGATGACTAGCTTACGGTCACACTACTGGTAAATGCTCCACGGATTCCATTCTAGGCACTAGGGCCCAGGCATTGCACACTGCTCTTGTTAATACTGTTGATAAGTCCTGTGTTTTATCCAGCAGTATAAACTTGAGCTGAAGGGAGACCCAGCAGTATAAACTTGAGCTGAAGGGAGAGTAAGTAGTAAAATATCTGATTTACATAACTAGACTTATCTAAATGCAAGCTGGTAAGTGAATGCACTTGAAAACAAAATGCACAATATATTTTTTAAAATTTTTACATATACATGTGTTAATTAGGTTTCCATTTTCTTTGCCTTCACAAAATTAAAAAGACTTAAAATTTAATAACAGTAACAATGTTTCAGATAAGGATTAGAAACAAAAACCTTGTAAAGAATGAAGGAACATAAATACATTCAGAAAAGGAATCAGACAATTGCTTCATCAAAATATTGAGCAATAATAATAATAATAATGCAAAGAAAGTAACATTCACATTGTCAAATAAGAGTATGTCTATTATAGAATGCTTTGACTCTGAGGGTCAGTATGGAGTCATCAGTTAACTTCTTATTTTTTTTTTTAAATATCAAAAAATAGACAACTAATGTTTATAAATAAAAGTGGCAGCTCTGAAATTTGAATGTCTTATAATCAATGACATGTAATAGTTTAATTGGCAGGATTTTTATTTTCTCCATAAACATAAAATCATGACTATATCTTACAACTGATGGTACCTTAGCTTCAATGAAATATGGCATTTTTTGAATCTAACACTGGAGAAAATCAGATCTTAGCAGTGTTTTTTTTTTTTTTTTGGAGACAGAGCCTCAAGCTGTTGCCCTGGGTAGAGTACTGTGGCATGTGGCGTCATAGTTCACAGCAACCTCCAACTCCCGAGCTTAAGTGATTCTCTTGCCTCCTCAGCCTTCCTGGTAGCTGGGACTACAGGCACCTGCCACAATGCCAGGCTATTATTTGGTGTAGTTGTCATTGTTGTTTGGCAGGCCAGGGCTGAATTCGAACCCGCCAGCTCTGTGTATGTGGCTGGCGCCTTAGCTGCTTGAGCTATAGGCACCAAGCCCTTAGCAGTGTTTATGTTTCATTTTATTAATTTTCAGTGAAGTTGTGTGTTGTTCGTTTTCTGTATTTCTAGATGTAGTTTTTCTTTTATAAATTATTCCTACCTTGACTGATTTTTGTAATGATAAATGTAAGGAAATTATGCAAAGGATTCAGGCTCACTGTGGGATGGACAATTATACCAAAATAGGTCCATCAAAAACTTACTGTTCTCCATTGTCTTACTATGACAAGTTTGTTTTCAACAAGAGGTTAGGTTTCCACACAAAATATCTTACATATCTTTACAATGTGTATGTTTCTGGAAAAAAAGACTTTGAAAATTTTTGCTTTTAAATTGGTAAAAAGTGTATCCTTTAGGGAAAATTTGGTATTCCTCTCTCCTGAGCAAGAAAACTGTATCCTGGAAACTGATCTCAAAGTCAGAGTAGACTGTAACAACATTATGCTTGCTTGCTTTGGTCTGATACTGACAAGATACACCGTAACTGGTGAATAATAATAAAAAGGCCTTTATTCTTTAATCTGACATCCCAAGTGTTTTCTTGCTCTATAATTGTGATAAATATGTATTATATTTAGATGTCTCCTGCTTGATTCAAATCAACACTTCTCTCCCTGTTTATAGCCCTTACACATTTAGCACAGAGGTTCTCAACAGAGGGTGAGCCCTACCTCACCAGCCCCATCCTACATAGAATATTGATGATATCTGGAGACATTTTCAACTTGTCTTGACTATTTGAGGAAGGGGTTGGGGGGAGGATACTGGCATCTAGAGGGTGGAAGACTAGGATACTGCTGAAAATCCTATAATACACATAGGACAGCCCCACTCCAAAAAAAATAATGATTTCTTCTAAAATGTCAGTAGCATCAACGTTAAGAAACTCTTTGAGTCTAGTTTTAAGGTGGCCATTATCTGCAAACCATAGTCTTTAGAATTGCAGTATGATCTGCAAGTGTTTCTCAATAAACACCACCCTCTTCCCTGCAACCCTCCCAACACCTGGGTGATTTGTGACATATTGTTTATTAACAATAGTTCCCCAGGGGAATGATGTGGGCAAAATCAGACAATGACAGCATACCTATAATCTGAAAAGTGCTCCCTGGTGATCTAGGTATCACCCCTCCTCCCAACAATTGAGTCACCACTATAATTGAGAAGTTCTGAAGATAGTGGTTGTCAAAGTACTTTGATTTACATCCTTAAGGTTGTAAGGATCCGCCTCTTCCCTTCCTTAAGGTTTACCACCTGTGCATCCACAGCTGCTTTCAAAATATATGAAACATCTCAAGTTAGGATTTTTTAAATTTATAAAATAGTTTCTTTTGTTGTGTAGTGATTTTGAACAAAATAGGACATAACTTTTCTGAGTAATTATATATATATATAGACATATATATGAATTAATTCTATAGTATTACTCCAGGAATTTGGAGAAATAATCCTTTTCTTTTCTTTTTTTTTTTGGTAAATATGGATGACTCTCACAAAATCAGTTTTATAATATTTGGTATTTAGTGTTTTTACTTAAGCATTTACTTTGAGATCCCCACTGTATCGGGTCTATGTTTTTAGAAGATAAACCACACTTTTCAGTTTCTAAAATTTGGATCTTTGTGCACTTAGCAGAAATATATTCATTCATAAAATTACATATATATTTATCCCTGTTTTTTTTCCTGTATGCCCCAAATTCCTGCCTCCCTACATGAAACTCTACAATAGATTTGGAATTGGGAGATAGAGATCTTGGCCCTGACTCCTTCGTATCTCTGCCCCGCTGCCTGCTTTCATCCACATAGGATGTGTATTTGGTCTCCTAGCTGCTACTTTTGGGATTCATTTTTAACTATTTATGTACAATGGGTCCCAACACTTTCAACTTAGTTATCAGAAATAATCTTTTTAAAATATCCCAACGTCACATGGAAAATGTCCCACCTCTCGAGCACAGACCGTGTAATATACTAATACAAATTGCTTGGCTAATCCTTATATTTATGTGCATTTTCTCCTGGTATGTAATCATGGGGGCAACAATGAAAAAATTACATTAAATAAAAAATATAAGAAAAATCAAAGAATTCTAGTAAAATATTATAGTGAAACCTGAAATATTTTGCAAAGTTGTTTTCAAAGAAGTGAAGCTGTTCAAACCCGACTGGCTTACCTGGCTGTAGTTTGAGTCCAACAATAGACAGTATTTCTCTGAGCACGGAGGGAAAATACGCGTTTTAAAGGGCTGCAACCTCCACTGTGCTCCTTTTCTCCTCTTTTCATGGTCAATTACAATCTGTTGGATTTTTCTCACATTTTACTTTAAATCAAAATAAATTAAACAGTGTTTTGCATTCATATTGTTAGCTGGAATTAAGAGATAAGAACACTTCCAATTTAAGGCATTTGTTTGTATTTCTTCTCCAGAATGCCATCTGTCAGAATCGAAAGAAAAAAACAACAACATATGGATGAATTCTTTTTGTTTATCTAGATATTTTGGAATCAATATGTTCCAAAACCTGTTGCCAAAGTACATGTTTTTGATTGTCAGTGCTTATTTTTGGATCTCTGAATTAACTTGCAGAGAATAAAAGGTAAAATATTAACTATGTAGGAGGTAGTTTATGTATTAATACAAAAAATATGTACCTGGTATATTTCAAAATAACTTGAGAAGTGGTTTTGTAATGTTCCCAACACAAAGAAATGATAAACGTTGGAGGTGATGGATAGCCCAGTCACCTTGATTTAATCGTACACATTGTATGCCTGTATCAAAATATTTCATAAATATGTATAACCATATGTACCCATAACAATTTAAAAATAAAAAATATGTAGCGTAAATTAAATTTCTGTTTTGTAAAATCAGAAATATCTAATCACATGTTCTCAATAGTTTAAAAAGTACTTTTTTGATAAAGATATCTCTAAAGCTACTATAAAATCTTCATGTTTCTTTGAATCACCAAAAGAAGATTATACCTTGCATAGTTTGTATATGAATAACTCATTACATTCTTAAATTGGTAATCCAGGTATGGTACAAAAGTAGACACTAACCTGCTTATTATGCCAACCATATGAATTGTCCTTTTTTACAGGCAAAAAATGATTAAATATTTGTTATTGCAAACAGATTGACTTAGTGTATTAATAATGAGGTTTCACCTTACTGGCTATTCTAAGAAAAATGTCTTTATAGTTTATTACTTTGAGATGCTTACTATACGCAGTGTTATGCATAGCATTCTAAGGGACCAAACGTGACTTCTTGTCTCCCTTGTTAAAAGGGTCCCTACATCTTCTAATCTATGGTGTTTGAGGTAATTAAGGTAGAAGAGAGCAATCACAGCACGAACACATATGCATAAATAAACTGG
The DNA here is from genome assembly GCF_027406575.1 of Nycticebus coucang. Lineage (NCBI taxonomy): Eukaryota > Metazoa > Chordata > Mammalia > Primates > Lorisidae > Nycticebus > Nycticebus coucang. The sequence goes on along the minus strand of NC_069792.1, from coordinate 26,941,696 downwards.
AGAATGAGTTAGCCAAACTGCAAGTTGGTATAAATCATATTTTTTTGCCCCCAAATATTTATTGTACCTATATATCTGGGTTATTATTATTTAATTTTGAGAGAGCAAGGGCAGAATCCTATATGGTTGCATTTCAGCACACAACTGTTGGCCTTCGCTTATTTTTCCTTATTTTGGAATCAAAACACTGAAAAAAATTTAAATGTGTAAACCGTAAACATTAGTGAATCAGTTCAGTTAAACAAATATTTATTGTGTATCTGCTGCTTTCCAAGCAACGTGATAGGCATTAGACTTGCAAAGATGAATAAGACCCACTCACAACTTTTGGAACTTAAATTTTCAGGGGAGAGACAGGCACATGAACGTACTTCAGGTAACATGCTGGGCTTCATTATTAAGAGCCCAATGATTGAGTTTGAATGTTAACTCTGCTACATACAAGCTGTGTAACTTTGGGCAAGGTGCCTAAGCAATCTATGCCTCAATTTTATCAGTGGGGGTCAGGATAGAACCAGTAAGTTGAGATATATGTATAGGTAAATCACTTAGTACCTGGCACAATGTAATCACTCTTTAAGTGTTAGATGTTGCTATTATCAATAAGATACTGTAAGAATAGACAATATTTGTTTTTCCTATAAATAAAATGTTTTTGTAGGTGATAGTGTATTTAGGGGCCTTGTTGATTTAGCTGGAAAGCCACAGGCATTGTAGCCAAACTATTTTGAGTTCAAATCTTTATTATTTCCTAGCTTTGTGAAAGTTAAATTTCTTCTATAGAACTAGAAGTAATACTATCACATTTTTATGGCTATCTTGAGAATTTAATGAGATAATGTTTATAAACGCATTCAATAATAAATAGTAGCTATTAATACTTATTAGATGAAAAAAATCTATTCACTCAACTCTATCTCCAAAGAAAACAAGAAATATTATTTTTTAAAAGTATGGTCATCCTGTTATTATAATTATATTCTATTTAAAAAATATGATAGAATTCAGAGATTTAATAATTCTCAACAGAAAATTTTATTCAAGTTTGGTTATATCTGGTTTCCTTTTTATCTTTACAGAAATAGTTTTTTCTGCTTTATTTTCATAGTAGCACATAAAAATTTTTACAAATGTAAGAGATTACCTTATTTTTGCATTATAGAAGGGAAGCTGTCTACACAAATTTGTAATGTGATAGAGTTTATGCTAATTTTGCTGTAAATTTCATGGATATATTGGAAGCTTGTTAATAATTAAAAAATTTTACTTCTTCAAGTTACAAATAAGTATTACAGTAAATACTTTCCAATCTTTATCTGACATGACATCTTACCAATACAGGCATCACAAAATAAATAATTTATGAAAAATATTTATTTAAAGAGCTGTAATTTACCTTGCATTTACCATATGCCATTCATCCAAGTAGCAATATAAAATATTCATTAGAGAAACTCATTAAAACAAACTTCTATACAATGAGGTGACGGGCCAACAAAAAACATCAATCATAGCAGGGCTTTAAGTTTTTATTAGTGCATTTGGGCACACTAATATTTCAAAGTAGAAAATTATGAATATTTTGCTCTGGCTCTGAAATGACCATGCTTCTACAATGACAAATTTGATAAGAGTATAACAAAGACAGGAACTGGTTTTTCTTCATTTGTTTTCATTTTAGTCAAGAAATCAGTGACAGTTCACTGAGATTTATTTTATTAATGATGAATCAACTTGATGTTATAATTAATGGGAAATCTATAGCTAATCTTAGAGGAAAAATAACCAGGCATATAATGATGTTTAAACCTGGCATGACAAAACTCTGAGGTGCAGTCTCTTGACTGCGTGCATGGTAGGCCGAGCAATCGCTGTGAGTATCAGTGACACCCTAAAGGGCTTTGGGGCTCAGGAGAGAATAGCAACTTCGCCTATGCCTAAGGAGCAGTGTTTACACTGTATCACAAATATTCCACTTAAAAGAAAATGATTCTACTTATGCTAAGTAGCTACATCATTATGGCATTGCCAGCTTTAAATACACAAAACAACTTTACAATTCTAGTGAAGCTCTTAAATATGAATAATATCAATACATTTATGGGATCCACATAAAAACTATTGTACTTCTCTGGATCTGCCTATATAAACTAATTCACAATTCATTAGGAAGTTCTGTTAAATCTCCGCTTCACATTCTCTGCCCTTCTAGTACACTGTTGATCTGTGATTAAATGTTCTAATAAAATTAACTGGCTTTGCTACAAACAGAACATCTGGAGCTATGTTTAATCTCATGTCAAACATATACAGGAAACACCTGTCTAGGTGAAGTAATTTTTTTTAATCCATCTGTTTTGGAAAATGGTGTCATGGTTGTCACATTAAAAGGTAATATCAACAAACACAGAAACCCTGAATTGCTTTGGAGCGTATGTTTTCTGAAATTAACAAAAAAAATTGCTTATCCAAATGTTATCGCGTCGGTCTTATTTTGTGCTGAATAATAGGAGGCCTTCTTTAACTCAGCAACTTTCAATTCCTGCCCTGTAAAGCTTCCAGATGTTAACTTAGTCACTGTACTTAAAAGATTAAAATCACTGGTGTGATTCTTTACCTAAGGATCTGTGCCAAAAGCAAACTGACACTATCCACTGATTTCCTCGTATGATGGCGAGACTTTACATGCATTTTGAAGTATACAAAAGTATGCATAAATGGTTTTTATGTTATGCCAAAGAAAGACGTATGTGCTCTTTAGAAATTAAATGTTCACAAGTTTATATAGTTTGTGATGGCTTCTAACAGAAAGATAGGAACATACAATGGAAGCCTGATGGAAGAATAACTGGGTGGATTTTTTTTTTTTTACAATCTTCTTCTTTAATTCAGTCTGTTTCAAAATGCTTAGCTTACCTGGCTCCAAAAATGCCCTCTCTAAATCTTCCTTCTAATTTCTATTTCTTTATGACTGACAGGTGGGCTTCCAAGATAATAGTTTTGAATAACAGCTTATTGGCTTACTAATTTTGTGAAAGTCCATATTATTTTCTTCCTTAAGAAATGAAGTCGCTAAAGAGTAAGAAAGGTAAATGGTTAGACCAGGATCACACAACATAACTGGCCAAGCAGAATATATTTTGTAAGTACATGCAAAATGTTTTTAAAGTAAGTGTCTTTTGCAAACTCTTGTGTTAAAGCACACTCAAAGGCAAAATGTGAATTTTTAGTGGGGATGGGGAGGACCTGATGGAAAAATGGGAAGTCTAAAGGCGAGGTTGTTAAGGCTTATTCTTTGTGTGTTTTCTTAATGTGAATTTCTAATTCTAGACTCTAATATTGTATACATACTAAAGGGTTCTTTGCCTTATGAAATTAATGTTCCAGGGAGATATGCCTTTCCCCTCTTCCACTGAAGTTTTGCCTACTCAGAACACCCAGTTTGGTGTCCTCAGGGTGTAGCCACTGGAGGTAATCATGAAAAATATGTTTTAAATTCATTATCGCCAGCACGGTGGGTTCTGGAAAATTGCCAATAAGCTTTATATTTAAAAAAAAAAATATATGACTAGAAGGATGAAATAATGCAGGTTTAATGAGTAGGTCTCAAGATAGTATGTCAGAAATAACCATATTAGAAAAATTTTAAATTTCCTTTGAAACTTCAGTGTTTGATTCTTTGGTCAAACAATTGGTCTTATTAATTTTCGTAGGTGTAAGTGACAAGAGATTGTCGTTTACTTACGTGACAGCAGAGCAGTGAAGGTTCAGGCCTGTGGTTTTGCATCCAGTCTATACATGCAGCTGTAAGATGTTGAAATAGGAAGATTGAACACAACTGTTATTCCTAAATTCTTATCTTGACAGTTTGGAGGTGTACATGTAGGGGCAGAGCAATCAGTGGAAGAAGTGAGGGTAGAGGTACTGCAGAAAATGGTAATCACATGAAGCAAACTGTGCTTGGTTGTCCCATGGCAAGTCCTACTAAGATCAAATTGATGGTAAACTCTTGTGATAGTGTCTACCATAGTCTCTAGAACCCCGAGTTTCAGTGCCATATGTCAAAACTTGTCTTTCTTGGGGGAAAAAGTAAAACAAAATTTTTCAGGATAACACAAATAAGTTAATTTACAAACTAAAATAATTGAAAATTGTTGCTGAATCCAGTGATCTCTAAATTTCAGGAAAATTCCTAAATTTTAGGATATCTTTAAGTTAGGGCATTTCATTAACGTCCTACTATCAAGCGCATACTCTGCCCGTTGTGTATCTTTTTTACATCCACTACTCCACAATACCAAAAGCCTAGTGGTAAGATGCAGACTATATTATTCTGTCTTTTTTCTTATCATTTTTCACTCTGTACCCTCTGCTTGGAGTCGTATATACACAGTCAGCTCATCTTGCAGAAGCCAGATACCAGTAGAGCCTCCACAGTTGGCTACTTCCCTACATTGACCATATTCTTAAGTTGAACTAATTTTCACAGACCACATGGATGTATCAGTACAGTAGGCCTAGTTCCTTATGTTGGCCACCCCGTATGTTCACCAGTTTGTTACAGTCCCTCTGGAGGTCAATGTGGAGGTTCTGTTGTAAATATATAACCATTTCCTCCCCTAGGACACCTTAAACATTATGTGGTTGTTGAAAATTTTCTTAGGATCTTTTTCACTTTAAGGTTAATATTTGTTAGTCTATCCTCTTTAAAGCTTTTATATAAAGGTATTGACAAACTTACTTTACATATAAGTAAATTGAAGCTCAGAAAGCTTATATAACATATAGTAGAACATATGTAAAGACTCTAGCACATGAATTGCCATGTGAGTTGTATTTAACTCATGCTAGTTTTGAGAGTGGGGCTTTGTGAAGCATATATAATTCACATGTCTCTTGACTTTGGGGGCCACATAAGGCACAGGCAACTCATGCCGCTATGCTGTAGCATACGTGTTACGTGGTGGGTGTCCTCCTGAGCAACACCCTGAAGTGGGTTCATGAAAATCTTATTGTTATAATTAATATTGATGATTTAATTATAAAAATGTGGAATAAATGAATAGTAGTCAATACATTTTGTTTTTCTATTTATGTTTGCCTTTAAATTATAGTTAAGCCCAACAAGAATATACTTTACCCTTGTGAACTATTTTTCAAGTTTTCACATTACTTTCTGTATTACTGATTTTCAAGTTTTTATATTACTTTTTTATTGATGTATGTGTTAAGATTGTTCAGAATTTTTATTATATTTTCATAATAAAACACCATTGCCCCAGGGAAAACTTTCTTTTTCCCTGAATGACAGTGTACTGGCCTGAGTGACAGAGCAAGACCCAGTCTCAGAATAAACTAAATAAATTTGAAAACATAGAAAAGTGAAAAGAAAGAGAGGAAAATTATATATTTTATCAATCGTTTCTTAGACAACAAGGCTACTTTTTTATTAATGTGTATATTAATATATTAATAGAATATATGTATTACATGTAATGAATATAATTTTGTTTCTTATTTTTTTAATTTAATAAACTATAAACACCTTTTGTGTTATAAAATATTCTACATAAAAATAATTTTCAATGGCTGCATAATTATAACATGTCATTAAAAAGATATAACATAATTCAGTTTTGAACATTATTTTTATCCTCAACTTTTCCCATGTAAGTAGATTTGCAATAAATATGTAAGTAGATAACATTATTTTAAATTTTTGTAAGATCTGTTTTCAAAATCTGAATTAATGAGTGAGAGGCTATGAACATTTTTGTGGCTCTGGATAAAAACTGAGAAAGTTTATATCTGAGCAAATATATGGATAGTAGACTTTCTGAAATGTTGTAAGCACTCAAGAAATGATAGTTAGATTTTCAAATTGCATTCCAAAAAAGTAATAGCAGTCCACATTACCACTGATGTTAAATGAGCACTCATTTTACAAGAAACTGGCTACTTATGACTTTTTAAATGTTAATAAACATTAAAATCTTCAATTGATAGGTGAAAAATGCTTTCATGGATATGATACTTTGGAGATATAAAATAGTCCAGAAATGATATAACACCCCTCAAATTTTTAGTAGTTTACTTTCCAATGATCGTCTTGATTCTTAAATGGAAAAGAAAATGATGTACAACATCTCCCATTCCTTCAATAATTTTTCTTTTAAAGTATTTGTTATCTGATTACAGATACACTTCTTTCTGGAATAATCATTGCTTAGCATTTCTAGATGTTCTGTAAAATTCTCAGCAACTTTGAAACATTTGGTACGTTTAACTTTTTGTAGACAGGAATTTAAAGACAGGAATAGTTGGGCACTTCTTTTTATTATTTAAATTGTAGATATAATTTACAAATGTTGTTTTGATTGTCTGTTAATAGCAGAAGATAAAATAGAACTATCCTATTCAAAATTATACTCAGAAATTAACTCAGGAATCTTTATTTCATTTTGCCATGGTTAAATCAGAAAAATCATCAATATTCAACAGTTAATTATAAATAGCCTCATGTTCTGTGATTACCAATTTGTTATTGGAATTTGCATATACTTAAGGCATTTATTGGTGTCTATTACCCTTTTATTATTTTTTCAAATGCATTTTTTCACTCTAGAGTTTAGGAGTGTTAATATAATTGATGTTTGTAAAATTTCACCTGATCAAGGCAGCATTTATTTAAAATGAAGCTAGAATAGCTGTAGTCTGATTGCTTTTCTAGGTACAGATGTCATTGTACTTGAGTCTTAATAATTCTGCACTCAGTATATGGCTAATTTACCACCAACCAATCACTGTGTTCTGAGGCTTTATTTATATCAGTCTTCTATCTTTGGACCTACAAATTTACACTTCAACAATTTAATTTCATATTTATATATTATGGGCTAATCCATAGTATATTTTGATTATTTCTGTGTAATAAAGTCCTTCTTTCTTATGTAGGAGAAAAAAAATCTCCTGTCTAATACAAATAAAATTATCTCTCAAACAGCAATGCATCATCATACATGCAAAACCAAAGCTGTGGTAGGCTAGACTGGCAGATTAGATGAACCACTTCAATTTTTCATCAATCAAATTATAGTTTATTGTTCAGCTGAACTACCTCAGGCAACACAAATCTAAAATACTGTCATTTTGGAAACATTACATTTTTTTCTTGTCACATTATAACCTGAGTTATAGTCATAAAAAAGAATGTCATGCCATTACTGGTTCATAATATTCCTTAATTTAAGAATAGCTAATTTATCCGCAGATTGGACGCAGTGCCTACCCAAGATGATAGAACTGTTGGGCTATAATTCTATTCAACCACATGCTACCTCAATTATTTCCAAAATAAAAATAATTCAAAAAACATTTAATTAAACAAAGAATGTTTGCCTAAAATGCCAGTTTAATGAGAGGATTAAGTAGAAAAATTATAATTTTTGATGTATTTAGTATTTAAATTGTTTTGCATGTAAACTAAATGGAAAAATTTAATTAAAAATGCAAACTTTGTCCATGGAATGATAACTTTTAATTTTCCTTATTTTTGCAACAAAGAAAAAGTGATTGATCAGTCAAATCAAATTTTTAACAAAAGCAAGCAGCAATATAACCCTAACATCCAATACATTAAAAATCTGATTACATTCTGCCATCTACACATATATCAATACGTTTTCTGACATTTATTCTGTTAAGTTCCTCTTAGGTTGAGGAATTATCATAGATACTGTTGCATTCTAAGAGCTTTCTCTCAGTTCATCTTAGATGTATGAAATAAGCTGATGGCATTTCTATAGCTAGAAATATTTAGTCTAATGCATGCAACAGTGATGATTGCTTTTCTTTGTAGCACAGGTATTACAATTTGGAAAGTGAGAAGAGAAAATGACAAAATAAATTTTATTCTCAAAATACAATTCCCTCAAAATTGAATGAGATATTTGTGCAAGAATGAACTTTGTTAAAATCATGGTGGTTTCCAGTTGCTATAGACTCATATTTATACTTAAAATGTGTTCATGATTACTTGATGAAGGCATAAACCTGTTCAAGAAATAACACTCATAAATAATGCATGCTAAAGCCTGAAGATAATCAGACAAGTTATAAGAATATACCTCCCTCCACAAATGTATGTCATTGCTACATTTCATGAAAGGCCACTTAATTGACTACCAGATAGAGGAATAAACCTGCTAAAAGAATAGATTTACTGTGCACTGAGGCAAGGCATTTAAGAGGTCTCTGCTGAATAAAAAACTAGTTCCATTGGCTGAGCTAAGATACGTTCTTGAACGCGTTGGGACTTATTAACTGAACTTTTATGTGCCTTTTATGCATCATTTATTTTTGAAAAATCAGGAATTTTCATGATAGCAATTACTTATGCACTAAAGTCATGTGAAATTCCTGTGGTTGGTACCACAAATTCTACCCTGAGGAAGAACCTTACCCTCTTTTAACACCTCTGGAGTTTAGGACAGAAAAAAAGGAAGTGGGATAACACCAAAGGAGGTGTATATGGCTCCACCGAATGCTGTGGGTTTTCTTTTAAAAGGCAGCTTGAAGGCCTTACACTAACCTTCCTGTAGATTTTATTTTATTGGCATAGAAGTTAAAAAAAAAAAGTTTCTTGAGTCATTTTTTCATTTTTTGTAACTATGAAGATGATAACACCTAACACTGACTGAGAGCTTACTATTTGCCTAAGCAAATTTGTAACCTTTTTTGTTTGTACCCTTCTTTTGGTGCAAATACGTCTGTGTGGCATGGCCATGAACATCTTCATTTCATCTTATTTAGTTAAGATTTGTATTTGCCTGTTCTGAAATTAATTCCCCACAATAGGACTACAAAACCTATTGGCAATAAAGCTTTTTGCCAATAAAAAGCTTTGCTATAAAATTCTGAATGTTTCTCGACAGTGTATAATTAAATGCAAATGCTAGGCTATAATTATATTAAGGGTGTGACTAAAAGAGAGTGAGGAAAGGAAATTCTTAGTTAAATCTGCTTCGACCTTGTTGTTTCTAGGTTTCCTGTGGTTTCTTCTCTTAACTTTTAATCTGTATTTTATCCAAAGATTCTAACTTAACTTTTTAGGACTTTACTAAGGTTTAACTGAATATGTAGGTTTTTCAGTCTTCCTTCTGAAGATGCCTGGAAAAGAAAGATGAAAGAGTATTCTTCTGTTGATACACTGTAAAGCTGCATTTTATTCTCCTGCTTATATTTTTCTATTCATTGGTGGACACACCAGGGGTTGGGCATGCCAGCTGTGACTCTGGGATTGGGGACGCTCTTTAAAGAACAGTGTCTGACATGGCTTATTAAATAAGGTTCACATTCCTCTCCTTTCTCTACACCTTGGCATCTGCTCTCCCCTTCTCTTTCCCTCCTCAGCTGCCTTTTTTCCTACAAAGATAGCAATATGGTGTCAGGAATTATAGTTGATTATAAAAAAATAGGACAATCGAGGATTTAAAAATAAATATTTCAGCTCAGCATGACATTTTCTTTCATGAAAGGTGATTTAAAAGCACTAGTGGCATAGGTGGCATGTTTAATGCCAGGGTGAACAGCTACCATTCCCCTTCTGCTCGAATTTTCTCCTGAGACTTGAGAGGACAAGACCCAGGAAAGAGACTTTCTGAGGTTTCTGGACCCTCAGAGCAGTGGAACTACTCAGGGGCATTTGCAGTGTTGGTCTAATTCTGGTATTTAATTTTTCTTAAAAGAAATTTCCAGAAAAATTAAATACCAGAATTAGACCAACGGGCGCCTGTAGTCCCAGCTACTCAGGAGGCTGAGGCAAGAGAATCGCCTAAGCCCAGGAGTTGGAGGTTGCTGTGAGCTGTGTGATGCCACGGCACTCTACCGAGGGCAATAAAGTGAAACTCTGTCTCTACAAAAAAAAAAAAAAAAAAGAAATTTCCAGAATTCCACAGCCCGTCAGCGGGTTTTGTCTTCTCAATGAACTTGTGTGAGATTCACAGCAGTGGAACTACCTGGCCTATGTCACACAGCCATTGAGAGAAGCCTGGTCTTCGGGTACTTAGTTTAGGGCTTATTCCCACATTCTAGCAGTTTTGAAATGTTGGCCATCAGCCAAGTCTAGTGCATGACTAAGCATGCATTAGTCCTCAGTTACATCAAAAAAGTTATAATAAGGAGAATTTTTCATAGCATGGACTTTGTGAGAAGAGTGTCTTAAACTTCGGTACGGCATTGTCTATTTTTGTGTGAAATGGTGGTGCAAGCACTTTATGCTTGTTTTGCTTTTGTTTGTTTTAACATGCCTTTTCTTGGCAAAATTAAAATTTGGAAGCCCAATGATAGAATGTATATATTTATTTGAGATTTCCCTGCTCCATGAAATCTCAAAGTCCGGGAAACTTTGCCATAGACCACCCTCTCTCTTCATTTCCAGGCCTCGATGAGCACTGCTGTGAATCCCACCTTCTTTCAGTTTTCCTCTTGGAAGAAGACTATGTCCTGTGATTCTTGGCCACAGGCTATGGAAACTGCCCTGGATGGAAGGCCAGCAATCCCAGCTCAGCTCTTCCATTAAGGAGGTGACACATTTGTCAGCCATTAACCTCCTCGAATTTTGTTTTCCTTACAAAAATGAAAATGTTGGTTAAGTTAATTTATGAGACATTTTTTAGCTCTCTTTCCCTCTCTTTTCTTTTGTGTGTGTGCCTTGTTTGTGAGACAGTGTTTGTAATGTTTCACCAATTGTACTAATGAGGCCTTGTATAAAGAAGTGGAAATTGAGGAGACGAAAAAACGTAGAAGAATCAGTATTATTCCCACAAAGAGGGCAAACCCTAACAAATGATGTGCAGAATTCTGAACTATTAGTTCTATTTATTGAAGTGCCCATCTCTCTTTTTGGTCATTCCTTTACTCATATTTTGATGCTCGGGCTGCCTGACATTTAAATGCATAAACTGAATCTGAATTAATACAGATCTCAATTTCCTCTACTGCATGCTCTCTGAGTATATATTGCTGCTTTGATAGAACACTGGAATTTGGGGTTGAGGGCTAAGTTCAGAATCTAACTCTGTCTTTCAGTTTTTAGGTATCTCTGAACGAGTTCTCTATCATACTTACCTAGAGATACTGCCTTGCATTATGGAGACCTAATAATTAAATAAGGTTATAAACATAAACACATGTTATAAATTATAAAGGACTGCACAATATCAGGCATTAATGTTATGCATGTAATTTATATTTTACACATGAAACACATGTTAGATTGATATTATTTATATAAGTACTGGCGGTTCCCTGGTTACAGATGAGATGTGCCCCTAAGAACATGTTTAGATCAGATTTGTATGTAATTCAAACCCCTGATAAATAGCACATAATAGTGATGCCATAATGGCTCATACATTGTAATAATAATATAGTATAATACTATAATAATGTGTAGCAATACCCCTGTATTGTAATAATGTTACAGAAACTATTGTGCTCATTCTTGTAATTCAAACAAACAAAACACAAAAATAAACCCACATGAAAAGTTTAGATAGGAGACAGGAGAAACTTCAAGAAAGCATATTAACAACTGCAGGCCCACAAGAGAGAAAAACACAATTATATTCAAGTGGGGGGAAGAGGAGAGAAAGTGGAGGGGGGAGGAGGAAGGGAGATTAGTAAGTTCTCCCTAACGTGCACAATGTGAGGGTGTGTGGTATGCTCCCTGGATGAAATCCTCAACTACAACTGGAACTCTACCCTAGAAATGCAAACAATGTAATCTAATCATTCGTACCCTCATATTAATCTGACATTTTAAAAAAGGAATATTAAAGGTTAATACTTTCCTACTGTTGTGTCAATACCTTGCCCACTGGAAGGGGCATTTTTGATGCTGGATGGAATGCTGACCTTCCTCAGAAGATGATGGTGGAGGTGTTGCTGGGGAGGATGGACAGGGTGCTGGAGAATCAGCACTGGGTTCTCTTGCTGGGGAAGGAAGCTTACCACTGAGGTTGGTTTCTTGAAAAATGTATTAGGGTTGTTTTTTGAGCTTTTTCTTTTTTTTCATCATCAATGGTCTTGTAGCAGTTGATGGTCTCACTAACTGCACAGTAAACTTTTGTAAACCGCCCAACATTAGGATCTTGCTCCCCAAGCATAGCAAATCCTGCTTCAATGAGATGAAAGGTTTGAGCTAATTCTTTTGTCATACATTTTCTTGGCTCTGGATCTTTTGATTATTCATGTTCTGGTGTTTCTTCCAGCTGCTACTCTATCTGTGAGACTTGCTGCTCGTGTAAAGAGACTGCCAAAGCATTGCCTACTATGAACTGCTGATTTGTTCACATGTGCAGAAGAAACTAGTTCCCGAATTAGTAATGTAATTATTTAGTTATAGATTATTACTGTGTGGATCCTTGAAAGCCTTAGTAAGTACAGAATGTCATATGTCGAGTCATCTGTAACTCGAGGAATGCCTGTGTATTTATTTATTCCACAACTGCATCATCCTGAGAACCAACTTTCTTTCCTTCCTTCATCTTCCTTCCTTATTTTCTTCCTCTCTCCCTCCCTCACTTCCTCCCTTGCTCCCTCCCTTCCTTCTTTCTTCCTTTCTTTTTCTTTCTCTTGTTATGCAACCCCTGTAAAATTTTATCTACTTCTCATCTTTTGTCTTTCTCACATAGACTCAGAAGTCAGTATATACCTCTAATTTTCTTAAGTTCTCATGGGTCACCTCATTGTATACAAGATATATCTCTTAGTAATGCATGTCAAGTCTTTTATAAGTTTACTCTAATATATAAAAATACTTATATGTATTATATATAACATATAATATAAAACATGTAATATAACATATATTACATATATAATATATGTAATATAATATATTTTATATGTGTAATGCATGTTATATTAGATATTTTATATATAAAATATCCACTCTTCTGCATCATTCTATATGTTCTGACTCACTTTTCAAAATTCTGCCCTTCTGAACACTTTACTGTATCATTATAGGCTGAAATTTCTACTCTCTCGCATCATCTGACAAAGTCCTGCTCATCCTTTCCGATCTTCTGCTTTTCCACCCTCCTACACTGGGTTAGACTCCCATCTGTGAACCCCTTACCCCCCCCTCATATATTTACATTGTAACACACATATGTTACACTGTGCATTTTTATAGCATTATTCTTCATAGGCTAGAAATTGTGTTTCAGGAGACCTTTTGTCTCCTATTGCTATTAAAATATCTGGCTGAGAGCAGATAGTCAATGTTCATGGATTAAGAAGTACAACATCAGCAATGATGTTGATATTATGTCACTCATCTCTAGTGTAGTAAATTTCAATGACAATATGGTCAGAGTCCGGTTTATGAATATTCTTATTTCTTTTTCTTAAACTTCCAATGAAATTGCTTTCCTGAATAATCATTTATAATATGTTTTATCTTACTCTATTATTAAGTTACTGAACTATGAGACTATTTAAAGTTATCTTAATTATTGACTAATTAGATAGTATTTCAATAGATTGTACAGTGAAGTTTTCAGAGGTCTGTTTAGACTCCCACAGTAAGGTCATCCTTTTAGCATATCCTAAAGCTTCCTCCTTATTACTAGGTGTCATGTATGTAGTTATAAACTTGGAGGCTAGAAAGACTATAAAAAGGAGGTTAGAAAAATTTTTGCTTGAAGAATCTAAAGATTTGGATTTTCATACCTCTTTTTGGAATTAAGCTAGTTGAAATTAATTTTAGGAAAAGAGTCTTGCCTACCCACCAGTAAACATTAATGTTTGGTTGTAAAGTAATAAAGAAATATAACAAAGAATGACAATATTGATATGTCAGTAATAGCAATATAATCATATTGGAGTAACTCATAGTCTTTCCATCCAATCAGTTAAATTTGGTTCCATATATGACTATAATTTAAAACTTGCCATTTAATAAAATAACTTTAAAATGTACTTGAATAGTGATTTTTCAGACATTCAAATATTTGCTCCAGTTCAATTTCCTCTTAAGCCATCAACTGTTCAATGCTAATAGTTGTAACAAAAGTTGAAGGCCAAGCCAGACAGAAAATTACATCTTTGACAGAAGTTAGTGTTTTGGATGTTTTTTAAGGGGCTTGACTTATGGCTGCTATACAGAGGGGTGAGTGTGTGTGTACATGTGGATTGGGGTAGGGAGGAAGTAAGCTAAAGAATTCTGATCTGGGCATCTTTAATAGTTTTCAAATCTCAAAATCAATGTCTTCAACATGATTGTTTATAGCAATCTTTCCAAACTGTTTCAAATTCTTTATGGGAAGTGTGTGAACAAACAGATAGGAAAATCAAATATTTTATTTCGTTATTTGCTTGCTTGCTTGTTACTCCATAAAAGAACACCTTTGTCATACTTCAGATTCCCCAGGAAACAGACTAGGAAATGCATGAGGGGTATTATGGGAAAGTGATCTAGAGAGGAGTCTTAGTGAGAAATTAGGGAGATAGGAGATGGGGGAGAAGATGAATTGCCATGCATTTGCCCCAGGGGCCAAATTTGATCTCATAAGTGCTTCAAAGTTGAGATGGTCCTGAGATGTCTCAAGTGGGCAGAGAGCACCAGAACTTTGTCCCTAACATCATTTCTTCATTAGTCATGAGCTTCTTCCCTCTCCCCACGGTAAAAATAATAGGCTAATTTGGGATAATCTCTATTTATTTTTCCAGTTCCAGAAGGACCATTTCAACTTTAAAGTCCTTAGGGGATCCAAGATGGCCCCTCTGGCAAATGCATTGCGATTCATCTTCTGCACTTTACCCACTTTACCAACTACCCATTATTCTACGGCAAAGTTCTTAAAGCCTGGGTCATGTCTATTATTTTCTTTTTAGTCTTTCCACGATAAACAGCAGAATGACACCCTCTACAGTTACAATGAAAGCTTTGAAGATGGAGGAAGGGGCCACGAGCCTCGAATGCAAGTAGTCTCTAAAAGCTGAAAAAGGCAAGGAAGTGTCTTCTAGAAGCAATGCAGCCCTGGTGACACCTTGATTTTAGCTCAGTGAGACTGATTTTGGACTTCTCACCTCTAGAACTATGAGATAACAAATATGTGTTATTATAAGCCATTACGTTTATGGTAATTCGTGCAGCAACAACAGGAAACTGGTGCGGTGAGTTTTGTCTTTTTGTCTATGTACTGCAGGCTTCTGTAATCAGACATCCGTACCTATAACTTCTTGTAATGCTTTTCAGTGTCCAAATAAAAACACTTACTAGTAAGCAAATTTATTAAAAAATTGTATCATAGATGGAAATATAGAAGACCAAAGGTCACTTTTATTATTTTTTATTTTTTAATTTAATTATTATATTATTTTTGAGTTTTTTAACTTAATTTTTATTAGATCATAACTGCATACATTTATGGGTATAAGGTGATGATTTGATATACAATGTAGAATGCTTAAATCAAACTGATTAACATAAACATCACCTCACTTCCTTTTTTTGTGGTGAGACATTTATAACATACTCCTAGTTGTTTTGAAATGTACCCCTGCATCGTGCACATTAGGTGAGATCCCACCAAATACACTTCCTCCACTTATCCTCACC
The DNA here is from genome assembly GCF_027406575.1 of Nycticebus coucang. Taxonomy (NCBI): domain Eukaryota; kingdom Metazoa; phylum Chordata; class Mammalia; order Primates; family Lorisidae; genus Nycticebus; species Nycticebus coucang. The sequence continues at coordinate 26,926,065 of NC_069792.1, read as the reverse complement.
TGTCTCCTCTACCCTCCTTCTTTCTGGACTATATTTGTGTTTTATCATTTGTATGAATGTGTAAGTGATTATATATTGGTTTCATAATAGTATTGAGTACATTGTATACTTTTTAAAATTTGACAGATATTCTATACTTCCCATAGTTGATGCTTTTAATTTTTTTTTTTGTCCTCTGTCACCCTGTAAAGAGTGAAGTGGCATCATTGTAGCTTACTACTATCTCAGACTCCTGGGCTCAAGTAATCCTCCCTTTTTAGCCTCCTCAGTAGCTAGAACTACAGGCCTGCACCATCATGCCCAGCTAATTTTTCTATTTTTAGCACAGATGGGATACTTACTTTTTCTCAGGCTGGTCTGCAACTTCTGAACTCAAGTGATCTTCCCACCTTTGCCTCCCAGACTGCTAGGATTATAGGCATGAGCTATCATGCCCAGCTCAGGTGCTTTTAAAATTTTATTTTATTTTATTTTATTTTTTTATTAAATCATAAAGAGGTAGATTATGTATACATTAATGCATTTATGGGACACAATGTGCTGATTTCATATACAATTTGGAATGCATATATCACACTGATTAATCCCTCACTTCATTTACTTAATTATTGTGTTAAGACATTTATACTCTATACTTAATAGATCCGACAAGTACCCTTGTAATATGCACCCTAGGTGTGATTCCACCATTCACCCTTCCTGCATCTGAGCTCTCCCCTCCCCTCCCATCCCCCTACTTCATCCTGGGCCATAGTTGTGATCTATTCTTCATATGGTTGTAAATTGGTTTCATAATAGCACTGAGTACATTGGATACTTTTTCCTCCATTCTTGAGATACTTTACTAAGTAGGATATGTTCCAGCTCCATCCATGTAAACATAAAAGAAGTAAAGTTTCCTTTTTTTCAGTTTTTGGCCAGGACTGGACTTGAACCCGCTACCTTTGGCATGTGGGGATGGCGCCCTACTCCTTTGAGCCACAGGTGCAGCCCAAGTCTCCATCTTGATAGTTAATCTCTCAGTCCCTCGATTTCCTCACCTAAGGATGGAGGTATCATTATACTTACCTCATAATTGAGGTATTAAATTAGTTGACACATGTAGACTACTTACAGCAGTATCCAGTATATAGCAAATATTTACATAGCACCTGCAAGTATTTTTTACCACCATTTAACTTAAATTACTACCAGTTTTACCCATTTAATATCTGTACCCTTCCTTTATTCAAACCAGCTCCCCATGCCTCTAGCTAACAAACCAAAGTTTGTTTTTTCTAATAAACATGGAAGTTTATTCACTTACAAACTTAAGCTCAAATGTAAAGACACGGAAGTGAACAAGCGATGAAGTAAAATTTAGGAGGAACTAATGATAGCCGGGGGAAGGTTGAGAGCAAGTGCTCTTCTTGGGACAAAGTCAGTCATTGTCCCAGGGTAAACCCTTTCATGATTGCCTAGTGACTGAAAACCCAGTCTGACTTTCCAGCTAGGATTTCATACAGTAGGAGAGAATAATCTTTATTAAACAGGGAAGAGGTAATTCATAGCACGTATGACAAAGTGGCTACTTGCACATATATGCATATATAGAAGCATGTACATGTTTGTGTGCACACACTTATATTTATAAACTAAGCCTGAACCATACAAGAATAAAGCAAACTTGCTCACTTTTTCAGATGGCAAAATGTGAAGCAAAAGATAATTATATTTATTACAATATACTACAAAATAGGAAATATAAAAATTTTCCCACAAATTTTTTCCTATAAAACTTGAGAAATGTCTCCTAAACATGCTGTAACTTGGGTCTCATAAATTTATATTTTCAAATAAATATGTGTCGAAGCCATAATTATTCTAGAAATGTATGGTGCATGTGCCCATAATAACATTTTTAAACTTTTTCTTTTATAATTTCTGTTTCTGAGGATTTCTCACAAAAAATAAAACATTTATTGGAAAGATTAACCACACACCATACAATCTGCCACTTTCTTTTCTTAAATCTAGTGACCAGTTTCTAGGATCTCCTGACATGACTCTGGCAGACTATTGACAGAGAGGCTTTTCTGTTTATTTATTTTGTGATTTACAATAACATGTCTAGAGTCAGGAGTAGGTTTATGTGGTAAGTACATCTGGGTTTTGTGTATTCTGGACTGGTGAGTCTCTGAGCAGGGATTCATTCTGTGCATTTGAAATATAAAAATGTAGCGGAAGTGGGAAAAAAAGATGTTTGTGTGTTTTCCTGGCCTGAAAACGTTCATAGCCCACCAAGCCACTTTGGCAGTTATTTGGGATAACAGAAATTTTTATTTTTCTATTAGTTTTTAATGTATAAAATAACTGAATTTTCAGTGACAGCTTCCAATTAAAATATATATTTATAGATTTTCTATATTATTTTAGGTATATAGCATATGGTTGAGATAATGTATCAGAATGTATAATTTATCCTCTGAAAATATATGATGTTAGGCACAGGAGTAAAAGGATAATGTGAAGTGATTTTTAAATTAGAGTCTGGGTTCCACATGTTTTTTAGCTCAGAGAGTTGGAATAAGACTTCATCCATTTTTCTTTTGTGTTCATGTAATATTTTGGAGACTTTTTAACCTTTGATTATGAAGCCCAGTTTAATTTTATTTAATAACAATATTTTACCTTCATTAAAGGAAGTTTTTCAGAAAAAATTGCTGTCTTTGACATTATTACCAAAGCAAATAGGAAGATTTTTATTTTTCTCTTAATTATAAAAATGTTACTTTTTCTTTCTGCCATGTATGGATTCTTTTTAAGGCAAATAAAGTTTTCATGTATATGTTAGTGATACTAAATTTCTTTTAAAAAGTTATTGGACTTATTTTTAAATTTGTAAACCAAATTTATAATTTTCTGACATTAATATAAAGTATTCTTCTCATTCCCAGGCTAGCTGTTTAAGAATGACCTGGAAACACAGGGACCAGAGCAATAAACACTTCTTTCTTTCCCTCCCCTCCCCTCCCCTCCCCTCCCCTCCCCTCTCCTCTCCTCTCCTCTCCTTTCTTTCCTTCCTTTTTGTGAATTAGAGACAGAAAAGAAATTACAGAAAGGTCTGGTTTTGGAGGTTCATAAATTCTGGATAATTTATGTTTCTAAAAATATCTATATTCCATTTTTAAATTATCTTGACCTTACAAAACTAGGATTTTTCACAAATAACCCTAGCAGCGATGTGCTGCTTCATAGGAGGAAGTAATCTCCAACAAGTTAGTGTACTTGAGTAGCTGTAGCAACCGCAACTTTTCAGTGGTTTCCCATGTTTTCTGAACTAGTATGAAAAAATATATAAATTAAGGTCGAATTATTTTGGACAATGTTTTTTATCTTTGTCAAGTAAGAAATAGTGTAGGAGAGATCTTTACTCACAGTATTTCAATCCTTGTGGCTCCAGTAATGCACCAGAGAGAAACAAAACTATAAAAATGTCAAAACAACTTTCGGTACTTTAACAAAGTGTGTGAAAGAAAGATGATTCAAAAAAAAAAAAAGGTTGAACTTTTCAGTGATTTATTTTTAACTAGTTCAGTCTTTGCTAAAGACTGAGTTCAGCGTTCAAAACAAAAGCTGACATCTTATGGACATGATAAAAAGAAGACCATTAATCGAAAGAACTAATAAAAGTATGTAAGCAAATTACAGCTCAGCAACATCTTGATGAATTTGTTTTTTGTTTTTTTTTTGCCCGTGGACTTTTCACTAGACTCGAAATTTCGATACAATATAATCTATAATTGCCTTTCACCAAAGGTACATGCAAAGGCACACACAATGTAAAAATTTTGTGTTAGATAATAGTGGACAACAGAAAAAAATCACGTATTTTTTCATAAAGGATGAAACTTATACTAGTGATTGTTAGGTCCCACTGAAAGCTTGGATTTGGGGTCTCATTGGGATTAGAGAAAAAAATACAAACAAAAAATCCCATATTTTTAGCTATATAATTATAGAAATTACATCATTCTACTGTTAGCTACTTGTTTATAGCACATTTCAAAGACTCAAAGTTTAAAAACATGAAAATAATTGAAATAATCCATCGTAGAATACAAGCTGAATAATGTAGAAAATGAAGTTACCAAGATATTGATACATTGGAACAATACAAAAGAATGAAGCTAGAGGTCATAAAAAGACCAAAACAAGATGGGTGACATGATGATGCCAGCCAGCTGGAAGCATCAGAAATCTCAGCACAAGAATATGGGGAAAGGGGCAAGGGAGGGGAAGGAAGAGGGGAGGATGGGTGGAGGGAGGTAATTAGTGGGTCCACACCTACGGTGCATCGAAGGGTACGGGTGAAATTTACTAAATTTAGAATATAAAAGTCTGAACACAATAATTAAGAAAATGCCATGAAGGCTATGTTAACCAGTTTGATGAAAATATTTCAAACTGTATATAAAACCAGCACATTGTACCTCATGATTACATTATTGGACACAGCTATGATTTTATTAAACAAACAAACAAACACTAATGAAAGCTGATTAGCAAAAAAAGAAACAGGAAATTTGAATTCAAAGTATTGGAGGCGGTGTGTGTTCCAGACTCAACCACAGCGCTGAGCGATTGTATCCCAATGGAGAAAAGGTCATGACATTCATAAACTAGTGTGATGAACAGATAACTCAAAAGTAAAATGGTTTCACCAAAAGAATGGCAAGGTTTGGAAGCGATTACGAGATCTGATCAGTCGTCCAGAAAAGTGAGGTGAATGTCAGTATATGAGAACTTTTGCCCGGTCTGGCTTATTGCCATGAAGTAGAAAGGACGTAGGCTTTAAAGTTCTTAGGACTGAACCACCTTCCAAATTAGAATAGAGGCTGAGGCTGAGTCAATAACTAAGTAAGAAAAGTAAGAAATAGACCCACAACTCTGTTGTTTGAAAGGATGTCTCTGATCTCCTAAACGCGAGGCAGCAGGGCAGACGTACGAGGTACACTGCGTGTCTTCTACAAGTTCTTTCAGCTCAAAGAAGTCTGTACCTGAGCATCCCCAGTTTATTCATGACTGCTGTTCTTGAAGTTAAAGGTACCATCTCGTGTATTCTGCAAGACTGTCAGGGTCTGGAACACTTTTGTCTGGATATGTCAGTGTGGGTTCTCTAAAATGCAGATGGATACCAAGACAGATCTATTGCTGCCTCTTACTGCTGACGAGAAACCTCCACCTGGCTCATTGTTTCTTTACTTAATCTGCCCTTTTATTCTGACTAATTTTAATATTTTTGTCTGCTATCTTCAGTTTCATTAGATATCAATACATCTGTTATTTACCGAACTCATGAATGGATATGGTTTTTGTATCTGAGTGTTTATGTATCTTCAATTCAGGGGATTTTAAATCTTTATTTCTTTGAGTATTTCCTCCCATCTTTTTTGTATTCATTTCTTTTCAATATCTTATTAAATATATATTGGGTTTTTTTATTTTGTCCTTCACAAACTCAAATTTTTCTCATGTTTTCATATCTTGTTCTACGTAAATTTCTAAGATAAAGCTTCCAACACTAAACTAATTTTATTTAAATCATTCATTTAACTTCAAATTTCATTAATTTTTTCTACAAGTTCTATTCTTCCCCATAGTATGCTGTTATTTCATTAAGGTTTTTATTTCTTTTTAACTCTCTTTTATTAATATTTGTATAGTACTGTATAGTATACTATTGCCCTCAAGTCCTAAAATAAATAATACAAGTCTGTTTGTAAAGAGTGTGATCCTTTTCAGTGTGAATTCATGATTCCTCTACTTTCCCCCACCCCATCCCCAGTCCCTTGAAAGGAGACCTGGATGGTTAAGGCTAAGGGCTCAGAGGTTTCACATTTTGAGGTAAGTCTTATCTTAATTTCTTAGTTTGGATTACCTGCTTTTGAACAATATACATTTTCAGCAGGAGAGGTATTGGATTTTAATTTATTTAAAAAGGAATTTTTTTTTTTTTTAATCCAAGGTCTCAGGCAAAGATACCTTTCTTTCTCCTTCCCCAAGCTACCCAATTTTTCTGAAACTATTGTGAATCAGGACTACCAGGGTTCCAGCATTATGCTCCTTGCCTCACCCAGACTCAAGATTTTTTTTCTCTTCTGTCCTTGCTTGGCCATTAAAAGACTGATGCTGGGCGGCACCTGTGGCTCAGTCGGTAAGGTGCCGGCCCCATATACCGAGGGTGGCGGGTTCAAACCCGGCCCCAGCCAAACTGCAACCAAAAAATAGCTGGGCGTTGTGGCGGGCGCCTGTAGTCCCAGCTACTCGGGAGGCTGAGGCAAGAGAATCGCTTAAGCCCAGGAGATGGAGGTTCCTGTGAGCTGTGTGAGGCCACGGCACTCTACCGAGGGCCATAAAGTGAGACTCTGTCTCTACAAAAAAAAAAAAAAAAAAATTTTTCTGAAGCTATTGTGAATCAGGACTACCAGGGTTCCAGCATTATGCTCCTCGCCTCACCCAGACTCAAGATTTTTTTCTGTTCTGTCCTTGCTTGGCCATTAAAAGACTGATGCTACACGCTAGGGCAGATATCTAATACGATCCTCCTGGTCTCCAAGGATAGGAGCGTGGTTACTTATCACTCTGGCTATAACTTCTTTCTTTTTATTCCTTAGCTCTGAGTTTTCTTTTTAGTTTGCCTGCTTTTTTACTACCCCTTAATCACACCCTTATATTTTGTGTTTATTCTGGAGGTGGAGCTGCTCAGTCTTCTTGGACATGGCACCGTTGCTGCTGTTTTAACTCATAACCTTTGCTGATTGACATGGGGACCTTTTATTAATAAAATCCTTATTTTAGAAGCTTATGTACTCTAAATTTTAGGACCCTAGGGTACATGTCTGTTATTCCCTAGACTATTTGCAGTTCTGCTTTTTTTACTTTGAGAGAACCCCTGAAGGAATTATCTTTAAAACCAACACGCAGTTCTAGAAAAGAGAGAATTCTACATTATGTCTAAGGGAAGTGTGAACATTACAGACACTGATTGAAAGCTACTGTGACTTTTCATTCTATCCTTTCTGAAAGACTTCTAATACCAAAAAAAATAGAAGAAAACATTATTAAATGGCTACCTAGTATAATTAAAGGAATTTAGCAGCTCAATTTTAATATCAGGGCATAAAAAGTGGCTTAAAATCTAACACTGGCTGCATTTTGGCTCAGAGCATAAGGAGTCTGAGCTCTGGAGAACCTTTTTTGTATTCATTCCAGCTCTATTATGTACCAGTTGCCTGACTTTGGAAATGATTTTTAGCTTCTGTATATTTCATTTTTCTTACCACTAATGTTTGAATGATAATGGTAAGTCCTTAGAGAGTAGTTGTGTTAACTGAGTTATTTGAATAATCTTTAGTACATAATAAATAACTTTTGCTAGCTCTTCTTATGATTACAACTTCTGTGGATGTTATTAACTTAGTGGTTCCCAAAATTGATATTCAATGGAAGAAAAAAAAAAAAGAGGAACCTGATATAAGGTGTCCAACATTTTTGTAATTACTACCATCTACTTCTAAGTATATGTGAAAAATACTTTGAGATATAAAAAGTGAACAAAAACATTTTAAAGTTTTGTTTAAAAACTCATTACAATGTATCTATTCTTTTCATTGCAACATGGAACAGTGGAAACTTCCTCATGAAACAGTACCAGCCTGAGATTTGAGAATTATTGTTTTAAATATAATTGAATGAAAGAATTATGCACCAAGGATGTTTTACAACATCATCAAGGTAATAGTGAACTAGTTTCTTGTAGTTAGGAATAGTAATCAAAATGCCCTTGCTTAAGAAAAAAAGGTCTAAATTAATCTGCAAGGATCACTTAATAAGGACTACTTAAAAGAGAAATAAATTGTTCAAATATAATATAGGAAATAACTCTTCGTGGGCCTAAAGAATAATTAACATGCTATTTTGTAAAAAAATTATACTGAGAAGACAAAATGAGTTTAGCATGAAGAAGGAAATATTCAGCACTAGCCTGATTCACTAAAATATAATACACCCTCTGTACTCTGCAGCCTAAAGAACAATTGACACATTTAGGGTTTCAAATGAGCAATACAGAGTGATGAAGAGATTAGAAAGTGAAATAGAAATGTTAAGAAAAGCACAAGGACATCAACTTTTATTTTAGCTTTTAATTTTAGCAAGTATGGCTGAAATCAATTTAGGAACTGGTTTTAACTATAAATAGGGAATTTTATATGTAGAATTAAGGGAGTTCCTTTTTTTTAATGATATTTTGCTTTGCCTAGAATTTAATCTTCAGAGAGGCTGAAGTGTCCATTGGTGTTTGCTCATACATTCTAAGGATCTAACTTCTGTGAAGGTTATATATAACCTGTTGGATATAACCTTCGTGAAAATAGTAGGCCAGGCTGCCAGACATGGTGAAGAGCTTGCTTCCTACCTTCACGGTGCTTCAATTTATCTGTTAGGAACATTGACATGTGAACACATTACAGTAACAGAAGACATTGTAAAACAGGCACTATGCAAATGAGATCAGAGAAGGAAAAGAACCCTTTAAATGGAGTGGTTAGAATGAAGTGTCTTGATAGCTCAGATCTATGAGTAGCTTGAACAAGTAGCTAGACAGGTATAAAAGTCAGAGTGAGTCTTCACTGAGTGAGCCTTTAGCAAAGGCTTTCGCTAAACAGCAAATAGGATTAATTTGCCTGTAAGATAGTGGTATAATAAGGAAATACTGGAATTTAAATTTGGAAAGATAGATTGGAGCGTATTATATGTTATATAAACTTTAATATTTTAAACCTAGAAGAACAATGTATTATTTTTTGTCTAACTTCAAAAACATTATCTAAAAAGTCAAATAAAATAGCATATTGCATTTTCCCTGAAAATAATAAAAGAGTTGACTACCTGGAAATACCTTAAATGTTTGACATTGCGTATCCATATTTAAATTTGTCTCTCTCTATAAATACACACACACACAAACACACACAAATAATGCACAGTATCTTAATTCTTAGGAATTGAGAACACTTTTTACTTTAGAGCAATTAGGGTTTCCAGATTTAGTGAATAATAACACTGTATTTTATCCACCAGTACTATTAAAAATATATTTTGGTTCTGTTTGTTTTGGATTAATATACTCATGGGTTGAAATTTTTAAAAATAGCTCTTCTTTGATTTTACAGGAAAAAAGCCACTAATGATAAAATGTTCCTTTGTCAATTTGGTTTGGTTTTAGAGTGGAAAGTACATCAAGAATTGGACTTATAAATACACAGATCATCTGTTTCCTACAGTAGAATATTAACTACTATCTATCATAAAATTACTGGACACATGTTGAAAAAGAAAACTGTGAAAAAGTATATTCTGTGAATATTAAGTCTTTCCACTGAGTCAACTGTTTTTATATTAGTTTTTAATCCTTCCATTATTTGCATATTGAAATATATATATGTATACACACACACACAAACACACACAACAGTGCCCCTTTAGCTATGGTTTTGCTTTCTGCATTTCCAGTTTGAGGCCCCCAAATATTACATAATGTTGAGAGAGACAGAGCGAGAAACCAAATTCACATAATTTTTTGAATTACATGTTGTTATAATTTTTCAATTTTATTGTTAGCTGTAAATCTCTTACTGTACCTACCTTATAAATTTACAGGTAAGGATGTGTAGGAAACATCATAGTACACACAGTTTGGTGTTCTCCGAAGTTTCAGGCATCCCCTGGGGGTCTCTGGAATGTGTTGTGAGACTGCTGTACGTGTTTACACACACAGAAACATATTATAAATATTCTCCTGCACTCCATTTTTTTCATTTAGTTTATCTTGGAAGTCACTCAAAGAAAACACATTATGATGCTGTGTTATTATTTTTAATTGTTGCATAGTATTCTCTGGTATTGATGCACTTTAATTGATTTGAACGATCCCTTAGTCGCGACCTTTCAATGGCCTCTTCACAGTGTTTGCTTTGCATAAATAATTGAAGTAACAGCTATAATTTTTTTCTTTGCTATCTTTATTTAATGTTTTTATAACCAAGTCCCAGTATTGCTCCACAAATGAAGATGCCATTTCCATTTTTTAAAAGTTTGTAATTTGGTTTCAGGGACAGGTGTGACACCAACATGCTTCAGTTGCCTACTATGTGCCATCCTCTAGCTTGTGCTGTCTCTTCTCATCATTCAGAGGTGGATTAAGCAGTGTTGAAGGCACAGTCGTGACCTGACCATGAAGATACACCTGCATGTCCCTCAGCAATCTGGAGAGACTTGATTTATTTTCTTCCATAGAGATTTAGAAAAGACAAATCACCTGATCGCAGAGTATTGTCTGATTTAAAAAAAAAAAATATTCCCGGGGAAATTAGGATGTCTCTGATTTCTATATTAGATAAGAGGAAATAAGATTAAATAACAAATATTATATTTAATAATTATGCAAAAGAGGATTCTTCTTAAAAGAGCTTCCAATGCCTATACTTACTATGACCTGGCTATAGAAATAGAAATGTTTCTTTACAAGCCAGATATTTGTGGTTGTATTTGTCTCTGGAAGATGTTGCTTCCATAATTTCAATAATTGCAAACAAAGTTCTCAACTTCGTTCGCTTCCCTTCCCCATCCTAATGCTACTCCTATGGGTTTCTTACTAATATATGTCAGGATAGATTATACTTCATCTTTAGAGGTAGAAATCAATATCTATTTACCAAACTTATCACATAAACAATATAAAACAATCATGAAAACAACTTTAGTTTTGTTTAGTGAAAAATAGCATAAACAGTTGGAGTATATTTTATTCAACATAATACTTAAGGAGATTTAAATGGCTGATAAAATAAAGGGCTTCTATAAAACTTTCACTTGTAAATTTGGGTAATGAATTAGATTTTAAAGAATTTGGTATAGTGTGTGAAGGTAGAGTGGCATGAAAAGAATACTCGTGAATTAAAAAAACATTAATGCCTAAAAAGGGAGGTTCTTTTATTTCTATGTGAAAATTACACAACATTGGATTTGCAGGGAAACAGATCATATGGTAATTCTGTCACATATGTGGACAAGGGGACTGAGCCATGGTGATGGTAAATATTTTGTTAATATAGTTAATTAGTTAACATTGAGGCTAGCTCCTAGGGCTTCAGTTACCTAAAACGTTGTATACAAGAGTACTTTATAAGTTTCAGAAATTATTTTTTAAACTTCTATTCCTTAACTCCCCAAGATTTAGGTAAGTTTCTTTTGGTCAATACAGTTGTAGCTGATCTGTGTGTAATTGATGACTCGTACATTACACAACTGATTTGAAACAACCATTTTGAAGGTTGGAATAACTGGATCATGAAATGGTCAGTGATTGGTTTTGGCTGATGTAATGACTAAATGAGCTGTCAATCATTATAGTAATTTAAAAAACTAGGCATGTTGTGCAATTTTAAATGGTGATGGAATAGATGTAAAATGGGACTTCTATGGCGTAAAGGATTTGGAATGGATACAGGATTTATATACAAACATATAATGTTCTAATTGCGCTTAAATAGAAACTTGCTAACAAACTGATGGTACAGGACTTGTTCACTATTCCTTAAATTAGTGGAGGCTTCAGAAGAGTAACTTTGAACCGGTATGGTAAAATGAGAACATTGAACTTCAGAAAACCTAAATAAAATCTGGATTCTGTCATTTAAGGTCTTGTGACCTGGAAAAAGTCATTAAATGCAGTTGTAATTTTCTTTTTTTTTTTTTTCAAAGAAAATGGTGATAGTGTATTGAGTTATTGAAAGAACTAACAAGATATATGTATATATGTATGCTCTATAAGAACGTTACATATATAAAATTTTATTTATAGGGTGGAGCCTGTGGCTCAGTCTGTAAGGCGCCGGCTCCATATACCGAGGGTGGCGGGTTCAAACCCGGCCCTGGCTGAACTGCAACCAAAAAATAGCCGGCTAATGTTTTGGCACAGTAACTGAGATAACACTGGAAAGGCTATGTTAACCATTGTGATAAAAATGTGTCAAATGGTCTATGAAGCAAGTGTATGATGCCCCATGATCATATCAATGTATACAGTTATGATTTAATAAAAAAAAATAAAAATAGCCGGGCGTTGTGGCGGGCGCCTGTAGTCCCAGCTACTCGGGAGGCTGAGGCAAGAGAATCGCTTAAGCCCAGGAGTTGGAGGTTGCTGTGAGCTGTGTGATGCCACGGCACTCTACCGAGGGCCATAAAGTGAGACTCTGTCTCTACAAAAAATATATATATATATTTATATATAAATACTGCTTTGCAAAGCAATTTATTAATGCTACATGTTGTTAATATAGGTGGTAATGAGTTTTAGTTAATCTTTAGAATATAGGTGATACTGAATTTTAGGTTATTAGCAAATAATTAGAGAAAATTTATGACTATTTTATGTTTAAGATTCTTCTAGTTAGTGATTCTCAAAGCATGATTCCACACGTTTGAGGAACCATGGCAAACATTCAGAGATTTTTTGAGGCAAAAACTATTTTTATAATAATGCTTTTATCACTTACTTTTTATTGGGTTGAAATTTGCTCACAACACTGAAGCTGTAGTAGTCTAGGCTTCGTAGCACATTTCAAGTAACACCAAACTGTACTAGAAGTCATTAGATTCTTATTTTGTGACAGTGTGATGCATGTCCACTAAAAAAATAAAATATTCAATATTTGAGGAATAAATTAATTATGCAATTTTAGGAAATGTTCTCTCTTAGTTATCTTTTTAACGCTCCACATTGCAACATGGGAAGTGCCCGTAAAGAATCTCTTCTGCATACTGAAGTGCTAATGATGATGGCTCCTAGGGTAGAGCACTATTTGATTGAGCTGAAGTAAACACTTTTGTACATATTTTTACCTGGAAACTTAAAAATGTAAGTCTATTACACCAAGGGAAACAACGTATAGTACTTGTTGCCAATGATAAAATGTCAACTTTCAAGGAAAATTATGATTTTGGAGAATTTGTCACCATGAGCCTGACAAATTCTCAATACTTCTGAAGAGATCATGGTGGGTAATCTTAATAAATGGAATTTTTTTTTTGATACTGCATAGTGAAATGTGTCAACATTTAGAAGATTTGCATAACTCAGTGAACCATTATTTTCTAACAGGCCAATTCATGATGTCATAAAATCATGCATAGGTTATGGATACATTAAGAACGAAAATAAATAATAGATTTTTACCATAAGTAAGAATGAAAAGTTCATTGACAAAGTTTCAGATTTTTTATTGATTGCAGCTATCTTTTGAGAAACTCCTACTTGTTGACATTTTAGCATATCAGAAAAGAATACCTATATTAGCAGAAAAGTCTACGAAAATGTTCTTCCCCTTTTCAATTATATATTTGTGAAAATATGGCTGGCTATTCTTCATATCCTCAATTCAAATAGCATGTTGGAGGACTGAATGTGACGAAGCCACAATTTAAAGACATCCACAGAAGTGCAATACAATGCAATTTTCTCCCTTTTTGATTTTGAAAATATAATTATTTTAGAGTAATATAATATTTATGTGAAACATTGAATGGAAATATTATGATCTATTTAGGATATATTTCAAATTGTAATTTGAACCCCCAAATGCTCATCATATGTACTTGGGAATGGACAAAATGTCCCATGGCGAGATTAGATGTATTTTACTGAGCAGAGTTTCCTATTGTTTGCTACTTTAAGGGTTTGTCCACAATCTGTCTAGTTCACCCTTACAGACATACAGCTTCTGCAAAAGTACATGACACAAAATAGGCGTTCAATACATCTGTGTTGGAAAACTGAACATAGTTATTCACGGAAGGGATATTGATACATATGTACATCTGATAGCCAGTATGATGATTTGGGAAGATGGCGATGAATGACTATATCATGAATATGTAGCTCATGATCATTGTAAATTTTGCTGTTTAGACATGAAGAAAATAGTTTTACTTTATATCCATTTGATTAGTAAAGCATAAGAAGTAGGATTTTAAAAATTATTGAAAAGTTATATATGAGTACTTTTAAACATCAACAGCAGTGAAAAGAACAGAAAACTAAGGGGCAGTATTAAATAATTTCAAAATGATAATTGTTTAACACAGGAGGAAGAAGGTACATTCATTTATGGAGAGCACTAGGAAGTGAAGAACACAGCCATTGGTTGAAGATAAAAAATTGCCCTGGTGGAGATGTGATTATCAGTAAGAAGAAGGGAAGAATCAGTGGCACTCACAGAAGAAACTGTTAAGTTAGGTGCGTGGTATTTTAAAATTTAGGGCAGGAAGCCCTTTCCACACCTCTGAAATCATCGTTAACTAACTTGGCCCACTATCTTGGAAGAGTTATTAAAATAATAAAATTCAAAACTTTGTTTCTTTGACAGGCCATAAATTTCAGTTGAATCTTCATATGGAGGCTTGCCTGCTAATGTCAGAATGTCCAACAGGTAAGAGATAAGTCAATCTGTGATTTATTTTATTGAAATAAAAATGTACACTGCAGCTAAGTAGGTGTTTGTAAGGAGAAAAGGGGATGAGATCTTTAACCTAAGGCCTGAGGTAGTTGGGCAAGAATGTCTGTATTTCCATTTGCAAAAGATAATAACTGAAATAAAAATAATTTTTTTTGCTATTTTCTTATAGCTACCTAGATGAATGTTTTTTTTTTTTTAATTAGATTATTTATTTTTGAAACAGAGTCTCACTCTTTTGCCCAAGCTAGAGTGCTATGGTGTCATAGCTCACACCAACCTTAAACTCCTGGGCTCAAGCAATCCTCTTTCCCTCAGCCTTCCAGATAGCTGGGACTACAGGCACCTCCCGTGATGCCCAGCTAGTTTTTCTATTTTTATAAGAGATAGGGGTCTCACTCTTGCTCAGGGTATTCTTGAACTCCTGAGCTCAACCCACCCACCCTGGCCTCCCAGAACGCTAGGACTATAGGTGTGAGCCACCGCACCCTGCTAGCAAGTGGTATTTTGCTTAATAATTTTGTAGTATAGTTAGAAACAGGGCTATTATAAAAAGCCTATTTGAATTATTGTTTAAAATTATTTTACATTAAAATTTAGTGACAGGGAGGCACCTGTGGCTCAAAGGAGTAGGGTGCCAGCCCCATATGCTGGAGCTGGCAGGTTCAAACCAGGCTCTGGCCAAAAACTGCTCAAAAAAAATAAATTAATAAAATAAAATAAAATAAATAAATAAATAAATAAATAAAATGAAATAAAATAAATGACAAAAAACAGATAATAAGAGCACATTTGTGTAAAGTCTCACTTTAATATATCTTTAAGTAATTAATATTAAAAACAGACTCTTGAAGAGAATTAAACATATATTAATATAATTCCCTTATATCATTGTAATCATCACAAAATATCATGTAGTCTTTCATGACTAAAACAAAATCCTGTAAATAATCTCAAAATTAATGAAATATTTGGTAAGGCCTCTGATATATTCCTGGAATGACTTCTGTGAATCATAAAAGGATCAGACTAAGTATTTAAATATAAAAATTAAACCTGGGTTTTTAATGGAGTACAGAGACTGTCAAGTTATACCAGAAATCAGAGTAAGTTTTCTCTGATCTGTGCTTTTGGATAGTTTTCTATTTTCGACTTCCATCTCTTCACTTCATGGTATCTATATATCAATCATCCGTTCTTACCATCAAACATATTTTGGCCACGTGTTATGTACACAAATACGTATTCCTTATAGGTACACACACAATTTCTATGCTTAATTGAAAGAATTTACAGATAAATCGTTAATATTTTCCTAAGTATCAATGATGGATAAGAAAGCAATTATATTTCTGTCTATGTATACATATTTCCTTATAGTTGAAAGACTGTAGTTGAGAGGAAATTATTAACTGTTATATTAAATACATCTCTCATATTTTATATGTAGGGAAGATTAGACAGTTTGATAATAATCATATCTAAACTGAAAACAAGGATACTATGACTAATTATAATGATATACATATATTATATGTGTACTTATGTGTATATATGCATGTGTGTATATATATGTGTATATCCTTATTGTTCTAGACATTTCTCTTCATTATTTAGCTAGAGAAAAATAAAGAAAATACAATCAAGACAGTCCTGTTGATTATTTCTAAGTAAAAGTGAAAATATTGAACTTACTTTAAAGGTCACGTCATAAATACACGTGTACTCTAAACATTGTGGACTAAGTTTCACAATTCTGAGTGCATCATAAATACAGCAAAGCCCTCAGCTGCCCTACTAAAAAATGACCAATGAAACAGGTTGGTTTTAAATTCAGCAAAGCTCAGTTTCTCAGTGTGAGACAGACAGAACTCTGCTGCTGTAATCTGCACA
Organism: Nycticebus coucang; assembly: GCF_027406575.1. Lineage (NCBI taxonomy): Eukaryota > Metazoa > Chordata > Mammalia > Primates > Lorisidae > Nycticebus > Nycticebus coucang. Next base: position 26,909,617 of record NC_069792.1, on the reverse strand, counting down.
GGAAAACACTAACAGGGGATGCCTGGCTGTGTCTTCTGGGCCTTGTTTCTCTGGCTAACACATTTACTAGTTAGTATAACCGTGGCAATATAAGTTATAGTGGAGAAAAATCTTAAATTAATGGCCTTTTGACCAGTTAGTTAAAAAAAGTACCTCTAACATAACAGAAAAAGAACATTGAGAAATTGCCCTGAGCTCGTGCCATTGTGCTATTTTCCAGTGGTGGGTGGAGGAGGTTTACAGCTGTGCTTGCTCCTTTCTTAAACTTGATAATGAACTTTCATTCAGATATGTTTTTCAGTTTGTTTATTGATTTTTTTTAGCCTCGGTTTTCTACTTCAAAATATATACTTAATTGTATTCTTACACAGGAGTAGGAGACCCTAACCTATAAATCTGAGATGTATCTATAAACACTGAGAAGGTGGGAAGAAACCGTACCTACTTCTCTGGGTGGATGTGAACACAACGTCACTATCATCATTTTGGACAGAAGTCTCACTCCTGCTGTTTAGAAAGCAAATGTGCTAATGCTATAATTTCTCTTCTTGATCGAGATTCATCAGTGGTTGATTCCCAAACTGCATGGTAAGTACATGCTCAAACCTAATCAACCAGATCATTAGCATTTATTATAGAAGACAGCTTCAAATTGATGGGCAGTGTTGAAGAAAGGTATAAATTGTTTTCTTTCTCAATCCTACTTGAGTATATAACCAAATACATTTTTTGAATACATTAAATACATCCTTACTTTGTCTATGAAAAAAAGGGTCAATACCTTCCCCAACTACCGTGGGGAAAAAACATTCTGAAGCCTGTTACATTGAATTTCAGATTCATATGAATTATCAGATTTATGCTAAAGAACAGGGGTGTTCATATCTTTTCTTGACATGTATAAACAACATTGTTTCAAAATAATACATCAATCTCTAACATTTGCTTGAATTGTGTTATAAAGTTGGTGGTTATACTTTATCACCAGGAGCTATCATTAGGCCTCAGAAAAAGAACTCCCTTTATGATTCTTAGTTCTATCTCTGATTACTGTAGCTCAAGGCAACTTTATATTAGTTATCATGCTTTCATCTTTTTTCACATAAATGAGTAAATATAAAAGTAAATTTTTGCCAGTTAGTTATAATAACTTTTCAGTATAGAAATGGTTAGTGTTAAACTATCTAGTCTTCTATATTTCTCAAACAAAGATAAGATTGTGGAAGACAAACATGTAATTTCCCAAAAAGTTATGATTTACATTTTTTCCTTTTCAGATTCTAAAACCTAGTTACTAAGAAGAATATCTAAAACCTACTGTAAAGTATACATTATGACACATTAATATAAATCATATTAACATGTACTATGACAAGATTTTCATAAATATTTTTACAATCTTATGAAAGCTAAAAATGTAATCTTCCAGTCAAAATATTTGCTGGTCTTATTTTCCAGAAAAACGTCCAGCGTCTTTCATAAAACAGTCTCCTATTTTTTCCACATACAATTAAATTTTAAACCTCAGTTTAAAATAAAAGTTATTTAAATCAGTTGCTTAGAGTAGTTACTATAAATTCATAATCTCTTATCATATACCATAAGGAAATGTCTTTATAGTAAACTCAGTCTACATTTCATCATTCACACTATTTAAATTAAAAAAAAAACAGACTTAGAAAGAAATTCATTATGAAAATATCCATTGTAAGTTTCCTACAAAGATGGTCTTTTAATATGTTTTATTATTCCTTACCAGCAAAGGGTTCTTGAGAGAAAAAAGGATGGCAAGAAGTGAGAGTTGGTTAATAGGTTCTTAGGCTCTGTTTACAACAATCTGAAACACTGGGATAATGCATGAAAAATTAAGTCATGCACAAATGTTTCCAATTACTCACTTGTTTGGCATCACATGGAGTGGACCAAGCGTGGAAATTAAAGTCTACATTTTTCACCCCATTGTTTGCTGTGTTGTAGAAACGATCTTATAGGTCATATTTCTTAACCGAAAAGTTTGCTTGAAGAAACTATGACTATTCACTCCTATTTTATCATTTCAGAATCAAGTAAGACTAAGAATTTAATCAATCAATCCAGAGTCACTTATTAAAATAAAGCTTTTTAAACATGTTCAAAAGGGCATAGTAGATCTCTGAGGATAACTCAGAATGGCACAATTAAATTATTTTGTAAGTAAGTAACTACCTTTGTCCTCTAATAACTTTTAGAAGCTTTAAAGTATGAATGTGAACTTTTAGGAAGTTCAGGTATTTTGAACATACCAGGAAAACTAAACCTTAGCCTGCACATGATGATATTCCCACAACTTCATTATTAAAGGTAACTCTCTCATGGTCTCTGGCTTCTGGTTAATGCCCCAGTCCCATGTCCTACCCTCAACTACAGGATCTACTACCGGATTTTCTCTCCTCTGCTTGAAACTGACATCATAAACTGAAAGAGGAAGGAACCAATGTGCTCCTTAAGAAGCAAGTAGTCATGAGACTTCACCAGCCACTGCAGATAGAAAGAAAGGGGAGGGGGCACTTAGCAATTTCAAGAGCCACAATTTACCATGGAAGCTTCTACTTAATATTCCGCATGATCTGCCAAGTTTATAGCCTGGCAAATCTGAATACAAATGTCGATGCAAATGAGGGTTCATTATTCTTACAAGGTCTTTGTGTTGAAGCTTAATGTAACTTGGTTCCTATGGTTGCTCAGGGAACATAGATTGCAAGACAGAAAAATGATGAAAAGAAGAAAAATAGAAATGAAAATAATAGAAATAGAAGAAAATGCCTAAAATGCACTTCGACTTGGAATATGAGGATGCATAAGAACAAAACATTGTTTTTACAATCTCTGCTTATTGCTAGTTATGATATTTACTTCTCATCAGCAACAGAGGAGTTAACCACTAAAGAACATTCTATCCAGAGAGCAAACATCACAATTCTCTTTTTACTGATTATAACACATTGCTCCCATTATAAAACCAATTCTTCAAATTGTCAAAAATTTTTTACCAGTCTTTTATAATTATACAGCTCATGGGCTGGTGGGACCTACACATTCCAATCTATAAGTAGACTGTAAACGCATTAAAAAAAACCAAACAAACAATTACCCAACAATTCCCTTCCCTTCACTATGGATTTATTGCCAAATAATTCAGAATCAACATGTTAAAGCTTAAATTAATAAACTACACATTGAAAAATCACAACAGTTTAACATCATTCATTTATTGTTTACCATAACCCATTGCACGCAAAGGTTGCAAAATCCACAAGTTAGGGAAAATCCTGAGTGGCTGCAAAATTATGATTATATCTCACATGCCATAGTAGATTGTTTTGATGAATCTTTTGCATGGTTAGCTGTTGTTTACATATAAATACCTTCTCCGGAAATAAAAATGTACTGAAGGTAACAGGAGCTGGAAAGCTTAGCAGATATGATAATCCCAAGATCATGCAGTAAGGCTTGCTTCTTCATCCATAAATAAAGCACATTTGCATCCATTCAGTCAAATTAGCTCCATTAAAAAGGTGGTTGTAATTAGCTCCTTTTCCTGGTTCACAGGTAAAATTCTTGCATGCCTGCTATTTTGATTAAATCCACCATTGTCCTCCAATAGCTAGTGCTAATTCTTCCAAGGAAAGCTTCAGTTGAGGTGTTATTTTATTCTGCGATTCCGTTAGTTGTCTAATTTACGCCAAGTCCCTGCAGTGTTTCCTTAAGCCATCCTCTTTGTCTTGCCTTTGAAATTTACCAAATCTTACAAGAAATCAATACTTAATTGATTATTCACTTTTCTGCAGCTTCAAACAGCAAGCACGCAAAAGATCCTGGAGTAGTGCCCCGATTTCCAATGCAGGAGGTTGCTTGGTGGCAGAGCTCTGCAAGTGTCCAACAGCAGGCATTGCATGGAGCCGTGCACTGGCGTGGTGTGCCAGGCAGCGTCTGATAAAGAAAACGAAGATACTCTAATGAAGCAGGAAAACTTCCTGGATGAAGCAGATCCATCTCAAGGCTTTGGATAATAGGCTGAAGCAGGAGCAATTGGATATCAGAACATTAGAACATTTTTTTTTTTTTGCATTAATCCTTGTGCTTTTTTTGCTTACCCTTTTTTTTCCCATGGCACTGAAGTGGAATATCCCAAGTGCCACCGAACTCAGAGAACTCCACGCCGGAATGGGGGTGAGACTGGTGTTGTACTTCTGGCATAGGATAAGGATGGCAGGCACGTAACATTACGAAATGTAGGACAAATTCAAGCGAAAGAGAGGGAGAGGGAGAGAGGGGGAGAGGGAGAGTTAGAGACAGATGGCGGCTCTGGCTAGGAGCCAAAGCCAGTGCAATGAATTACATTGCTGAATAACTGTACACCATTGATTCTGCCACTTGTTGCTGCATGATTTAAAAAAAAAAAAAAGAATGAAAAAAGCCCCAGTGTATGCTGGAATCCCATTATTTGTCATGTGTGCAGCAGACAACTTTCACATAGAACTTAATCTTGACAATGACATGCTCTGGGGTCTTGAGTAGGTGTGTAGGTGCCTATGAATGGGAGGGTGTGCACGTATGTTTGGCCGAGAAAGCAAGTGTGAGTGTGTGTGCGCGTGCATGCAGGAGAGAGGAAAAACAATCCCTGCCAGCCAGCCATTTTTGTTTAATGGAGAATGGAAGACTGGCATTCAGAGATGTGGTCATGTGCCGCATATTAATGTGTGCTTCCCAGACATCCTTCCCCACTTTAAAAACGAGTGGCACAGGAGTGAAGCCCTCTCTAGATCAACCACGTGGGAGAAGCAACTCGTGAGGTAGCGTGTCATCTCTAAACCTACAAATGTGGCACAAGGAATTCCGCAGATGAACAACTTGCTCTCTGACAAGAAAAGCTCATCCCAGGGATACGATGTTTGGGTGTTTTCGAAAAGACAGCCAGGCTCAGCAGACTGTTCAATAAATGCTTCATACCCAGGATGAAGGGAGACATTATGGGATGCCCAGGGGGCTTTGGAAATCAAATACAATGTTTGAGTAGCACAATTTGAGGTACATTATAAAAAAGCAATTTGAATTGCCAATGAGGCGACACGTATCTGCATGCTAATTAGACCAGTGTCAAGCTCAGTCTGCAGGCTTCCGCTGATGGGGAGGAATGTGCATGTAGCTCTGCTGAGAGATTGTTTCTGCATAAATTATCAGCTTTGTCCTACTGATCATTTTCCCAAACAAACATGAAATGCAAGATCAAAAGGCGATTCTAAAATTAAAATTATTGATTGACAAAGCCTAGATTTCAGAATCTAATTAGAGGAGGCACAAACAAAAGCTGATATTATTACTGACTATGCCTGAGCTAGCAGCCAGATTGTGCAGGGTTTGTAATTTATCTTTGTTTATGCAGCCAGGATATTAAAAATGTAATTAAAATGGTAAAATGATCTGATCAGAAATAGCCACCTAGTGGCAAGTATATTATTTTAAATGGATTATAAAGGCATTGGTCTGTGCAAATAAAAAGCTTTTTTTCATGACAAACCTAGCATCTCATTGAGATTTTGCTAAGCAATTTATCTTTCGCTAATAAGTTGTCTTTTGTGTTTTGTTCCATAGATAAGCAACATCATTTATAACCCTCATTTGTGCACTAATAAACATTCTGTTATTACAGGTGGCATCCTGTTATTACAGGAACATCTTTTATAAATGATGGTATGTATTTTCACAAATTGAATTAATGCAATACCTATTCTGTATATTCGTCATGTACATTCAACATAATAATTGCATGTATTTGGGAACATCACCAGGTAAGGTCACCTTCCCACATTTCCTCTCTCTGGAAATGGATCTGGATACGCTGGAATTTGGCATTAATGGTCATGGAGAGCCCAGAAAAGAAGGTTGCAAAGAAAACCCTCTAGCGTACTCAGGACCTTCACCTTATTATTTCAGAAGAGATTTAGTTACTTAAAAGCAAGAGATAAAGTGATTGAATGGTTTATAGGCTATATCATCTCTCATTTAGCAACATTTTGGAAGTGCCAATGAATTATTTCAAGAGCAAATTGTCTAATATAAAATTTATTAACCAAAATGCATCTTCTGTCATCAAATTGTGGATTTTCCAGCCAGCACATGGATTTGGTCTTGTCACTAATACAGCATCTAAAAATGCTTGATAAATGCTTCTAAGAAAAATGAGAGCCCTGACTTGTGAGGTCGACATAAGAAACACAGGAACATGTTAATTTTCCTTTTTCTTTTTTCCATGAAATCACTGTGGACCTGCTCAATTCCCTTTTAAGAAATTCACAATTTAGGGACTTATCAGCAGTTCTAGGGTCTTTTGTTAGGTGCACTTAAAATGCCAGATTAAATATTAATATGTGGTTAGAAATGGGCTATTTTGCAAGCCCTGAAACCCTATTAGTAAATCATGATCTGGTGACTGATGTAAGAAATTTCAAGGCTCCAACGGTGCAGATTGCTGCATGCTCATCAATCTGATGGCTCACTAATTTTTAGTAAACTGGGCATTTGGACTCAGATTTGTGGGTAGGTACACGTTTTCCATCAAAAGAGAACATAGTTTACATAAAATAGCATTTTTTTTGCACAAAATGCACGCCACTACAAGCATACTTGCTTTGCATAATCAATAACAATCTTTGCAAGAACAATGCCCTACTTCAAAATATACTTTCAGTTATGTTGCAAAGCACTCAAAGAGAAATAGTTGTAGATTATTTAGGTTTCCAGAAATGTTTTAAAGGATAATAAGTAAGGCAAGAGGCTGATGTGAAAAGAGGATATTTCAATCCCATTAGCATTCTTTATAAATCAGAAAACTATTAACTAACAGTGGCATGCTGGAGAGTTTCCACTGTACTTCTGAAACTGTGGTGAATTAATAGATAGAACACCACATATAAAGACAGTAAAGACTCTGAAAAATAAAATGGGAAATAATGACGGGTTGCTTGAAAGCACCTCTCTCTTACTTATGAAAATATGTCTACGTAGCATGTTACTGTCCTTGGGAAGGGAGATACTTGTCAACATATGGCTTGTTTTTGAAATGTGGTGCAAATCACTATTTGATCCTCTGATAACCCTTTAATAAAGATGTGGAAAAACATCTTTATTGGTGGTATTTGTTTCACACAGATGGGCCTTGACTCCTAAATCCTTGTAATATGAATTAAAATATTTCCATTATAGTATTTACCAATTATAGAGCATTTTCCTTTTGGTGGATACTATCCAAACTTATGCTGATTCTGCCTTACCATCTGTTCTCACTTTCATTTTTTGTAGACGGTCCTGTAGTACAGATATAATAATGGATTTAAAGGGATGAGCATGAAGGACAGACCACTTCTCTTCTTCCTCTTTATTATTATTATTATTAACGTTATAATTATCAGCTTAGCAATAATAAGTAGAGACCATTCAAAGCAACATTTAGGTGATATTTGCCTTTAGTCACATTCTAATTCAGTGTCTTTCCTGAATTTTCATGTCTAGGATTGTGAAACAGTATTATAAATCATTTCAAATTATTAAAAGCAAGTTTTATTTATAAAATTCATCAGTTTTCTATATTATAATGAATACATCTTACATAAGATTCCCTCTGTATACAACATTACATTTTTTCAGTAACCCTAAAACCCAAAGTTAAGACAATCACACACTCAAAGCATCAGGTAATTGTGTTTAATTACCCTAGAAAGGACACTGGAAATGGTATTAATCTCTGAGTAGACAGCCCAAAACTTAGTTTGTGTGTTGTTTCTCTCCACCTTTGATTTTGGTTTGATGATTCTTTCCTATCCCACTCTACATATACAGAGCGTACACGAAATTCTGCTGTTATTTTTATCTATAGTTACGATTATTTTCACCACTCCATGAAAAATGATGTCTTGCTCCTCCCCATGCTCTCAGAATTTTTTTGACTGACAAAAATAAAAGGGAAAATTAAAAGAATTGTACCACTATAACAGATTGTCTGTGCAAACAAATAAAAAGTAAAAAGTTGAGCCTTCTCAACATCAAACTATCTCAGTCATCCAATACCAGCCTTAATAACACTGAGTAGACTGGCTAATTTAATTGTTTGTAATGACTGTTTTTCTTTAATCAAATATGAGGATAGGCACATTTTCTATCTCATTGACTATGCACAGTTCCTCCCATTATTACTTAACTATTTGGGATCCAATGTATGAATAAATGAATAATTCTAAGAATAGAAGTAATAAGTTAATTTTGGAAGAAAAGTTTTATATGCTTCAGAGGAGCAAATAGTGTACTTCAGAGTACAAATTTCTCTCTAAGTGACCTACACTTTAGCTTTCAACTCTCATAGTCATGAATTTGAAATATGCTTCAGTGGAGGAAAGCTTAGCACATTAACAGTAGGGTAATCAATTGGCGTGATGTTTCTCTTTATTTGTAGGATGTAAATAGTTTTTAAAAATTGCCTAATTGTACTTCGATCCACAGCCAGGTCAGGGGGTGGACCAAATTTTTGGATGGACCAAAAATTACTTAAAGTCTCATTTTTCACTGAAATTCTATGTTCTTTTGTGTCCAGAAAGCTGACCTGATGATTGTATTAGGGCAGAGACTAAGTTCCAGTAACTATGAGATCCGAAATAAAATATTTCAAACATTCAGAAGATTATTCCTCATGCAACAGCCCAAATACAAGGAGGCAAATCCAGAGGAAGTAAACACTTCTCTTCCACAAGCTCACAGAGCTTACATTAAACAGTAATGCAATCAACAATGTATTGCAATGACATTAAACAATGTATTACAATTGGTTGGAAGGTGTGAAAACAAAAAGAGAAGCACAAACAATTTAATTGCATGATCACTCCTATTTTAAAGGGACCCTTTAATTTGGAGTCTTTTTATGGGTGACCATGCACATCTAGTTGGAAAAACAGGAAAGTGAAAACCAGGGAAAATTAGCAATATCTAATTCAAGGACTTCTCTAAACGTGCTTTCTTTCTTGACTCATGAATTCCACTGGTTTCCCCTTATAACTGTTCAAATCCAGGTTCTTGGGAAGTCATCGTATTATTCTGTGTTAGTTTTCTCCTTGTCAAAATGAGAAATTTGAGCTGTTAGTGAAAACTTTTATTCTGATTTTAAAACTGCATGCTTCATGTTTCTCATGTAAGAGAAATTGAGAATTTAACTGTAACACAAAATATTTTACACATGCATAAATGTGTCCTCCATTTAAAGTACATTATTGAGTAATTTCACAATGTCCTATGAAAGACAAATTTATTCTTAAAATTGATCAAAATTCATCAATAATTCTTTGTCTTCTCTGAGCCCTTCGAGAATTCTGGTTCTTAATTTTTTTAATATGAAAGTATTATCAGACATATTTGCACTCATGGACCAATCACGATTAGAATAGCTCTACCTAGTTCTTCTCTAGGTAAGGATTGAAAGAGACAGTTTCAACTTAGTTATGGTGCAATGCGGGTAAAAATAAATGATAAAAGGAATACAAGACTCATTTGATAAATATTTTAGTAGTTTCTTTGAATAAGATAATGTACAAATTATAGTGAATGACACACAAAAGACAAAATTGTTCTCCTAGTCCTTAATACATTTATAGTCTATGGGTTCATAAGAAACACATGCCAATTAATACATAGAAGCTTGCCACATTTGTTAAAAGAATCAAAAGAAACATGTTGTATGATATTTTCAAACAAGGAAGATATCTGCATAGATCCTCAATCAATTGTAGTAGGCTGAGTAGAGGTGAGACATGATATCAATTCACTTTCATGGGTGAAATTAATACACACCTGGTGCTAAGAGCAAAATTTAATCTGGTGAAAAAATACATTAGTGTTCAAAATTTGTGGCAATTTCCGGACATGATGCATATAAATAGAAAGAAATTTGAAGAGTGAGGTAGGAAGAATGGTAATTGTTAATTAGGGAATACATCCTAGCAGTACATTTTTCTTGAAAATTGTGTAAATTCTAGCATGCTGACATAGAGACAGTATCAAAGCCTTAATTTCTGTGAAGGAGACTGGCAAGATTTAGTTAGGATTCCCCATCTTTTTGGGGGACTAAAATATTGAATAAGTTAATAGTAGAAATTTGGGATAGCAGAAATTTGGGAATGAAGAGCAAAATTAATGGGATTAAGGTTCAGAACACAAGGTTAGTGATGGGAAAGATTGTGGAGTACTAGACAATGAGTCTGGGATTTTTTTCCTCGAGTAATGTAGAACTATTGCATTATTTGGTTTTGATTGTTGCTGGAGGAGCATGTTACCAAAGCTGGGTTTTTTGTTTGTTTTGTTTTTGTAGGAAGAAAAATTCATTACAGGTGGTATGGAAAAGAAAGAGCATATGTATGAAAATTCATTAATTTCATACACTTTCTATTGAACAACTACAGTGTGCTATATATAGTATTTTGCACTGAGGGTTCAGAGGTAATTAAGCATATAATTTCTTGCTCACAAGATTCAGAGAAAATACACTGTTGACTTGAACCATAGTTGGCAATGAAAACAAATCTAAGAGGAAATAAAGAGGCAGAATCTTCAGGACTGCATGACTGAAAGGAAAGTAAGATGTTCTGATTTAGACTGAGATATTGAGCCTGAATAACTAAGAAGATACTAATGTCATTCATAGCAACATAAGATGTCAATATTATTTGGGGTTGAGATGATCAGGAGATATACTGAACTTAATTTATTGGTGATTAAATCATATTGAGAATTTTTAGCAGGCATTTGGACATCAGGAGCTTGGATTTAATAAAGAGTTCTATAGAGGAAACAACAAGATAATTAAGTGCCATTGATAAAGGCAGAAATTAAAACCAATGGTATGCATCAGATGGCAGAGAAAAAGCACATAAAATCAGAGAAGATAAAACAAGAGAGTTGAAGCATTCATTCACTCATTCATTCTTTCACAAATAATTATTGAATACCTAAGAAGATAAAGGAAGAGAAAAGTTTAAGAAAGCAAGAAGCTTACATAAAAAATACTAAGGTAGACAAATCTACCAGCTAGACTAAGGACTGGCAAAGACAATGTACTATACTCAGAAATAATGGGCTACCTTTAAAGTAGGCCTTCTGATCAATTGAAGAAGTAAAAGTTACTTTGCAATGAGATAAAAAGAGGGAACAACTGAGAAAGTGAAGGCAACAGGGAAGTGTTTTCCCCCCATAAATTGTATGAATAATCTAAGAAATTGGCATCTCCCTGGTTTAAAGAGTTATCATGGTTAAAGGGAAATGGAATGCTAACTTTGGTGAGTCACCAAGTGTAGTCTAGTATTTAGGTTCCAGGAGAAATTGCTTTTATACATAAGACACATACCCTGATTTTTGACATTATTTTGTAAAGCCTGTCTTCATAATTTTGTAGGTTACCTTCCTTTTCAGAGCAAAGTAACACTGTAAAATCCCTGAATCTACTAAGGGTATTCATGAGGCAAGTAGATGCCTATCTTGAGGAAAGGCATCAGGCTAATGGTCTTGAAATTTCAGGGTTCTAGTCAAATTCTGTCATTGAATCCCTGTGAAAAGTAAAATATCTCTAACCAACCTTTGGGATAGTAAGATTCATGCCTTAGCAGTAAAGACAATTATTGTGAGTTTTATTAGGTTGCAACTAGTCTACTGGATCTAAAAAGTCACCTTGCACCTAAAAGAGGATTATTTATGTAATTTTCTGGACATATATTCCCATCAACCACTATATATAATCATTTAATGGCATTCAAATTCAGCAAAAAACATCAAGACCTAAGTACAAATATTATCACTATAATGGGTTTTCATTTCTAGAGGTCATCGGGAGAAGGGATTGATTTTTCTTTCTTTATTGTACACACAGCACAGCACAGAGTCACGTTACAATGCCTCTTACCCTGAAAACTGCATTTTAATGTAATGAGAAAGACACCTTTAAAAATAATTTTACAATTTTAGATACATTAACTGTATTTTACTCTATTTTTATTTATTTATTTATTTTTATTGTTAAATCATAGCTGTGTACAGTAGTGCAATCGAGGGGTACAATGTGCTGGTTTCATATACAATCTGAAATAGTCTCATCAAACTGTTCAACATAGCCTTACATTTGTATTCTGCATTTAGTAAGTTTCACCTGTACCCATTCTAAGATACACTGTAGGTGTGGCCCCACCCATTACCCTCCCTCCACCCTAACCTCCTCCCCCTTTCCCCTTCCTTGGCCCTTTCCCCATAGTCTTGTGCTATAGTTGGGTTATAGCCTTCAAGTGAAAGCTATAATTTAGCTTCATAGTAGGGCTGAGTACATTGGATACTTTTTCTTCCATTCCTGAGATACTTTGCTAAGAAGAATATGTTCCTGCTCCAGTCTTTGAGGCCTTTTATTTGGACAACATTGATTTTTGTCAATTTTAAAAGAAAAATACTTCAAACGCTTCTTTAAATTCTTTTTTCCTTCCTTTCTTTCATGATTTTAGGTTACCCATCTAGGTCAGTCTACAAAAATTCTGTGTCCTGGCATTCTGGGGAGCAATTTTCTAATTTAATAACATAGAGAATTAGGCATGACAAAGACTGTTCTGGGTTGCAGTTATTCATTATCATGGCTTTCTTAAATCTCAGGTAATAGATAAAGTTTAGCAGATTCACCAACCAGTTTCATCCAATGGAGCTTAGTTTTTTTAGGCATTATTCAATTAAAATGCCATATTGATCTTGCAACTCTAGGAAATGTCCATTTGACATATGTAAACAGCAGTACTTATTCTGTGAAGCATTAAGCTCAGAAGAGGTCTGTCTTAAAGGGAATGTCTGTCTTCTCAGAGCAAAAGTAGACTCTGTGAAACTGCTGATCTTTATGAGTTAACACCATGTAGCATGAAAACAATGTGTAGATTGAGTATACATTTAAAAATCAGTATTTACAGCTTTGCATTTATTTTAAACAAAGTGTGCCTGTGTCTGTGTGTGTATTTCCTGTTTGTATACAACTAGCTATTGTATGGCAAGTTGAAAGCTTTTTAATCCTCTTTTTACCCATTGTGCTATTAATTAAGAGATAACTTATTTAGTAAATATTAAAATTATTAAATCACAGTTGGAAGATTCCTTGGAGATCACCCAGAATATTCACTCAGCTGAAGAACCTGAGGCCCAGGAAATGAGTTCATTATAGGCAGGGCTGGGACTGCTGAGTATTGAATCCCTGTCCCGTGATCCTTCCCGGGCAGCATACTGATGTGATTACAAGCACAATGCATGTTGACATTGATTTTGAAACTTTCATTACTGATGTATTTGTGTATATAGAATGGTAACATGTTCTTTTGACCAAAATAAATTCAGAATTTTCAACATTTATCAGAACGTATTGTTACTTTTAAACTTTTAATGAATATTTAGAGGCTTTCTCTTGTGAATTCATAAGGTCAAAACAATCCAATTCCTAACATCTTAAAAACTTTTGAATAGTCTGAAACTTGCATCTATATCAGATGTTTTCATACCTTTTGTATTATCCATCCCTTTGACAGTTTTGTGAAACCATTGGCCTCTTCTCTGAACATGATTTTTTAATTAATAAGATGAAACATTGCAAAGTTACAAAGAAAGTCAATTACAGAAATACTTATTGTTATTAGAGAAATCACTTTTGATAAAATAATACATGTGCTCATTTATTAATATGAAATAATATCTAGTAGTTAGTTCACTCAATTGCGATCATTTTAAGTCATCATGAATATAAAAAGTATTTCAAGATAGATGCAAAACCTATACTATGATGTGATATAAAAATATCTGATTTCTATTGGTAATAAAGATAGCAATACTGCTAACAGTAATACTTTTGTGGTTTGTTGCCTGCATTCATTGTGAGTATAATGCTCAATTGCAGTTAGAAATTTATAAAAATAAATCCCCAATTCTAAGACCCATGTTAAGAATCCCTGATCTACACAAATATCCCTATTTGGGGTACTTCTTGATGAAGACCAAACCCACCTGCAAGGACGATTAAGAACTTTACAACCAGGAGTGTTTTAGAAAACTACTCAGGTCTCTCCCCACAGAGGAGCTAACTGCGCTAACTCCAAACTGTCCACCTGAAGACAGCTGGAGTCAAAGCTTGGCCGCATTACCCAGATGTCAGTCTTCCCCTGCGCCTTTTACACTCACTTAATGCATGTCTCCATGAAATTTCAATCTCCACATTTTCTAGTCGACTTTGACTTGACTTGTCCCTCTAGCTGAGATTCACTCTGGTTCTCTGCCCGTCTCCTGATTGTGAGCTCTCTAAACTCAATCCTTGATTTGGATTACTTGACTGCCACTGGACACTGGAGCCCCAAAAGATAAATCTTTCTGTTTCTGCATATGAGTTGAATTCATTCTCTTATTCTCTCTTCCCTTCTTTTGCTCTTCTCTCTCTCTCTCTCCCTCCCCTCTCTCTCCCACAACTATATTCTTAATCAAGGGGCAGTAAGTAAAAATACCTAACATATAGATGTATTTACCTTTTAAGTGCTATTGTTTGACTTCTTAATTTGATAAAAATATTAAGATTTAAAGGGAATTTTTTCTCCTTAGGACCATTTTGGTGAGAAATCTGACTACAAGTCAAGGACACTTAAGAGGGAATTTGTTGTCTAGGATGCATATAATTAAGGTCTGGCTTGTATTTCCCTATTTCAATGATTTTATTTTATAAGCAGTGTATACACTCTCAAATATTTTAGAAAGGAAAAACATAACACACTAAACAATTTGTGAGAGGTTGAAGAAACATTAACATTCCAAATGTAGCAGCTAAACATTTTTTTGACTTTGGGTATAAGAAAATATTCTTATATCACTATAAAATAATTATAAAAATACTTTTATCAATAGAAAATGTATGGGCAGTACCTGTGGCTCAAAGGAGTAGGGAACCAGCCCCATATACTGGAGGTGGCAGGTTCAAACCCAGCCCTGAACAAACTGAAAAAAAAAAGAAAAAGAAAAATTACTAGTTTTCTAATGGCTTTTTCCTCTTCTTGGAGTATATATGTGTATATATTTCCTCTTGCATTTTTAAAAGAAAATGTGCTTTCTTTCATCATAGACATAAATGGAAAGTCTAAATGTTTATACTTGTGGTTATAAAATACATTTTTTGGCCTATTTTAAAATTGTTTTGAGTCACAGACTCTTTAAAATTTGACAAATGCTATGAACTTTCTAGCTGACAATAAATGTGTTCATACGTACTGATGCACATTTTTTCCCTAGTGTTTTTTGGAGGTTTATAGAAACTCTAAATTTCATATTTACATCCCCACAGAAACAGCAGATGTAGGTATAGTTTCAGGACATTATGCTATGTTTACAAAAGACTCCAAAATTCTTAGGGGCTAACACTAATAAAGGTTTACTTCTCACTCCTGCTATGCATCTAGTGTTTGAATGTATATTTGGCGATTCTCCATGGGTCTCTTTCATTTTTTGTGTGTCTTGCAATGGGCACTAACTCCTTTTGTTCTGACTTGTGTTTTCAAGGATGTTTGTGTAGCTAATACCCTTGAAAGACAGAGATATCTATTTCTCCAGAGAAAAACACAGTATAATAAAGACAAAGTCTTTCTTGGGCAATATCAGATAGACTTACTGGCCATTGAAAATATGGGGGTTCCCTGAGCTGGTGGCTCCCCACCTGTAAAACATCCCATTGTATTGCAGGCATCATTGGCTTTCTTTGCATAACCTTGTGAAAATTGAGGCTCAGTACATTCAAGAAAAAAATGATACTCTAGCTATTGTTATTATTATGAATAATAAACTCAGCCCATGAGGCTTAGTGTTTTTAGGCATTATTTAATTAGAAGGTCACATTAATAATGTGCAACTCTAAGAAATGCCTTTTGGACATTTGAGAAAAACAGTACTTAGTCCATGAAATTTGGAACAGGTCTCTGTTCAAGAGATTTTCTACTTCTGCCACGTAATAAATTCCTTTGTCTCTAATACAATAGTCTTCTTTTTTTTTCTTTCTGTTTGTTTCATTTGTTTGCCAGCATCCACTAGCAAAAAAAAAAAAAAAAAAAAAAAAAATACAGTAGCCGTCTAACTTGTTAGTTTGCAAGTCAAACAAAATTTTAGACCCTTCATAAGTGATAATACTTTCCCATGTTAACTTCACATTGGGACCTAGCCTAATAGATCAACCTCCATTTGGAACACTGTTGGGTCCTATGGCAAAGGAAATAAAGACAACATGCAAGCCAGGCTTTGGCCTTGGTAGCCTCTTCGAAACCTATAACTTACGTTCACCTTCATTTTTCAAAGCAAGTCACATGACCAAGGCTGACATAGATGGAGTAGGAAATGTAATTTTTCTTCCTGCAATGGGCAGTGTGAAGACTTATATATAATATAATTTTCCAGAGCATGTTAATAACCATACATTAACCTTTTACTGACTTCCTCCTCTAGGAGATTAACTATAGCATTGCATTTTCAGCTTATCATAGACCACTTTTCCCATAATGGGAAAACTGTATATGCTGGTGTCAAAATTTGTATATGGCTACTTTGCACCTACAAGGTAGCTATATTTTTTCTCAAGCTGAGTGATAATATTCAGTGGTATCTATGAATATCATCTGTAAAATCAGGGGTTTCAGAATTAACATATAGTTTTCTAAGCTTATTATACTATATACTTATATATAATATAACATATTCATATAATTTATAGCTTATTGTATAATATGCATAATTATATAAAATATAATAATTTAAGAAAATTTTCTATTTACTTATATTAATTTATTTTTGAGACAGAATCTTACTCTGTTGCCCCAAGATAGAGTGCCATGGAATTAGCCTAGCTCACAGCAACGTCGAACTCCTGAGATCAAGTGATTGTCCTGCCTCGGCCTCCCAAGTAATGGGGATGACAGGTCCTGCCACAATGCCCACCTGTTTTTTCATTCATAGTAGAGATGGAGTCTCACTCTTGCTCAGGTTAGACTACATCCAAATCCTGAGCTCAAGAAAACCTTCTCACTTTGGCCTCCCAGAATTCTAGGATTGCAAGCATTAGCCACATGCCTGGCTAATATTTATTTATTTATTTTTTTAAATAAGAAAGACAACAATGGTTTTTCATGTGCTACCTAAGATCATATCATATACTAATAATGAAAACACTGTACCCTGTGTGAAACACTAAGGACATATTTTGTATATGCCAGTGGTCCCCGACACTTTGGGCAGTAGAGAATGGTTTCATGGAAGACAATTTTTCCACAAACCCAGAAGCCTGGGGTGAGTGTTGGTATGGCTAGAAGGGGGATGATTCAAATGCATGACATCTCCATATCAGATAATCAGGCATTAGATTTTCATAAGGGGTGCACAACCTACATCCCTCCCAAGCACTCCTTTGAGAAGCTAATGTCCCACTTATCTGATAGAAAATAGAGCTTTGGTGGTGACGCAAGCAAGGGGAATGGGTATAAACATAGATTAGGCTTCACTGGCTCACTGGCCACTCACTTCTTACTGTGCGGCTTGGTTCCTAACAGGTGGTCAAGGGCAGGCGGGTTGTGGACTGCAGATATGTAGCCTATAATATTTAATAAATATTAAGTGCCTGTTATATAAGAAGATAAGAAACTAGGGGGCTAAGTTTACTGTGTTGAAAAAAAAGACATAATTGTGACATTCATAGTATTTACAGGCTACTGAAATGTTAAAAAGGAATAAAGCAAAGCAAGTAGACATAAAACAAATTATAAATTTGATATGCTTTTGAATGAAACAGATTTTTGAGAGATAATCTATTTTAAAGATGGCACATAAGGAAATGTCATTTAAACAGCAACATGATGTATAAAATAGAGCAAACTAGGCAAAGATTGGGCTGACTGGGCGGAAATGTTCTTAGAGCAGTTTGAGAAGCCCCCAGATGGAAAAGAGGACTGAGGAAAGGAGCAAAAGCCAGTGTGGCTGGAGCAGAGTAAGCCCAGCGAGAATGGTGGAAATACAGATGCAGGTGGTTCATGAAGGCCATTTGAGGCTGGAATTCCTGCAAAGTGGGTGGGTATCTTTGTGGAGAACCAAGAAAAAGTTAGAATTTTATTATAAGTACAATGGGAAATTATTATATGGGAGAGTATTATGATACAATGTACACAACGAAAAGATTACTCTTGGGAAGAGGAGAATTGTACATTTACTAGACTAGGATGGAGGCAGACTCCATCGGTTTAAGGCCTATTTGGAAGGCAGAATGAAAGAAATTTTCTGGGATTGGTTATGTGTATTAAAAGAAAGCATAATGGGTAGGTTTCTGAGTCCAACAACTGGACAGATAATAATGTTCATCATTTTCTAAGGGAGGGAGATCTCTATGAGGGTTCATTATGGGACAGTTTTCTGAATCAAGTATTACATTTTGGACAAGCTGGGATTGCTGTATGTGTGAGATATATAATTAGAAATTTTAACTAGAAAGTTAGAATATATTAATATAGTAATTTGAAGCTCAGAAAAAAGTTTTTGAGTAGAAATATAAATTTATGAACTGTCAATTTAGCACTATGGAATTAGATGATATGATCAGGAAGAGAGTCCAGGAATCAAATGAAGAGGACATGGGGCCATCTCCATGGGGAATATCACTATTTATGGGCTGATAGAGAAATAGACAAAACCACCAAAGACTTAGACACACTGAAGCAAGAATTTGCAGCCCTCAAAGATATGAAAAATACAGTAGAATCCCTCAGTAACAGAATGGAGCAAGCAGATGCTGGCGTGGGTGTGGAGAGAAGGGAACACTTTTACACTGCTGGTGGGACTGCAAACTAGTACAACTTTTCTGGAAGGAAGTATGGAGAAACCTCAAAGCACTCAAGCTAGACCTCCCATTTGATCCTGCAAACCCATTACTGGGCATCTACCCAGAAGGAAAAAAATGCTTTTATCATAAGGACACTTGTACTAGACTGTTTATTGCAGCTCAATTTACAATCGCCAAAATGTGGAAACAGCCTAAATGCCCACCAACCCAGGAATGGATTAACAAGCTGTGGTATATGTATACCATGGAATACTATTCAGCCATTAAAAAAAATGGAGACTTTACATCCTTCGTATTAACCTGGATGGAAGTGGAAGACATTATTCTTAGTAAAGCATCACAAGAATGGAGAAGCATGAATCCTATGTACTCAATTTTGATATGAGGACAATTAATGACAATTAAGTTTATGGGGGGGAAAGCAGAAAGAGGGACGGAGGGAGAGGGGTGGGGCCTTGGTGTGTGTCACACTTTATGGGGGCAAGACATGATTGCAAGGGGGATTTACCTAACAATTGCAATCAGTGTAACCTGGCTTATTGTACCCTCAATGAATCCCCAACAATAAAAAAAAAAAAAAGAAGAGAGGAAGGTGGGGTCTGAGAAATGAGGTTTTTAGAAAACTTGTAAGTAGGGTAGATGGTACTGAATGCTCATTGGTAGAATGATATTTTGAAATGAGAGAGCAGCTAGTGAGTTGGGTGTGTGATTTTTTCACCAAGTCTGGTGATATTAACAAGAAGAAGGCTAATAAAAATCAGCCTAGGTTTGAGTTTTCGACACTGAAAATAATGGTAATAAAAAGTAAGAAAATTGAGAGTATTGGGGAGCAAAGATAATGGGAGATTGTGAAATACATGCATATGTTAGATAAGAAGGGTAGATACCTGGTGGGAATTGTGAGATAAAGAGAAACTGGTCTGTTTGATGGGTTAGAGATCCCATCAGGATGACGTCATCGGACTCCGGCCAATCTCCGTCCCGCTATTCTATTTAAGAGAATGTTAATTTCTTTAGCAGATGCTTTTCAAAAATTCATTTAGGAAATGTAAACATGGCAATCAGTGGCTGAGAATATGATAATGAGAATATGATAATATGATAAGCCCTGGCCCAGACTTAGACATACAGATAGTCCAATTATGTAAAACACAGTATCTGTCAAGTGCATGGTTGGCTGTACTTCCACTATTTTTCTACATCATATACTACCACTGTGAGAAAATTTGAGTCCACATTAGATGATTTTTCTCAAAGAAAAGCACTGTCTGTGTGTGCTCAATAAATGTTTTGGTTGATGAGGGTGACATGATGATCTTCTGTTTTTTAAGTAAGTAGCATTAAAGTAAATATTGGTTTTCTCTGAATGGAAGAAAACAAAGAGACTCTTCATTAATATTTATATGTACAGTTCAAAGTCATGAATGTAATATGATATTTTTCTCCTGTTATACAAATTAGTGTGCCATATTATGTCATGACTACAGAAAGACTGTTGATATTAAAAACAATGCATTATGTACTAATAACCTCACAATTTAGAAATCCTTTTAATAGATGTTTGAAGAGATTTGTGGAATAATGACTTAAATACTTAACAGAACACTTATATGAGTTGGTATTTATTTTTAGCTATTCCTTGATACTCTTATTTTCCTTTTGAATCATTACTGAATTTTATATTACTTACTTTCAGGAATATCAAGAAAATGGCATTATATTCATGAGTATTACTGTTTTTTAAACACTAAGCAAATTTAAGAGGGTTAAACTTTCCAATATTGTCTAATTTTTATAATTGCCATTTCAGAAACTCAAGGCTGTGAACAAGCATCTATCTGAATGGCTTAAGAAGAACACTGGCACTGAGATTGCTAGAAAGACAAGTAAACAATTCACATCAAAATGTATAATTAATTTTGAGGTGTCCACAGGTGATTTAGAATAAAAAGGTGATACTTAAGAATGGATCACCTATATAATTATAATGCTCAGGGGTTAATTTAACATTATTTACATCAAAGAACACTGAACCTAGAAGAAAGGCTCTTCAGATGTTGGAACCTCAACAATATATGCTCAGAAGTTAGGATATGGTCGATGAGAGGGAAGAAGATGATCACAAGCAAAGATCATGGAAGTACTTAGCATCTAGAAATGTGAGGAAAATGTACCTTATACAAAGATTATGCCAGGATGTGAACACTAATTCCTGCAGTGTATTTACAGTGTACGCTGAGTACTGCCAAGATCTCCCTTGAGGACTGAGGTGATCATTTTCCCAGCTGCCAAGAGCATCATCTGGTCCCATAAGCTGAAAGGAGCCAAGTTGCCCCAGGTTATGGCCCATCTTCTGACTGGTCAATGCAGGGATACAAAGGTTCAGCTATATTACTTCAGTTTCAGACAACTTTGGTGCATCCCACCAGCTCCAGATCTCCCTATGGGATAGCATGAGGTGCCTGTGCAACTGCATGGAGGTTGACCACCTGCCCTGTCCAAACCTGTCCCCCTCACTCCCTCACAGAGGTCATTGCTGAGAGCACTCCCCATAAACCTCCTCCACAGGGGTGTCCAGCCAAGTGACCTCATCAAGAGTCTGTCCATTCTGCACAGCCATACGATGATCTGATAGAATTGTTTGACAGTTGGTTCCTTTCCAGAGCAACTTTCTGATTTCTGAAGAATCCCTATTAAATAGACAAAGTGAAACATGAGTGTCTTCTTCCTATAAGCTCAACTGCCTATTCCATTCCTGCACTGATGCATTTATGCACCCCAATCATTCTGAGAATTTATTTCAAATAGAAGACATTTTTAAAATGTGTATAGAGGGTTAGCTAAAATAATGGCTGTTACAGCATTATTTTTAATAGAAAAATCGTCAGGATAAAGTAAAAGCACACTATATATATATTTAAATGGGGAATATATGTGAGCTAAAAGCCAAAAGATGATGAGAAAAGGGAGACAGAAAATGTGAAATCATCTCAGAAAGTATTTTTTTTGCAGGTTTTGGCCAGGGCTGGGTTTGAACCCGCCACCTCTGCCATATGGGGCCGGGGCCCTACTCCTTTGAGCCACAGGCGCCACCCCATCTTAGAAAGTATTAATATCATTATTCACATAACTGCGTTTGGTTCTATCTCCAAATTTCCTTCCCTCTCTGAATTCTCCATTTTCTTTCTAGATATATTATTTAAGTCATACTCATATGGAATAAAATACCATATTTTCCAGGGAAAACTCTGGATTATAGCTAAAGTAGCATACAGTTTTGTTGTTGTTGTTGTTGCAGTTCAGCAGGGGCCAGGTTTGAACCTGCCACCCTCAGAATATGGGGCCGGCGCCCTACCTGCTGAGCCACAGGTGCCACCCAAGCATATAGTTAAATATATAAATATAAATGCTCTCACCATTTGCTGTAGTGCCTCATTTTGTAACATCAGAGGAAGTTCATTGGATTAAAGTATTTTCTCCTGAATGATTCTCCCAGAATACAGATGGGAATTGAGCTTTTCCTTTGGCTTTGAGATCCTTGCCTTTTGGTGTTTTCTAAATTACGCTAGATTGCTACTTGTGTGTGAACTACGTCCATTGATTGAATAAATAAATCAGTAAATGTCTTCCCTGTCATAGGCTCCAAGTTTCGTCCTAATGGTGGCAGTAATTTAAGCGGCGTTCAAACACTTCCAAATATGTCTAAAGTGTGTGCTTATTGCTCTAATTATTTTCTGTGAAAGCAGTTCTACTATATTACCCAAATGAGAGCTATTATTGTCTTTCCTTCTGATAATTGTATTTGTGGTATTTATTTCAGGGTTTTAAGATCTTTTAAAACCTATTTAGGTTTTTTTTATGAATTTAATGCTAATTAAAATAATGGATTAGTAGACTTGGAAAATCAAATCATTATTCAGCCAGAACGATGGAAGGGCTTATTTAATTGACCACCCCAGATCGTATTAAACCCATCCTGGAAGAATCATCACCGGGCTTCACATGGTGCAAATACTGTCATTTGTCCTACAGAAGATATTAAATTTTTTTTCCAGATGTTTTTAAAAAGTAAATTTAAAGGCTGTTTGAAGTAGTAGGTGATTAATCTCTGGCATTGATATAAGCGGCAGATGGACATTCATTAATAAACTATCGTTTTTCTTTTATTAATTCCTACAGATAAAGTGATTTCAACTGATGGTGCACAAGTCAAATGAAATTCAGAGTATGGCTTCCTAATACCACAGAATGCTTTGTTTGTCATCCCAGGGGCTCTACTGAAAGTAAATCACAGCTTTTATGCAGTTTTCAACCAGAGCAGCAATTTGTTCTGACAGGATTAAGATTACAGTAGAAGGCAGCACTTTCTTATTAGAAAAAGTGATATTTTATAATAAAATGAAAAGGAATTCGCCATGATTTATAGGAATTCATGTTTTAAACGTGTAATTTTACAAACATTTCTTTTATCATTTGCATCTGTTTCTATATAGTAAATAAATAATAATTTAGATTTGGTTACTGAATTTAACAAGTTTTGGCTTTTGAAAAGCACAGACAGATTCGGGGAAAACAAAACAAATCAAACTGGGTTCAACAAATCCTTGAGTCACCAGTCATCTGGTTTTTGGTTCTTTCAATGGACAGGTTCCACCTACGAGAAACTGTTACCCAGAGAAAGTTCATGGTCATAGGCACTCGCATGCTGTATCGACAGTGCACACTTATAAAACCTTTTTTAGAGGGCATTGAGAACTAGCTTAAAGTCTTTTGAAAAGGGCTTACCTTTTTGTCTAGTAATTTCACTTGCAGAAATCTGATTTCTGGAGTTAAGCTATAAGGTGAGAAAGATACAATTACAAAAGTCTTCATCACAGTGTTGTTTATAAAAATAGAAATAACTCAAGCATCTAACTAGTATATTATTAATCAAGTAAACTTAGGTACCTTGCCACAATGGAGGCATACCTCATATCTTACTAGGCATACCAAAACTACAAATTTGGTGTCTTAAACATTACATATATCCTTAGTAAGTAACAGAGAGGATATACTGGATGACTCTGAGTGGAATTAGTGGCATTTAAATTTTTTTCTCTTTGTTGGCTTTATTTTCTAAATACTAGAAAATGCAATAATAGATTTATTTTTAGAAAAGAGGTAAAAGGTAAAATACACAAATACATCATGGACTATTCAGTCACGAGAAATAATTCTTGAGTTTGGGAATAATATTATAACCACTACTATACTGTACACTTAAGATTTGCTGGGAGAGCCGATAGTGAGTAAAGTGTTCTTGACATACACACACACAAAAGGATTCAGTGGGATTTTTAAGAATGCATTGTCTTCTTAAAATTAGGATAACACTAATTTTAGAGGATTTATCGTTAAAGATCAATAGGCACAGTCTCAGTGTAATGCCTTTTCAGCACTTCTTAAGGTCACTTTTGTGTGCCTTTTGTGTGGGACACACACACACACACACACACACAGAGTACACATCACATAGCTCACATGCAATCTTACTCTATCGACAGATTAGCACCTGATGCAGTGAGAATAATGATAAAATAGCATCAAATATGTAGAGGGGGTAAAATCACTATTAATAACAAACTGTTTACTTTTCCAATTGACCACAACCTCACCATAGCTGCCTACTGGTTAGGATGCTGGGGGATTAACTATAGACCAACAAAAGTAGCAAGTAGTACTAAAAATAAAATTAGTAGGCAGTATTTTTTGCTTATTTAAACCGGATTTAATATCAATCACTTAGGCTATCCTTTCACCTAAGAGTATTAAGCATGTCCAGTCAATCGTTAGCACCAAGAAGAAGTGACCAGCAGTGAACATTTTCCTGACTTTCTCAGGCAGCACAATCATTCCACTTCTTGTGCTGTTATAAAATTTAGGGTGTTTTTCTATTATAGCATTTAATTCAAATTATAGGAATTTGATACTTGTTTGCCTTCTGCTTTAGACTGAAATCTCCCACAGGGTTAGAACCATTCAAGTTCATCTCTATACTATGTACAAAATCTTTGTATCCTAAGTAATTGATCAAATAATACGTCATTTATTACGAAGTATGTTTGGAATGTTTTAGACAATTAATCACTTTTCAGATGTTATGGACTGAATGTTTGTATCACCTCCAAATTCATTTGTTGAAGTCCTAATTTTCAAGATGATGGTATTTGGAGATGGAGTTTGGGGAGGTAATTAGGATTCCATGTAGCCATGAGGGCAGGGCCCTGGGCTAGTTGGATTAGTGTCCTTCTTAGAAGAAACACCAACAGAGCTTGCTCTCCCTCAAAGAATGTGTACCTAGAAGAGGTCAAGTGAGTCCACAGGGAGATGGTGGTTCTCTTTAAGCCAAGAAAAGATGCTTCAGAATAAAACTTACCTTGCCAGCACCCTGGTCTTAGGATTGGTCAGTATTTAGAACTGTAATAATAAGTTCTGTTGGTTAAGCCTCCTGGTATGTGACATTTTGTCATCCAGCCTCAGCAGACAAAGACATTACTTTTATCACAGGTTATGATCCTGTCATTTTGTATTCTAATTCTCAGTATTCCCAAAGGTTTAGACATCTATGACATTAATAGGAAGCAAGCTAACAATATTTTATCTTAAACATGGATTATTAAAATAAAATGAAAACGAACATTGTTTTTATATATCCAGGGCTTTTGCCAAACAATGTTTGATATAATATTAAAATAAATGAATGAAGGGTGGACGTGGTGGCTCATGCCTGCAATCCTAGCACTCTGGGGGGCTGAGGCAAGAGCATCATTTGAGCTCAGGAGTTCAACACCAGCTTGAGCAAGACTGAGACTCCATTTTTACAAAAAATAGAAAAATTAGCCTGGTGTTATGATGGCGGCCTATAGTCCCAGCTACTCAAGAGGCTGAGGTAGGAGGATTGCTTGAGCCCAGAAGTTTGAGGTTGCTGTAAGTTAGGCTTATGCCACAGCATTTCAGCCTGGGGCAATAGAGTGAGACTGTGTCCCCCCCCAAAAAAAATTATTTTAGCATAGTTTTTATAACTTAGGAGGAGCATAATATTTTAAAAACCTTATAAGAATATGGCCTAATTTTCAGTTCAGTTACAGATGGTATTCCATCTAGTAAACAAAATTTAATAATTTATTCTTTTGCATTAGTATTATGCCTGTTTTAAAATTATCTTTTTTTTTTTTTACTCTCCTTTGTTTGATGTGATGGTGACCGTTTCAATTCCATAACATAATTTAAACCACCTTCAGACTTCCAAGTTATTGAAATATTTATAGGTTTTATTTTACACGTTATTATATTTGATTTTTAGCAGTATTCATTTAAAAAACTCAATGAAATAACAAAAGGACCAGAAAAAATAATGTTTTTTTAAATTCTCAGAACACTCCTCCACTGCATTGAAAACAAAACCGCTAGACTGTCTATACTGCCTGCGTAGAGATGTCAAATGGGTGAAATGCAAATCAGCAACTAGTCATTGACAGATAAATTAAATAGTCATGATCTGAATATTGAGTTTAGGCAAGCAGCACAGTCTATTGGCACCGAGCTAGATTTCTTGTCTTGTACAAAAATGTTATGTTGTTCTCCTTAAGCAGTCATCCATCTAAGTGACTTCAAGGCCCCTAAGACCTGAAGAGGCAAGCCTCATCCATCAGTCTCTTGACTTCAGTCAGAGCCACAGCAGGTACCTTAATGCATGTAAGCTGAGCTCACATCTTCTGATCATTTCATTATAGGAACACATTTAAAATCTCAATTTCATCGTAACTCTATTGTGATATTCCTTACTAAGTGATCTTCATTAAGAGCTCTCTTTTATGACAGAGTATGTTCAGTTTTTGAAGAGTGAATTCCCATAACTTATGCTTAGTCTTTTGTTTGACTTCAGTAGGAATCTTGGAGAAAATGATTTTCTTATAAGTAAATGCAGCAACTCTTATCGTCTACCTACAGAATTTTTCCAGTGCAGGGTAAAACGGCAGGATCTGTAAAATGGTGAATCACAGAAGCAATTTTAAATTTAAAAAAGGGGATTGTGTGGCACATAATTAATCACTACATTAAATCTGATTAATGTGGCAATTTTGATTGTCTCTGTGTGGTAATTTTGAGGAAGAGATTTAAAAGTTGAAAATTAAGTTAAATCAGCTGCTTGGTTGAAAATATATATCGAGAAATATAATTCTATGAGTTTAAATTTTTTCTGATAAAAATAATTACAATGCTAATTATAAAAATACATTTATGATAATAACATTTATTCTTTAAAATAATTTAAAGTTTAAAGCAATTTTGATGAAAATATTCATCAATAAAAATGGTCAAAGGTATCCTTTTAGTGATGGCGAAAAAAAAAAAACCTCCCTGGCGAAGAACATAAGATATATCTTGGAAATCAAGAATAATAAAGGGGGCCTAAGCAATGTATTCAGAATTTTTTAAATTGCAATAGCCTTTTAAAAATCTGGAATAATTACATATAAACAAGCATAGAAATCAATGTAATATAAATTACAAAATACATAAGAAATAAAAGGAAATATTTATCCAGAACTCACCAAGCCTCTATGCTTTACCTTTACATACATTGTTTATTTTTCTCCAGCTTTATTGATGTATGATTGACAAATAAAAATTGCATGTATTTAAGGTATAAACATCATGTTTTTTTTTTTTTGCACATTAAATTTATTTATTTATTTATTTATTTTTTTATTGTTGGGGATTCATTGAGGGTACAATAAGCCAGTTACACTGATTGCAATTGTTAGGTAAAGTCCCTCTTGCAATCATGTCAAACATCATGTTTTCATATAAATATACTTTATGAAATGATTTTTACAAACTAGTTAACTAGTACAGTATAACCTCTATAAGATGACCTATAAGATGACCACCCAAGAGACTGTAATACACTGGTCAACACACGAGGGTGGTAAACATAAGGAACTGGACCTACTGTACTGATACATACATGTGGTGCATGCCCAGTCTATGAAAATTAGGTCAACTTAAGGAGGTGGTCAATGTAGAGAGGTGGTCAACTGTGGAGGTCCTACTACATATCCACTACCTAAGGTAGTGACCATTTGTGTGTATATACCTATGTTTGGCAATAACACTTAAGATCTATTCTGTTAGCAAATCTCAAGGATACAATATAATAGTATTAAGTATAGTTGCCATGCAGTACTTTTAAGTTTCTAGAACGTTTGAATGTTTGTACCTCTTGACTATCTCCCCATTTCCTTCAACTCCTAACCTCTGGGAACAACTCTTGTACTGTCTGCTTGTGTGAGTTTGACTATTTGACACCACAAATAAGTGAGATCATGCACTGGTTGCCTTTCTGTGCATAGTTTATTTCACTTCCCTTAAAGTCCTTCAGGTTTATTTATGTTTTTGCAAATGGCAGGAAGGCCTTACCTTTAAGGTTGAACATTATTCCACTGTGTGTCTGTATCAATTCATCACAAACTATCACAATACTAATTACATGCACATGTAATAATTGAGCTTCAAAATTCATGAAGCAAACAAACACAAAACCAAAAAAAAGTACAAAACTAGTGGCTACTCTATTGAATTTTGCAGGTATAGATCAGGAAGTTCTTTCTATTGGATGATGCTGATCTATAGAGTGTTCAGGAAAGTACCCTATGAATTCTATATTTTGCCAAATGTTATCTATCTATAAAGACCATAGTCAGCTGAAAATATAAAAATATTCAGAAAATGTAGCACTCGTGAGCTGTTTTTGGCAAATTCTCTTCAATAAAATGTTTTAGTTGATCAAGATTTGCTGCCCAGTAGGAACTCTATCCCTAACATGGGATAGACTACTGAAGAAAGTGTTGAAATCATATTATGGGCAATAAAATCTAGGTGACTGCTAACTCCTGTTATAAAATTAAGTGCCCACGTGATATACTACATAATCCACCAAAGGAATACTGCAACATATCAAATTATTTCAAATATAAGCAAGTAAAATAAAAATTTCATTTCAGAATAAGAGAGTGAGGGAGAAAGCATGAAAAAGTTGGAAGAAAATTTAAGCCAGTAAATGTTTCTATACAAAACATTGCATATAATAAGAAAGCATAAAAACATAATGCCTGATGATCTGACATTTACAATCATACTTCTTTGGTAAGATCATAAATAAAAGTATGATAAATGCAATTATTTAATTAATTCAAAACTATCTGGGTTAAAACAAAATCAAATATACGCTTCTAAGGATTTTGAACATAAAAAAATGAACGTAAATATATGAGGCATATATAACTGATAAAATGGTAGGGATGTAGATTTTGATAGCAGACAAGATTGATTTCAGGCCAGGAGTGGTGGCTCACTCCTATAATCCTACCATTCTGGGAGGCCAAGATGGGTGGATTGCTTGAGCTTAGGAGTTCAAGATCGCACTGAGCAAGAGTGAGACCTAGTCTCTACTAAAAATGAAAAACCAAGGCAAAAGGATCACTGGAGCCCAAGAGTTTGAGGTTGCTATGAGTTATGACACCACGGCTCTCTACTAACAGTGACAAAGTGAGACTGTCTTCCCCCCCCCAAAAAAAAAGACCTCAAAACTTAAAGCATTAAGTGGGACACAAGTCATGTAGTTCTCAAATAAAATAGCATAAAAATGTGAACATAATGCCTTCAAGAAATAAAGTAGGAAATCTACATTAGTCTACTTAAACTCTTTTGGGACATCACAAATCAAGTACATGAAAAATAGAATTCAAATGACATCATTAACAGTATTTACTAAAAATTTGTTATAGTCTCTACCCTAACTAAGATAGTATGTTTTCTGTTTAAGGATTCATGTTGTATTATAATTGACCAAAAACTGGAAATTGTTAACAAATAATAAAAATAATCAAAACTATAAGTAAACACTAAGTAAACAAATAAACCATAGTATTATCTTGGGTACTTAAAATATCCCCTAAACAATTCTTAAACATAGTAGCATCAAAACTATAATTCAAACACATCCAAACATGTGACATGTGACTTGAACTAAAACCACAGGCACCATCACAGTCAAATGCTTTCATTTTTCAGTTAAGAAAATAATTAAATATTGAACTAAACATTTGGTACCAGATTAGAAATCTGTGAGACTTTATAGAAAGTCAAATTCACTTTAAATGATGTCTTCAATGCCTCAGATTTGACATTTTATCTCTTTTGTAAATTACTGTGGCTATTTAATAGTATTCATATTCATAGAAGCAAATTTTTTGTATGAATGTATGAACTATAAATTATATATGTTTCTTTAATCGTGAAATAACTAATAGTATCAATTTTATGATACAAAAATATAAAAATTCATGGGTTTTTGTATAGATAGGCCAATTTCTAGAATTTTTAACCTTACATTAAATATTTAAAAAACTAAGTAAATGTTTATAACTTAAAATTTCTATATATATTTAAAATATTTTACAACAATTTTTTTTAATTTTAGAATGTTACTAGGTATAGGTGTTTTGTTTACACACTGTATTTTTTGTACAAATTAAGTCAAAGTTGTAAATGTGCCCTTCACCCAGATAGTGTGAAGCATAATTTCTGATGAAGAATATATTATTTATACTTTTATAAATTATGGTTTTCTATCAATTTAGTGATCATTTTTTATGAACATTTCTGTTCCATATTTAAAACAAACCATGGTCTTAAATTTATGCAGATGTTTTGTTTTAGTTGGTCATTTGTCCATAATCTGATGAACTATCATGTTATCAATATGCAATGAATCTTTTATAATGTATTATCTAATGATGTCTCATTTCAGAAATCTAGAACTTCTCTAGATTAAACCATCATTGTTTAAAATATTTTATTCTGTTACATAACATGAAGTATTGCTGAGATTTAAGATTCATTATTTTAAAAAGATGTCAATACCATCTTGTCCTTCTCTAGAATTCTTTAGTGTTTTCTTTATAAGGATTACAGAACAATTTGTGAGAAAAATATATGTTTTATGAAATTAAACTTAAGAGGTAGTCAGAGCATTAACATTCTTGTGACAGCTCAGTTCATGATAAACACATCGCAGTTCTTTGTCAGAATAGATTTGACAGCAATTAAAAATGTCAGAGGTAAAACACCCACATGAAATTCAATTTTCAAGTGAGAATAATTTTGACTATCATCATTTAGGAGGATTAATCGCTTATATACCTGTTTTGTAAAGATAGTGCACTGTTTGTAGAGATAACGCATCTGGGTACTCTACCTGGTCAAATTTTCTTTCATGCATTATGAGAATAAATGCACCGTGTGAACTCTGAATCCCAGAACTCAAGTGTGAATTGCTTTTCTGTATCCTTCAAGGGTAGGAGTACATTTTGAACTTCCTAATGGAATGTACTTAGAGAGCCCTTTTGACACAATGATTGACACTTCTAGTTGCTGTTGTTGCTTATTAACTAGTAAAAGTGAATCATCATCAGATTTCATGTATACATACAATTAATAGATAATCTAATCAAGGCAGATTTGAGAATAAACTCTCATTATTAGAATGTGTGAATATTTAAAAATAAAATTAGATGTGTATACATGGATTGTAGAAGAAAATATCATTTGAGTTAAAAAATGGAAGGAAAAACTCTATCAGTTAAATACAGATAATGACAAGTTATTATACCCATAAAGTGGAATGGTTGATTATGTATCTTTTAAAAATAATACACTCTGGATGTGAATCCTTTATGTCATAGTTGCATGTCTTGGATAGATATTTAATTAAGCCTCAGTCATTATGTATATGATATGGCGTCTGCTTCATAGAGTTGTGAGGATTAAAAGCATCAGTCCATGTAAACCACTTAGCATGGTGCCTGGCCCATAGTAGACAATATGGGTGACTGTTTTTGTCTTTGAAAACAGGGTTCATTAAGTCCAACATGTAGTCACCCTTGCATTCAATTTTAGAATCTATTTTGTCTTAAATCTTAAGAAGAAATATGAGGGCTTGGGGAGGGATATAATTTTGATCTGGGTACATGCTGGGGTTTATAGATACAACTTAATTATTGATATTGATAAAATACAAATTCAAGTATGTTTTCTATTGCAATGAGAATGCAGAAGTTTCAGATCAATTATGGGAAAAGAATTAATTCAGAAAACAGGAAAAATTGTTTGAAAATTATGTTCATTTATTTATTTATAATAACAATTAAGTACTTGCTTCTGTAGCTCTTGCTTTCTTACCCCATCTGAATGAAAATATCTTGAAGGATAAATTCCAAATTATTAAAAATATTCTTCTCTCCCTCTCTCTCTCTCTCATTCTTTACCAGATTCTTTCCGAGAACAAATTTCTCAGAGAGAGGGCAAAGGGGAGCTAGAACAGGGTAACTATCACTTTATACAGAGTTTTATTCTTATATTATTTATGAAAATAATGAGCTTATAGACCTTTATATTGTTTTCTTGCTCACTGTTGGTCTGAAATTTCACTAGGATTTGTCTAGATTTGAAATTATTTATTCTAATTGGATTTTTCTCATGACATAAATTTGAGGGTTTGTGTTTTATAAAATTTGGAAATCTCTGTCATCTGATATGGCTTTTCTCATATTCTACCTATTCTCTTCTTCTGGGGCTCTAGTTAGTTACTTGTCATTTCCACCCTGCTCTTTGTTTCCATTCACACCCCATAACGTTCCCTCCACATCATTCATCTCTTATCTGTCTGAACAGTTTCTTTAACCTATCTTCTGGTTCACAATTCTCTTTTCTAAGGATGACAGTTTTCTGATAGACAGTTTGACCTCTCCATTATGTACATTGTCAGTTGTGCTTTTGTTAATTACTGGTAAGGCCTCCCAAGTCTTTTTCATAATCTTCTTCTTTATTTTTACTGTCATCTGTAACATAGTTGTAATTTTTTATTTTACTTGAATTTTTATAAAGGTTTTAAACATACTTAATCATAAATTCTACATATTGAAAATTCCTTGCAAGAGGGACTTTACCTAACACATGCAATCAGTGTAACCTGGCTTATTGTACCCTCAATGAATCCCCAACAATAAAAAAAAAAAAAAAAAGAGAAAAAAAAAAGAAAATTCCAGTATGGGTAGGTTTTAAGAGTGTAATTTTGTTCTTTTTTGTTTCACTACTATGATGAATTTATTTCTTTGTGTTTTCTAATTGTGTTTCTGAGCTTATTTTTGGCTTGATCTACATCTGTGGTAATTCTGAAGTCTGAGTTGAAGGGATGTTCCTTCTGAGGGAATTGACTTCATTCTGGGCTAGGAAAACCTTAAAAACCCACTTTTAGTTAATTTTTCCTTTTTCAGTCCATTCGGATAGAATCATTTAAATCCCAACCTCTGTGGAGAACAATCTGGGGTTTGGAATTTTCTGGGAGATTTATGGCAGGGGTTGGAAGGCAAAGAGAAAGGCAAAGTTTTTGTTTTTTGTTTGTTTGTTTGACCTTATCACTGACCTGACTGAAAGCTGTGTTTTCTTATTTTCTTGTTGGTCAGCAAATAGATCCCCCCTGCATGTCATTCTGATGTCACTCTAATTAAAGTATAGTCAGTCCTCTAGGATTCTGACTTATGAATGAAGTCATAGTTTTAACTCCTCACCATCTGTGAGCCCTGCATATTCTATTCTGTTCTTCATGTTGTCCTGGAAAACTAAGACTTCATATCCCTGTCTGTGGCGAAACCCCACTGCATGGGCATAGTGTTAACACTCACTCACAATTTACTTTTGTTTTTCATTCTCTACATTGCTGGGCCCAGAACTTTTTCTTTCTTTCTTTTTTTTGTGCTCCCCAAAAGTTTCATCATAATTTCTAAGTATTTTCAAGTGTAAGGATTTTTAAAAATTTCTATCTGCCATTTTTCTATAAGTGAAAGTCAATTAGGTATACTTGTTTAAATAATGCACTA
This sequence comes from Nycticebus coucang, assembly GCF_027406575.1. NCBI lineage: Eukaryota > Metazoa > Chordata > Mammalia > Primates > Lorisidae > Nycticebus > Nycticebus coucang. The sequence continues at coordinate 26,875,708 of NC_069792.1, read as the reverse complement.
AAAATAAACTTCAAAATAAAATTATTATAGAATCAAACTAATAGTACTCCCATTTTGCTCTTAGAAACATAAATGAATTTAATTTTGTTCTTTTTTGTTTTTTCTTATTATCTTGTTCTCTCAGATTCTAGGTTTCCTATCCCGGAACAACAAGTATCTCTGTGCTAACCTCTCTGCTGCAGACTACTAGATGCCACTATTAGTGCCCACCACCTCCGTAATCTCCCTCATCCCAAATGGAGAGAAACTCTGCTTATCTGGAACTAGTTTATACTTTTTTTGATGGCATTATGACCTACCTGCCATTTCCTTGTTGACTGAGGTACTAGTTTTAGAATAGTCTTTATACTCATTTGTCTTTATGTTTAACTCTTGAGTAGCTAAACTCTGGTCTATTTCAGTATTTTGAGGCTGGTTTTTCTCCCTCTTTAGGGTTTCCCTGGGTTCCTGGTCTCTGTTGGTCTTTACATCCCTCCTTGCCTGTTACAGGGTCTCTATTGTTCTACACATTTTCAAGAAGGAAATATATTGCTTAATTTTGTCTTCTTCAAAATGAGCTCATTTTTATTGTTTTAAAGTTATAAAATACTATGTCTTCAATTTAAAAAAGCCCTCCAAAGTGCAGTAAATTGTAAAAGAACAAAGTGAGTTTACACACCAGGGAAAATCACAATGAATGGTTTGGGCATTCTTATTAATTTATGTGTCCAAAATGCAAACATAATGACAAATAACATTATACCTTAAATTTCATTTTGTAATCAAACTTTTTGACACCAAAATTATTATGGGCATATTTCTATTTTAATGAATAGAGAACCATCACATTACTTTTAATTACTACAAAGCATTTAGTTGTATCAAATATGAATAATTTATACATAATCTTTGACTAAAGAAAATGGAAGTTTTCTCCAAATTAGGAAAAATGTCACAGTAAATTATTATATTTACAGTGTATTGTATGACTTATTTTCATGGGATACATTTCTATAAGTGAAATTGCTGAATAAAATGGTATGCCCTTTTTAAAATTTGGTACATATTGGCAGATCGACTTCTAAATCGGTTAATACTTTTCAGCATTACCAATCATATGAACCTTTGCCTGTGTTATTGGTAAGTTTGATTTAATTATTTAATTTAGTTAGAAATATTTAGCAGCCTTGAAGTACTGATATTTAAATGAAATGCTAGCTTTCTCAAAGATTGTAATATCACTAGACAAATATAGATAGTATATTTATCTATATGTAATGTCAATGTACTTGTAAATACCAACAGCAGTACAATTACAGTGCTTTATTCTTTGGGGTAAGTAAAAAGTTAAAATGTAGAAGTATTTTTAGGAAAAAGAGGCGAAATTTTTCTCTTGACTTTCACCTTTTCTCCCTTGTTCAATCTTCAGGCTTAAATACTATCAATATTTTGCCATGTAATCTAATAAAAATTTTTTTTAATACATAAATATGAGATGTTTGTATATATACCTGCCTATATCTTGGTGTTTTCTTCCTATATAAACACCTGCTTTTAAGAAGTAAAGATAAAACCAGCTGCTTTCAATGGCTGTGTCATAGTGAAGATGCAGGTGTCAGCTCTTAACGCTTCAGTGTCCCCCATCATGGGCCTGCCTGCCGTCTCAGTCATCCCCTCTCACAATGTGCTGCCAGGGGCATCTCTGTCCTGGCAGTCCTTGCAGTACCTTTCCTTGACAATGACTTGCTTGGGCGGCGCCCGTAGCCAAGTAGGCAGGGCGCGGCCACGGTACCGAGGTGGTGGGTTCAAACTCGGCCTGGGCCTGCTAACCAACAGTGACAACCGCGACAATGGCTCGCTCTCTCCTCACGGGAACTCTAGAGATCTTCAGTTTTATGAGCCGTGAGGTCAAAGGATTATTAACTTGTTGAAACTGACCCAGGTGCTCACGGGAAGGGCACATTTGAACGCAGCCCCAAATCCCCAAACTAATTATTTTTCTCACTCAAATCATAACTTTGACCACCTTAATTAATGAAATGTATCATTTTAATTGCATTAATTCAGCAATACCAGATTGTTGGTAGCCATGATTAAAACACCTCACTCTAACATTTTTTTCAGCTCTTCTGCAACTCCAGCATGCTGCATGCTTTCCTCACTGTACGTGTTTGAATGTTGTCTAGTTTTCGCCAAACTCAGCACACTTTCTCCTTTTCTTTTTCAGTCTTTAGCTATTCTGTTTTCAGGGTATGCTTTGTTTGGTCTTTCTATGCTTCATTTTCCCTCAATTTATTTGTAGAATTTCCCTATCATAGGGCGGCGCCTGTGGCTCAAGGAGTAGGGCGCCGGTCCCATATGCCAGAGGTGGCAGGTTCAAACCCAGCCCCGGCCAAAAACCAAAAAAAAAAAAAAAAAAAAAAAAAAGAATTTCCCTATCATAGATCAAAGCAGGACAGTTTATTTTTCAAAAGCCAGCTTTTCATACTCAGTAAGATGACTGAGGGTCACCCTTCTTCATCATAAAAGGCATCTGTTTTGCATAGTTATCTGTCAAAATTGTCTTAAACTGCACGTGGCGAAACAACAAAACCAACGAAATAATAACTAATAATTTAATTTCATTGCTTGACATTGGGCCAAATTATTCACATGTATTTTATCATTTAATTAAATTTCTTTCTGAGATCTTCATTCTTATTGTGGCCATTTTATAGGTAAGAAACTAAAGTTAAGAAACTAAAGTTTAGAAGGTTGAATAACTTGGCAAAAGTTATTCTCTTATTAGAGAAGAAATAGGAATTTCAAGCAGGTTTGTCTTATGCTAGAGCTCAGCTACTCTGTAATTCCTACTTTAGGTGAATAATCAGATGCATAGGTATGATTCCTATTACAATGAGGACCAAATTATCTTTATATAAATGTAATCTCTAAAATATGAATGGAAACAAATGTAGAAATGGATTTTAATATGTATATTTAACTGGCTTATAACTTTTCAGGATTTTGTCCAAAGCATAAGAGAGAGGACATACTGTGTACAAAATTATGATTATGTCTGCTGCCTAATATTATTTTGAATACTGTGTTAATTTATGGTCTAGAATAAAATAAAAATATTGTAAATTTATTATATTGACTTTTTAGGATATTTACAATTTAATCATAAAAATAAACGTTCAGGAACCATAGATTTAGTGTAAAATACTTGTAACATGTATTAAGGTAGAATAAAAATACCCCTTCTGAAGGTAGATTTAATGTAGGAAGACAAACTAAAGTAAGGAAAGTATACATTTCATAGGGTCAAGATGAGGATAGTTCTCATAATTAACATTAATATGAAAATGCCACTTGTAGGTCAAATCATTCCCATATAGATATGGTCCCTGTGACACTCAGCCTAGCAGAGAAATCGCTCAGCATCTGGTGTTGCATGTAACCTTTGATAAAAATATCATTATCGTTTTAAAAATATCACATCACTCTACTAGTCACTGAATTTATTTTTATTCACTGTATTTATTTTATTCAACAAATTATGAAATTCTTGTGAGAGTTTTAATAAACAAAATAAAAAGTCTTGCGAAAAAGAGAGAAAACATCATCACCATGGATAGAAACACAGGCAGACTATGGTAAGATCTGAGGAAGGCATAATTGCATGCTTTGATATTTATGATGAAAGACCAGAGCTGAAAGAAAAATGACAAAAATGCTATCTTAGCCCTTTATGAAACAAAGAAAACCTGAAGGTCGTGCAATAGTAATTTTCATCATTCCTTCCAAAGCTTTGGCGAGCTTTGAAAATTCATATGTAATAGCAGCTAGCTTTTCTAAGTGAAAATCCTTTAAAATCGTCTTGGGATACATAGTCTATTAAAGGAAAAACTTCATTTTCTTTCCCATAAATAAAATAAAATTCTATTTCAGGATCTTATATTGAGTCTATTTAAATAAGTGCATTTTGAGTGCATATTTTTTATTATGTCGTATATGTTCTTTCCCTCTTTTCTTCCCCCCCTTTTTTTTAAACAGGAAGCATGTTTACTTAAAACTCAAGGATCATATGCAAATTTTATATAAAAACTTCTATCACTTTGCTAAAAATGACTTTCTAGACAAAGAATAGATGGAAAAATCTAAAATGCTGTTGGATTTTTCCCATTGAAAAAATGGATCATGGATAATGTGCGAATTGTATAAATATACATTTTTTAGAGGATTGACAGTGAAATATTCTAAATGTTTTAAATGTTGTTAATAAGACGTCATTTCTTTATATCATTTTAAAATGTTATAATACATTTTTTCCTTATAAATGAACTTATCTACAGACATTCATATATTCAGTGACTAAAGTATGGCTTTCATTGTTCCACTATTGGAAAATATGAAATATTTCTAAATGATTTCAAAGCTTGTTTTGCCTCGCCTAGATACACAAAAATAAAAGGGTTTCACAGACAAATTAAATGAACTAGTCTATTCCCAACATATGTCTGAATTCACTATAGAAAAATAAAATATTAAATACTTCTTTCATATTATATCTTTTTTCAGTAATATGTTCCTAAAATATTTATTACCTAAGTGTTAATATCTATTTTTGCTCCTGAATTCACCACACAATTTTGGAAAATCGTGAGGAAGAATAGTTTATTGTGTTGTTTTTGATTGTCTTTATTTTTGCCTTTGTCTTGCAAATACTCCATATTTTAAAAAATTTAAACAAGAGAAGCATAATTATCATTGGGAAAAGGAAAATCAGACCCTTAGCTGCCCAGTTAACAGCACGTTAATGTGTCAAACTTATATTGCCTTGGTTGAAACCTCTTTCACGTCCATCAGTCTTATGAAATTTCTCAGTGAGGTCTTAATGGTTGTTTTTCTATCTTTCCATTTAGATATGCTTTAGCTATATAGTAGGGTAGAGAATTTGTTTTAGAATCTTCTTTATGAAAAGTAAACAAACAAAACAAAAAATAAAACAAATTGAAGTAGAATTCTGGATACTTCATTTAGATGAACATTTAAGAAATAACTAGTGCTAAAATAAGCAAGGCATATTTAAAATCACAACTTATTTGACATGTTATCCCACAGTATAAACATCTTAACATAATAATTAAGAAAGTGTGGTGAAGGCAATGTTAACCAGTTTGTTGTATTTCAAATTGTATATAAAACCAGCACATTGTACACTATAAATGCATTATTGTACACAGCTATGATTTAATAAAAAATAAAAATAAATAAATAAAATTACAACTTTGTGAACAAACAATTTTCTTTAATGCAATCAATTTACCAACAACGTGTAGAGACACATAAATATCCTAATCTCAAAGAAAAGCCCCGGCCTACCATCCCAGGAATTGAGAGCAAAGTCAAATTGCTCATATATATATTTTTTTCAATTGCAGTACAATCAGAGCCTCATATGAAATATTGTTGAGATAATTTCTCCATACTGAAGAAGAAATTTTACTTGGATAATTTGACGTGCTTATTTAGAATATGTTTTGGGGCTGTTATATGCAGAATCTAGAAGTGCCTTTGAACTAAACATTTAGTTTTCTTTAGCATGCATTCTCTGAGCAACATTGTGGTGAAGACAGCTGCTCTGAAAGTCCTCTCACGAAAGACTATGAAGCAAATGGTATTTTGTGTTATTGCTATGCCACTTTTGCATTATTGCCTATGTTTTGTTTTTCAGTACCAGAAGTTTTATTAGTCAGTAGGTTGTTTTTAAAATAGCACAAAACACTTTTTTATCTTAGATTTAGTAGATTTCCTGCTTGTGTCATGTACATTAAAGAAATTATTCTTTCCATATATACATCAGCTGATCTTTGTCCCAGTTATCCTGAGAGGTGAATAGAGATATCGTGGCTTTTCAGAGGGAACAGAAAGCACTGTATTTTGACTTACACATTTGAATTGGTAAGAGAATTGGAGATGGGTCAAAGAGACAAGATTCTTTCAATGCCATACCTTTCATAGGTATAAATGGTACATTTTTAATTGCTGTTGTTTAAATGAGATGACTTCTACAGTCTTTATTTTAAATTTATTTTTAACAAAATCTTTAGATTCATGCAATCTAGAGATAAATTGATGATCACAGAAATAAAATAAAAAATTATTTACATATATAAATATTTCACAAAGGGAATTTCAGAAACTATTTGAATAGTGGGCAAGAAAATAGCTGTTTCTCTTATAATTGAACATCTATGTGCTTATTGTTCCCCCAGAAATTTACTACATACAATATTTTTATTGCCATAGTTATTAAAAACAAACTATTGGGGAATAAGTTTGGCAGAAGCCATATTTTTTTGAGACAATTAACAAAGTGGAAATTACTTAATATTTAAGAGCATAGCAAGAATTTACTCTCAATTAAAGATAAGTACGAGGGTGAAAATGTGGTTAGTAAGTACTACAGGGAAAGTTGTACAGTACTTTAAAGATCGTAGTCAATAGAAAATTAAGCTATTAACTATTTCCGTGGATATATTTTGCCATGAAAAGAGTGCAGTTTGTTTAGGCTGGTAGTCGCTATTTCTGAAGTCTTCAGAAAAAGCAGGTGATTGGTTTATATTACAAAGGGTGCCAGAGTGCCATCTAGCGGCAATCAGGGTGAACTGAAGGCACCTGACCCTCATGACATGATGAACAATAAGGACCACCATTTGAACAAGTCTTTTATTGTTGACATAATTCACATCTAAACACCAGTAATGTTAAATATGAATATCAGTTAAATTATTCAAAAATTTTTATTACAAATTTTGATTCTATAATTCTAGAATGCAGACCTTCTTAGACTCCTTCCTCAATATGCTTTTTTTTTTTTTTTTTTTTGAGACAGATCCTCAAGCTGTCGCCCTGGGTAGAGTGCTGTAGCATCGCAGCTCACAGCAACCTCCAACTCCCGGGCTCAAGCGATTCTCCTGCCTCTTCCCCCCTGTAGCTGGGACCACAGGCGCCCGACACAACCGTCATTGTTGTTTGGTGGGCCAGGGCTGGATTCCAACTTGTCAGCTCAGGTGTATGTGGCTGGCACCTTAGCTGCTTTGAGCCACAGGCGCCGAGCCTCACTGTGCTTATTTTTAAAACACATTTTAATTATGTCAAATATCGTAATGCTCTGTTTATAAAATTTTTGTTTCTCTCAAGGTGATTACCATAGCTTATATAAGAATTACGTATAGCGCTTTATTTCCTATCGATTTAACTACCTCCTCTAAAATCACTTATTTAGGCAAAACATAATGTTCCTAAATGCATAAAAACAGTTTGATACTTATATTTCTATTTCATAGATACATAGAAATGAAAATCTTTTTAATAGTTGACCATTATGGAGGATTCCTTTACTCCCAGCTACTCAGGAGGCTGAGGCTAAAGAACCATTTGAGCTGAAAAGTTTGAGGTTGTTATGAGCGCTCTACCGAAGGTGACAAAGTGAAATTGTCTCAAAAAAAAAAAGACAGAAAAGGAAAAAAAAAAACTGTTTTAAAATATATTATATTATTAGCAGGCCAGGAATAATAGCTCACACCTGTAATCCTAGCACTTTGAGAGGATGAAGCAGTAGGATCGTTTGAAGCCAGGAGTCTGAGACCAGAAAGACCCCATCTCTACAATAATAAATAAATTAGCTTGGTTGGTGGTGCCTGCCTGCAGTCCAAGCTAATCAGGAGGCTGAGGCAGGAGAATTGATTCAGTCAGGAGTTTGAGGTTGCAGTAAGCTCATGATCATGCCACTGGACCAGAGAGCAAGATCCTGTCTCTAAAAACTAAACATATTAGCAAAGCTTTCTTATAAAATGGGTGAAAACATGGAGTTTTGTTCACAATGACTCTAATTATAGACTAACAGGCCAGTGACTTGTTTGTTGTTAATGTAGGAAAGGCTGTCAAGAGACTCATCCTAGTCTTAGTTTATTTGTGGTTTATAACTGTGTTCACCCAATTTTCCATTTTACTATGTATTTGATCTGTAAAATGAGATAACTTATTCTCATCAGAATAATTCAGGGAGCCCTACTCAGGACATTTATAAAAATTTTTATAACATTTTTAAAAATTAACTTCATTGAAGTTTAACTTGCATATAACAATGTTAGCCAATTTTAAATGTACCTGATGAGTTCATGGTGAAAAGCATAAACTCATGTAACCACAAGACAAATTATATAGAACATTTTAATCGTAAGGGAAACTCCCTCATGATTCTTTGTAGTCAATCCTTTCCCAAACCTCATTTCAACTTTGGATTGTGTTCTGTTCCTGCTCTTTCCATATCCCTTCTGCCCTTTTTCTCAAAATTTGAATTTTAGAACTATTAAACCCTATGTTCCCTCAAGTGATTTTCACCTAAAAAATGCTATGATTTCATCAAGTTTATATAAATAATTTTATTACACACAGATCACCATTTTATTTCTGCATTTTGGCCATAGACCTCACCCATAGTTAGATTAGTTACTTCAATTAGGCATCCATTAGTCATAAAAATAAATAGCCAGAAAGTCTAAATAAGTCAGTAAAAGTTAAAATAACTTTATGTCATATTAATGATTTCAGTAGTGTAATTTTTGTAAATAAGTGAAAAGTTATTTGTTTGCAGATCAACAAAATAAATCTTTCTGAACAATTTTCATGGTAACACATGATTTTTTTTTTTCTTAAAAAGGCACTTCTTAGTGCTAATTCTCAGACTGTGGTCTTTAAACACAATTTCCCACCAAAAAATAATCATGGATCATTGACAAACAACCATTTCAAGATACAGGGAAGAAAATATGTAAGATGAGATTGGGACATTTTGTTTTACCAAAAAGAAAATAAGTTACCAAATACTCATGAATTCAGTCAAATGAACTAGATAGTTTAAAAGGCTTCTATGGCCTAATAAGTGACAATTTGAAGTTTTTAAAATAACAATGCACTGGATTGGAATACATAAAATAGATTTAAAAACTCTAAGAACTTAATATTAGATTTTAAAAATCTCATTGCTCTCAGTTGGATGTTACCAGAGCATTAGCCAATTATTCTGAAAATTGATAAATAAAAGGAAGTTAATAAGCATTCACTTTGCTTTTCCTGCATGAAATATATTTCAGGCTAAACAGTTGATGAGTGTATTAGTCTGTTTGGCTGCCATGACAAAATACCATGGACTACATGACTTAAACAACAGAAACCTGTTTCTCTCGGTTCTGGAGTCTGGAACATTTAAGCTCAAGATGCCAGCTGATTCAGTTTCTGGTGAGAGCTCTCTTCTTGGCTTAAGATGGCTACTTTGATCATGTATTCCACATAGACTTTCATCAGTGAGTATATTTGGGGAGGGAGAGAAAAGAGAGACAGATAGAATGTGTGTTTCTTTTTATAAGGACACTGATCCCATCATGAGGCCCCACCCTCATGTCTTCATTTAAACCTAATTATCTCCTAAAGGACTCAACTCCAATTGAAGTTAACATTGAAGGTTAGGGCTTCAACATAAGAATTTGAAAAGGGGGGGAAATATCCAGTCCATACAATGAGGAAAGAATATTTTTAAAAGAAATCCAGTTTTTGAAAGCAGAAGGAAGAGTAATGTAGAAATCAAGAATTACTCAATCTCAGAAAAATTAAAAGTGAAAAATATGCACCTACTTGACAATCGTCCATAGATGTTAAAACCTTGGGATAAAATTTTCTTAGATCAAGCTAAAACCTCATGAATCCAATGATCCATTTTAGGCATCACTGAAAGTGTGTAGTAGATAGAGGGAGTGGTCTCATTTCTTTTATTGTGTTTTATGGCCAGGTTTGACGTGGTCTGGCCATATGAATTGCTTTAGTTAATGATGCATTGGTGGAAACATTGCCCATTCTAAGCCTAGGGGTTTAAGAAGCTTTATGGGTTTCCACTTCTCCAAGTCTTTTCTACTCTGTTGAAAAAAACAAGCCTGATGCTTAAAGATGGGTTAAAAACATTTGAAGCAGAGTTTCTCTCAGCCATCAAAGCCTATATATAACCACCCTCCAGATAAACAAATTTGCTGAAACACACAAGTAATATGTAAGTGGTATACAGTGCTTATTGTATACTACTGAGATTTTGTATCTTTCTTTTGTTCAGCAAAATTATTAATAGCTCACTGTCATGTAATGAGATGAACCAATATTATATGCCTCATGATATGGTGCAATAGGAAGCCCACAACACAACTTATGAATCATTCTTGGCCAATATGATTAAATCTTAATATAATCCATTCAAATATTAAGAACAAAAGAACAAGAGAAATGATGTCACAAAGTTATAGTTAAATATTCTGCAAATTTCCGACAAAAAAGACAAAAAAAGAAAAGCGAAAAGGGAAAAAGACATGAAATAAAAGAAACTACAGAAATACATCAAGGAAACACTGCAAGTGGACTTTGGATACTTATTTTAACCAACAGATTGTAAAAAAAATTGGTATAGTCAAAGAAATATGAATATAACATGGATAATTAGGAATTATTGTTAACTTAGTAGACATGACGAAACCACTTTTATGTGAAAAATAAAGTCTTAAAACTGTTACCAGGGTTAATTCTTAATAAAAGAAAACTCTTTTTTTTTTTTTTTTAAAGGGATTTTCTATTTTATTAGATTTAAAAAACACAACAAAACCAGTAGGACTAGAGGAAAAAGTGAAGAAGGAAATGAAGAAAAGGCCTGGGTAAAGAACAGAGATGACAAGGTAAGAAACAGGGAGAGAAAGGGGGGAAGTCAAGAGCCCTGAGTCAGGGCCATAAATAAAAGAAAACTCTTAAAAATGAATATTCCCTGCTCCTACGAAACTAAATATTCAGAAATAAATTACGTTCTTAGAAATTTTTATGTGGATTCAAATTCAAAGTGCAGAGGGTGCCAAAAAAGTTTACACATTTTAAGAAAGGAAAAATCTGTATTAAAATTGTAATACTCAAGTAATGTTTGATTTTTGCTAGAAATTAATATGAGTATATATGATTACAATTTTAATACAATTTCCTTCTCTTTTTAAAAATGAGTATACATTTTTTGGCACCCTCTGTAGATATTGGTAGATTCTTAGAATTTAGAAATTCTAAGCTAAAATTTACATTGTTCCAAAAATTCATAACATTAAATGAACAGCCAAAACATACCTTGAAGTGTCAGTTTTATAAAATAATATGGGTGGTATTCACATAAGAACTAAATGTTATGGTGCTTCACACTCTGGAGTGGACAAACATGGAATGTATTCCTCTGAATGGTTATGACGAATAATGTGTATGTATCCATGTGTGTGAATGTATATGTGCGTACAGTCATCCCGGGGTGTCCAAAGGGGGTTGGTTTCTAGACCCTCTGCACCAAAATCTGTGGATGCTCAAGTTCTTTAAATAAAATGGCATAGTATTTGCATATAACCTGCACATATCCCCCCATACACCTAAAATCATCTCTAGATTACTTATAATAGCTTCCTAATTGAATGCAATGCTACGTAAATAGTAATTATACTATATTTCTCTGTATTATTTTATTGTTGTATTGTTATTTATTATTTATTTATTTTCCTAACAGTAAATATTTTCTACCCACAGTGGTTGAATCTGCAGGTGCACCATCTGTGTATACAAAGAGACTATTAGAGATATACACATTATTTGTGGGCTTTTTCATGTTTTTATCATAGAAAAACATTCAAAATTAGATTGAATTAGTTTCATGTTGGTAGAACTAATCCTGGATTGCTTAATTCCTTTTCCTTCTCCTTTTTATTCTTCTTATTCTTTTTTTAGTGTAATTATTAAACATACCTCTCATATCCTTACATTTCTCAAATTGCCCGTTAGAATTGGGATAGCCTAAAAGTATAAATGATTTTTTTTTTTTTTTTGAGGCAGAGTATCACCCCGTTTCCCTGGCTGGAGTGCAGTGGCATCATCATAGCTCACAGCAGCCTCAAACTCCTGGGCTCAAGCAATCCTACTGCTTCAGCCCCTGAGCTGCTGGGACTACAGGTGCGTACCATCTCCCGAATAGCTGGGACTAAAGGTGCGCACCACAATACCTGGCTAATTGTCTCCATTTTCTCTAGAGACAGATTCTCCTTGTTGTTCAAGCTAGGCTTGAACTTCTGAGATCAAGCAATCTTCTCACCTCAGCCTCCCCAAGTGCTATGATTACAGGTGTGAGCCATTGCACCTAGCCTACAGACGACTTTTTAATTTCAAATTGGATGAAGCTTTTTATTTTTATTTATTTATTTATTTATTTATTTTTTGTGGTTTTTGGCCGGGGCTGGGTTTGAACCCACCACCTCCGGCATATGGGACCGGCGCCCCACTCCTTGAGCCACAGGCGCCACCCAAGGATGAAGCTTTTTAATTAGCCAAAAATCACAAATGATCATTCATTAGAAAAATAACACTACGTTTGTGAAATGCTATTACTTCTGAGAAAAAGTAAGCAGGTCTTGGGCATTTTTTTTTTTAAGTATCGTAAACAAATTAGCTGAAATATTTATAACAGCTACATATTATTATTGGTTACTTTTCACAAAATATCCAAATCACTGAAACCATGTCAATACCTTTCCCATAGCTCCTCATTCCTTTACAAGGTCATCAAAACATACTTGGCTACTTGTCAGAAATTGAGCACCTACCTCAATTCATTTTGCTGAAGTGTCTTGCTGAGCCAGAAGCAGACTGGGTCTGCTTCTGAACAGATGACAGTCATCTTGACTGGGTGGCCCACAGGCAAGAAATTTAATCCTTTCCTTTTCTGGATTTGTGGTTCAGACAATGACATTGCTGATTCTTATTGCTTACCTGATAGTGACATATGAGAATTAATGACAAAGTCTGTAAGGAGTTTTGAAACTCTTAGCAGTATTATTTCTAGCATTTTGCTATGTTCACACCTATCATTTCAGATTGATGAGAAATGATTGTGTTTACTTCTTGAATTTCCCATCTCATTAAATAGCAAAAGTTCTAATAAGAAGGCCTTCAATCTTCCTGAAAAAATTTGCTCCACGAAATTAGAAGTCGTGGAATTATCCTACCATTAATTATAACTGATTGTTTATCTATAAGAAGACTCTGCTTTTATAGGAAGTAAACTAGAAAATAGATTTTAGGAATAGTACTTTGCAGAATTATCAAATAAGGTCTGCAACAAAAAAAACTAGCTAAAGGCAGAACCAAAAATACTATTCAAGTTGTAATTTTTATTTTTTACATATCTAAAGCTACTTTAAAAGCCTGAGTGACTTGGTAGTAAACTGATTTTTCTATTTTTTTAAATTATACAATCTTTAAAGTTGGATATTGATAATTTTATAAAGGTACATATTTCTGAGGTACAAAGTGATGTTAGGATGTACAATGAAAGTGATGGATATGTTAAACTAGCTGATTCAACTAACTTTAGTAATGATAACTTTCAAAATACTGCTTGACTTAGTGATTTTCATATTAATCTATAGTATATGTTAATAAAAATGCTTTTATATATTATGTAACATCATGGTGGTTTAAAAAAGTTATTTAACTATTTTTATTAACTATTTGAAACAACAATACATGAAATTTACCATATAATATTCAAGTTTCAGAGAGAATTATAGAAATTACTATTCTGTGTTCAGAATATAAAACTTTTTTTGAATTTAGCACATGTATACATATTTTCAGTTCTGCTTGATACTACTTTAAGGCCATTATAATGATGAATCAATCTGCTGCCAAGTAATATAATCTTGCAACTATAATTGTGGACAATAAGTTAAAGACTCTGCATTCTCTCTTATGTAGTATTTTTAAATGCCTGGGTTTCAGTTTGGAAGTTTCCAAAATGGATATATTATATATTTATCCAAATTTAGGGTATAATTTTATGTTATGAGCACTCTGAGATAGGGTTATGTAGTGATGATATGGGAGAATTAATATTGGAGAATTTTGAAATTGTTTTGATGCATTTATCTAGTAAATTCAGTCACAAATGTACATGTAAAGCTGCATTTTACATCTTCAAAGGATAATCAAAATTATTTTCTTTTACTGTATTATTATTTTGTTGTACCAAATATTTCTGAAACTATGTAATAAATTAGGTCCAAGAATTTGTTAACTTGAGGTTACCACTGAACCCATGCTTTTTTCTTCATATAAAAAAATGTTATCAGAAAGTAGTGGTGGTGTGGGTGTTTTTCAAACTTAGTAAATTAATGAATTTGATGAGAGAGACACATCATCTAAGGGCACTATACAATTATACTACCTGGAAGGTTTAAAACCATCTTTATGGTAACAGTAAAAACCTTAAAACCTTTAATTTCTAGTGGTTTTGGTGAATAACCACCTTTTTGGAGTTGGTTTCCCAAACTCTCAGTGGCTTCACAGCATAACGGAATATTACACTGTCAGCTGCTGACCTATAGTGGTGTCTGTTGCAAAAAACTAGAAAACTCTAATGGCTGAATAGTACTCCACGGTATTCATATACCACAGTTTGTTAATCCTGTTAATCCATTCCTGAGTTGACAGACATTTAGGTTGTTTCCACATCTTGGTGATTATAAATTGAGTTGAGACATTCTAGTGCAAATGTCTTTATGATAAAATGATTTTTTTTTTTCTTCTGGGTCAATGCTTAGCAGTGAGATTTCAGGGTCAAACGAAAGGTCTATTTTGCATTCTTTGAGGATTGTCCATACATCTCTCCAAAGAGGCTGTATTAGTTTGCAGTCCCACCAACAGTGTAAAAGTGTTCCCTACTCTCCATATCTGCGTCAGCATCTGAAGCTTTGGGACTCTGTGAAGTGGACCCTTCTCACTGGGCTTAGGTGATATACTAGAGTGGTTTTGATTTGCATTTCTCTGATGATTAAGGATGATGAGCATTTTCCCTGTATTTGTTAGCCCTTGTCTTCCTCAGAGAAGGTTCCATTCATATCTGTTGCCCAGTGATAGATGAGATTGTTTGCTTGACTTTATATCTTTCATACTAACCTGGATGGAGTTGAAACACATTCTTCTTAGTAAAGTATCACAAGTATGGAAAAGCAAGTATCCAATGTATTCAATTTTATTATGAAGCTACTAGATGATCTAACACAGGCCCACATAGGTGAAAAACTAAATTCTCTTCAAGTTGGTAGAAGGGAGAATGAGGGAGGGGGCAAATGAGGGGGAATTGGTGTGTTCCCACTTAAAAGGCACAAGGTAGGGGCGTAGAGCACACCTTTTGGGTGTGGGACACAACTACAAGTGGGACTCTACCTAAAAAATTCAAAAATTATGACCTGGTTGTTTGTACCCTCATAACAACCTGAAATTAAAAAAAAATAAAATAAAATAAAAAATAAAAACCCTAAAATATCTGTAAACTATTACTTAACTGTATAAATTTAAGATTAAGATTAAAAACATATATATAGTCTGTATAATGCTTCTCAGTCATCAAAGAGTTAACAAATACTATCTTTTTCTTTTCTTTTCTTTTTTTGAGACAGAGTCTCACTCTGTTGTCCAGGTTAGAGTACCATGGCTCTGGCATTGCTCACAGCAGCCTCAAACTAAAACTTCTGGGTTCAAACTCCTGCCTTCGCCTCCCAAGTAGCTGCTGGGACTACAGGCGCCTGTCACAATGTCTGGCTAGCCTTTTATATGTTTAATAGAGAAGGGTTATGGTTCTGAACTCGTGAGCAACAGCAATTCCCCGTACCCTGACCTCAGCTTCCCATGATCACAGGCGTGAGCCAACCCACCTGACCAATAAACATCTTGAGAGTACCTTATCATGTCAGATATTATTAAATTAAAAGCAGTCATAATATTATATTTATTATAGTAGAATCCTTTCTCACCATTAGCTTTTGTTAAGTAGTAGTTTATTTAATTGTGTACAATTATTTAGAGTGTCCAACATGCAGCCTTTGTGGGCCGCATGCTGGTTTTGTGAGGACTTTTTTGCTTATCTGTCATGTCGGATATCACAAAAAATATGCACAGAATTTTTTTTTTTTTTGATAATCAACTTTCATTAGTATTTTTTGTGTTTAATGCATGACCCAAGACAAGACAATTCTTATTCTTCCAGTATGAGAGAGAGAAAATAAAAGATTCGCCCCCGGGATTATGGTCTTAAAAGTGATACTAAATAATAATGGAAGAAATAACATGTATTTCTTATTAAAAAATTATTTAGAATTCCATAGTGTTTCGTATTCTGTTGTAGTGCCAGGAAAAATAATTCCCAGACATTTCTGTCACTTTTTTTTTTAATTGAAGGAAAGGATGGTGGCAAAGGATGCTATAATTCTTCAAGTATGCTTGTCTACAAGTTGAGTTTTTAAAAAGAAAGTATTCTTACCATGTATTTCAACACCTTATAGAGATAAACTAATCTATGTCCATAAAACCTTCAAAACTTTTCGACTCAAAAGTGAAAAGATGTTGATAGATGGGGGTGAGAAAAGAAAGCAAATGCTTTCAGAAGTTTGAAAAGGTAGAATGAATTCTAATTTTCAGATCATTAAAGAGCATAGACATGCTACAATTCAATATTCCAGTAAGGACTCTGCTTATAAGAACCAACCTATTTGTGTTCACAAAGTCTGAAGTTTAAAAAGGACACAATCCCCCTACTCCGACCCCCCCAAAGGAAAATAAGCTTCCATTTGAAATCTCACAAAAAGGGCAATGCTTCTGAGAATTCTTGGTTGTTTACAAACTCAACATTCTAATGTTTTCATCAAAAGCTTACGCTGGGAAGTTAATGAAGTAATCTTTTTGGAAAGTAATAGGATTGTATTCTCATGAGATTCCCCCACAGAGAGGTGGCCACTTCCTTAAATCAACCAGTCAGGTATGATGATACCTCAAGTCCCAACTGCTTGGAGCAAATAAATAATGAATGAAGATGGTATTTGAGTCTGAAAAAATCATCTGCGAGGTCAAGAACCTCCTTTTTGTGAACTCTGTAAGATGTGTCGTGCAGAAACAAGAGTTTAAGGTTGGGAGCCTGACCACACACTCCACTTTGGCTTGTAAACTGGAAGTGGCCGCTAACCCAGCACCAAGCACATCTCTGAAGGGTTTCTTTTTTCTCTTGCTTTTTTCCTCCCTCTTTTTAATGGTGTGAGTTCTGCTTTCACTCCGGGATAGCTAAGAGTCAGAAATACCGGGAAGAAAAGTTAGCATTCTCACCAAGCGCAGACCTGCTGCTAAGCTGGTATTTTGTATTGATTTTTCCTGAAGCCTGTAATCTTGAAAGCTTGTAACAGAGGATGAGGTAAATATCATTTTATTTGCTCAAATAGGTTTAGATTAGATTGAGATGAAAAAGTAGGGACAGGCCAAATTAGGACTGAAAGCGGCAATTGCAGATTATTGTTTCCAGCAGTAACTAGAATAGGTTATTTCACTGATAAAAAAAGACTTCTTGAAAAAAACGAAGAATCGGTGATTTTATTTTTCCAAATAAATAAAGAAAAGGAAAAGAAAATTAAATCTATTTTAAGTATGAAAATAATCAATGTTTCTTTGAATCAAAGCAAAATACAAATGGTGTAAATGTACCTACCGATATAGCCCCAAATAAGAGTTCTTACAGCGAATGGAATAGCAGACCAGTACAATACACATTTGATTATGCAAGCATATTATATATGATATTTTTAGTTAGCTTTAAAAAATCTCAAAGCCTAAAATATAAAAGCATAAAATAAGCTCTAAAATTAATTCTCTCAATCACATGGTCTTGAAAAAAAAATGTGTACAAAACCATTCAAATGATGCTGACAATAAGGTATGGAATTTAAAAGGTTTAACCATGTCTTATCTCAGCCTCAGTTTTATTTCTTCATCTTCGGAGCACTTCAAACATAGAAGCTGTTATTCCGCCTTTAGATCAGTAACTTTGAATTGTTCTACCTGTCATTCTGCAGTGACTAGCCCAGCTAGATGTCATACAATGATTGTTTGCACTTTCATTCCTCCACATTAAATGGCAATCATTCGGTCCTTTTGATTTGTTTCTTTTATTTAGCCCTGAAGTTTTTACACTAGAATCTCATTAAAGCTGAACTAGTGTACTCCTGTCAAAAAACTAATGGAAAAAAGTTTAAAAGTGAAATGTGTCCTCTATATTGTCACTACTGGGGAAGCTGCATCTATCAAGCTTTCACAAGTTGAGCACTTTGATTTATGTTTTATTGAGTCTGCTTGTCTCTTACTTTCTCTCTTCCTTTTCATCTATAAAATGAGACAAACCCAAAAAAACCAGGCTCATTTACCTAAAGGGAGGGGCGGAAATATGTAGAAATATTTATCTTCTAGTTCTTTACCATTTAAATTATGTGTCTGTGTGTATATAGCTGAAAAATAACATTAATGTGTATTTTCACATCTACATGGGTGCTATGTCAGTAAAGCACGTTGCAATTAAAATCGGATCAAAAAATGAATGTATTCAGATGAATCGCTGTATGGTTTACTGCATAAAAGCTTACAACAAGCTCCACTTTTTCTTTCATAATTAAGAAAATATTCTCCTTGTGAGGCAAATAACTTAGGATCGAGGTAAGTATATCAGTTATGACCAAAAAATGGGAACTAGTGAGAATGATAGTTCTTAAATGGCATGGGATTTATTTATGCACAAGTATGTCCCATTGTGTTCAAGGAAAAACCCATCTGGGTCATATTCATATAATCTAGGCACCACGGACAATGACAAATATATTCATTCAACATGAATCTCCTTTCATCATGTGCTGCTGTTCTGAAAGATAAGTGAAATAGATTGTGTGGAGGCTGATCCCTTTCTGAATTCCAGAAAATAAGATAAGTGTCTTCAGAATGCTGGCAAATTAATCCCAGCAAAATTATGAACCACTGGCTAAAGATCCATCCAGAAGGAATAGGAATGGCCAGGGTGATTGCTGCAATTTTAAAAGTGCCTTTTCTATTCCTGTTGTATTTGTTCACTGATGCTACAGTATATTTTTGCTTCTAAATTCTGTATCCAAAAATAAGACATCCAATATCTCAACTGAGTTCATAGATGAAATATAACATATTTATGCCTGCAAATACAGCTATCTTTTTACTCAATATACAGATAAGGCGTGATATTTACAATGCAATTTCACTGTCAATCTCAAATGTCCTCATTGTGTAATCATGCACTTGTAAATAGTTTTAATGGCATACGAGCAAAGATAAACTAAGTATGCTTTCTGTGAAAAAAAGGATTTTGGAAAATATATTTTCCCTTGTCTTAAATGTTTTATGGATTGCTTAATACAAACAAAGATTTTGCAACAATTTACATAAAAAATTTTCTAGGTAACACAAAATGACATTATTTCCTCATAACTATGACCTTAAAAATAGAAAAATTTTAAATGTATTTTTATGTAATACCATAGAAATAAAATTAGGAAGTTTATATTTAGGAAAATGTAGTGTGTGGCTTAAAGTAGACCTATGATTATAAATAATAACTACATATACACGCACAGATACAAATGTGCAAACATTTTAAAAGTAAAATACAAAATCATAATTATTACATGAGTTCCTGAGACAAATATCTTTATTTAAATCTAGATGCACCATTTATCCAGAGTTTTAAGTTTTGTACGTAGATATGAACAGTCTTTTATTTTTTTATCTGAGATTAGAAGCAAATATTTGGAATATGATTACATATATAGTATCACTTGATTATGTTTAAAAAGGCTCTATTAGATGTTACAATCTCTATAAGACCAAATTCCCCATTTCTTTCTTTTACTTTCAGTGAGTTGATTACACTGCCTCGTCGTTTCACCCTGTACTGGAAACAGCCTGAGTGAGTGATTAGTAGTCTCAAGATCAGACTGGAGAATTCTCATCTTCCGCCCGGTCTGAGATCTTCCCACTAGGTTATGCTGCTGCTCCTCTGGAGAGTAAAGCTGAGCCCACCTGGTGTAGCCTGGGAGAAGATGCTTGTATTTTCAAGGACCTATCCCAATGAAAAGGATGCTGCTGCTGCTGCCCCCACACCCAGAGCAATCTCCTTTGACACATCAACATTGCTATTGCAACACTCTTTGGATGACATTTTGTAGAAATTGGACATGCTGTGCCATATACTTTGAAAAACCAGAGAAAATAAATTTTTATTTGAATTAAGAAAATGCAAACAAATTGCTTTTCTATAGTTGGAGGCTGGCTTGATTTTGAGTATCTCTGCAGGTGCCTGAGCTTGTTGCTTTATATTACACAATAAGAAATATAGTAAAAAAAAATCAGCAGGCAAATAATATAAACAGAACTGGTAAATACTGTGCCAATTTACACAAACAAATCTCCTGTTATGCCATGGTGATTATTTGAAATATCCCTGTTGTTTTCAACAATTTGCTTATTTCAATGTAGTATATGTGACTGACACATTGGAAATATTGGTTTCAATTGTGGAAATCACACAGAAACACAAAGACAACTGGCTTTATGGTACTGGTAAGGGGGGCGAAAGGTACTATTGAAGGATAAAATGGAAAAACAAGTTGTCTACTGTCGTTGTTTAAATTCACTTTTTTAAATGAACCATGGTTAAAATCCACCTTTAAATTACTGTAGTACTTTCTGATAAGGCTTTCTGAAATTTTCTTATAACCTTTTCAAATCAGAAAAATTTAAATGTGTTTGTTGAATCAAATGTTTAATTTTATAAAATAAAACCCTCACTATAGTGAAGATATCAAGGAAAAAAGTCAATCAATTGGAAGTAAATGGATCAGAACCGACTTATTAGGTTTTTTGTTTTTATTATTATTAAATCATAGCTGTGTACATTAATTCAATCATGGGGCACCATACACTACTGGTTTTATAGACCGTTTGACACATTTTCATCACACTGGTTAACATAGCCTTCCTGGCATTTTCTTAATTATTGTGCTAAGATATTTATATTCAACATTTACTAAGGTTCACATGTACCTTGTAAGATGCACCGCAGGTGTAATCCCACCAATCACCCTCCCTCCCCCCATCCTCCGTTCTCCCTTCACTCCCTATCCCCCTTCCCCCTATTCTTAGGTTATAACTGGGTTATAGCTTTCCTGTGAAAGCCATAAATTAGTTTCGTAGTAGGGCTGAGTACATTGGATACTTTTTCTTCCTTTCTTGAGATACTTTACTAAGAAGAATATGTTCCAGCTCCATCCATGTAAACATGAAAGAGGTAAAGTCTCCATCTTTCTTTAAGGCTGCATAATATTCCATGGTGTACATATACTACAATTCATTAATCCATTCGTGGATCAATGGGCACTTGGGCTTTTTCCATGACTTAGCAGCTATGAATTGGGCTGCAATAAACATTCTGGTACAAAAATCTTTGTTATGACGTGATTTTTGGTCTTCTGGGTATATACCTAGTAGAGGAATTATAGAATTGAATGGCAGATCAATTTTTAGATCTCTAAGAGTACTCCAAACATCTATCCAAAAGGAATGTATTAATTTGCATTCCCACCAGCAGTGTAGAAGTGTTCCCTTTTCTCCACATACACGCCAACATCTCTGGTCTTGGGATTTTGTGATATGGGCTAATCTTACTGGAGTTAGATGGTATGTCAAAGTACTTTTGATTTGCATTTCTCTGATGATTAAAGATGATGAGCATTTTTTTGATATGTCTGTAGGCCGTGCGCCTGTCTTCTTCAGAGAAGTTTCTCTTCAGGTCCCTTGCCCAGCCTGCGATGGGATCACTTGTTCTTTTCTTGCTTATATGTTTGAGTTCTCTGTGGATTCTGGTTATTAAATCTTTGTCAGAGATAAATATTTTCTCCCATTCTGAGGGCTGTCTGCTTGCTTTACTTACTGTGTTCTTGGCTATGCAGAAGCTTTTTAGTTTGATCAGGTCCCAGTAGTGTATTTTTGAAGTGGCTTCAATTGCCCGGGTGGGGGGGGGGTCCTCCTCATAAAATACTTGCCCAAACCGATTTCTTCAAGGGTTTTCCCTGCACTCTCCTCCATTTTTATAGTTTCATGTCTTAATCTTTAATCCAGTGAGAGTCTATCTTAGTTAATGGTGAAAGGTGTGGGTCCAGTTTCAGTCTTCTAAAGGTTGCCAGACAGTTCACCTAGCACCATTTGTTAAATAGGGAATCTTTTCCCCACTGGATGTTTTTAATTGGCTTGTCAAAGATCAAATAACGGTAAGTAGCTGGATTCATCTCTTGGTTCTGTATTCTGTCCCAGACATCTACTTCTCTGTTTTTGTGCCAGTACAATGTTGTTTTGATCACTATCAATTTATAGTACAGTCTGAAGTCTGGTAGCGTGAATCCTCCTGCTTTGTTTTTATTTCTGAGTAATGTCTTGACTATTCGAGTTTTTTTCTGATTCCATATAAAACAAAGTATTATTTTTTCTAGATCTTTAAAGTATGACAATAAAGCTTTAATAGGGATTGCATTAAAATTGTATATTGCTTTGGGTAGTATGGACATTTTAACAATGTTGATTCTTCCCAGCCATGAGCATGGTATGTTTTTCCATTTGTTAACATTTTCAGCTATTTCTTTTCTCAGAGTTTCATAGTTCTCTTTATAGAGATCTTTCACATCCTTTGTTAGATCAACTCCCAAGTATTTCATCTTCTTTGGCACTTCTGTGAATGGGATAGAGTCCTTAACTATTTTTTCAGCTTGACTATTGTTGGTATATATAAAAGCTAACGATTTATGAATGTTGATTTTGAAACCTGAGATGCTGCTGTATTCCTTGATCACTTCCAAGAGTTTTGTAGTAGAATCCCTGGTGTTTTCCAAGTATACAATCATATCATCTGTGAAGAGGGAAAGTTTGATCTCTTCTGACCCTATATGGATACCCTTGATCACCTTTTCTTCCCTAATTGCAGTGGCTAAAACTTCCATTACAATGTTAAATTGCTGTGGAGACAATGGGCAGCCTTGTCTGGTTCCTGATCTGAGTGGAAATGATTTCAATTTAACTCCATTCAATATGCTATTGGCTGTGGATTTGCTGTAGATAGCCTCTATCACTTTAAGAAATGTCCCTTCTATACCAATTTTCTAAAGTGTTATGATCATGAAGGGATGCTGGATATTAACAAAAGCTTTTTCTGCATCAATTGAGAGAATCATATGGTCTTTGTTTTTTCATTTGTTTATGTGCTGAATTATACTTACAGATTTACGTATATTGAACCAGCCTTGAGACCCTGGGATAAAACCAACTTTGGTCATGATGTATAATTTGTTTGATGTGTTGCTGGATTCTGTTTGTTAGGATCTTGTTGAATATTTTTGCATCTATATTCATTAGTGATATTGGTCTATAATTTTCTTTTCTTTTTGGGTCTTTTCTGGTTTGGGGATCAGGGCAATGTTTGCTTCATAGAATGTGTTAGGTAGTCTACCTTCTACTCTAGATTTTGGAACAGGTTGAGTAATATAGGCACTAATTCTTCTTTAAAGGTTTGGTAGAATTCTGACATGAAGCCATCTGGTCCCTGGCTTTTCTTTTTAGGGAGATTTTGTATGCTTGATGCTATTTTAGAACTTGATAATGGCCTGTTCAACATTTCCACTTGATTCTGGCTAAGTCTTGGAAGGTGACATGCTTCCAAGTATTGGTCTATTTCCTTCAGATTTTCATTCTTCTGAGAATAGAGTTTTTTGTAAAATTCACTAAAGATTTTTTTAATTTCTGAGGAGTCTGTCATTATTTGGTCTTTATCATTTCTGATTGATGAAATTAGGGGTTTTACTCTTTTATTACTGGATAGTTTGGCCAAAGGTTTATCTATTCTATTGATCTTTTCAAAAAAACAAACTTTTCGATTTATTGATCTGTTATATAATCTTTTTGTTTTTCAATTACATTTAATTCTGCTCTATTATTGGTTATTTCTTTTCTTCTACTGGGTTTGTGGTTGGAATGTTCTTCCTTTCCAGTTGCTTGAGATGTCCCATTAAGTTGTTAACTTCCTCTCTTTCCGTTCTCTTGAGGAAGGTTTGCAGTGCTATAAATTTCCCTCTTAGGACTGCCTTTGCAGTATCCACAGGTTCTGACGATTTGTGTCTTCATTGTCATTTTGTTTCAAAAATTTGGCAATTTCCTTCCTAATCTCATCTCTGACCCAGCTATGATTCAGCATCAGGTTATTTAACTTCCATGTTTTTGTATGAGTATGCAGATTCCTGTTGTTACTGAGTTCAACTTTTATCCCATGGTGGTCCGAGAAGATGCAAGGAATAATTTCTATTCCTTTAAATTTACTGAGGTTAGACTTGTGACCTAAGATGTGATCGATTTTGGAGTATGTTCTGTGGGCTGATGAGAAGTTTATGTATTCAGTTTTTTGGGGGATGAAATGTTCTGTAGATGTTTGCTAAATTCAAATATTGGATGGTTAGGTTTAAATCTAAATTTTTTTTGCTCAGCTTCTTATTGGAGGATCTATCCAACACTGCCAAAGGAGTGTTGAAATCTCCAACAATTATGGAGCTGGAGGAAATCAAGTTGCTCATGTCAGAGTTTCTCTTTCAAATTGAGGCGCATTCTGGTTGGGTGAATAAATATTAATAATTGAAATCTCATCATATTGAGTATACCCTTAAGAAATATGAAGTGAACATTCTTATCCTTTCTTACTTTTGTTGGATTAAAGCCTATTGTGTCTGCAAATAGAATTGCAATGCCTGCTTTTTTCTGGCTACCATTTGCCTGAACTATGAATGACAATCCTTTCACCCTGAGTCTTTATTTATCTTTTAAGGTAAGATGTGACTCTTGTATGCAGCAAATATCTGGCCTGAGGTTTTGTATCCAGTCAGCTAACCTGTGCCTCTTTAGAGGATAGTTTAAGTTGTTCACATTAATGGAGAATATTGATAAGTCTGGTAAAATTTTGGGTATCAAACTTTTCGAAAGTCAAGTGGACATTTTTAATCCTTTTGGCACTGTGGAAATTGGACTTTGATCAAAAGTTTCTGAGTGAGTTTAGTTTTGTGGTAGCAGATTGGGCTGGTCATTATGGAGGTTAGGTCTGAGAATATTCTGAAGAGCTGGTTTGGTTATGGCAAATTTCTTCAACATATGAATGTCATTAAAATATTTAATTTCTCCATCATAAATGAAACTCAGTTTAGCTGGATACAGTATGCAGGGTTGAAAGTTATTTTGCTTTAGGAGATTAAACGTCGATGACCACCCTCTTCTGGCTTGAAAAGTTTCAGCAGAGAGATATGCAGTCATTATAATATTCTTTCCTTTGTAGGTAATGGATTTCTTACTTCTGGCCGCTTTCAGAATTTTCTCCTTCATATTAACTTTAGTGAAATTAATTATGATATGCCTGGGGGATGTCTTATTTGGATTGAGTTATGCTGGGGTTTTGAAACTGTCTGCTATCTGAATTTCAGAATCTCTTGGCATGTCTAGAAAATTCTCTTTCGTAATTTCATGGGGAAGGGCCTCTGTGCCTTGTCCGCTTCATCACTTTTGGGGATTCAAATGAGGCAGATATTAGCCTTCTTCGAATTATCCCAGAGCTCTCTGATAGAATGATCCATTTTTGCTCTCCATTTCTCTTCCTCTTTGAGAGTTTGGGAGTGTTCAAAGGCTTTGTCTTCAATGTCAGAAATCCTTTCTTCTGCTTGCTGCACTCTTTTACTGAGTGCTTCTACTGTATTTTTCAGATCTTTGAGGGCTGCAAATTCTTGCTTCAGTGCATCAAAATCTTTTGTCTTTAAATTCAAACAACTTTTGAATTTCTCCTTGAATTTCTAATTCCAACTTTTGAATTGCTCCTCGAATTTCTAAGTTCAAATTTTCCTCCATTCTATTAATCTTGTTTGCAATCCAAATTCTGAATTCGATTTCTGACATCTCGGCCAGCTGTTTATGAATGGGATCTTTAGTTACATCTGCCATATCTTGCCTTTGGGGGTTGATCTATTCTGGCTATTCATGTTACCAGATTTTTTCCACTGATTCCCCCTCATGATTGTTTTACACTGTTTGATTTTTCCACTGGAGCTTTGTCGAGGACCCATACAGTGCTATGGCCTGAGAACTCGGCACCTGTTTGGTGTGGTGGGGCTAAGTGGTTGTATCTTGTTTTCAGCTGGTCTCTGTTTGACCCTAGTGAAACAGTTACTCTGGGTTGAAGTCTCAGCTGTGGAGAAATACCAGCAATTAAGTCACCCCGCCCCCCACAGGCAACAATTGGAAAAGGAAAATCAAATCTTCCCTCAACCACACACCCAGGACATCACCTGAATTGTCCTCAGGTGATTGGCTCAGTTCAAAAGGTCCAAATCAATTGTCTTGGTCAGCACCTGTCTCAGGTGGGTGAGTTTAAAAGGTCTCTGGCAACTGGATTAGCTTACCCCTCCTTTTCTATCAATAACTACTTCAAATTTTCATTACTTGTCTCAAGGACTATTACTTATTATCTGTTTCTATCACTTTGTACCTACCTTCCACCACATCAAAAGAGAGAAATTATCAGTCTCAGAGAATGAGACAGGGGTCTGTTCCTCTGACTATTCATGGCTAACTCTTTCACTTCGCTTCTGTTTGTAACCGACATTTTGCCCTCCCATCTCTTATCTTTGAATATTTTCTCTCATCTGGCTTTCACTCCCAATATATTTGACTACCTCATTTTTATAAAGGACAACTTTTTATTTGCTTAGGTTACATGGCCCTTTGTGCTACTGTGGTGTCCATACTTTCCTTTGAAATGTCAACCTCCATATTTATCCCTTCTGCTAGAATTTGGAATTCTTGAGGTCAGCTATCATATTGTCTTCACCTTTGAATTGCCAGAGCTCACTGGACAGATAATTAGGTAAATGTGAAGGAACAAAGTTAATGAAAATGAGTTATCATTGTTCAGTTCTGTTTTACTCTTACGTGTTTTCCAAAGTTTTAAATATGAAAGTGTATATTTTAAGTATAAGACAAATTAAGTAAAAATATAAACAAGAATGAAAACTATTTGCCATTTAAGATGATAAGCTGAATGAATCTGTAACCAAAGCTGCTGGCAACCATAACCGTTGTTAAACCTTTCCTTGTCTAGAAGGAAAACAATACTGATGCTAATGGATTCAAAGAAAAATAATGAAAAGAAAGTCATTTTTACAACAAAACATAAAGTACATCATAGATTTTCCTAAAGAAAAATTGAACACCATTGTAACAAATAGATCTATATTTCATATCTCATCTACTCATGCTTAAATTGGTATCTCTTTTGTTATATTCTTTTCATAGTTTTAAATACTCTAATGGTTTTCCAATATATGACTATTACTATTTATTTTATTCGTAAAATGAAATTGATGCTGGAAAGATTTTTTAATGTAATCAATTAATTTAAGGTAACAGATCTGGAATAACAAAATAGCACCATCAGGTGGAAGTAAACTTAAAATAATCCAGTGACAACTACCTCATGCAGCTCTGCAGTTGTCTGCCACCTGGCAAAGGAGTTTACATTTCTTTTCCGTGGCTTACTGGTTTAGCTTTTGAGATGTTTCTAAACCAGCTCCACTCTCCTCACCATGGAGGAAGCTCCGCTTCTCCTCACCCTTACCTCGGTTCTCTTTTATCTTCCCTGCCCTTCCGTATTACCCTCCACCTGTGCTTACCTTACTCTTCATTTCACAGGTTACATTGCTTTTCTTTAGATTACCCAATTCTCAATAATACATTATTTTAGAAGTGGTTCTATTAGTCTTATTATATTTTACTATTGTATCCCAAACCAAAACATACCTTTACTGCTCAAAATACTGCACATGTTTCTTGTACCATGGTTATTAGCACATAGTAAGAGCTCAATAAATTCTAATTGATTTATTGGCTAATACAGAACATTGAATTTTCCTTCCCATTTTATATTAGCAGCAAGTAAGAAAAAAGAAATTTGCTTTTTCTTAGCAAAGATCCGATCTTTTTGTTTTGAAATTTAAAGTAACTGATACTATTAGGCTAAAAGAGGAAAGGTTTATTTATAGTAAAGTTAAAATGAAGTTCAGCAGAATAAAAGCAATGAAAACTCCTGTAGCTATCAAAGACATTGCATGTGCTTTCCCCCAAATCAGGAACAATATTATGTCTATAGGTCAGATATAAAGAAAGGAGAACAAACCAGAGGAGATAAGATGCTTTAGGGTCAACGTAGTTGAAACCTTAAAGCAAGGATTCAAGGGGCCTACCTTGAATATTACCTCGGATTTATTCTTTTAACTTGTAAAGTCAGAGAGAATTCCAAAATGATCTGTGATCATTATAGCCAGATTAAAATATCCAAATAAGTTGCAGAGTATCATCCACATGAATCACTAATAGATGATACTGGAGGTGAGCCTCCCTCACTTTACAGTAACTGGATGGCACTATAAGAAACTCCAGGAATATGATTGTGGAATACTATAAATACCAAAATGGAAGCAGAAACCTTAATTTTTCTAATTCCATTTAATACTGATTTAGTGTCATTTATCTCTTTCACTGTTGAGATTACTTTAAACAGAGAATGGTAAATAGGTAACACGCATATGTAAATACCAAGACACCCAGGCTACGTAACTTAAATGGCCTCAACTACCATTGAGGAATGGAATCAGGTTGAGCATCTAGATATTACAATCAAACTTACATGCCTAAGCATTAGATTGCCATCTTCTAAAAACTGTGAAAATATCAAACTTTTCCTGATTAAAAGCTGCCCTTACACTTTTTGCTTAAGGCAGAAGGAGTTTGAATAATCTTGTTTATGATGCGAGGCAATTGCTTTTTTTTTTTTCTACAGCCTAGTAAAAATCATGATTTAACTTTCTTTTTTTCTGTGACACTGTAAAACACAATGGCCCTTGTAAAAAGCCTTAGAGATGCCTCTAGAAATATTAGCTCATCTATATGCCCTAGACCATCTAATTAAATAGAAATTGTATGTCTTCAGTGTAAAACTCCCTTTGATTAAAGTTAGTCTGGGAATAGGACTGAGAAGATAATGAATTTCAGTTACCCTATCTACAAAACTTGCAATGAAATGGTCCTTTAAAATTCCTTATAACTTGGATACAAATAATTGAATAAAGAGAATTTGAATTTTTCAAAATATTGCTGAATTCAGCTTCAAACTCCTTATTAATGAAGCTATGTTTTCTAAAACAATAAGGCCTTTTGTAGTTTTGCAGATGTATTTCTGGAAAAGATTTCTATTTAATGCTACATTTCTTTGCCCCTTCTTCCTCCCAGTAACTGTCACTGACTGTCAGTTCCTATGTGGTGGTGTTGCCTATGCTGTCAGATCAATTTTTAGAGATAGGGTAAAGTCACAATAAAATTCAGTAGGGTAGAAAACCCATTAATGTTGAAGGGCCTACGTATGTTATATTCTGCAATGAAGCAAAGCCAGCAAGGATTTTAATAACGATAAAATCAAACATATAAATAGTCAAAACAAACATCATCAACAAACTCTTCTGAGCCTTGGTGAAAGATCAAACTACACAAAAGAGTAAATATAGTCTCTGGAACTTTTGAAAGCATTATCAGAGGAACACGGGGAAAAGGATAAGGCTGGAAAAAGCCAACAGGTCAGAATCCCAGTTAAGCCTATTAGGATTTATCCAGTGTTTCCAACGCTTCAGATTTTTGTGGATACTTTTTGTAGTTTTTGTGGTATCACACTTGGGTTAAATAAATGAAATATATTTATTCAATAATGTTCTTTGAAAACATTTTCTTGGTATTTACTCATTTTTAAACTTTAAATGTGAAAAACTTAGCCTCAACCAAAATATCAGTATATATAAAATCAGACATTTGATGTGTCATATATGTGGGTGTATAAAATTTACAATAGGAAAAAATTAAATTAAGGTAAAATAAAGTTTATCTGCCTACATGATCTCATGTGCTATTAACTCTACTTACACCAAAGTTTGTGAAAGCAGTATTCAGTTAACCACATGTCTATAAAGAACACAGCATTCTGTGCCAAGGCAGAGATAATGATACCCAAATGTTGAATCAACTTAGTCTGGAAGTATTCTGCCTTGCATAGTAGCCTCCCTACTGAAGGCACAGCACACATGGGATCATTGATCCCTGGAGCAGGAAGACCTTCATGATTATTTAGCC
Source organism: Nycticebus coucang (assembly GCF_027406575.1). Classification (NCBI taxonomy): domain Eukaryota; kingdom Metazoa; phylum Chordata; class Mammalia; order Primates; family Lorisidae; genus Nycticebus; species Nycticebus coucang. The sequence goes on along the minus strand of NC_069792.1, from coordinate 26,845,489 downwards.
TAAATCCCCAGTTTACATGGATAGAAGTAGAGCTGCAAGAGAGAGTCGCGTGACTTCCGCTGCCCTGCAGCTGATAGGAAGAGCTCCTGGAAACCAGCTCTCCTGGATCCCATTACTGTGCCTGTCACAGTCTTAATGCTTATTTTTGTGTAACAAAAAATCATGAGGCATTGAAACAAAACTGTAAAAATGCCAATCTTTACACCAATAAACATGCAAAATTTATGTTATGGTTAAAGTAATAAAATAAACACAATAAATAGTTTGAATAAAAAAATACAAAAGTAATCTATGTGATGATGTCCCAAGATTATGGCATAAATGTATAAATTATTTTTCTAAAATAGAAACTCTTTAGTGATCAGCACAGCTGTACTGTAAGAGTACATAAAGGGCACCAGGACCAGAGTGAAAGTAGCAATGTGCCAGTGAAGTCTGGGAATCAGGGAAACCGGGGGAGCAATACAGGGTCCAGGGACAGGGAAGGTAATAACTAAAGTGAGCCTGACCAGGCTTAACTTGCAGAGGCAGTAGATTCATGGTTGTGGAATGACATTAAAAAATTAAAAAGTGAGAAAACAAATTAAAGAATGTAGAATTGTGGGGAGCAAACATCAGGTGGAATGGCATATCACTGGTTGCACATTGGTTTAAGGTGGCTTGTCAGAAGCCTGGAGTGCTAATAAGTGTCCTCTATCACTGACAGAATAGTTAGTACCTTGATTTAGAGACTGTCTCTTTTATTCTGCATCTGTTTTATTCTATTAACTATTTCCTAGGATTCTTGCTCAACCTACCTTTCCTAGAGCTGTTTAATTAAAACAGCAATTAAAAACAACAATAAACAACAACCAAAAACTTTAACCCAATAGTTTAAAGTTTTCACAATTACATTTTTTCCCCCCAGTGCCTGGTATATATGTTGCAAAAGTGATAAAACAGTGTTTTATCTTGTTATTCAGCCTTGGAACTACATTGAATATTTGTTGATTTGTTCTGGAGTAAGGTTATTACTGCTAGCCAGTTATTGTTACCAAACTAATAATAATCACAAAGATAATAAGAAATCCTCACATTTATGAAGGGTTATTATGCAGTTTGCAGAAAAAATTATGTTAACTTTTTCATTAAAATTAGCACTACTACCTATTCATCCATGCATGCATTCAACAACAGGGAGTTAGTTTGCTTTCTATGTAGCAAATATTGTTACAAAAATTCAAGATGCAAAGGAAAAAAAAGAAACAAAGTTCTTGCCCTCATGAAGGTTACGATATTATAGTGGGGGGCAGAAATCATTAAAAACAATCTTACTTATAGCCATAAATTATGTATTTATATCAAAATAGTGATAAGTGCTTTGTAGAAAAGCATCAATGCAATGAAAGAATAAAATACAGGACGGATCTGGGATGCAGTAGATGAAAAGATGAACAGAATCTCAGGAATTGTAATTTATTCTGACACAAAAAAGAATTAAAAGGAGTTACCTAAAGAGAAAAATTGAGAGTTCAGGGATAGAAAATCAAGAAATTTGAATGGGAAGTTCATGTAAAGTGGAAAAATAGAAAAGAATGTTCAAAAGTTTTTCATTGGGTAAGAGCATAGGGATTTGAGAAGTCCTTAAGAAAAATTGGTGTGTACAAATAGCAGAGTGAAAGAGGAAGAAAATAATATTATGCAGAATAAAAATATCCATGTGATACTGTGTTGTGTGTCGAGGGGACCCCAACCTGGGAGAGTGGCCAGGAAAGGAGAAACCACTGAGGAAGGAAAGAGAAACTTACACCGAACTTAGTGTATAAGACTGGGAAGCTGAGAACCATGTCCTGTTTCCCAGAATCTTTTATTGGGTACCTAATGGAGTACACATGCCAGGATGCACAGCAGTCAGTAGTCAGCTGTTAAGGTGAAGAATGAGAGACGGGAGATTACCGTCCCCAGGAAAGTTGGGTAAAGGATAACAGGGACATAGGGTAATGGAACATCTGAGGAGGCCAGATGATGGTGCAAGCAGGACGGAGAGAGGGGGGCGAGAAAGTCTCATCTCCTTAGACAGACATCTCAGCTTCTCTAGCCTAAACTACTAGTTGATGGTCTCAGCAGCCTTCACTGCTGATTCCCCCATGCAGCGATAGTCACATAGACATTCCCCTTACTGGGCACATTACCCTGAGTTGGAAGGACTGTGAGGAATTCAGCCTGTCTACTTCCCATAATATTGCCCAAAGCAATCCACAGATTCAAGGAAATTCCCATCCAAATTCTCTAATTCTAATTTTCTTAGCTCTAGAATAAACAAAGCTAAGGTTCATATGGAACAAAAAAAAAAAAAAAAGAAGAAGAAGAAGAGCCAGAATAGCCAAAACAATCCTAAGCAAAAATAACAAATTTGGAGGCATAACGTTACCTGACTTCAAGTTATACTGCCAAGGTATAGTAACCAAAACGGCATGGTACTAGTACAAACATGGATACATATAGCACGGAGCAGAATAGAGACAGAAAAGAAAGCCATCTAGCCACAAGAAACTGATGTTCAACAAATCAGACAAAAACACACATTGGGGAAAGGACTCCCTGTTTAATAAATGGTGTTGGGGAAATAGAAAGAAATTTCCAAAAAAAAGAAAAGAAAAGAAAAAGAATCTGGATTCCTGTCTCTCACCATACACACAAATTAACTCAAGATGGAGCAAAGACTTAAATGTAAGACCTGAAACCATGAAAAGTTTAGAATCAGATCTAGGAAAAATTCCTCTAGACATTGATCTAGGCAAATAATTTATGACAAAGAACCCAACAGCAAATACAACAAAAACAAAAATTAATAAATGAGACTCAACTAAACTAAAATGCTTCTTCTCAGCAGAAAGAAATATTCAAAAGCAAATGGACAACCTACAGAATGGGGGAAAATATTCTTAAACTTGACACTTGCTAGAAGATTTATCCAGAATCTACTAGAAACTCAAACAAATTAGCAAGGAAAAACAAACAACCCAATTTAAAAGTTAACAAAACACATACTTTTTTTTTTTTTTAAAGATATACAGATGGTCAACAATCATAAGAAAAAGTGCTCAACATCAATAATCATCAGAGAATGAAAATCAGAACTATAAGGAGATACCACCTTGACCCAATCAGAATGGCCATTACTAAAAAGTCAAAGAACAATGAAGGTTGCTATGGATGTGATGAAAAGGGAACACTTATATCTTGTTGGTGGGAATATAAAATAGTACAACTTCTATGGAAAATGATTTGGAAATTTCTCAAAGAACTGAAAGAACTACTGTTTCATCCAGAAGTTATTTTATCTGCAAAAAACTTACACTCATATGTTTACTGCATATGATTCACAATTGAAAAGACATGGAATCAACCTACATGCTCATTGATTGATAAGTGAATAAACATACACACACACACACACACACACACACACACCATGGAATACTACTCTGCTGTCAATGCTGTCACCAAGGAAGCAGGCAGGACGATGGATTGTAAGCTCCACACTTGCAGGAGGTGGGCCTCCCATGCCTGTGGGGAAAAGGCCCCACCCAACCTCTGCTGCTGCTATTTATTGAGAACAAGCTTCCCTCCCCCAAGCCCGATCCCCACGCTGATCAATTTCCAACTGCCAACTGTCCATTCTGTTCCTTAATGTTTAGAGATTGCTGGTATGTTTCATAAAACTGCCACTTTGTCCCTGCAAGCCCACTGTCCCAGTTCCTACACATCTTGCTGCATACTTTGCTACATAGGTTGTTACATAGATCACTGCATATGTTGTTACTCAAGCTGCTACATATCTTATTACATAGGCTGCTATCTCTATTTCAGTCTCTCATCTTCTCATATATGAGTATGTCCATGAATGATTAGAAATTGATGGAGAAACGCTGTGGCTTACTGAATTTCAGTCTTGGAAATCAAAAAAGACAAATTATTTCCCTTGAATATACTAAAAATAAAAAAATTAAAAGGTGATGTCAGAAAAAAAAAGAATGTTCTTATTTTAACTGGGGAAAGAATAAAGCACGTCTTTGTAATCTCTGAGGTACAGAAGCCTCACTGAATCTCTGTGCTCTTCCACGTATGCCCAACAAAGCAGACAAATTCAGAAACAGCCAACAAATATGACTTGGATATGAACAGTACTGTTTTATAGTTATCATTAAATAAATATAGGATCTTTGATTAATCAAAGATTAATTGTCCAGAATTGGTTCTTATTATTCACACTGTGAAGTGACTAGCAATCTGGTGAATTATACTGAAAGATAAAAGATATTTGAAGGCCATCAGATATTAACTCTTTATTAATTTTGCAAAAAATGCCTGGTTAGTTAAATATTTTAAGTATACTTATAAGTTTAAAAGTCAATTACTTTACTGAACCCCCCCCCCAAAATTAGCAACTATTATTTCATTTACTAAATCACATAATGTGCTTTTTTCTTATGAGAATTTCTACCCATCTTAGAACCATACATAGATATTTACCTCCAGACAGACTATTTTTTCAACACAGGGTTTCAACAGGAGTTTGGGGTATTGATATTATAACAGAAAGGTGACTTGTTAGGTGACTTAGACATTTTTAAGAGCTTAGTCAACATTGTCATCCTACCTGTTGGTTTGCCCAGTTAAGCAACTTGTATCTGTAGGATCCCCACTCTGGACAGGATATGCTACTGGAATTTCAGGTTCTTGGTCTCCAAGGACCACAGGATCAGTGGTAAGTCAGGATTTATTTACAGAAACCAAAAATTACAACTACAAAAACCAAACCTCCTGGCAGAGAGAACCCAGGAGGGGAACAAGCTCTCCTGCTTCCTCTTCGGGGTCCCACTTCGCTTGGCTCAGGAGTTTACATAGTGGCAGGGGGGTTGTTCTCCTAGGGTGTGGGTCTTGTCAGTTACAGTTAGCTGTCCAATGAACTCTCAGGCCTTAGAAACTGACAGGAAATCCACCAGTCAGAAGTGCCTGTGCTATCTCCATCCATGAAATTGACCAGCCAGAAGTGCACGTGGAGGAGACAGCAAGGCACCTGTCCCCCTGGCAGGTGTCCCGCCATTCCAGCAAGCTGGTTCCTCCATCTGCAGGAGCATCAACACCTCCAGGGCTAAGGCAGCAGGTCATGGTGCTGCCTCGTCCTGCATCAGATAGACTATCAATTGCACTCAGTACAGCAAAAAAGAAGCTGAAGCCCAAATGGCTTTCTTATTAACATCCACCTATCCAACCATTACGAAGTTGTTCAGGTGCAGCTATCACACCTGGAAGATAAACCAACACCAAGGAGGTGATGGAAACCACTGACAAGTCTTAGCTGATAACCAGGATTGGAATTTTGTAAAAATATTGTTGATGGGAAGTTCCAAAAGCATGAATTATTTCCCTCAGAAAAGTGTAAATAAATGTCAGGGATGATATAATGGCAGATATTTTAATTGGCAAGTGCCATTTTGGAAAGAATTCCTGTTTATTCTGAAGGGCAATCAAATTCATCAAAATGCTGTTGTTGGTGTAAATGCAAAAGCACAGGGTTTTTTAAGCATGTTGGTCTCTCCTGTGTCCTTACTCTACAAAGGAAAGAAAATAAACATTGATATTAATTTTTTCAAGTATAGTATTATAATTAATTGTATACATATGTGTATATTATATGTATGTATGTGTATAAACATAGAATATACAATTATAATTAATTCTAATGAATTAAATTCATTCATTCAATTTATTTTTATATTTTTAGGTAAGCTGACACATTTTCTAAGAACTGCTACTTTAAACATTTTTTGTATTCTTAAATAGAACGGAAACTCCATGAATGACCCCTCCCTACTTTGACCACCTCCTGAAGGTGACCTAATTTTCATAGACCAGACGTGCACCACACGCACATGCCAGTACAGTGGACCTAGTCCCTCATGTTGACCACCTCCTCATGTTGACCAGTTTATTACGGTCTGTTTGGGTGGTCAACATAGAGAGGTTCTACCATAATTTAAAGTGTATTGGCTTTCAATGGAGGAATATTTTAAAATTTTATTCTTCCTATTCTCCTGACACATCCAGTCATATTTCTCATATGGAACTGTCTCATCACTTCTCTGCTTGTGCAAAATTAATTACATCACTGATGAAATGCATTTGCTTTCACAATAAGTGATATTCTAGAACTTCTTGAATAATGAAGAAAAATTTAACTATCCCACCAATATTCATAAATCCAGGTATTTGATAGATAAATCCCATTGAAGAGGTTGTAAAGAATTAAGACTAAATTCCCTGACTAGCCAAACAATGTGAGTGATTTGATCTAACCGTTTTGAGATCCTATTTAACATTTTATTTCAGAGAGGGGAAATTATCAGAATTTTAGTGATACGTCCTCTTTCTATCAGGTTAGATAATGAAAATAAATTCATCATCACTGGCATACCTAGAGTTCCTCATGTAGGAAAAAAAAATGGGTTGATGTTCATTTACTAGCTGTAAAATGCACTGTAATTTCCCTATTTTTTTCTTCTGTTTGAAACATACTCTATGCTTGGGACCCCTCGCCTCCACATCCTCCAATACCCACGCATAGACACTTCTCTAACCATTATGTCAAAATGCCATTATCTCTAGGTGACTGTAGTTCATTCTAGAACAGTGGTTCTCGACCTTCCTAATGCTGTGGTCCTTTAATACAATTCCTGTAGGTCGCGACCCACAGGTTGAGAACTGCTGTTCTAGAACATTAGATCCTTGCGGATAATACCTTGAACTATTTTTACAAGAAAAGATGTCTTTGAACATAATTCAAAGGGTTGATTACTTAATAACAACAATGACAAAACATTTATTTGAGATTGATCTAATAGTAATTTAGATAAAATTACATTAATATTTACTCAGCAGCTAATCAAACATAACACAACTCTCTATTCCATATATTATGCAATCTACAGTTATAATAATGATACCTGAATTTGAGTTCAAAACTATTTGCCAGCCTTGGAAGCTACATTCATACTCATTCAGGATATTCTGTTGTCCTTGTTGGATATTCAAACCACAGGTTATTTATACTACTGAGGACCTGTTATGTGTCAAATTATAACAGGTACCCAATATACATATTAACCATTTATTTCTTTTTTATGCTTTTTATTAATAGACTTCATAACAGTTTTAGATTTACATAATACTTTAGCAGGTAGTATAGAGTTCCCTTATTGTCCTTACACAGTTCTTTCCATTACTAGCATATTATGTAATGTGCTTCATCTGTTGTAATTAGTGAACTCAAACTGATACATTATTATCAACTAAATTCATAGCTTCATTCTATTTCTTCTTTTTTTTTTCTTTTATAATCTCATCCAGGATACTATGTTACACTTATAAGTCATTTCCCCTTAGATTCCTCTTAAAAGGTGACATTATCTGACTTTCCTTGTAATTAAAGACATGGGCAATTTTGAGGAGTACTGTTCAAATATACAGGATATCCCAAAAGTTGCCCCTAAAATCACCATACACAGGAAAATGGGAAATTGTAGCTAAATGTAACTTTATTTACAAAATATTCATACAAAATTTTACAAAAGGTGGCCAACATGTAGAAAAAAATACATATATACATATTTTAAATATATAATAATATATTTTAAATATAGTATATATATTTTATATAGTATAGTATACATAGTATATTCACAGCAACCTCAAACTCTTGGACTTAAGTGATTCTTTTGCCTCAACCTCCCACGTAACTGACTACAGGCACCCGCCACAATGCCCGGCTATATATTTTTGTTGTTGTTGTTGTTGTTGCAATTGTCATTGTTGTTTTAGCTGGCCCTGGCCAGGTTTGAGCCTGCCATCCTCAGTGTATGTGACCAGCGCCCTAACCACTGAGCTACAAGTGCTGCCAGAAAATATTTTGTAAATATTTTATTACAATTTTTTAATGAATGTTTTGTAAATAAAGGTACATTTAGCTACAATTTCCCATTTTCCCTCTGTATAACTACTTTAGGGATGATTTTTGGGACATGCTGTGTTGTAAGATGCCTCCATGTTGGACATTGTCTGATGTCTGTCTCATGATTAGACTGGAGTTATGGGATTTTAGAGGAAGATCACTGAGATAAAGTGCCATTTTCATCACATCATTTCAAGGACACATGCTATCAATATGATCTGTGATATCCTTATTGCTATGGATTACCTGGCAGAGGTATTGTTTGTAAGACTTCTTCACTCTGAAGTTACTCTTCCCGCATCCTCTGCCCTTTCTGCACCGTGCTCTTTGGAAGGAAGAGCATTATGCCCAGCCCACATGAAAAGAATAGGGAGCTATGCCCTCTCTCTCTTTGGTAGAATATCTATGTAATTTATTTGTGGAATTCCCCCACGTAGAAGATTGGTCTCTTCTCCTCCATTTATTAATATTCAATAATTTATATCAGTGTGGGCCCATAAATATTTATTTTATACTTTTGGTTATAACCAAATCCAATTTTGTGTGTTTTGTTGTTCTGGTTGTTCCAGCTTTGGCCACTGGAAGCTCTTTCAATTAGCTTCTGTGCCTCAGACGTATCTTATGCTCTGTGTGTGTGAGTGTTGAGCACTTCCTTAATTTCTTAACTTCTGGCACTACAAAGTTCATTTTCTATATTTCTTGCCCCAGTTTTTAAATCAGCCATTTCTTCAGGGAAGCCTAATTTCTTTTCATGGACAATGGTATTAAAAAATCTAGAATTGAGGACCACATGTGTTTGTTGCTTACAAGGAGTCACTCTTGAAGATCCTCTCAGCTAACAAAGCAAAGCAATGTATGATACCAACCGTGGATTAACATATACAAGGACCCAGCAGTATTTCCACAGGTAGCCGTCTATATCCATCTCAATAAAAATATAGCTTCTTACTGATACCTTCCATTCTAGCCTGTCACCACACGTAGACCATTCTGACCTCATCTTTGTGCTTATCTGTAAATTTCCACCCCAACAATAAGAAACTTGGCTCACATAGATGTAATCTATTTTTATCTAATGGTTCCATCCCAATATCTACATATAGCAGTGTAAAAATTATACCCCCATAGAAAATGCCTTCAGAGTATGGTGCTTACATGAAGTTATTTATAATATTATTTTGGTCAGCATCTTTTCTTTCATTCACTTCATTGAGGTTGTTTCAAACATTTTTAATACAGTTCTATTCTCTTGACACAATATGAATTTTTCTTGAAGTTCTATTATTTCCTAAATGACACTTTTAATGCATACATTAATGTTCAGCATTGATATAACATTGTATGGATTTGACAAATATCATGCATCTACCATTTTTATATGCTAAAAGATAACTTCATGATCCTAAAACTCACCTGTGCTTCCCCTTCTCCTGCTCCCCCTTTCCTCCCTCTGAGTCCCTAGCACCACCTACCTTTTTACTATCTCTATAGTTTGGGTCATTCCCCACATGCCATATAATCGGATCATACAGTACGTGGCTTCTATCCCTTAGCAACATGCAGTGACAATTCCTCCATGTCTTCTAAAGGCTTGGTAGGTAGCTCATTTATTTTTATCTCTGAATAATTTTCATTGTATTGATGTATCACATTTGATTATTCATTTGCAGGTGAAAAATATCTTGGTTGCTTCTTGTTGTTGGTGGTTGTGAAAAAAGCTGTTATAAACATTTGTGTTCAAGTTTTGGGGTGAACATAAGTTTTCACCTCAATTTGGTAAACACCGAGGGGTGCTCTTGCTGGATCAAAAGGTAAGACTATGTGTAGCCTTATGAAAAACCTTTCTTCAAAAGTAGCTGTAATATTTTGCATCCCCAACTGCAACAAGTAAGAGCTCCTCTCTCCGTATACCTTCACCAAAGTTAGGTATTGTCAGTGTTTTGAATTTTAGTTATGGTAATAGGTGTGTAATGGTATCTTATTATTGCTTTAATTACCTAATAATAAATGATGCTGAATAGCATTTCATGTAGTTATTTGCTATCTTTATATCTTCTTCAGTGAGCTGCTTAATATTATCTTTTGTTCTTTTTTTAATGTGGTTGTTTGTTTTCTTTGTTGAGTTTTAAAAAGTATTTTTAATTTATAAATATGTCTTTTTAAACCAGGTATGTGTTTTAGAAATATTTTTCCTAGTCCGTGGCTTATCTTTTCAATCTTTTAGCAGTATCTTTACAGAGCAAGCTTTAAATTTAACCAAGTTCACTATACTAGTAGGAATATTTTCTTTTATGGGTCATGCAAATCATTTAGTTTGAAAAGCACTCTTATGGGGCACTTTTTTTTTTTGTATATTTTATTGCTGAAGAAACATGCTCAGATCTGTTAAATAACTAGTCTTATTTCATCCAGCTGTTAAATACTAGAACTGAGGTTTAAATTAAACTTTTATGACTCCACACTTTGTATTATTTATTGTCTTCCTGTTTTCCTTCCTGCTAAAAGATTTAAATATTCTATGTGATGGACTCAATGCCCAATTTTATTAGTATATTACACTGTATGTATAGGGTAGTCAAAAGCCTGGACATTTGAATGTGACAGGTTATTTTCTCATCTTGAATATATAGAGATTGTTTTTAAAGCATTTTTAGAATTGTAATGAAAAGTAAAAGAAGTTTAACTATATGTAACAGGTGGCAAGATATAGTCACAAATTAATTTAATTAAGTTGTAATTATCATCATCTTGCTTATTATCATTTCATGACATTGTCACTATTACTACAAATATCTGATACATTAAAAGTTTACTGCTGGGCGGCGCCTGTGGCTCAGTCGGTAAGGCGCCGGCCCCATATACCGAGGTGGTGGGTTCAAACCCGGCCCCGGCTGAACTGCAAACCAAAAAATAGCTGGGCGTTGTGGCGGGCGCCTGTAGTCCCAGCTGCTTGGGAGGCTGAGGCAAGAGAATCGCTTCAGCCCAGGAGTTGGAGGTTGCTGTGAGCTGTGTGATGCCATGGCACTCTACCGAGGGTGATAAAGTGAGACTGTCTCTACAAAAAAAAAAGTTTACTGCTTCTTTTTTTTTTTGTAGCAACAGAGCCTCACTTTACTGCCCTCGGTAGAGTGCCGTGGCATCACACGGCTCACAGCAACCTCCAGCTCTTGGGCTTATGTGATTGATTCTCTTGCCTCAGCCTCCCGAGCAGCTGGGACTACAGGAGCCCGCCACAACGCCCAGCTATAAAAGTTTACTGCTTCTTATATGTGGGATTTAGGTGCTTTCTATATTTTGTTAAGTAAAAAAAGAATGCATTTCTGTAAACTTTTGAGTTTTGGTTTGGGTTTTTGAATTAATTTTCTTTTCTGACCTTTTTTTTTTTTTTTTTTTGCAGTTTTTGGCTGGGGGGCTGGCTTTGAACCCAACACCTCCAGCTTATGGGGCCGGTGCCCTACTCCTTTGAGCCCTTTTCTGACATGTTTTTGTTTTTTTTTTTAACCATCATGAGCTTTACCTCCTCTTCTGCTGATACTTTTATCACTAATTTCTCTTTGATAATGTTCACTTCTGTCCTGTAAGCTAAACTATTTCAGAATTTTCTGGTTATGAGTATGTCTCATGTATTAGGCTGTGGAGGTCGTTTTCCTCATTAGAAAATAGCCTGTTTTGACAGAGATGACAAACTTTAAGAAGGAACATCTGGAAGACCTTCATTTCTGGAAAAAAAACAAAACAAAATACTATTACTGTCTTTGTAGTCTGTAATGTCTCCCTTACTTGGGCATACTCTGTTGTTACCAAGGCATACTGTATAAAATGTAATTTACTTCCAAGGCACAGGGCACTGGAGCTGTGGCCTTGGCAACAAAAATTCCATGAATGTGGTTTCACTATTTAGCCCCATTGCAGCCACTAGTCTCATCTCTTTCTTTAAACTTTTACATGCAAAAGCTATTTTATCCAAAGCATGAAATTCATGTTGACCTCTTTGCATGGATTTGCTTCTATTTTGGTGCTCTGCACCTTTAGTCCTAGTGACTAAGTGATAGGGAAATCCATGAGACAGGGAACAGCGCCCATTTTGTTTTCCATTGTTCCACTAGGCTCTTAAAAATGTTTTATAAATGAACAAATAAAGTGACACTGGGAGTAAAGAGATAATGTTTTGACTTGGTAATGTGTGCGGTGAATACTTGCTAAGTAGAAATGATGTATGCTCCTGATAATCTTGTTTTATTGTCCATGTTGGTTTGTGAGTATTCCCACTGCAGCTTTTTGTAGTTCAAGTCATTTCTTTCTCCCTTTCCCTCCTTCTCTCTTTCCTTTGCTCCCTCCTTTCCTTCCTTCTGTTCTTCCTTTCTCTTTCCTTTCTTCGTTCTTTCCTTCCCTCTTCATTCCTCTTTTTCTTTTCTCTCTTCCCTCCCTTCCCTCTTTTTTCTCCTTTTTTAAATTTCTAAGTATTATGGGCTGTAAATGTTTTTGGGTGCATGGATCACTTTTGTAATGCCTAAGTCAGGGTTATAATTGTGCCTGTCACCCAGTGTTTCTTGTGTCTTTTAGGTAGGTTTCATCCATCCTCCCCCCAGTTCCCCCAGCACTCTTCTCTATGCACATGAGTGCTCATAGGTTAGTTCCAATTTAATCGTGAAAATGTGTGGTGTTTGCTTTTCCATTCTTGATGTAATTCACTTAGGAAAATGATCTCCAATTCTATCCAAATCATTGCAAGGGGAATTGCATCAACCTTTTTCATGGCTGAGTAGTACTCCATGGTATACATATACATTTTCTTAATACACTATGAATTGATGGACACTTGGGTTCATTCCACATCTTTGCAATTGTGAATTGTGCTACAATAAACATTCTAGTGCAGATATATTTTTGATAAAAATTACTTCTTTTTTTTTGAGTAAATACCCAGTGGTGCGATTGCTGGATCAAATGGTAGGTCCACTTTTATTTTTTTGAGAAATCTCCCTACTGTTTTCCACAGATGTTGTATTAATTTGAAGTGTATGAGTATTTCTTTCTCTCTGCATCCCTATCACCAACCCTCCCCAGTGCTCCTTCTTTGGGGGCTCCATGAGAGCAGGGCACATGCTGAAGTGGAAGGACATCCAACCTGCTTGAGCACACCAGAGGCGCCCTTCTCACTGGCACGGTCAGGGATGGATCTTCAGGGCCCCAGGTACTGGCCTACAGGACTCATAGTGTTGCTCGGGGACATGAAGGGGAGATTTGTGAACTAATCTTGAGAGGTAAGGGGGTACTCATGGGCAGAACTGAAAGGGAGTGCAGTGTGGGTCCCAGCTGAAGCATACTCACAGCACCACTCTCCCCATAGGAAGGCCGCGGTCTCAGCCCAGGCCCAGATCCTGGGACGGATCTTCCAGCCCACAGAGTAATTACGGGAGAGTCTGAGCTACTGCCTGCTAGCCGATGCCACCGGGAGACTGCAGAGGAGAGGAAAAGGGAGAAGAGGAAAACCCACTCCTGACAGCCACACTGTGAGTCTCAGATGGCCCTGTCTCCACAAGCTGACTTTCTGTTTGGGTGGGACCACGTCCACCCACCCTCGGCAACTTTCCTCAGAAGGGGAGAGCAGACCTTTAATCCCTGCCAAGCATGTACCTTGCCAGTCTCTGCAGAGTTGGAGAGTAGGTTCACCCAGCCCTGCAGGCCCAGCCACACACCCCACCTCTGTGTGGCAGAGAATAAGGCAGTGCTTTTCAGCCTTTTTTGTTTTTATCTCAAAGCACACTTGAACCTATAGTTAAACTTCTGTGGCACACTTAAATTACATTAAAAAAAAAAAAAGGAGTAAAGGCCAGGGTGGCTCATGCCTGTAGTCCTAGAGCTCTGGGAGGCCCAGGCGGGTGGATTGTTTGAACTCAGGAGTTCGAGACCAGCCTGAGCAAGAGCGAGACCCTGTCTCTAAAATTAGCCGGGCATTGTGGTAGGTACCTGTAGTCCCAGCTACTCCAGAGGCTGAGGCAAGAGGATCGTTTGAGCCCAGGAGTTTGAGGTTGCTGTGAGGTATGACGTCCTGGCACTCTACCAAGGGCGACAAACTGAGACCCTATCTCAAAAAAAAAAAAAAATATATCGTGCTTTGAACTTCTTTTGAAAATAATTTAATTAATGATCTTGTAAAATTTTTCACTGGACAGCTAAGATCTCACAGCACACCAGTGTACTGTGGCATACCAATTGACAAATCACTGGAATAAGGACTCACCAGGAAGATCCAGGGCCCCACCCTCCACCTGGAGCTTTCCAAGCCCCCAGTCTCCCGAGGAAGAGAGCAGTGCCAGTCTCAGGTTTTAACAACAGCACTGCTCTGTCCTTCTGGCAAGTGCCTCCGTTTAATAGGCAGGTGAATTCTCTTCCTTCCTTCCTCCCTCCCTCCCTTCCTTCCTTCTTTTTTTCCTTCCTTCCTTCTTTTCTTTTTTCTTTTCTTTTCTTTCTCTTCACTTCTTTTACTTTCTCTTTACTTTTTTTTTATTTCTCTCTTCGCTCCCCACTTCCTTCCTCCCTGCCTTCCTTCCTTCCTCTCTCATATCATTTTTTCATCCCTCTCTTTCTCCACTTTCTACTGTCTTTTCGACACAAACCAAGTAGTAAATACAAATCAATTGTCACACTGGATTACAAAGATACAAGTAACGTGATAGAAAGATATCTCAAGCCAGAGGCACAGTGAGCGCCACACCCAATTTGCTGATCCAAACAAACTGGGAGATAATGTATTTTGTTGTTTTCAACTGCTAATTTTTGAGTTAATTGGCAACACACCTATGGATAACTAGTACTCTGTTTTTCTTGATGTTTCCTAGAACATGGCAACCTTTCTCATTTACATATTTAGGATTTTATTGTCCAGTAAGAAAAATTTAGTTCAATTATACCTTTATTATTTTTGCTAATAAAACAGTTAAATTTTTTTCCTAAGCATACCTATTTCTTATATTTTCCTGTTATCATGAAGATTCTCAGATTTGTATAACATTTCCATGATTGTATTTTATTTTTTAGAACTCAGATGTGTGGATTTTTCCCATTTTGTATAACACTTTTATTTTATTACTCCCAAACTATATTTTTTAATCTATTTTATTATTTTGAGTTTATTACCCTATATCCACTCCTATCCACCTTGCCCCATAGACATCTATTAAAACATTTATTTAGATTTGGGTTTATCTTTGTAAATTATATTGTTTGGCTGAGCGTTTGAATGTATGGTAGTACAGCTGTGATGTAATTTGTATTCTCTGATTTCACATCCAACTCCATGTTTCTGGGAGGCATTATGTCACTATGTATGAGACTAGTTCATTAACTCTGCTAAAGACTATTCTGTTATATGCACATACTATGGAAATTCTATATTTCACTTGGTCATCCAAGTGATCTCCAACTCTTGTTACCAAATCCAGTGCTATAATCTCTGTATGGACCTATGTGAGCATTTTGGTGGCTATATTCCTATGGTAGGTTTAGCTAGGCTTAGGATGTAAATACACCTATTTTCATTAAATACTGCCAGACTACCCTCCAATATGTCTGAACCAGTTGATAGTTCCACCAACGGATTTTGAGGTTTCTTATTTCTCTAACTTCTCAGACGATTTTTCTTTACATCAGTTGTATGAAAATTATTTTTCTTCACATCCATTGTGTGAAAATTATGGTTTCATGAGGTCCCTCTCCCAACCATCCTTTCTCTGGTGAGTAAAAAGTTATTTCCTTCTTTATTTATAAGAAAATCATTTATTTGGCATCTATCTACTTACTTTAACCATTTTTAAAAAATTAGGTTTCCTGTATTCTTGACCACCTGAAGAAATTCCTTGGATATATTAGATATTAATTTTTGTATATTTTACAATTTTTTGGTAAAAATATTATTTCTTTTTTCTTATTTTTAACTGCTTATAGCATGCAAGTTTTTGAATTAAAGTTGTTAATTTTGAGAATGTTGAATTGATTAATTAAACTCTATTGATTAAAATATTTTTTATACTATGGTTAAAAAGATATTTTTCTTCATTTATATTAGATATGGAAGTCTTTAATTTACTTAGAATCGATTTTTTACATTTTGCAATGTATAGATAATGTTGATTTCTCCATATAAACAATAAGCCAATCTTTCCAATACCATCTAGAACTAAATAATTCTTATATTTCCTCTTAATTTGTTATGTGATGTCTATCTAATATTCTTTGTCAACACAAATACCCTTATTATTTTAAATTTTAAATATCTTAATATCTAGTAGGGTAAATTTGTCTTTTATTAATTTAAAACATTTCCTTAGCTACTGATAAAATTTTATTCTTCTATATAGATTTTTAAATTTAGTTTAATTTTTAGAAAAGTTCTCACTGTGTTACCCCAGCTAGAGAGCAGTGGCTCCAACATAGCTCACTGAAAGCTCAAACTCCTGGGCTCAAATAATTCTCATGCCTCAGCTTCCCAAGTAGCTGTTACTACACGTGTGTGCCACTGTGGCCTATTAAGTTTTCTATTTTTTGCAAAGATGGGGTCTCACCATGATGCTTAGGCTAGTCTGGAAATTTTGGTCTCAATAGATCCTCCTATGTTGGCCTCTCAAAGTGCTAGGATTACAGGCATAAGTCACTAGATTGAGCCCTATATGAATTTTAGAATTAGTTTGTCAATTAATAAGAATCTTTCTGGTGTTTGCGTTGTTATTTAATTAATTTACAGATTAATTAGGGTGAATAGACATCACATTAAGTAATGTTTTGCCATTCATGAGCATCACGTCTCTTTTCATTTATTTAGGTCTGTTTTAATGTTCTTTAATAGTCTTAACATACTCATCATAAAGGACATCTATGTTCGTGGTTAGGTGAGTTTCTAGAGAATCTTATTAAATGCTATAATTTCTAGATAGTTAAGTTTTGTAGGTAAATCTTATATCAGACAACTTTGCTGAACTCTCCTATTTGTTTTATTAATTCATTGAGCCTTTTGGATTTTCTAAGTAGTGAGTTATATAAGAATAATTTGACTAATAATTCATATTTTATATCTTCTGTTACTAAGTAGGAGTTATATAATAATAATTTGGCTAATATTTCATATTTTATATATTCCGGTTTTACTTGGGTTTTTATATATTATTTCTGTTAATATTTTCTTATACCTATTTTAGTAAAGTATTAAACTTATTTATATTCTTGATCCATCTGTTGCAATACTTTTGCTTCAGGTCCTTTTTTTTGCTTGATTTGTTGTATCTCATTATTTTGCCTTGTAAGACTAGATTCTTTATGGGCTGTGGAATTATGTCCTAAAATAAATGTTTGAGGAAGTTAGAAGGCCACACATTAGTCTGGTGAGAACAGAAGGAAAGACTTGATGCCTTCGGTAGAGATGCTCAGGCACAACAAAATTCCAGCTCATCAGTCTTGTCCCTCCTCAGCTCACCTTCTGATCCCTGAGGAGCAGCAGCCCCTGAAGGGTTTGTCTCCTTTCAACTTGAACTGTTCAGAGGTGAAAGAGTGAAGGAGCAAATGTCCAAGAAATACGCTTACTTTCTGCAAATTCTCACCCTGGCATATTTTTGGCTTCCCTGATTTTAAATCTTTTGACAACACCCTAAGAGGTGTATATATCATAGATTGCTTCAGGAAGAAAGAAGAAAATCATTGGCATAAGACAAGAGTGTGGAAAGGAAAAGAGGAAAAGAAATCAAACTGCTTCTCCCCAGGTTATTTGCCCAGAACATTGTCAGCCACCTCTTGAGGTCTCTTGATTATATAAAGTCAGGGGACAGCTATCACATCACAGCTGGTATGAACAGCTTGTGTGCAGTTGTACCAGCACTCTGATCACTGCCCTTATCTCCCAAATATTGTTGTTCTGAGGAGCCATTTAGCAACTCAGATATTTCTTGTTTGTTGTTGTTGTTGCTGTTTCCTTGTTTCTATATTTCCCTCAGTAGCTTAACTAGGGTTCAGAGAAGGAACTAGAAGCCCATGCTATTCCACAATCTTGGCAGAACCCTAGGTCTCATTTTAATGCCATTTTTTAAGCCAGGTTTCTCTCTCTCTCTCTCTTTCTCTCAGTGCATCGGACCTCCAATACTATAGCTAAAGAATAGTCATAGTTTTCTTCATTGTCTTCGTTCTCTTTTTAGAGGCAATTGCCACAATTTTCTTAATCAAATGTAATATACTTGGTACAAGTTTTGGTGGATGACCTTGAGGAAATTCTCTCACATTTTCATGGATAATTTCAAAACTCTAAACAGGTTTTACATTTATATACTTTTTTCTTGTTTTGTTTGTATAGAATTAGGAGGTACATGTACAGATTGGTTACATGGATATACTATGTGATGAAGTCTGGGCTTTTTGTGTAACTCTTACCTGATCAGTGTACCTAGTATCCACTAGATAATTCCTAAGCCCATACCTCCCTGTAATCCTTCCAGATCTCCAATGCATATTATTCCATTCTTTATGTCCATGTGTACTCACTATTTAGCTGCTGTTTTTTATTTTATTTTATTTTATTATTAAATCATAGCTGTGTACATTAATGTGATCATGGGGCACTATACACTGGTTTTATAGACGATTTGACATATTTTCATCACACTGGTTAACATAGCCTTCCTGGCATTTGCTTAGTTATGGTGTTAAGACATTTATATTCTACATTTACTAAGTTTCACATGTACCCTTGTAAGATGCACTGTAGACTTTTTTTTTTAATACATCTTCTTTCTATGGCCCGCTAGACACCCTGACCTTTGACCCCGGCCACGAGCATGAGCACAAAGTCTTTAGCTGCTGTTTGTAAGTGAGAATATACACTATTTGGCTTTCTGTTTCTGCATTTTTTCACTAAAGATAACGACCTCCAGTTCCACCCATATTGTTGCAAAAAAGTGTTTTATGGAATTTTTTTCTTAATGTCTTTTCATGAAGAATTCCAGCAATAAATATTGTGGTGTTTAACTATTTTTCTATGTCTGGGCTAAGTTCTATTTTATTATGGATTTCTTTTCCCCCAATCTAGGAGATTAGGTTAGCTAATATTTTTGTTAGTATTGTTCTGTTTTCTGTAACATTTCACGAAGCGGGGATTATTTATTCTTTAACAATTTGTAACACTCACAAAAACTATCTTAACCTGGTATCTTTATTTCTTTGTTGCAATTTAGTTTATTTATGCTCCTACATGGTATTTATTCTTTTAATCACTTTTGAAATTTTATGTTTCTAGATATTTTAATTAGGTTTTTCAAATTTATTTCAGTGTGGTTGTGTACAAGATTGTTTTTATTACCATAATATACCTTTTCATATATATTTCACTCTTCATAGCTTCAGGTTCATATTTTAATTCTGCTTCTACCTTTTTAGTTTCACAAATCACAAAAAGTATTTTTTAACCTCACACTTTTTTCTCTTCTTGTTATCAAGTAATCTTTCATCTCTACCCATTCTCTTATTATGTCTTTCCACTTCTATTTCACTGAGTTTTCTTAAATCATGAAGAGAGGTTAAAATAGTTTTCTGAAATTATTATTATTTTTTGGTTCCTGTGGTGAATGATTTTCAGAGATTGCCTTTTAATTGGAAGCGTTTTCTTTCTACTGCTGTGCAATTTTGGTTGTTGCTATTATTTCCCCCATGTTCCCTCTTTATTACTATGAGAATTATCTTTTTGAATGAAAGTCTGCTTTCTCTGCTTAGCTCTTTAATGAATCACAGCTTTTTGCTAGCCTCTTTGTTAGTGAATTCCTAATTTATGAATTTAAAATGGTTGTTGGGCATTGTGGTGTTTTACATATTAGTATTCTTCAATGGGTAATTTAACAGACTTCTGAAGATTTACTTTTGTAAAACTAAGTAAGTTTACAAATGAGAGACATACATAGAAATTAAGTGATTCTCAGCCTGTCAGATGGGATAGAATGAAGAATGGCTATCCAGTTTGAAAAAATTATTTACTATTGTACTAATATTTTTTAAATGTTTGAAACAAAATGTTTATTATTTTTATTATTTAAACTTAAAACAAATCAGAATCTAACCGGTTTGAAAGAACCAGACAATTTGAGACGGGATATTTGGCTGCATCTGAGTACTATGCTCAGTTGTGCATCTCAGGGCACAAAGGACTAAACATTGATTATTCTTTGTCTAAGTTAATTTTATTTTCCTTACATGTTTTCTCTATGATTCAATTTATATTAATAAGTATTTACTGAGAATCGTCGTACAAGGTAATATGTTAAATGCTGCAGGTGATACAAAGGTGACTCAATAAAAATTCTTGCCCTTAGTTTGCTTAAAATACTCTAAGGAAAGTTAGACAAGCAGGGTTTAAGAGTATAATACCCTGATTCATCCTCCTGGGTTTGTTTCTTGACTCCAACCTTTACTAGCTGTGTGACCTTGAGCAAGATATTTGACATATTTGTGTCTCAGTGTCCCCATATGAATAATCATTTCAGAAGTATTATGAAGATTAAATGAGTAATCCAGGTGAAGCATTTTAAAGAGTTCTTAGTGCATAATGTATTATCTATAGTCTCTTATTTTTAGTATGATAAAATATTTGATAAAAATAGAATAAAAGTATTATACAAAAAATCCAAAGAGATCATTTTACTTAGATAATTTTGTCTAGATTTACATTTTGGAACAGCAGTAAGTCATTTGTGAATATTCTTTGTTTTCTGCTTTATACTGAAATGTGCATACAACTTAGTGATACATAGTTCTTTAAAGCATCAGGTTAGATAAACATTACTTACTCTGTTTTTTAAGAAACTAGCTTTGGGTAAAACTTATGCTTTTTCCTTTTGGTCTCTGAAATGTCTACTAAAAATTTTGTATTTTTGATCAGACATTTACACAATGGTTTAGACATAGGTACATTTTTCAGTTCTTAGAATAGTTGTGATGTGTTTAAGACCCATTCATTTATTATAAAAAGCTCAGTAGTTAATACAGTAAGACTTTTAACAGTTTCATTGAAGTTTATGCCCTCCATTTATCTCCCTAAAGCAACTTAAATTGACTTAGTTTCATCAAATAGAAAGTATTCTTATATATAATAAAGAGAAAAAGCCTCAATCATAATTTAATAGGCAGCCTACTAACTCTGAAAAAAGTTATTATGTTTAAACTCTGGGAAAAAAAGAAACTCAAATCCAACACAAAAAGCATGGTATTCTCTATTCCAAAGCCTGTGATGTAGCTTATATTAAATTGTTCACCAGTTGTGTAAAGACTTTTTTCTAAGACCAAAACTAAGTGCCCTGCTAAGAGAACCTTCCTAACTTGTATCAAAACTCAGTTTATATTCCCACAGATGTCTAACAAGCTCTGTATATGGTCTTGGATTATAGACAGAGAAAAATCAATAGCCCGCTGTCTCAAAGGCACCAATATAGATTATGAATCACAGCCAGGAAGTTGTCAGTGATTTCAGCTGCCAACAGCATTTCAGTAAAGATATTTGCTACCTCATATTCTTTTAATGTGACGCTTTCATATATGAAATAGAACAGGTCAATTTTGGACAAAAACATAAGAGAATTTTAAGTAGAGTAATGAGAGTGTACCAATAGCTGTGCTCTAGACTGAACTGATCAAATAAAAACTGCACCTTCTCTTCTCACCCCCATGCTGTGTGAGGCAAAGATCCACACACACCTTCTGTGCTGCTATGAGTTGTTTGTTTCCTCTCCACTTGACTGCATCTACATATACCTACAAATGCAATGGTTTGCATGGACTTGCTCAAACCCACCTAAGTCATCTTTCATGACTATAGTAAAGATAACTTACTCTTCTAGATGAGAAAAGTACAAAGCAACAAAAAAATCCTAGAGTTGAAACAAACTTCAAGTTCTGAAGTCCACTTCCTCCTGTTAACAGATGGTGAAACTGAGTCTCAGAAGCAATGCCCATGACTCAGCCAGATCAGTCAAGAAGGTGGGGTGAGAGACAAGGTCAGAACCTTCCCATGAATCACGTTGACTTAAGATCTGTCTCCAAAGTGCTGACAAAACACTGGACAATATCCCTTGACACAATTTAGTTCTCTGTAGCATATTCAAAATAAAATAGGTAAAGGGATTCTAAAAAATATTTTAAGAATTTTGAGCTTAAGAATAATGACATTAAGCATGCTATCCATATACAATCAAGCAGGAGGCATGGCAAAAATTCTGATCATTCCTCATATTTTTAAGTGAAAGCAGAAAAAAGTGTGAAGAAAAATTGAGCTTGTTAGACTAATGTTAAACTAATGAACCGACTTTGAAGAGGGAATATGTGAAATTAATTGTAGCTCTGTTGCATGCTTCTTAGCCTTTATGAACATCAATTTCTTCATTTATAAAATGGGCCTAAGAGTATCTTGATAAAAATGTCAAGAAGATTACTTTTAATATATGTGATTCATATAGTACAGTTCTTGGCATTTAGCATTTAGGAAACCAATGTCTAGTTGCTACTTTTATTACCATATGTGCTTCAGAAAAAAATAGGTGGCATTCTGAATCAAATATGCCAAAAAAGGATCAGTGAAGTGGAAAAAGTCAGAGATATAAACTGAGTTTTAATTGAAAAAATTACTTAGAAAATGAGACATAATAAAAATACGCTCTTTTGATGATTTGTGGAAGAATTAGGGAAGAGAACAATGTTCCAGTTTATCTTTTAAAGAAGAAAAGTTGATTCTGCGAATCAGAGTAATTCACTGTGGAAAAACTGTGAAGACCAAAGAATAAACAGCAATCAATCTAGTGACTTTCTAGATTACAACACATCTCTTCGTAAATAACATATCCCACAGACAGGTGACCTAGGCAAAGGGGTATAAAAGATATAACATTGATTTTTAAGAAGGCTTTTTGTTCTACCCCATGTGACATTCTGGTTAACAAGGACACTTCTGGAATATGTTCCTTTCTGTTCATAAATGGCTCCTAAACAGAACTTGAAGGCTGAAGTGATAGCTTAGGAGAAAAAGGCTATAAAGGAAGCTATTTTAAAAGTGTCTTTCCATATCAAACGGCCTAAGAGTTGTTCTACTTACTATTTCAGTAAACTAAAGAAATTGTGTGTTTAAACTAGATGAGAGAAAAGCTAAGAGACAACTGAATTATTGTCTATAGTATTAGGTATTGTTTCTGGAGAGTAATACACTGTTACCTTCATACAGGTCTAACATTAAATTGTTGGCCCCATGAGGGCGAGGACACTTGCTTCCCTGATCATGTCTGAAGGTTTGTGCTTCAGCAGTGTTCAGGAATAAATAAAATAGTAAGACACTTAACATCCACTGGCTTTGGCTTCCTTTCAATTCAGAGGTTTCCTCCTGTGTTGCTCCTGACATATGCTCTGTGCTCCCAGAGGATGGGCACCCCACACTCATCCTCCCTCTGCAGGCACAGCCCACAGCACCCGCTGCTCCTGAAGGATTTTTCTCTGTTTATCCAATGAACAAGGAACAATGAACTCATGCCATCCATGGGCCTGGAATTACTCCTTATTAAATAAGGTCAGACATCCAGCCTTGAGGTGTCCCTTTTGGCTTTTAAGTTAGCCCTTCCCTGGGTATAACATTTCTGCCCTGGGCTACCTGTGAGGGTTAATTTTATTTCTCAACTTGACTGGACTAACCCAAGAAATGCTCAGCAAGCTGGTATGACATTATGTCTGAATGCATCTGTGAGAGTCTTTTTGGAAGAGATGAGCATTTGAATTAGTAGACACTATAAAAGGTCTGTCCTTGTCAATGTGGGTGGACATCATCCAGTCCTTTGAGGGCCAAATAAAACAAAAATGTGCAGGAAGGATGAATTTACTGTTGGCTAGACTGGGGCATCCATCTTTTGCCTTAAAACATCAGTACTTCTGATTCTCAGGCCTTTAGACTTAGACTGCGACTTACACCATTGACACCCAGTTCTTGGGGCTTCATACTCCGACTGGAAATACATGCTGGGCCTTCTGGGCCTCTAGCCTGCAGATGGCAGATTGCAGGATTTCTTGGTCTCCATAGCTTCATAGATCTCTTTTCTATATATCTTTACATATCCTATTGGTTCTGTTTCTTTGGAGAACTCCAAAATTACTATGTAGTTTGATCTCTTAATTATGCCCAGACTTTTAATGTTGATCTTTCTGAGCCCTAGTTTTTTAAATACGTTTCTTACACAGAGTACGTTGCTCAGCTTCACTTTTAAACCTTTCAATTAAAGCTTTTGTCCTTTAGGTAGATGGGGATTACTACATTCATTTCCATCATCTTGTTTTGTGCTTTTTTTCAACTTCCCCTCTCTCCATCTCTCTTTCCATCCTTCCCTTCTTCCTTCTGTGTTTTCTTCTCACTGGTTATAAATCTACATGCATTAGTCCACTTTCTTCTTACAAATTTTAGCATACATATTTAAAGTGATATAATTTTAGCATCATCTTTACTCTGTTCCTGAAAAATGTTTTTAAACTTATTAAATATATCAGATTTATTTGATAAGGTAGCCAAGATTCTCTGTTCTGTCATAATTTTTAAGATTACAAATAAGGTATCATTGTTATTTAATCAGCCATACATTTGCAGTTTACCGGGAAGTTTATAATTATTTTTCTCACCATTTCTCCTAACACTTAATAGATTCCCTTCCAGAACTATTTTCCTTGTATTTTTGGGAATTATATATATTAGATTTTCCTTTAGTGAAAGTCTGACAGTAATTAATTTATTGTTTTTTTTCCTCGGATAATAGCTTTTTTTCCTTAGAACATAAATTTTTAAAATGCACAGTACTATATTTACTGCTATCATATGGAACTTGCAAGACATTTTTTGTCTTTAATATTTATTTAAAAATTCTACTTATTTATTTATACTTACATTTATTGCTTTAAGAAATCAACCATCACTTTAATCATTGGTCATTTTTTTCTGACTATTTTTAAAATGTTATTTTTTCTCATTGGAGATTTATAGTTTTCATGAAAATGTGAATATCATTTTATCTTGGAATATTTAGCTTCTTTAACCTAATTGTTAATATCTTTATTAGTAAGATGTGTAAGGGTGGAAAGAGATTTATTTTAAGCAATTGGCTCAGACAACTGTGGGGGCCGATAAGCTCAAAACCTGTAGGGAAAGCTGATAGGCAGGAGACCCAAGGAATGCGTGATATTGCAGCTAGAGTTCAAATGCTGTCTGGAAGCCAAAGTCCTCTTTTTTTAAGACATCCTCAGCCTTTTTTCTTATGACTTTCAACTGATTGGACGAGGCTTGCTCGCCTGATGGAGAGAATCTAACTTTACTCTGAGCACACTGACTTAAATATTAAGTACCACAGCCAAGCCAAGTTGACACATACAATTAACCATCACAGTAACTTTTACCGAATCTGGAAAAAAATATAGGCAATATTTCTTTCTGTATTTCCTCTCCCTATTCCCTTTATTGTTTCTTCTGAACATAATAAAAATTTATATTGGCTGCTCATTTTCCATCTTTCATATTTCTTATCTAATTTTTTTTCAAAGTTTCTATTGTCTTGTATTTGTGGACTTTCAGATCCTTCCTCAATTCGTGAATCATCTATCAGTCACGCGGCATCACCAGAGTAACAGAACAAGGAGATATATACTAAGAGATTGATTGCAGAGAGCTGGCTTATGAGACATGGGGGCTGGCAAGTTCAGATACATAGGGCAGGCTGTCGGGAAGGGGAGCCTGGAACTCTGGGCATGAGTGGAAGCTGCTGTTCTATAAGCAGTATTTCTTTTTCTTTAGGTAAAACGCAGTTCTGCTCTTAAAAACTTCCATGTGACTCACTCAGGTTATCTGGAAAAATCTCCCTTACTTTGTGTCACCTGATTATAAACTTTAATGGCATCTACAAATTGCCTTTACGACACCACCTAATTGGTACTCCATTGAATAATTGAAGACTATAGCTTTGCCAATTCCACACATAAAACTGACTGCCACAATCTGCTAAATTGAGTCTAGTCCGTTTTCTAATTTTTAAAATTTTAATTATTATGACTTTTTTCAGATATCCATTTAGTTGTTTCTTAAAATGTCTGTGTTGCATTTAATGATATCTTATGCTTTTACCCTAATTCTGATCCCTTCTTCCATTTCTAAAGTAGATGACACTTGTTCATTTTATATTATAAATCTGTATGTTATACATGAATGAAAAATCCATAAACATCTTTTTATATTGGCTTGGCTATATTCTTGGTTTGTTCATATGCATCTTGGAATCAGCTTGTTAATTTACACACACACACACACACACACACACACACACACACACACCCCTGCTGGGATTTTGACCAAATTGAAATAAATCTGTTGATCATTTTGGAGAGAACTGACATCATTGCACTATTAAGGGTTTGTGTAATTTTTTTATAGTCTTAAGGGAGGTTCTGTTTTTCTGATAGCTAATGCCATTTTTATCAGGAATGAATACTGAAGATTCTTTTCAGCACCTGTGAGAATGACTATATATTAATAGTTTTCTAACATTGGTTTCTTATAATCACACAAGACTAGACCATCCTTTGTTATATTTTTATAACTTTATTAGTAATATCTGTTTTGTGTTTTTTTGCCAGTGTTTCATTAAGCATATTCTCAATGTGTTCTATCTTTAGTTTTTCTGTAAGTTTTTGCTAAATCATTATCTTCTAGAAAAAAATAAACAGTTTTTTTTTTTGTCTTTCTCTATTCCCTGAACCATTTCCAGGAAACAATCATTTGTTTCTTGTGAATGTGGAGGAAAATATAGTACCAAATGAATCTGAAAACATTCCTTCAGAAATAAGGAATATCAGTTATTCAATATCCTTCATTATTATTCTTTTTTTTTTTTAAGCATTGAACTTCAGGGCAATTATTTTTGTTAGTTTATATTTTCCTAGAGCAATCAATATATATTTCAGTAAACTCTTCAAAATATTAGCATAGGTATTTCTTTCTTATGTTTCTATATATCTGTTTCCCCTTTCTCTTTTTTGGCTCTTCCTTGTTCATATATTTTATATTCTTTTTTTCTTCCTTGCTTGCTCTATTGTAGCACTTATGTTTTTTTCAACTACATAGATTATACTTTCCCATTGTTTTAACGAGGTGGTTATTTTTTATTTATTTGTTTCTTTTAAAATATATCAATTTCTTCCATCATTCTCATGGTCCCCCTTTTCTGGAAACTCTTATAGTTGTGATTTTTTAAATTAAGATAACTATGAGAAATTCATTTTAGCTTAATAACAAAAATATTAAGAAGCTCAAAAGTTCAGCTTTCACATCACTGATTCAGCTTTTACAGTATGAATCCTTCACTGCTCTCAAAGCAGTGTTAAAATTAGTTATTGTATCTTTCGTTTGCTTTCATTTTCCCTTATCTCATTCAGCTCCCTTTGCCCTCTGTCTGGCTCCCAGCTAGCTCCATTTTATATCTCAGTCTGTTGTCTTATCCTCTCATCTTTCATCTCTTGTTTCATGGTGTTCAATTCTTTTTCTTTTTACTGCAAGACAAAGCAGACACTTTCTAAATTCTACTTCTTTATTCTGTGGGTTTAAAAAATTGTTTAAAGTAAGTTTTTAACTGTGATTTTGAGGTGCTATGCTCACCTCATTGTACTGTGTGCACTTTTTTAATAGGCTACATGTTACGATTTCTTCCTCTCCCCTCACCCTTGAATGGTAAGATGATTATCAATAACTAATATTTCTTCAACATCAAGTAAGCATATTAACCTTTTGTTCTTATGGTCCAGTTGGTGTTGGTGGCCATTGTGACTGGTAGCAGGCCTGCCATCATGTCAAAGAGGGGGGAAATCAGCAGTTCTTGCCCACTTTTACTTGCATGGGTTCTTAGATTTCCTCATGAAATTACCTTCTACCTATAATGTTACCATTGTCACTGGACAAAGAAATTCCAAGGTAAACAATTACTTTGTTTGTTTTTGTTACTGGTGTTTTTAATTTTCAATTGAACTTTATCTGGAAAACATCTAGCTGAAATTCCTCTGTGCTATTTTTCAATCAATTATACCTTTCTTTAACTTTGGGTACTGAAGCATGGATTCTCGAATTTTGCTATCATTTTAATAAGGCAAAAAGGAGTTTGGGATGAAAAGTTGGCCACCTGGGCTCATTTTGATTCTTCAGCCAGTATGTAAATTTATGATTATATAAATGTTTATATTTTATTGTAAGCACATGTCCATGAATCTGTGTAATTAAAATCATAATACTTTATAAGTAGAATTATTGAGATACCGAAACTATATATTCTTGAGTTACATATATGAATTAGTCTGGGTTCCCCAGAGAAATATAGGATATATGTATACATATATAAATAATTAGATATACACATACACAATATATAATGTCATACACATATTATAAATATACAGATACGCACATATATGTGTAAAGATATTTGTTATAAAAAATTGGCTCATGTAGCTACAGAGGCTGAGAAGTCCTAAGATCTGATGTCAGTAAACTGGAGTCCCAGGAGAACTGGTATAAGTTCCAGTCTGAGTGTGAACCTAAATATAGGAGAACATCAGTGTCCTAACATGAAGACAGTCGGGTAGAGGAAGTGAATTCTCCCTTAGCGTTTTGTTCTATTCAGGCCTTCAGCTAAATACACAGTGCCCACTCACATTGGGGAGGGCAATCTGCTTTCTCAGTCTACCAATTCAGATGGTAATATCCTTCAGAAACAGCCTAAGGCATACCTGGAAGGGCGGTGCTTAACCCAGTTCCTGGGTACTATTTGCCTCAGTCAAGTTGGCACATCAGAATTAACCACTGCACCATCTTTAACTTCTGACTCCACAGATTTTCTTTATTCACACTCAGGAACTATGGAAGGAAGGTTGGCGCTCCATGTCACCATCTATCAGTTAAATTTTTGTTAAAACAAACACATACATTGTCAGGGGAAGAGTCTTGCTGCTTTGCACACCTTTTGCACAGATCTTCTTGAGTCCATGAAGGTAAATTGATGGGGACCGTGAAGTTCCTTAAACACTCATGCTGAAGCTGAATCTCACATGTGACAGAGAGTGCAGTGTACAGAAAAGTCAATCTACCCATCTTGGGAGAACAAGACTCTGAGTATAGCTTCAGAAATTAACCATGAGGACATGTAAAAATAGTATTTGGAAGTCAATTTGTATATCTGCTTTTTATTCTGCAGTCAACTCTTTTCACTAGGAATAGCCCATCTTCAGCAGAAATTTGTTAAGGGATAAAAATAAGAAGGCAAGCACAAATGCAAGGAAACTGAAAAATTCGTTCAAGTGTTTTGATATATCATCCCTTCTCCATTCTCTACTAATATCTGCATTTTACTTACAGTGCTGTAAGTAAAGATTCATGTCTTCACTCAAATAGAATTCAGTCAATTTCCAGCAGAGCCTCAGCAAGGAAGTCATGTACTTTCCTGTTTTGGTTTTAAAAACTAAAATACACACCTTGGGAATTAATTGTCAAAATGATGATGCATTGTTAAAATTACAAATCACAGATACAAATGAAAATGGAAGGTTTTTAGGTTTATATATCCTGTTTGTTATTCCAGATAGTTTCTGCTTAAAAAAAAAAATAGGTTAGCCTAATAATAATCTGAAATACTATATATGTACACCACACGTGCTGGCATATAAGTGAATAAACCATTGCATTTTCTTATTTCCCATCCTCAGTCCTTGCAATTCTAGGCTTAATATTGTTGGGCAGATGCTTTTTATTCTGCCATGTGAATTGTGCAAGTGTCTATCTATGTACAGGCACAATCCATTTTAAATATCTACAAATTTCCCTAAAGTCCCAAGTGGTTTCCTTGGCAACGAGGCTGCTGAAATGTAAAGGGCTAAGGTAGTTAGGATATTGCCTATGGTTCTCCCTCTCTGGGTTATTTTAAATAGCTACAATTTTCTTTGCACATCTAAAAAAAATCCACAGTGGTTGGTGATGCAAAGACGAACATCAGAGACGTTAGAGAATAGTAGTACATCAGAGTCTAATTTGTGTGGACAAATTATTACTTTCACTACTCTCTGATTTGTAGAGCACCATTTTCATGTATCAAATTGTAGTACAAAAGAAGAGCAAACCATAAATACATCAGAATAATTTTTAGATAGAATGAGATAAAATACCTGCAAATAGCTTTTGACAATAGAGGCGGTGATTAATAATGGCAAGGTACCCATGCAACTTCTTTTCAATTCACCAGGAATCGCATAAATATAATGAGGCCAGACCTTGGTGCAATGAGAAGAAGGAGATTAAACACACTGAGGTGGACAAGGAATATTCTCTACAACCATTCCACTAAATGAAACTTCCAATGCCTTTGCATGGATTTAGCAAGTTATTTTGTAAGTAGTCTTGGTAAATTATTTCAGGTATTATTATTTGCTCTTATTTAACAATCTGGCTTTTACTATATTCCTCACAATGGTTTAACATGGTATAGGAATTATTTTATTTTATGTGTTACATGGAACACATATTGTAGGGATTACAAAGCAAAGGGACTCACCTACTGTTAGGTATTATGTGGATCAAACTACAAATTTTCCTTCTAGTGTTTCCTACTATATCCACATTCTTGGTATCTGTTTGAGGGCCCTAGCAAGAAGGCACGAGTCTAATCAGCAAAAACACCCCTGAATACCACTCCAGCATGAACTCAGTCCATTTCGAATTATAAGCCAGTATCTGCATCCTATATACACCTCTATAAACTCAATGGTTAGAAGTATTTGGGAAAAGCAAATTAAACTTTTTATTAATAAGGAATTGTCAGTTCCAATCAATAATCTTGATTAGTGCCTGCCCATCTTATTGGATAGCTTTCTTTCATCTTATTGGATAGCTTTCTTTTCTTATTATTATATATAAGAAAAAAAAAAAAGAAATGTGGTGGTTCCCAATAAAATTTTCCTTATAACAATTTTAGATTTTATGAATCATCGCTTTTAAAAAATATTTTAAAATTGTATCTTATAATCTTTTATAAGTGGTAAATGCAGTCCCAACAATTTGTATTATTCCTAACTAATAGATTTTTCAGTGGAAATGCATCACCTACTATTCTATTTTTCTTTTTACTTCATCCTTTCTTACTGCCCTCTCTCCCTCCCTGCCTCTTTCATTTCACCTTTTTCCCTTTCTCCTTTTCTTCCTCCCTCCCTCCGTCCCTCCCTTCTTTCTTTTCTTCCTTTTCTTTTCTTTCTCTTTTTCCTTTTTCTTTCTTTCCTTTCTTCTCTTGATTCCTTTCATCCTTCCTTCCTATCATCTACTTACTTAAATAATGAATTTGAATCACTTGGCTCCAAGAGAAATACTCTACTAAAGCAAAGTATCTTTAACAAATAATTATAGTAATGTCACAAGTTAAAACTAATGAGTGTTTTTAGACTCCTAAAACTTACCATGAAACATAAATGATATATTTATTAATGTTAGCTGAAAGAATAAATGGAACTATACAAAAGGTAATTTGTGAGAACAAAATAATATTTTAATTCTATTTGAAGTGGAAATGGTAGCTATCAAAAATTCTATGATTCTAGACTTTATGATAAATTCTGGGCATGGCTGGATTATAAAAAAATTAAAGGGCAATTGAGGAGAAGAAAATGAGAAAGGTCATTAAGTGCTTTATATTTATCCTAAAGAATTTGAACTGTATCTTAAAGGGTAATGGTTTTTAATATTTTAGTCCATAAATACTTTCTCTCTCTCTCTCTCTCTTTTTTTATTAAATCATAGCTGTGTACATTAATGCAATTGTGGGGTACAATGTGGTGGTTTTATATACAATTTGAAATATTTTCATCAAACAAGTTAACATAGCCTTCATGAAATTTTCTTAGTTATTGTGTTAAGACATTTGTATTCTACATTTAGTTAAGGCAGTCTTTATCAAGTGACCTTAATAACTTCAGCCATCAGATGTGATGGGACAGAGCTGTCATTCCTTAATAACTCTCAAGTCTGACTTCATATTCTGATCTGAACAAATGGCCAACTCAATTTGTCATGGTTGTGGGTTGCAGGCATATTTAGAGACCAAATTTTCCTCTACAAAACAACTTTGCACGCTCTTATTGACTGTCAAGAGCTCTCAATCTTGTAACATGGAAGAAAGAATGTGGATTGTAAACACGTGAAGCATGTGTTATTGACTGACTTAAATAGTTCTAAAAACTTAAGGGTGACCCCGTTCTTTTCTTTTTTTTTTTATTGTTAAATCATAGCTGTGTACATTACTGCAATCAAGGGGTACAATGTGCTGGTTTCATATACAATTTGAAACATTCCCATCAAACTTCAGCACAGCCTTCATGGTATTTTCCTAATTACTATATGTAGAAATTTGTGTTCTGCCTTTAGTAAGTTTCGCCTGTACCCATTCCAAGATGCGCTGTAGGTGTAGCCCCACCCATCACATTCCCTCCACCCTAACCTTCCCCTTCCCTTTCCCTTCTATGGCCCCTTCCCCAAAGTATTGTGCCATAGTTGGGCTATAGCCTTCATGTGAAAGCCACAATTTAGCTTCATAGTTAGGGCTGAGTACATTGGATACTTTTTCTTCCATTCCTGAGATACTTTGCTAAGAAGAATATGTTCCAGCTCCATCCATGTAAACATGAAACAGGTAAAGTCTCCATCTTTCTTTAAGGCTGCATAATATTCCAGGGTATACATGTACCACAATTTGCTAGTCCATTCATGGGTCAATGGGCACCTCGGCTTCTTCCATGACTTAGCAATTATGAATTGGGCTGCAATAAGCATTCTGGTACAGATGTCTTTGTTATATTGTGATTTTTGGTCTTCTGGGTATAAACCTAGTAAAGGAATTATAGGATCGAATGGCAGGTCTATTTTTAGGTCTCTAAGTATTCTCCAAACATTCCTCCAGAAGGAAAGTATCAGTGTGCGTTCCCACCAGCAGTGTAGAAGTGTGCCCTTTTTTCCATATCCACGCCAACGTCTCTGGTTTTGGGATTTTGTTATGTGGGCTACTCTTACTGGGGTTAGGTGATATCTCAAAGTAGTTTTGATTTGCATTTCTCTGATGATTAAGGATGATGAGCTTTTTTTCATGTGTTTGTAGATCGTGTGTTTGTCTTCTTTAGAGAAGTTTCTCTTCAAGTCCCTTGCCCAACCTGAGATGGGATCACATGTTCTTTTCTTGCTAGTTTGAGTTCTCTGTGAATTCTGGTTATTAGACCTTTATTGGAGGTATAACCAGCAAATATTTTCTCCTATTCTGAGGGCTGTTTGCTTGCTTTACTTACTATGTTCTTGGCTGTGCTGTTTGATCAAGTTCCAGTAGTGTATTTTCGATACTGCTTCAATTGCCTGGGAAGTCCTCCTCATAAAATATTCACCCAGGCCAATTCCTTCAAGAGTTTTCCCTGCACTTTCTTCAAGTATTTTCATAGTTTCATGTCTTAAATCTTTTCATAGTTTCAGTTTAAATCTTTAATCCAGTGGGAGTCTATCTTAGTTAATGGTGAAAGGTGTGGGTCCAGTTTCAGTCTTCTACAGGCTGCCAGCCAGTTCACCCAGCACCACTTGTTAAATAGGGAATCTTTTCCCCACTGAATGTTTTTAATTAGCTTGTCAAAGATCAAATAACTGGATTCATCTCTTGTTTCTCTATTCTGTTCCAGACATCTACTTCTCTGTTTTTGTGCCAATACCATGCATTTTGATCACTATCGATTTATAGTACAGTCTCAGGTCTGGTAGATTCCTCCTGCTTTGTTTTTATTTGATCACTATTGATTTATAGCACAGTCTCAGGTCTGGTAGATTCCTCCTGCTTTGTTTTTATTGCTGAGTAATTTTTTAGCTATTCGAGTTTTTTTCTGATTCCATACAAAACGAAGTATTATTTTTTCAAGGTCTTTAAAATATGACAATGGAGCTTTAATAGGAATTGCATTAAAATTATGTATTGCTTTGTGTAGTATAGACATTTTAATAATGTTGATTCTTCCAAGCCATGAGCATGGTGTTTTTCCATTTGTTAACATCTTCAGCTATTTCTTTTCATAAAGTTTCATAGTTCTCTTTGTAGAGATCTTTCACATTCTTTGTTAGGTATACTCCCAAATATTTCATCTTCTTTGGCACTACTATGAAAGGAATAGAATCCTTGACTATTTTTTCGGCTTGGCTATTGTTGGTATATATAAAGGCTACAGATTTATGGGTGTTGATTTAGTAGCCTGAGACATTGTTGTATTCCTTGATCACTTCTAAAAGTTTTGTAGTAGGATCCCTAGTGTTCTCCAGATATATGATCATATCATCTGCGAAGAGTGAAAGTTTGATCTCTTATGACCCTATGTGGATACCCTTGATCGCCTTTTCTTCCTTAATTGCAATGGCTAAAACTTCCATTACAATGTTAAAGAGCAATGGAGACAATGGGCACCCTTGCCTGGTTCCAATCTAATGATTTTAAGTTTACTCCATTCAATATGATATTGGCTGTGCGTTTGCTGTAGATGGCTGCTATTAGTTTAAGAAATGTCCCTTCTATACCAATTTTCTTAAGTGTTCTGATCATGAAGAGATGCTGGATATTATCAAAACCTTTTTCTGCATCAATTGAAAGAATCATATGGTCCTTATTTTTTAATTTGTTTATGTGCTGAATTACATTTATAGATTTAAATATACTGAATCAGCCTTGAGACCCTGGGATAAATCCCACTTGGTCATGGTATATAATTTTTTTGATGTGTTGTTGGATTCTGTTTGTTAGGATCTTATTGAGTTTTTTAGCATCAATATTCATTAGTGATATTGGTCTATAATTTTCTTTTCTTGTTTGGTCTTTTCCTGGTTTGGGGATAAAGGTGATGTTTGCTTCATAAAATGTGTTGGGTAATATTCCTTCTTTTTCTGTATTTTGGAAGAGGTTCAGTAATATAGGGACTAGTTTTTCTTTAAAGGTTTGGTAGAATTCTGACATAAAGTCATCTGGTCCTGGGCTTTTCTTTTTAGGGAGATTTTGTATAGATGATGCAATTTCAGAACTTGATATAGGCCTATTCAACATTTCCACTTCATTCTGGCTAAGTCTTGGTAGGTGGCGTACTTTCAGGCATTGGTCGATTTCTTTCAGATTTTCATATTTCTGAGAGTAGAGTTTCTTGTAGTATTCATTAAGGATTTTTTGAATTTCTGAGGGGTCTGTTGTTATTTCATCATTACCATTTCTGATTGATGAAATTAGAGATTTTACCCTTTTATTCTTTGTTAGGTTGGCCAAAGGTTGATCTATTTTATTGATCTTTTCAAAAAATCAACTTTTGGATTTATTGATCTGTTGTATAATTCTTTTGTTTTCAATTTCATTTAATTCTGCTCTGATTTTGTTTATTTCTTTTCTTCTGCTGGGTTTGGGGTTAGAGTGTTCTTCCTTCTCCAGTTGCTTGAGATGTCCCATTATTTATTAACTTCCTCTCTTTCTATTTTCTTGTGAAAGGTTTTCAGTGCTATAAATTTCCCTTTTAGGACTGCCTTAGCAGTATCCCAGAGGTTCTGATAACTTGTGTCTTGATTGTTGTTTTGTTCCAAAAATTTGGTGATATCCTTCTTAATCACCTCTATAACCCGTCTATCCTTCAGCATAAGGTTGTTTAGCTTCCATGTTTTGGTATGAGTATGCAGGTTCCTGTTGTTATTGAGTTCAACTTTTATTCCATGATGGTCTGAAAAGATGCAAGGAATAATTTCTATTTTTTTTAATTTGCTGAGATTAGATGTGTGGCTTAGGATGTGTTCGATTTTGGAGTATTTTCCGTGGGCTGGTGAGAAGAAAGTGTATTCAGTTTTTTTGGGATGAAATGTTCTGTAGATGTCTGTTAAGTCCAGATGTTGAATGGTTAAGTTTAAATCTGAAATTTCTTTGCTTAGTTTTTTTTTGGATTATCTATCCAGCACTGCTAAAGGGGTGTTAAAATCTCCAACTACTATGGAACTGGAGGAAATCAAGGTGCTCATTTCTGTTAGTTTCTCTTATAAATTGAGGTGTGTTCTGGTTGGGTGCATAAATATTAATAATTGAAATCTCATAATATTGAGTATTACCTTCAACAGATATGAAGTGTACATCCTTATCCTCCCTAATTTGGATGGTTTAAAGCCTATGGTGTCTGCAAATAGGATTGCAATGCCTGCTTTTTTCTGCTTTCTGTTTGCCTGGAGTATAGATGACCATCCCTTCACCTTGAGTCTAAATTTGTCCTTTAATGTAAGATGCAATTCTTGTATGCAGCAGATATCTGGCTTGAGTTTTTGTATCCAGTCAGCCAACCTGTGCCTCTTTAGAGGACAATTTAAATTATTCACATTAATTGAGACTATCGATAAGCCTTTTGAGAGTCCGGTGGACATTTTTAATCCTTTTGCGACAGTGGAAGTTGGAATTTGATCAAAATTTTCTGGGTGTGTTTACTTTTGTGGTGGAGGATTATGCTGGTCTTTATGGAGGATAGGTCTGAGAATATCCTGGAGAGCTGGTTTAGTAATGGCAAATTTCTTCAACATGTGAATGTCATTGAAGTATTTAATTTCTCTGTCATAAATGAAATTCAGTTTAGCTGGTACAGGATCCTAGGTTGAAAGTTATTTTGTTTTAAAAAATTAAAAGTCAATGACCATCTTCTTCTAGGTTGAAAGGTTTCAGCAGAGATCTGCAGTTATTCTAATATTCTTCCCTTTGTAGGTGATGGTTTTCTTTTGTCTGGCTGCTTTCAGAATTTTCTCCTTCATATTAACTTTAGTGAAATTGATTATGATGTGTCTGGGGGATGTCTTATGTGGGTTGTGCTGCAGTCCTAAAACTGCCTGCTATCTGAATTTCAGAATCTCTTGGCATGTCTGGAAAGTTCTCCTTCATAATCTCATGGAGAAGAAACTCTGTGCCTTGTGAAGCCACTTTGTTGCTTTTGGGGATCCCTATAAGACGAATATTGGTTTTCTTCTAATTATCCCAGAGCTCTCTGAGAGAGTGATCTGTTTTTGCCCTCCATTTCTCTTCCTCTTTGAGAGTTTGGGAGCGTTTGAAAGCTTTGTCTCCAATGTCGGAAATCCTTTATTCTGCTTGCTCCATTCTGTTACTAAGGGATTCTACTGTGTTTCTCAGATCTTTGAGGGCTGCAACTTCTTGTCTCAGTGTGTCAAAATCTTTGGTCATTTGGTCTTTGAATTCGTTGGATTCTTTTTTTTTTTTTTTTTAACATGTCAAACCTTTATTTTGTCACTTCACCTGCTTGCAATGCAGTCTTGCATAATAGCAAAGTATCATTTCCTAGGAGTTCCAGGTAGCCCTGCTTCCGTCACTGATCCAAATTATAGTTGTACAAGTTGTCATAATTTAGCACGGAATTTATAATAGTTTACCAAGAGACTAGAAGCTATTTGCAGTACTAAAGGATTCATAACATTCTTAAACTTATTTACAAAAATTATATTTTAGCACATTTATCAGACATGAAGTTGATACAAATTCTTTACATGGATAATTAGAACATTTTATGCTAAAATTAAAAATATTTACTAAAATATAACAATATTTTCAAAAACAATTAAAAATTTAGCTTAATTTAAATGTTGATCTAAGTTGATATCTTATATATTCATTAATTATAATTTGAAAAATGTGTAGTTATCTGTTTTGAGTAATTTTGAATAATTTTGAATATTTTCAGATGAAATAACTTTGAAAAACTTGACTCACATTTCAATAAAAATTTTTTTAATTCACTATGCTATTACAATTATATTTATTTTTAGTGATTCTAGTTACAGTGTGATTTAAAACACTGTAAATAGAAAATAAAGTGGGTGAAGATCTTAATTATAAATACATAATCAATGGTTTTGTTGAAATGAAGGAAATAAAATTAAATCTTATGCAATACGTATATAATGTATAATGAATTATGTATATGTTTGTGCAAAGCTTTGGTTTTCATAGGCCTGAAAGTTGATATATTACCAATAACAACTGATTTTTAGATATATATTGAGTGTTCCTTTATAATTCGTTGGATTCTTGAGATATCTTTTGGGTTACTGCTTGGAATTCTGATTTGATCTTATTTGCTATCCAGATTCTGAATTCGATTTCTTACATCTCAGCTATTTGTTTGTGCATGGAATCTTGTGCTGTGTCTGCCCCATTGATCCTTGGGGGAGTTGATCTACTCTGATTATTCATATTGCCAGAGTTTTTCTGTTGATTTCACCTCATGATTGTTTTTCACTGTTGCCTCTGGCCGTCCTCAGAGCTGGGGAGGTTTCTCTCCAAGATTAGACCCCAGCGAGATCACTCTATTGTTGCTGGATCTTTGTAGGGAGTGACCCTGTGTAGTTTCTCTGGGGCTGCCCCAGCCAGGGAGTTCTGGTTGTGGAAGCAGCTTCAGAGTGTGACACACCCAGATCCAGTAGCAGGGTGGGAGGTGGTTTGCATGGTTCTGGGTTGCCTGGCGCCCAGTCACTTTGGCACAGAAAGCCCAAGGCTCTAGCAGTCTCTGGCCAGGTAAAGGGCTCAGCACAGAGGCAGGGAGGACTCCAGAGGGCACGTGGCTACCAGAGTCTCTGGCCAGACAAGCTGGCCAGTATGGAGGCAGGGAAGGTACAGGAGGGAGCATGCAGGGTTGTGTGGCTCCCACAGTTCCTGGTCAGGGCATACCTAGGCCTGGCAGGCGTGGGTCGCAGGTTGGGGTTTGCGGTGCAGCTCTTATGGAGGTCCGGGCGGCACCAAGCCCAGGAGTTTGAGGTTGCTATGAGCTGTGATGCCATGGAACTCTACCCAGGGCAACAGCCCAAGGCTCCAGTGTTTCCAAACCTGTCTCACTCTGCCCCTGCTTTTTAAGGCTGTAAGGCAGCTCAGTTCCCGCAGTTAGGCTGTTCAGTCACCAGGTTACTAGCTCCCACCTGATCATTGCTCTGTGACCCTGAGGGCGGAGCTTGTCAGGCAGTTCTCTCACAATGGCTCCCTGCAGCCCTCAGCCGAACACTATTAGCTCCTTCTGGCTCAGTGGCTCAGTCTGGGGCCCTAGATAATGCCCAGAGTTCTCCTCACTCCTGCTCAAGCTCTCCCAAGGCAGTTCAACTGAGTTCCAAGTCCAAAAACACTGAAACAGTTCACAGGTAAGGCCTTTCCTGTTTGCAGTCTCACTGCTGCTTGTACTAATGGCTGCTGGCAGGATTGGGTTGATTGAACACATGCAACCACTTGCCAGTTTTCCACTGTTTTTGTTCTCCTCTTGGGGTCCAGAAGTCCCTTGTTGACTCCCTGTATCCTCAAAGGGATGATTATAGGAAGATCCCACCAGCCAGAGATGCCTGGAGTCTTTTCTCCCCAGACTCACCGTGCCCAGTTGGAGGGAAGCTGTTACTCGGCTGCCATCTTGCTGACCCCGTTACTTTCAAAAACTAGTCCATAAATACTTTTGAATTTAATGGAGACTATGCAGTAGTTCCTCCCTCTTTCTTTCGTCATCTGAACTGCTTTATGAAGTCATAAAATATGTGACTATTATACATGAAACCCAAAAGTAGGTCCTCTAGGCTGTTGTTACTCAAGGTGAGCTCCAAGATCATCAACATTGGCATCACCTGTGAGCTTGTTGTCTTACTGCAGGGGTCCTCAAACTTTTTAAACAGAGGGCCAGTTCACTGTCCCTCAGACTGTTGGAGGGCCAGACTATAGTTTAAAAAACAAACTATGAACAAATCCCTATGCACACTGCCATATCTTATTTTGAAGTAAAAAACAAAACAGGAACAAATACAATCACACTGCCTCATGTGGCCTGCGGACTGCAGTTTATGGACCCTGATACTGGATCAGAATTTTTAAAAAATCTTCAAGTGATTCATGCACATTAATATTTGAGAATTACTATTCTAGGAATTAAGTTAAATCACCATACTAAAAAACAACTGAGATACTTCATAATCAGAAAAAGGAAATTCTCAGACTTATCACATTTATGTCTTTGTGAAATTCTACATGCTGGAATATTTGATTTAAAAAAAGTCTAGATGCATTTTGAGAGCAGAAATCCTGCCCCTCATCAAGAAAGAGAGGAAGAAGACATTTCAGCATGTTAATAAGAGAAGCAACAAAGTGTGCGGTATGTTTTACTGATCTGGAGTCCCTAGTTCTAATTCTGCCTCTAACAAAGTATGATGCCTTGGAGGTGTTAACATCAAGAATCACAGTTATCTCATCTCATCTTTTTGATGATGACAAGAGTCCTATGCAAGCCCGATAGTAAAAAAATGGAAGCATCAAAATTTGAGAAAATGACGTAGGTGTTAATATGGTTATTGAGCCTCTTTCAGAACCCATAGAAACAGAAAAATAAAATTGAAAAGCCAATACCCAGAAAATGTTAACAGTAAATAGGATGGTAAAGTATCTCTTAGCTCCAAATGCTACTAAGTGAAGACAAATCATCAAGGTCTTGCAGACCACAGATTCACCACCATTTTCACTAAGAGGTTTTGGGACTAGTTGAGCGACAGCTGAAGTAGGACATAGTCTTTGTAAGCACCAGTGTTTGGTGACAGCAAATAAATTGAAAGAAGTTTGAATAATTATGGAATCTAGGACCTATGAAGTCACAAAATCAGCCAACCAAAACTTCTCTGCAAGACAATGATGTATTAGTTTTCTATTTCTATGTAACAAGTTACCACAAACTTGGCATCTTAACTTGGCACACATTACTGAACAAGATGGGAAACAAAAATGATGGTTTGAGTAACCTCAGAAAAGGTTGGTTTTGATCTGCACATAAACACTGTCCCCTAGTTGGTAATGTTTCTCACAGGGGTACCAGTTAGCATTTCTGAAACTGCTACTTGTGTATACTAGAATTGAACAAAGATGTGCCCATGATGACATTTTAGTCAATGATGATCATATTTTATATACCATGGTGGGCCCATAAGATTATAATGGAGGTGAAAAATTTCTATTAGCTACTGACATCACAGCTATTGTAATGTGCACCACATTATCTTTTCCATGTTTATATATGTCTAGATACACAAACTTACTATTGTGTTATAATTGCCTACCCTATTTAGTACAGTAACCTGTTGTATGAGTTTATAGCTTAGAAACAATAAAGAGACTATACCATACAGCCTAGGTGTGTAGTAGACTATATCATCTAGTTTGTGTAAGTACATTACATGATGTTCTCACAACAAAATCACCTTCTGGCACATTTATTAAGACACATACCCATTATTAAAGGATGCATAACTGTAAATGGAGATGGGTAATAGGAGCCAGGCTTCTTACAGTTGGAGGAAGTACAGAGGGGAAAAGCCAGAATGAATCATGTTGTTCTTTTTGAAGTAAAAGTTACCAGTTTGAACTCTTCCTTAGTTTTATATAAATATGAAGATATATATATATAGACACAGAACAAATTACAGATTTGTGTGCGTATATGAGTTGGTTTCTATATGCATATTTCTTAGTGTTGTCTACTGAGAGAGCATAGAAGTAATGATGGTCTAGCGATGAACACCCTATCATAATGAGATACAAGAAATAGATTGGTCCATTGCAATACGCAAAGTTATTTTGGACATGGTTTCACATAAACTCTTTAAAATATTATGGAAAAATCAAGTAACTTTGAAAACTGATGCAATTTTTAATGGCATTAATAAATTAAAACAATTTAGGTATGATAATGTAGTGAAGGTTTTTTTTATTTGCTTTTCAAAATAGCATGACATGTGGGTCACTCAAAAGTTTTGACGCAGACTATGTTACGATCCATTATTTCACTTCCAAGAAATATGTCCTCTGTGATTCACCCATGCAAGGTTCATGCTTGGCTTATTGGTGTTACTGGGAGGGCTTCATTTGGTTCCTTACATGGCCTTTACATATCTTGAGTTTTGTGTATCTCAAAATGTTTGTGATTAACCACATACATGACAATTAAATATAGCAATTTTTTAGCAATTAAAAATACATTAAAAAAAAAGTCCTATTAACGCCAGGGTCGATGGCTCATGCCTGTAATTGTAGCACTCTGGGAGGCCGAGGCAAGTGGATTGACTGAGCTCATGAGTTTGAGACCAGCAGGAGCCAGAGTGAGACTCTCATCTCTAAAAATAGCCGGGTGCTGCGGCAGGTGCCTGTAGTCCCAGCTACTTGGGAGGCTGAGGCAAGAGAATCACTTAAATCAAAGAGTTTGAGGTTGCTATGAGCTATGATGCTGGGGCACTCTACCGAGGGCAACAAAGTGAAACTCTTGTCTCAAAAATACATAAATAAATAAATAGCCCTTCTATTTTTGAGATATTCACTGATGTATTTATGTATAAAACTGCATGTGGCCTGGAGTTTTATTCCAAATAATATGAGGGAGGGAGATGTGAGGGCTGTATGCTAATATTATTAATTGTGGAAGGTTATAACCAGTAGGTATTGTATATTATTGT
Source organism: Nycticebus coucang (assembly GCF_027406575.1). Lineage (NCBI taxonomy): Eukaryota > Metazoa > Chordata > Mammalia > Primates > Lorisidae > Nycticebus > Nycticebus coucang. Next base: position 26,802,896 of record NC_069792.1, on the reverse strand, counting down.
CTCTACTTTTACATTTGCTTGAAAATGTCTTTAACAAAATGTTTACTTAAAAGTTTATGATAAGAATTGAATACAGGTTATTTATTTCAGTGATGTAGCAGAAATACCTTTAGTATCAGCATATCTTCATTGAGACACATCATACTTCTTCCTCTTCAAGGAAACCCTGAGTTAGAGACACACAGAGGAGACATTTCTACCATATACAAAGCACCTGTTCTCATCCACCCACACCTAACACAGAGTGTGAAGCCCTTTCATATCATTCTCAGACATTGCTACTTTCACAATGTCAAAGTTCCTTTAGAAATAGGCTTTTCTTTGTAATCTGGTATGAAGTGGCAATACTACTTTGCCCCTAAGTGGAAAATCATTTAAAAATTCAGTAATTGGTTAAATGTGCCCATATATGGTCTGTAATCCAAAAGTGAAAAATTACATATGGGTGCAAATTTTTTCAGCTACACTCAAGACTGAAAAGTAATAACAATAAAATGACCTTAAGAGCCATTAAATTTATTGCTTCTTCAATTGAGAAACATGCTGATTCATTAAAATATTAAAAAACTGTGCCACCAAATTTAATCACCACCCTGTATAAAAAATTTCTTTCATTAGAGCTTGCATCTCATACGAACATAATGTGTATACTGTCATCTGAGAGATCTCTTTATTTAGAACATTGTGCAAGTAATCATTCACTTTTTCAAAACTTGATTGATAAATACTTGGCCATATTTAAAGTAACCATTGTTGAAAGAGAGAAGTCTGAGAGCTTAATACATGGAATTGATGCTTTATTTTAACCAATAAAATTATTTTCTATAAACTGAAGGAAAGGAGAAACCATTAACAGTAATATTGAGCATGTTTGGGTTTTGAAAAAATTTTATTGACTATAAATTTTTCATGTGCTTTACAAAATTATATTAGCAACAGGGATCAAATTTTAAGGAGGGGGAGCAAGCGTCAATAGCACTAGAAAACTTCCTTTCACCAGACTTCCTTTAAGATGTTTCATATGGTATCCCTACAAATACTCTGATCACATTACATTGCTTATTTAAAATATTGGAGATTTTAGTCTGATGGAGTCAAAGAGGAAGATGTAAAAAGTTGGCTACAAAGCTGAGATCCTTTGAAAGTGTACTATTTTCTTATTTTACTTTTAATGCTTAGATTATTTCCTCCTGTAGGCCATGAGTTTAAGAATGCCAAATCCACTCTAAACCAATGAATAAGCTCATAAAATATATAAACAGTTTGGCTCAGGTATCTTGCTCATTTTATATTTCCTTTATGATTCTTTAATATATATGAATTATATATTATCTAAAAAATTATGTATAAAAGATTTGGATAGGAAAATAATCTGTAACTGGATTCCAAAGCCTTTGATCTCCACATCATTAGTAACCAATATCTCAAACTCAAAAAAGTAATATATTTATCATTTATCCATCATATTCTCCAGAAAAAAGTGTGTAACAGAGAGCCACTGATGTGTCTTAAATTCACTGGATAATTGGGAGAATATGAACTATTATAGCTTTTGATATACCTACCAATTAAGGCAGTATGGCACTCAATTCAAACTCCCAAACAGTCATGATAGGCAGTATTGCCTGGGAAAGTCAGCGGTCTTTCCCTCTCTACATTATTTTCAGATGCAGTTTATTCTGGGGTTTGTAGTAACCTATAGTTTTTAGTGTTAATTTTATATCTATATTGTAAGTTCCCATACTCTTCAGTTTATAGAGTTAGATAATTTTTTATCATAAATACTGTTATTAAATATTGACCCCACCCCAAAAAGCCCACACACATATATAAGGGCACTACTCTGGCTAAATTTCAGTTAAGAAAAAGTTGCTCCTTCAAAGGTAAATTTGCTCTCCTAGGAGAAGATATAATACCTTATTGGAGTTTAAATCATTCCTTTCTAATGGGAAAAAGACTTTAAATGTTACTTTAGAATAGCTCACTTTTCAGTTAATTTAATTATTAACTTTGATACAGTACAATCTAATTAATTTTGAATTAAAGTCTGTCAAAGATAACAATTTAAGATCAAGTGCAGAGCAGAGTGCTTAATTTAGAAACTTGATTTTCCACTATTTCCAGATGAAAATTGATATATTTCTAATTTATAACAGACTTTTATAGGCAAAAAGGAAAAAAAAGAAATAAAAAGTGCAATGCATGGCAATCAGTGTTAATGACTGGTTTATATTCTCATTTTTTATCATGACAAGGACCCAAATATGTTAGAGAAATAATAAAAAAGAACATCTACTTAATAGTCATGCTTGTTAACTGAATAACTCTTATAGGCTTATTAAATTTTATTGTTTCTTATAGTTTGACCGTATTTATATATCAAATCAATTCTAGTTTTCCCTGAAATTCTATGGGTGGTCTTGAAAATCAATCCTACTTCTGAATTCTGTGAAAAATCACCTTACTTTTATTCTTTTCTAACACAGAGTATAACAATACAGACTTGACTAGGGTCACTAAAGTCTCGGTTAATTAAAACACACACCACATTCTTGATCTTTTGTTAACAGTTATTATTTTTATCTGTTTCTTTAGTATGATGAGTCACGATAGTTTAAATTTAGTGTCTGGCGTATTCTTCAATTCAAATCAACTAAAAATAATGATGTCTGAATTCAGAATGGAAGACTGAAATCTTTTATGATAAAGCACGTTTCCTCTAAGCATAAACGAGATGAATGTGGCATTGCTGAAGGATAATCATACCGAGGAAATCGATGAGTCATCTATTTTGAGTATTGTGACAAAGCTATACTTGTCTTTATTAATGTAAATAATTCTTACTAGTATTGTGCTAATTATTTATATTGTGTGTGATTATTAATCAGTCATTTTCTGATTGTCTTTATCTGCAAAAGGAATGAATAAGAAAATACATGATAAGTATGTACTGAGACTTAATCAAAGTTGTTTATTGATCTGCTTAAGGCACAGTCATCTTCAGAAGCAAAGTGGTATCATGAATGAAACATACTTTATGAGGTAATACTTGAATATGGAGGAAGTTCCATTGTGACTCTGCCATATGCCTCTGGGTGCTGGGTATTATTGTGAACATTATGTAAACTCTCTGAACCTCAGTTCCTTGGTGATTAAATTAATAATACCAAACATGCAATCAGAGAAAATTAGAAAGTATTGGCATTAGTATAAGTGGTGGTAATGATATGTCATTGGTATGAAGTATCCAATTAGTTCTTAAATAATAACAAAATATATAAACAAACCAAAAAAAAATTGCTTCCAGACAGAGATATCATTTCCTTTTTTCAAAAAAAAGAAATTGAGGTTTGGTGACAAAGCTAATAAGACAACATAGGATTGTCTGACTACAAAACCTTTAAATTTGTATATGTCTTTCCAACATCTGTGTTCTTAAATACCATGGTATTCAAAATCTTGATAGTAATGTTAACCAGAGCAAACATACTTTTCCTATATCCCAGAAAATGTATTATTTTGACAGTGATAATAGATTCATGTTTGACTTCTTACCATCTGAGTACTGTCTTAGACTTACTTGTCTTAGTAAATTACCACCCTCAGTCAGTGTTTTTTAGCCCCAAACCGTGAAGCCAGTTAAGCTTACTCCTCTAACATTCTAAATCCAACTCCAGAGTAAATCCTGCCAGTATACCTGTAAAATAACTAATTAATGTTTTCATATATATTAAGTACTTTACCATTTTTACTTTGCATTTAGATGCGGAGATGATGTTTTCTATTTCAGAGAGTGATCAAATGAATTGAGGCACATATTACAAAAATTCCCCAGTCAAAATCCATTTGCTAAAAATGGCATATTAAACAAGTAGAGAAATCTAACTCCCCAATTATAAATAAAACGCTATCTGCAGATGTTTTTTATATTGTGTTTATTGCTATTTCAACAGTGTCCTTGCTCAAACAGGTTTTACAATAAAATTACATTTTTTTTTGTACAATGCATTCTACCAAACTCCGAATGTAGTAGAAAAGTAGTGTTGTTAAAGAAGAGTAATTAAATGCTTATTGTAAACTGTTTTTCACTTTGCCCTTCATGCATATCAAAGCTTTTACATCAAAATGTGAAAATGATACCTTCTGAGATTCTGTAAGTGTGCGGAAGAGCTAGGAGAATGCACATTTACAATTGAGTGTCAACTCTAATCAATCCGTAATAGCTGCCTGAAGTTCTATGTCAAACTCTCCTGCTCATATTGAGGGTTAGATCACTCTGACTGCTCAGTGATATGTGCCATAGCATTGGAGGGGAGAGTGGCAGTAAGGTATACATTTACCATCTGTGAACAAGAAAGAAAAAGTTTTGAGTTCTCTTTAAACTCCTGACTAGGAACTTCCATGAAAGAAGGAAGGCATTTTATTCATCTCTTCTTTCCACAGAGCTTTGTACATAACATGCTCAACATACATTAAATTACTGAATAAAAGTAAAAGTCATTTATTCTTTTAAAATCAATACAAATTTTCAGTAGCAACACAAATATTTTAAAAACGCATTATGTGTCAACTTACCTGATTAAGAAACGGCTGGAGCTGCTTGTGAGTTTCTATCTAATCTCTCCAAACCTGCAAGGGTAAAAGTATTCTGAAATTTATTTATCACTCCTTCACTTTTGTGTATAATTGTATTTCATATATATCTATGTTTTTTATACTGTTTTATAAAGGTTCAAAATTTGTTTAAAAGTTATGCCATATATCTTCTTCAGCATCTTACTTTTTCACTTAAAATAATTTTGTGATATTTATTCAGATTTATGCATATAGTTTTAATTCAATAATTTCGCCATTGCCCAGTATAGTATATGTGTTTGTATCATGCGGTACATTTATATATTTCTTATTGAAGAATACTTTGATATTTTTCAGATTTTGTTATTACTGATAGTGTCATTATGAACAATCTATATATAATATATCTTTCACTTCTCTCGGACATATGTCTACTATTAGAATTTCTAAGTTGTAGATAAAGTACACATTCAGTTTTACTAGAGTAAAGCCAGTTACTTTTCAATATGGTCATATTGCACTTTATAAATGTACATATCATATAAAGGAAATCTCATTGAACAATGTCTTTGTACTCTTTACTGTCAGATGTTTTATTTTTATTTTTATTATTATTTTTTTTTTTTTTGAGAAAAAGTCTTACTCTGTTGCCCAGGCTAGAGTTACTTGGCACCAGCCTAGTTAACAGCAACCTCAAACTCCTGGGCTCAAGCAATTCTCTTGCCTCAGCCTCCTGAGTAGCTGGGAGGACTACAGGTGCTGGCCACAATACCCAGTTAAGTTTTCTATTTTTAGTAAGATGGAGTCTTACTTTGCTCGGGCTAGTCTCCAACTTCTGACCTCAAGCAATCCATCCGCATTAGCCTTCCATAGTATTTAGATTACAGGTGTGAACCATCATGCCTGGCTAGATGATTTAATTTTTGCCAATCAGGTAAAGTATCATTTTGGTTTTAATTTACCTAATGATCATTGAGATGACGTATCTACATATATTTCTTAGTCATTCATATTACATCTTGTGTGAAATATCTGCTCAGGATTTTTGCTCTTATTTTGATTGGATTTTCTGTTGATTTCTTATAGATTTTTTTAACTGTTTGTAAGAAATCATTTTTTATAGTTTGTATCAAACCTCTGTTTACAATTTTTTAGCAAAATTTTTCCAGTTTATAGTTTATCTTAACTTTTTAATGGTTTCCTTAAATATGCATAAGATTTTAAATTTATAGAAATAAAATGCATCATTTTTACAACTTCATTCATTATATATTTAGCAATGACTATATTACTATGTGTTGTAAGTACCGAGGATATAGTACTGAGCAAAGTGGCTGCAGTCTCTACTGCTATAGGGTACAGTCTGTAGTTTGTATCTGTGTGTTGGGCATTGTGACAACACATAAGGCAAACATTTTGTTGGAAGAAGATACCTGATGGGTAAAAAATAAATCAGTGAAAGAAAATGTAGGGATAAGGTACAATTTTAGATAGAATGACCAGGGAAGACCACCCTAGGAATGTGACATTTGAATAAATACTAAAAAGGTGAAAGTTGAGTTGTGCAGATATCACATAGAGGAGTGTCTCAATTAGAGAGATGAGAATGAGTGACGTCTCTCAGGGAGAAATATGCCTGACTTGTTAAAAAAAAAAGTTAAAGGAGGAGTAGTTGGAAAGAAATATTTGAGTGTTAGTGAGAAGACAATTAGATTTTGTGACTTTGAAGAACATTTTATGACCTTAACCTTTTATTCAGAGATAGAAAATTATTGGAGGGTTTTGAGTAGAGCAGAGACACAGAGACGTGAACAGAATTATGCTTTTGTGAACTGAAATAAAATCTTAAGGCTCCCATAAGCAGCTGACTAACTGGACCCCTGTTGGCCAAAAAGACCCCTAAAATTGAGTTGCCACTCATGACAAAGGAGATCACACAGGCCTCCTCATACCCTCACCCCTTCTTACAGATGATTTTTTGTGAAGCACTCTTAGGCCGAAGGCTACACAAGACCTACTCACAGGTTATCAATATACATAACAAACCACTTGAGTCTGTCCAATACTTTGTCTCTAATTAACAGATCTTTTATCTCAAACATTCCTTTTCTTTTTTTTTTTATTATTAAATCATAGCTGTGTACATTAAAGCTATCATGGGGCACCATACACTGGTTTTATAGACTGACACATTTTCATCACACTGGTTAACTAAGACTTCCTGGCATTTTCTTAGTTATTGTGTTAAGACATTTACATTTCACATTTACTAAGTTTCACATATACCCTTGGAAGATGCACCACAGGTATAATCCCACCAATCACCCTCCATCCATCCATCCTCCCCCCTCCCTTTCCCCCTTCCCCTATTCTTAGGTTATAACTGGGTTATAGCTTTCATGCGAAAGTCATAAATAAGTTTCATAGTAGGGCTGAGTACATTGGATACTTTTTCTTCCATTCTTGAGATACTTTACTAAGAAGAATATGTTCCAGCTCCATCCATGTAAACATGAAAGAGGTAAAGTCTCCATCTTTCTTTAAGAGTTTCTAATAATTTTCTAATAATATTCCATGGTGTACATACACCACAATTTATTAACCCATTCATGGATCGATGAGCACTTGGGCTTTTTCCATGAATTAGCAATTATGAATTGGGCTACAGTAAACATTCTGTTAAAAATATCTTTGTATAATGTGATTTTTGGTCTTCTGGGTATATACCTAGTAAAGGAATTATAGGATTGAATGGCAGATCTATTTTTAGATCTCTAAGTGTTCTCCAAACATCTTTCCAAAAGGAATGTATTAATTTGCATTCCCAGCAGCAGTGTAGAAGTGTTCCCTTTTCTCCACATCCACGCCAACATCTCTGGTCTTGGGCTTTTGTGATATGGGCGAATCTTACTGGAGTTAGATGATATCTCAAAGTAGTTTTGATTTGCATTTCTCTGATGATTAAAGATGATGAGCATTTTTTATATGTCTGTAGGCCGTGCGCCTGTCTTCAGAGAAGTTTCTCTTCAAGTTCCTTGCCCAGCCTGCAATGGGATCACTCGTTCTTTTCTTGCTTATATGTTTGAGTTCTCTGTGGGTTCTGGTTATTAAACCTTTGTCAGAGACAAAACCTGCAAATATCTTCTCCCATTCTGAGGACTGTTTACGTGCTTTACTTACTGTGTTCGTGGCTGTGCAAAAGCTTTTTAGTTTGAACAGGTCTCAGTAGTGTATTTTTGAAGCTGTGTCAATTGCCATGGGGGGTCTTCCTCATAAAATACTTACCCAGACCTATTCTTCAAGGGTTTTCCCTGCACGCTCTTCTAGTATTTTTATAGTATCATATCTTAAGTTTAAATCTTTAATCCAGTGAGAGTCTATCTTAGTTAATGGTGAAAGGTGAGGGTCCAGTTCCAATCTTCTACATGTTGCCAGCTAGTTCACCCAACACCATTTGTTAAATAGGGAATCTTTTCCCAACTGAATGTTTTTAATTGGCTTGTCAAAGATCAAATAATGGTCAATAGCTGGGTTCATATCTTGGTTCTCTATTCTGTTCCAGACATATACTTCTCTGTTTTTGTGCTAATACCATGCTGTTTTGATCACTATCGATTTATAGTATAGTCTGAGGTCTGGTAGCGTGATTCCTCCTGCTTTGTTTTTATTTCTAAGTAATGTTTTGGCTATTCGAAGATTTTTCTGATTCCATATAAAACGAAGTATTATTTTTTCAAGATCATTAAAGTATGACAGTGGAGCTTTAATAGGGATTGCATTAAAATTGTATATTGCTTTGGGTAGTATGGACATTTTAACAATGTTGATTCTTCCCAGCCATGAGCATAGTATGTTTTTCCATTTGTTAAGATTTTCAGCTATTTCTTTTCTTAGAGTTTCCCAGTTCTCTTTATAGAGATCTTTCACATCCTTTGTTAGATAAATTCCCAAATATTTTGTCTTCTTTGGCACTACTGTGAATGGAATAGAGTCCTTAACTGTTTTTTCAGCTTGACAATTGTTGGTATATATAAAGACTACAGATTTATGAATGTTGATTTTGTAACCTGAGATGCTGCTGTATTCCTTGATCACTTCTAAGAGTTTTGTAGTAGAATCCCTGGTGTTTTCCAAGTACACAATCATATCATCTGCGCAGAGCGAAAGTTTGATCTCTTCTAACCCTGTATGGATACCCTTGATTGCCTTTTATTACCTAATTGTGGTGGCTAAAACTTCCATTACAATGTTAAATTGCAGTGGAGACAATGGGCAGCCTGGTCTGGTTCCTGATCTGAGTGGAAATGATTTCAATTTAACTCTATTCAATACAATATTGGCTGTGGGTTTGCACTAGATGGCCTCTATCAGTTTAAGAAATGTCCATTCTATGCCAATTTTTTTAAGTGTTCTTATCATGAAGGGATGCTGGTTATTATCAAAAGCTTTTTCTGCATCAATTGAGAGAATCATATGGTCTTTGTTTCTTAATTTGTTTATGTGCTGAATTATACTTATAGATTTACGTATATCGAATCAGCCTTGAGACCCTGGGATAAAACTGACTTGGTCATGATGTATAATTTGTTTGATGTGTTGCTGGATTCTGTCTGTTAGGATCTTATTGAGTATTTTTGCATCTATATTCATTAGTGATACTGGTCTATAATTTTCTTTTCTTTTTGGGTCTTTTCCTTGTTTGGGGATCAGGGTGATGTTTGCTTCATAGAACGTGTTGGGTAGTCTTCCTTCTTTTTCTACATTTTGGAACAGGTTGAGTAATATAGGTACTAATTCTACGTTAAAGGTTTGGTAGAATTCTGACACACTGAAGATTTTGACACACTGAAGCAAGACACACCAGACACGGTGTGGTCCCGGTCTTTTCTTTTTAGGGAAATTTTGTATGGTTGATGCAATTTCAGAACTTGATATGGGCCTGTTCAACATTTCCATTTGATTCTGGCTAAGTCTTGGAAGGTGACGAGCTTATAAGTATTGGTCAATTTCCTTAAGATTTTCATATTTCTGAGAATAATGTTTCTTATAGTATTCATTAAGGATTTTTTGAATTTCTGAGGAGTCTGTTGTTATTTCTGATTGATGAGATTAGAGTTTTTAGTCTTTTTTTCCTGGTTAGGTTAACCAAAGGTTTATCTATTTTCTTGACCTTTTCAAAAAAACAACCTTTTTGATTTATTGATCTGTTGTATAATACACTTGTTTTCAAGTTCATTTAATTCGGCTCTAATTTTGGTTACTTCTTTTCTTCTACTGGGTTTGGGGTTGGAATGTTCTTCCTTTTCCAGTTGCTTGAGATGTCCCATTAAGTTGTTAACTTCCTCTCTTTCCATTCTCTTGAGGAAGGCTTGCAGTGCTATAAACTTCCCTCTTAGGACTGCCTTTGCGGAATCCCAGAAGTTCTGATAATTCTTGTCTTCATTGTCGTTTTGTTCCAAAAAGTTGGCGATTTCCTTCTTAATCTCATCTCTGACCCAGCTATCATTCACCATAAGGTTATTTAACTTCCATGTTTTTGTATGAGTATGCAGATTCCTGTTGTTACTGAGTTCAATTTTTATTCCATGGTGGTCCAAGAAGATACAGGAAATAATTTCTATTCCTTTAAATTTACTGAGGTTAGACTTGTAACCTAAGATGTGATCGATTTTGGAGTATGTTTCGTGGGCTGATGAGAAGTATGTGTATTCTGTTTTGTTGGGATGAAATGTTCTGTAGATGTCTGCTAAATCCAAATGTTGGATGGTTAGGTTTAAATCTAAAATTTTTTTGCTCAGCTTCGTATTGGAGGATCTATCCAACACTGCCAAAGGAATATTGAAATCTCCGACTATTATGGAGCTGGAGGAAATCAAGTTGCTCATGTTTGTTAGAGTTTCTCTTATAAATTGAGGTGCCTTCTGGTTGGGTGCATAGATATTAATAATTGAAATCTCATCATATTGAGTATTACCCTTAAGAAATATGAAGTGACCATTCTTATTCTTTCTTACTTTTGTTGGTTTAAAGCCGATTATATGTGCAAATAGAATTGTAACACCTGCTTTTTTCTGATTACCATTTGCCTGAAATATGGACGACCATCCTTTCACCCTGAGTCTATATTTATCCTTTAAGGTAAGATGTGACTCTTGGCAGCAAATATCTGGCCTGAGGTTTTGTATCCAGTCAGCTAACCTGTGCCTCTTTAGAGGACAGTTTAAGCTTTTGACATTAATGGAGAATATTGATAAGTCTGGTAAAATTTTGGGTATCGAGATTTTTGAAAGTCCAGTGAACATTTTTAATTCTCTTGCCAATGTGGAAGTTGGACTTTGTTCAAAAGTTTCTGAGTGAGTTTACTTTTGTGTTAGAGAATTGGGCTGGTCATTTTGGAGGATAGGTCTGAGAATACCCTGAAGAGCTGGTTTGGTTATGGCAAATTTCTTCAACATATGAATGTCATTAAAGTATTTAATTTCTCTATCATAAATGAAACTCAGTTTATCTGGATACAGGATCCGGGGTTGAAAGTTATTTTGCTTTCAGAGATTAAAAGTCGATGACCACCCTCTTCTGACTTGCACAGAAATCTGCTGTCATTCTAATATTCTTCCCTTTGTAGGTAATGTATTTCTTACATCTGGCTGCTTTCAGAATTTTCTCCTTCATATTAACTTTGGGGAAGTTAATTATGATATGCCTGGGGGATGTCTTATTCAGATTGAGTAGTGCTGGGGTTCTGAAACTGTCTGCTATCTGAATTTCAGAATCTCTTGGCATGTCTGGAAAATTCTCTTTCATAATTTCATGGAGAAGGGCCTCTGTGTCTTGAGAGGCCACTTCATCACTTTCAGGGATTCCAATGAGGCAGATATTAGCCTTCTTTGAATTATCTCAGAGCTCTCTGAGAGAATGATCCATTTTTGCTCTCCATTTTTCTTCCTCTTTGAGATTGGGAGTGTTTAAATGCTTTGTCTTCAATGTCAGAAATTCTTTCTTCTGCTTATTCCACTCTGTTACTGAGGGATTCTACTGTATTTTTCAGATCTTTGAGGGCTGCAAATTCTTGCTTTAGTGTGTCAAAATCTTTGGTAGTTTTGTCTTTAAATTTGTTAAATTCTTGAGACAACTTTTGAATTTTTCCTCGAATTTCTAATTCTGACTTTTGAATTGCTCCTTGAATTTCTAATTCCAAATTTTCCTCCATTCTATTAATCTTGTTTACAATCCAAATTCTGAATTCAATTTCTGACATCTCAGCCAGCTGTTTATGGATGGGATCTTCAGTTACATCTGCCATATCATTCCTTGGGGGGGGGGGCTTGATCTATTCTTGTTATTCATGTTACCAGAGTGTTTCCACTGATTCTGCCCCATGATTATTTTACACCATTTAACTCTTCCCCAGGAGCTTTGTCGAGTGCTACGGCCTGAGGAACTGGGGACCTGTTTTGTGTGGTAGGGCTAAGCGGCTGGTCTCTGTCCAACCATAGTGAAATTGTTACTCTGGGTTGAAGTCTCAGCTGTGGTGAAATACCAGCAATTAAGTCTGCCCACTCCCCCAGGTAACAATTGGAAAAGGAAAATCAAACCTTCCTACAACCACACACCCAGGGCACCACTTGGATAGTCCTCAGGCGACTGGCTCTGTTCAAAATGTCTAAATCAATTGTCTCAGTCAGCACCTGTCTCAGATGGGAGAGTTTAAAAGGTCTCTGGCAACTAGATCACAGGGGTCTGTTGACAACTCAAATATGACTTGATCTGGTGCTCTGTGAAGTCAGGAGGACCCACCCAGCAAATAGATTAGTCTGGGAAAGTTGATGCCTCCTTCCCCTACCTTGCATCTCTGTCACACCCAGTTACTGATAACCCTGCAGGGCTGTGACCCAGTTGTCTCCAATGAGCAGATACTACAGGAGGTTGCACCTGCCTGAATCTCAAGGAGATCTATGTCTGCTCAGCCAGGGTGCTGTTCTCTGCTTCTTTCCGGCAGGGAGAGGTGAGACCTGATAACCTCTGGAGGCTGGGGCTGTTCACTCAGTTCTAGCCCTGCCCCTGATTGATGTTACTGACAGAACAGAACAACTTGGGGGAATTTTTTTCTGTTCCTGCTAAATTCCAATGCAGAAGAGAAGCTGTTTTGAGTTCATAGAACCTGTGCCTCAGGCCTATCTTTGCTGTTGCAGGTTTTTATTCATAGCCTGGTTAGGTGTGAGTTCTAGTCTCTGCCTGCCCTCCTTTGTTTAAGCTGATGGTCCCCTGGGGGCTGGGTGCATCCTAGGTTCAGTAAAGTGTTTCTCTGGATGAGCCCCACCCTGGGAATCTCCGGGCTCTGCACGTGCGTTTTCTAGTTCCCGTGCTCCACCCAGGCCAGTACCGCCTCAGGCAAACCCTTTACTCAGGGGGCCTGCGTTTCTGTTCCAGATCTGTTCCCCAGTGGTTGCCACCTGAGAAGATGCCCAGCCTATCTGGTTGCCCAGGAAGACAGGGGATGCAGTTTCAGAATATCCAGGAGTGAGCCCTATTGTTGCCAAAATATGGCTGATTCTCTGTACCTTGGGACACCGCCACTCTGGTGTGGTTCCCTCTCAGCCGACCATCCTCTCCTCACTCCTGTGCCGCAGAATCAGCACTGACCAGCCGCAGTCTAGGCCCTATCCACACCCTTCGAGAAATCACCCAAGAATCTGGACTCCTGGGAGACAGGCCCCCAGACCTCAGAGTGAGAGTGGAGGGGAGTGCTGGGAGCTCAGAATTACAGGTAGAGAATATATACAGTTCTGTACAGTTTTATACCTGGCAGGAGAACGCTGTGGCACCCTAGTAGGGGAGGTAGGTACAGTTTTTAGACGATCTCTCCCATGGAGTGTAGTGGGAGGACCTTTGAACTCTGCTCATTTGTTTGTGGGGCACTCCAAGCCGTTCCCATGGGGGAGGGGACTCCTGTCCGCTTGGTGATGGATTTTGTACCTTTTGTTTGTATCCTTGGGGTCGCAACTCACCTCAGCGGGGTTGATGTGCATCCTTCAACCTTCTCTCTTGGTGTAGTTTTAAACCACCAGGTTACTTGCTAAATTTCTGTCCTTTAACTCTCTTTCTGGATGGGAGCCTCTGTGGAAAGCTGGCTTCAGTCAGCCATCTTGTCTCTGTCCCCCCTCAAACATTCATTTTCACTGACCCCTGGTCTTTTAGACAAAGTCTAACTCTTTGAGCCAACTGTCAATAAGGAATCTTTAAACCCACCTGTCACCTGTAAGCCCCCCTCCACTTTCAGATGTTCCACCTTTTTGGGCCAAACCAATGTATGTTTTCCTTGTATTTATTTATGACCTCACCTGTAATTCCTGTGTCTGTAAAATGTATAAAACCAAAATTTAACCTCACCACCACAATTCTACTTGCTCAAGGCTTCTTGGGTGTGGCTCTGGGTCACAGTCCTCAAATTTGGCTCAGAATAAACCTCCTTAAATTATTTCATCGAGTGTGGTTTGTTTTCTGTCAACGGTGTAATGTAATCATTTTGGCTTCTATGTTAAACATAGATAGAAGACAGGCATAAACAGAATCAAAAACAATGTAAGAAAACTTTTACCTGGGTTCAGGGATAAGGGATAGTGATTTAGAAGACAGTAGCTATCAATGGAAGAGTTGAAGAATAGTGTCCACTCTTCTTTTTATTTTTTTCAGAGAAGAGTCTTGTTCTGTCACCCAGACTAGAGTGCTGTGGCCTCAACCTAGCTTACAGCAACCTCAAACTCCTGGGCTGAAGCAATCCTCTTGCCTCAGCCTCCCAGGTGGTTGGGATTACATGTACCCATCACCATGCCCTGCTAATATTTCTATTTTTAGTAGAAAAGTGTTCTTGCTCTTGCTCAGGCTTGTCTCAAAATCCTGACCTCAAGTGATCCTCCTGCTTTGGCCTCTCAGAGTGCTAGGACTAATGGCGTGAGCTTCCACACTCAGCTCATACTGGATATATTTTAAGGCAGATTGAAAAGATTTATCGTCATAATATATGGGTTATGATAAAGTGAGAAGCCAAGAATAATTTCTAGGTTTTTGATCTGAGCCACTAGAAAAATGGTGTTACAATTTATTGGTGTTATCATTTCTTCAGATGTGGAAGATGAGGTGGTGGGTGCATTGAAATGGGGAAATATCAAAAGCTTAGTTTTGGACTAATTTAATTTGTGTTGTCTATTAGATGTAGAATGAAAATGTTGAATTCCATGGTTTTCACTTACGTATGCATATCTAGATCACAGCAGATATCCATGCAGGTGATACAAATTCAAATTATTGGCATATGTAAAACCATGAAACTGAAGGATAAAAGAGAGTTTTGAGAAGCAATAAATGGGATGTGCCAGTATTAAGAAGTCGATGACATAGTGAAAGCCCAGCAAAAGTGAGACACAGGACACTAAGAGAGGAGCTTCAAGGAGAATGGGAGGAAAACTGGCCTGCTGAGTCGGAAAGTCTGGAGGGTCCATCAGAATGGATGTGAAGTAACCTAGGTAACCAAGGTCCAATAGAAAAGGACAATACTGCCTGGGAGGCAGAGAGGCCAGTGAAAGACTTACAGCCAATTTCAAATAGAATATCTATACTGGTGCAGACTTTAGGTTTTCGCCTCACCTTTTCTTCTTCATGAGAGGGACTCACTTCTAACTCTATTTGGAAGTGCTCTAAACTTTCTCTTTGTTCTTCCTAAATAAAATCTCTCTTTGGTACCCTAAGTAAATTACTTTTTCTTTCTATCCTCACTGCATGTGCTGTTGCAGTTTTATTTTCAGTTTCCACTCACATTTGCTTTTCGTTACCAATGTGCCTCAGTTGAACTTTCTAGCTCAGTTGAGAAATTGAACCAGGTTAAATGGGTATGGGGAATGAGGACTCCCGACCACTAACAAAAATTGTGTGGTACCCTGGAAGCCAAATGAAAAAATGTCAAGAAGGAGAGAATTGTCAGTGCTATTTGGCAGTCAAATCAGATGTGAGCTGAGATTTTCTATTCAATCAACATCTATTTTAAGAAATATTTCCTGACTTTGAAGTCTTGAAGATATATTTTCATTTTCTTTTTCAAACTGTTCTAAATTTTTTTTACATTAAATCTTTAATTTGGTCTGACTAGCTTTGTGGAATGAATTTAATATTTGCAGTGGCCCGAGTAAGCTCGCTGATATAGTTAAAACACACAGACATAATGTCAGGGGCTTTGCAAAATAAATGTTTATTTCTTCCTCATGGAATCTAATATAGACCACCAGGGGCTCCACTCTGCATAGTGATTCAGATACTCAAGTTCCTTCCTTTCTTCCTTCCTTCCTTCCTTCCTTCCTTCCTTCCTTCCTTCCTTCCTTTTCCATTTTTGGCCCAGGCTGGGTTTGAACCCACCACCTCTGGCATATGGGGCCAACTCCCTACTCCTTTGAGCCACAGGTGCCACCCTCAAGTTCCTTTTTTTTGTGGTTATTTTATCCTCTGAATTCCTCAGTATTTTCCCAGTTCTGCTGAAAAAAGAGACAAAGAGAATGAAAAGGCACATATGGGTGAGTTTTGTGGGCCATGCCTGGAAAGGATATATTTCATATCTACTCGTATCTCTATGGCTCCAATTCAGACAAATAGCAAAAGCTAGCTGTAAGAATACTAATAGATGTGGCTTCAATGTATGTCCAGTAGAAAAAGGAAAACAATTTGATAATAAATTAGCCACCCTCTGTAATGGAATCAAATTTAAAATTTATGGTTTTTTATTAAGATAAAAACATGAAGTAGAACAGGATGTCCTTACTCACTTTCAGAGCACAATCATGTAACTTGCTACTATGGGTGTGTTTGAATAAACAGAGTGGAATTTTCTCATTCCTTTAGAACGATGTTGGAAAACCTTATACCTAAATTAGAAAATTCTAAGGCCATCACACATTGAAGACAGTACTAGAGTAAGAATTCATCCCTATAGAATTATTATATAAATAATATAATATTTGGATAACATAGATAAGCTAAATATTGCAATCATTTTACATGAGATTTAAAAATGAAATATTTATTATTTTATATGAAAAACTAGTGTTTCAATTTTATTCTCAATACTTACACAAAAGTAAAAATCTATCATTTATTCTGTATACATTATAATGCTTTTTTATAATACAAAACCTTATTGTACTTAACATTTTTCTAAGATGACTACATTAAATTATTTAATTATTAATAAATTATTATTTACAATATCAAGAAGTATAACTGTGCTTTAAAAATGTCCTTCACAATGAATAATCTAGGTAGGTTATATTGTCAGAAACAATATAACATTAATATTTTATCCATACCTTGCTTTAATATTGTATTAATAGCAAATTGGAATCTATGCCTCAATTTCATGTTTTGAATATTAATTGTAGAAACTTCATGGATTTTTTTTTCACCAGTTTCCCACATCTTAAGTAACCATGATTAAATTCTAAAGAGTAAAAAATGTCCATTGAAAATTAGTATTCCATTAGGTCATTATAAGAAAGTAAAAATGTACAAAATTAAAATCAACCAAAACTCTTGAAGCTTATGTGAAGGAATAAAAGAAATACTTTAATTTTAGTGTGAAACTTGGAATCATGCTTTTCTGTTTGAGAATATTTTGGCTGTTGAGATATTTTTGTTAGTAGGCAAGGGAGCCACATATTTGCTATTCAGTAAACTGACATGTTTTAAGGAAATGTTTGAACATTTAACATTATTCTTCTGGAATGATATAACTGCATAAATAAGTATCTTGACTACATCTGTAAGACTTGTCAGAAATAAAATTCTAGTATTCATATAGGGTGGCTTAAATGAGTATTTTCTTAAATGAGGGTCATTCATGTCAACATAGGTAACAGTATTGAGAAGTATAGGCTCATCATGGTTTGGATATTACGTAATGATATAATTCTTTGCTTTTCAACTAATAAAATATTACTCTATTTGCAAGTAGTTACTGACAAATCATTCTCAATGTTTATCTTCAAGTGTGTATTTTTAATAACAATTAAAATTTAAGGGTGATGTTATAAATCTTATGCTTTAGTAGAATAAATACAGTTATGCTTATAGCAAATGTAAATTCCTGATGTGATGACCAAAATAAACTGTGTATTTCCACATATACCAACTGTTTATGTGGATAGCATTGCATAATACATGGGTAGAGATTTGGGGTTCAGATAGATCTGGATTAAATCTAGATTCCATATTTTATTAACTGTGTGTTTGTGGCCTAATTGCAAAAGTTTCTTTTTTTCAATGCTAAAATTCTTTATCTATAAAATAAATATGGATAAAAACACCTATCCAATAGGGTGGTTGTAAGAAGTATATAAAAGCGCACACAGTATGCTTGGTTCAGGCTTAGACATTACAAACACCTAGTACTGGCAGCTATTATGATAAGTTCAAAGAAGACTTTTATGTAGCTTTTAGAAACCTACATCTTAAAATATAGAATTATGTATGAATTTTACTGCTGTCCCAGCATCAAATTAGCTTGAGCATGTCAAATTTGTATAGTATCTCTATTAACATAAGAAAAAGGAATTTCAGCTTTGGAGCTCTAGATTTAAGATTTTTTTGTGGAATCAGTTTAATATTTATTATTACTAAGTATATTGCTCATATGTTTCCATTCTTCAGCATACACGGGTCAAAACATGTGATAGTATATATGTATATATTTACACAAACCCTTGTATGTTGTTTCTTCAAATGTTGTTGCATATAGAGATAAGTACATGGTATAGTTATATGAAGATTATATAGATGTACATATGTTGTATATCATGACTATAGAAAACTCATTTTAAAATAATGAATTTGTTAGAGCTTTTATACGTAGTATAGTAATGACACTCATTTTCTCTTTTTTTAAAAAATTAATATCAGCATTTTTTTATTAAATTATAGCTGTGTACATTAATGCATTTATGGGGTACAATGTGCTGGTTTTATATACATTTTGAAATACTTTCATCAAACTGGTTAACATAGCCTTCACCGCACTTTCTTAATTATTGTGTTTAGGAATTTATACTCTACACTTAGTAGATATGACATGTACCCTTGTAAAAACGCACCATATTGGTGGGACCACACCTATGACACTCATTTTCTTGGCAGTGATTCACCTCTGAAAATATCGTCCCATTCTTTGATTCTTCTTCACATTTGGAGAACCTTGAACCTAGCAAATCTACATTCTTTCAGAATATGTTTTAAAACTAGTAAAATGATTGCCCCTATCATAAAATGTGCATGGCAATGCTGTTTTGTTTGTGCATTGCTAACTATGACTTCTAAATTTGAGGATGAATTCAGCAGGAAAGAGAGAGAATCCTCAAAGAACTTAAAATAAATCTTCCACTTGGTCCTACAAACCCATTACTAGGCATCTAGCCAGAAGAAAAAAATTATTTTATCATAAGGACATTTGCATATTGTTTATTGCAACTCAATTTATAATAGTCAAGATGTGGAAACAACCTAAGTTCCCATCAATCCATTAATAGATTAATAAACTATGTATATCATGTATACCATGAAATACTATTCAGCCATACAAAAGATGTAGACTTTACATCTTCTTGTGTTAACCTGGATGGAGTTGAAACACATTCTTCTTAGTTAAGTATCACAAGAATGGAAAAGCAAGTATCCAATGTACTCAATACTAATAGGAGCCAGTAGACAAACTCAATACAAGCACACAAATGAATACAAGAGAAAACTCAATTGAAGTTGGGGGGAGAGGAGAGGAGGAGGAGGATTGGTGTGCTCCCACCTAAGAATGTATGGCACACCTCTTGGGTGCGGGACACAAGTACAACAGGGACTTTACCCAGCATTGTAACCTAATCATTTGTACCCTCATATTAATCTGAAATAAAAAAAAAAATCAGGAAAGTTCTACCTGAACAACACTATTATGACCCAACATTGGCATACTGTGTAATAGGCATATATAACATTTATAGGGATTTTTTTTCCTCTTGTGAATGATGTTAATTCTTAGTATCCTAAGATGTCTATTTTCTGTGTCCATATTCACACGTATTCACACTGATATCAGAAAATTACACAGATTTGCTCTTTTTACCTTTAAGAAAAACTAAATTCCATTTAAAATATTCATCACATTTGTAATTCTCTTCAATCTTTTGATGTAAAATCTGAACCAAAACTCTATTCGGAATAACACTAACCTTGTACCACATGCTATTTCCCATACTTGATGTCAATCAGCACTTTCCAACTCAATCTTCTCTATATTAAACATATTCAGATTCTTTAATTTTTTATTGTTAGTCTTAAGTCAATTCACAATCACAGAAACTTTTCTTTTTGATGTTCTCCCCATGTGCAATATGAGATATAGCATAGTGGATAAAAGCACAGATACTTGGGCTATTTTGCTTCTGCCGCTTACTGCCTGGGAAGCACGGGATGAGCAAAACTTCTTTCTGCTCAGTTTCCCCATCTCTGTAATAGGGATACACATCTCAGAAGGTTATCGTGAAATTTATGTGAGATACAAATAAAATTAGTTATTTATATTCTTGTGAGCTGCTGAACTCAGTTTTTATTCAATATCAATCATGGTATTATAAAAAAATATGCTTAAAGGGTCAAAGAAGGCAGAGGGAATCAAAGCTGGATTCATGAAATGAGTGTAAGAGAAAAGACCTGGGGGGAGACGGTAGAGATGATGTGACACAAACATCCTTAACGCTTTCTCCCATAAACACAGCATCTTAGCTTTATGAAGAAATCAAGAGACAATTTCTTTCTTTCTTTTTTTTTATATAAAGAGAATCCTAGGGAAATTTGTGATTACTGTCAGGATGAAATGTGCTGGTGGTTTGATCTCTTAGCTAGCACAGCTTAGGAGCCATTCTATGGTGCCTTTTCTTACCACAGGATTTGTTATTCTGGATGGTAATTTCCTGCCATTGGTTGGGATCCCCAACTAAACTGTATGGTTTGTATAGATAGGAAATTTTCTCTTTTGTGCACTTTGGTATTCCTCATAGTCTACCCATAGAAAATGCAGAAAAAAAAATTTACTGAATGAATTTTGAGTAGTATAAACACACCATGTGTAGAACTGGAGTTGTATTGTTTTTCTGGGTTATGAGCTATTTATGCAGTGGTGGAAACTTTGTCAAATATTTAAACACACACCCATATAGTATAATGGCAAAAGTAATATAGCTTGAAAAATTTAAGGAAACATTTCAAAAAATAAAATGTGTGAGGAGAAAACAAAATTTAGGAAAAAGACTTCAACCTTTTAAAGAAAAAGATAAATATATGAAGGAAATTATCAACTAGCAACAGGAATAATTGGATTTGTTACATATGGATAGTTCAATATACCAATTATTTTCAACTTAAGGCTGCTCTATAGTTTATGTATGTAACAGTGATTACACAAGGTTTACAAGAGGGAGAAAAGAAAGTTACACTAATAAGTAAAATTTTAATCTTTCAGATTTTGCCTATCCACATTTACAAATATTGAAGATATTTTTTTCTTACAGAATAGTTAGAAATTATAATTGAGTATTTTGCTCTCCTTCTGGTCCCTTTTGTCTCCCAAATCAGTGGGTTTGTTTATCATCTCCCAGCTACCTAACTATCTGTTAACAAAAGCAGTAACAAAACAGTTGGATGATGATGTAATTCTCAGGACATTTGTGACCATAACTTCTGCATATTTGATTCATTCAGTCATGGATTGGAAACATTTGCCGGAAAAAACTAATAAACAACAATACAACAATAAAAATAATATAAATTTGAAAACTAGTATAACTATTTACTAAGCAATTTCATGATATGTGATATTATAAGTAATCTAAAGATGATTTAACGTGTATGGGAGGATTTGCATAGGTTATATGCAAATACGACACCATTTTATATAAGAACTGAGCATGCACACGTTTTGGTTTCCCAAAGGGCCTATTCAAACTAATCCCCCAAGGACACATAGAGAAGGATGGTGATACCAGATCAAGTGAAATTCTCAAATTTAAGAGTGACAGCCTGAAAGAAAATATTTGGGTAAGAAGAATTCAGGAATTCAATATAAAATTTACATTTTTATGGACTATGTTCTAAATGAACGTTTCTCAAACATATTTCCTTTCCCCACTCATCTGGGTAGATATTTATTTTTCATCTTTACTTTATTTTTTTTTGAGGGGTTGTAGATATTTAAAACATTGTGTCATTCATAGCTCCAATCTATTCCTTTATTTAAATGTTTGGGAGTAGATTCTAGACTTGATAGATCTAACCAACTTTAGTTTTTAGACACTTTAAAAACTGCCTGCAGATGGACATGTGGAAACTTTTGCTACAAATATTTGACCAGATATAGATCATAAAAGTGAGCTTCAAAGAGTGAAAGTACATAGGGACCTTCAAATATCAGTAAGGTACTATGATATAGGAAATACATTTGGTCTTTATTTCAGATTCCTGGCACAGAACTCTTCAGACTTTTCTAAGTGCTAGGAGTGGCTTTTGTTATTCACAAGGAGCACCTTTTGATCGTACTGGATTTATGTTAATGAGGTGACTTGCGGTAAGGCCCCCAGATAACCTCAGGACAGGAAGAGTCACCAAGTGACTAGAGGATTAGAAGGTTGAAACTTTCACCTCCTTCTACCAACCTCCAGGAAGGTGGTGGTGGGGGTGGTAGGGGTGGTGTGGTGGGGGTGTGGGGGTGTGGTGGGACTGGAGATTAAATTCCATAAAAACTATTAAGATGTGATGAGCTGCCGAGTTAGGGGACACATCAAAGTTCTGGGAAAGCGGCTTGCCCAGATAGGGCATGGAAGCTCCAGGCCTTACCCTCTTCATTTGTTGCCCCAGGCATGTCTTCATCTGTTCCCGAGTTAAAACTTATAATAAACCAGTAAACATAAGTAAAGGGTTTCCCTGAATTTTAGGAGATATTTTAGCACATTATTGAAAGTGAAGAAAGGATCACAGGAACCTTCAGTTTATAGTTACTCAGTCAAACTTGCTGTAGGGAACTTTGGTGGGGACAGACCTGTGGGACTGAGCCCTTACCTTGTGGGAACTGATTTAATTCCAGGTCAATAGTGTCAGAATTTCATTGACATGAAGAACAACAGCTGGTGTGAGAGAATTGATAACTGTGGGGAAACGCGTGAAGTTCTGGTGTCTGAGGTGTTCTGGGTGAGAAGGTAGAGTAACAGAGGTTGTTGCATTTTTAATAGGTACCAAGAGAAATTATACATTTTTCTTCCTTAACAACTTCATATATCAGCGGATTAAAAACATGAGAACTCCAAATATATATGTACATTAACCAATATAAAGAATCTTTTTGTTAAATGACAAAGAGGTGACCTTAGAAGAAATCAATTCCATCATATGTGGTTATGCAAGTATGTACTGTTTGCAGTGGTATTCTCAGCCACAATTGTAATTGAACAAGAAGCCAAATGTTGAGTTTCAAGTCATTGGTATCAGACTGTGGCTGGAATAATTCAATATGTTCATAGAAACTATGCTCATAATTCCACATTGAGAAAATGTTCCGTAGTATGCTCATAAAATGGTGTTCTAATCATGGAATAATGAATGATCTTGGTGGGAAAAAATAGGGAGAGTTGTCTAGGAAGGCCAATGTACTTTTCTATTGGCTTCTTTAATAAGCAAAAATTAAAAATAAAAATATACCAAAAATTCAAAAAAGAAAATTAAAGAATATGAAAAAACATTAGCAGGTTTATTTCCGAACCTCAATAGGAAGGCAGATTCTCAAAGTGTGTTAATATTTTCAGTCCCTAGAAAAGCAAAGTTTTCAGTTGTGTTATGAGCAAGGTTGTAAAAATTCCTCTTCCTGGGACAAATACTATAATAATAAATAGCAAAAAAAGGGAAAGATTATCTCTTAACTTCAGTTTGTTTCCATCTTTTCTTTCAAAGAGAATGATCTTCATGTTGGGAGTATGAAACTAAAATAGTGAAGAGAAATTAAAATTCTAAATAGTTGAAATATGAATGGAAAAAGTATAAAAAATTCTCCAAATGACTTGCTCTCCTGGCTCAGAAAATATCTAAGTTAAGGCACTAATTTTGAAAGTAAGGTAGATGTCAGTAATCTTTGAGGAGTTATTGGTAATAGGGGAGCTGCCATGAGAGTAAAGAAAGGAAAATGTCCCTAGTTTCCAAAAAGGTTAGGCAGAGTCTTAAAACTATAGACTAGGGATCTTGACATTTATATTCAGTGAAAAATTTGAAGAGAATACTAAATGGATGGATGGTTTCTGAGTACCGAGAAAGGTCATAATTTTAGCAGCAGTCAGTATGTGCTCCCCAAGAGTAAGTCACGATATCCTGTCTTTATCCCCTGTGTTTGACATAATGACTTAGTTGGTATTCCAGAGGACTGATACAGAAATGGCACATTAGGATTAACCAGGCATTTGCAATATTTCTTTCTATAAGGTGGAATATGGAAGTGTGTGAACTGTGAGATAATAGTGATAAGCAGACTCATCACTGGTTTAATTTATCTATTGAATGCTAATTACTAAAGTATCATCGTCTTGAAGGAAAATAGATCTGTGTTCTCCCCTTTTTTCCTAGCATTTTTTCCCCCAATAACATGAAGGAATCTTAGGTAGCTGCAATATCAGGTATTTCAAATTTCATGTCATGAGTTTAAGCCACAAAGATTTTAGGTACCATTCGAGTATAGGAATAAAATAGCAGTAGATGAAGAACATGTGATGTTTATAAAATTGAAAGACAAACTACTCATCAGGTAGACAGTTGCAGCTGAGGGAAACAAGGGCTCTCTTTAGGGAGTAAGAAAGAACTTCAGATCTGTAGGCCTTTAAAGATTCAAAGTGTTCACTAATGTTCAAGGCCAGCGATAAAGCTGAAAATTAGAATCATGGACTCCACGCTTGTAGCTCAGTTGTTAGGGAGCTAACCACATACACTGGGTCTGGTGGATTCGAACCCAGCCCCGGACTGCTAAACAACAATGGCAACTACAGAAAAAAAAAAAAAATAGTTGGGTGTTGTGGTGGGTGCCTGTAATCCCAGCTACTTGGGAGGCTGAGGCAAGAGAATCACTTAAGCCCAAGAGTTGGAGGTACCGAGGGTGACATAGTGAGACTCTGTCTCAAAAAAAAAAAAAAAGATGAAGAAAAAAGAAAAGAAAAAGAAAAGTAGAATCATAAGCAAAGGTACTTTAGTTTGAAACACTCTTGAGACTGTTAGAAATAAGAAAAATGGCAGAAATAGAAATAGAAAACTTCAGGATGGAATGAGTATATCTGTATACATCTCTGTAACTGTGTCAGAAACCAGTGTAAAATTTCAAAAATCCCAAAGTTAAGACTCAGAATATGCTTTAAAAAGTACTGTACCTGTTCTGTCATGGATAGGAGTGATAAAAATGAGCATCATTTTCTTATTCCAGTTCTTAGAGGAAAGGCTTTCAGCTTTTCCCCATTTACCGTTTGGTATGTTCACTGTGGGTTTGTCATATCTGGCCTTTATTATGTCAAAGTGTACTTTTTCATTACTGAGATTTTAAATGGGTTTTATCATAAATGAATTTTGAACTTTATCAAATTCTTTTTCTACATCTATTGAGATGATTGTATGTTTTTTAACCTTCATTTCTTTGATGTGATGCCCCATGTTTATTGATTGGTGTATGTTGAATTGACATGGTATCCTTGGGATAAATCCCACTTGATCAAGATATACTGTCTTTTTGATGTACTGTTGGATTTACCTTGCTAGTATTTTGTTGAGGGTTTTAGCATATGTGTTCATTGGGGATATCAGCCTATATATTTCTCTCTTTCTTTTTGGTATATCCTTGTCTGGTTTCAGTATTGGGATAATGTTAACCTCATAAATGAGCTAGGAAGAATTTCTTCTCCTTCAACTTTGTGAAATATTTTGAGGAGAATTGTTGTTAGTTCTATTAAAGTACAGTAGAATTTGCCAGTGAACGTAAAGTTTTATTACTGACTCAATCGCATTACTAATTATTGGTCTGTTTAGATTTTCAATAAATTTTTGATTCAGTCTTTGTAAGTTGTACACATACAGGAATTTATCTATTACCTCTGGTTTTCAGTTTGTTAGTGTGTAGTTGTTCACAATAGTTTCTGATTGTTCTGTACTTCTGTGGAATCAGTTTTAATGTCTGCCTTTTCATTTCTTATTTTGTTCATTTGGGCCTTCTGTTTTCTTGGTTAGTCTAGCTAGCCATTTATCAATTATTTTGTTTTTATTAAAAAAATATTTATGTATGGATCATCATTTGTATTTTTATTAGTCTATTTTGTTTAGTTGAGTTCTTCTCTGATCTTTATTTCTTTTTTCTATTTATTTGGTGTTTAGTTTGTTCTTGCTTTGCTACTCTCTTGAGGTGTATCATTAGATACCTTATTTGGAATTTTTTTACTTTTTGATGTAAATATTTATTGCCAAAATCATCCTCTTAGCAGTGTTTTTGCTTCATTACATGGTTTTGGTATTCTGTGTTTAAGTTTTCATTTGTTTGAAGAAATTTTTTAATTTCCATCTTTCTTTCTTTCTTGATCCAATTGTTATTCAGAAGCATGTTGTTTGATTTCCATAGTTTTCAAAGATTCTCTTCTTATTTATTTCTAGTTTCATTTCATTATAATCTGAAAAAATGTTAGATGTGATTTCAATTTTTAAAAATTTGTGACTTGTTTCCTAATGTTCCGTGTGTGAAGGAGAAGAATATTCTGCAGTTGTTGAATGAAATTTTTTGTAAGTATCTGTCAGGGTCATCTGGTCTAAAGTCCAATTAAATTCCAATGTTTCTTTTTTGGCTTTTAGTCAAAAAAGGTATAGATTGTTTCAAATGATTTTTCTTTAAGTTCTGAAATCTTTTACTCTACTTGATTTTGTCTTTTATTAAAGGTTTCAAATGAATTTTAGATTGAATTCAACGAATTTTTCAGCTCTGAAATTTTTTAATGGTGAACATCTCCTTGGTAAAATTATCATTCATCTTCTGAATTGTTTTTCTGACTTTTTTTGGTATTATTTTCCTATATTTTCTTGTGTATCACTGAGTTTCTTTATTGTTACTTTAAATTCCTTTTCTTGTATAGATTGAGTATAGATTATATAATGCTTAGAATGGGGTTTTGAAGTCTCCCACTTTTGTATTGAAGTTAATTATAATTCGCTATTGTATAAGTTAATTATATCTTTCTCTTTTTCTCTCTTTAGATAGAGTAATATTTTCTCTCTTTAGATAGAGTAATCCACCCTTAAATTAGGGTCCTCCAGTGTTGGATGTATGTATGTTTAGAATTGTTATATCTTCTTGATATATTTACTTCTTTATCGATATACATGCATAAATTTTCTTTTTACTATTGTTGATTTGAAGTCTATGTTATAACAGTATAGCCACTTCTACTTGCTTTCAGTTTCTGTTTGCATGAAATATTTCAGTCTAGGGCAGCGCCTGTGGCTCAGGGAGTAGGGCGCCGGTCCCATATGCCAGAGGTGGCGGGTTCAAACCCAGCCCCGGCCAAAAAAAAAAAAAAAGAAATAGTTCAGTCTATATATGTCTTTACATATAAAATGCATTTCTTATATACAACATATATTTGGATAAAGTCATATATGTCATACACATACACACGTATATGTATAAACACATACATCTATGTATAGAATTTTAATCCGTTTATATTCAAGGTTATTGTTGATATGTGAGGCCCTATTCTTGTAATTTTATTACTATTTCATGTCTTGTTTTATATGTTTTGTTCCTTTTTTTTTTTTTTTTTTTTTGCAGTGTTTGGCCGGGGCTGGATTTGAACCTGCCACCTCCAGTATGTGGGGCCAGCGCCCTACTCCTTTGAGCCACAGGCACCACCCAGTTCCATTCTTTATCTTTTATTTTATATTGTTGTGGGTTGGTGATTTTCTACAATGATAACATTTGAGTATATTTTCTTCCTTATTTTCCTGTTTGCTTTACCAGTGGATTTTATACTTTCAGGTGTTTTCATGATGATATATATTATCCTTTTGCTTCCAGGTGTGGTATAGGATTTGCTTAAGTCTATTTTGTAGGACTAACTTAGTGGTGATGAATTACTTCAGCTCTTCCTCGTCAAGGAAAAACTTTATTTCTCCTGCATTCATAGGATAACTTACTCAGAATATCCTTGGCTTGCAGTTTTTTTTTTCTCTCAGCAGTTTGGATATACATAGAATCATTTCATTCTCTCCTGGCCTCTAAGGTTTCTATGGAGAAAGGTGCTGTTCATCTGATGGGTTCCCTTATACACCTATGTGCCTAGATATGTAGGGACGTTTCTAGTGCTACTTTTAGAATTCTCTTTGTCTGAGGGGTCCTCAAACTACGGCCCGCGGGCTACATGAGGTGGTGTGATTGTATTTGTTCCTGTTTTGTTTTGTTTTTTTACTTCAGAATAAGATATGTGCAGTGTGCATAGGAATTTGTTCATAGTTTTGTTTTTTTAAACTATAGCCTGGCCCTCCAACAGTCTGAGAGACAGTGAACTGGCCCCCGGTTTAAAAACTTTGAGGACCTCTGTATTAAGACTTTTCATCATTTGAAATAATGTGCTGTGGAGAAGACTTTTTTGAATTATATCTACTTGGAGATTTCTGAGCTTCCTGTATGGATGTGTCTAAATTTCTTGGTAGACTTGGGATGTTTTCAGCTATTACACGTATTTTATTAAATAGATTTTCTATCTCTTTTATTTTCTCTTTACCTTATAGGAAACTAAAAATTCAAATGTTTGGTAGCTTTATTCTGTCCTATGAAGTCTAATAATTAAGTTCAAGAACTCATTGTAGATAAAGTGTTATATACCTCATTGCTGAGTATCACTGCAGTTACCTATGAAGTACTCCACTTCGAAAGCTATGCACTGACACCAATACCTGGTCCACCCTTCAAAGCAATTTGGGAATTCTTTCTGGAATGATCATCAGAGCTGTCATTGCATGTAAACAAAAACACACAACAATAATAATAAATTCCACTCAGCAAGACACCACCAGGCATTAGCATGAGCACAGCTGTAAGGAAGTGATATACCAAGGTTATAAAACCTTACTAAGTTATTGGTATACTGCTGCCAATGTAAGCATGTGGTGGCAAGTTCACAAACTTAATTGTAAGGTCTCATATATATCACATAGACTTTGTTCGTTTGTCTTTATTTTTTGTCCTTTATTTTTATCTGACTGGGTTATTTCAAATGACTTGTCTTTGAGTTCTGAAATCTCTTATTCTAATTGATGGAGTCTATTATTAAAGCTTTCAAATGAATTTTAGATCGAATTTAATGAATGTTTCAGTTCTGAATTTTGTTAATGATATACATCTCCTTGATAAAATTATTATTCATCTTCGGAATTGTTTTTCTGATATTTTCGTATTATTTTCGTGTACATCACTGAGTTTTGAATTTTTTTGTATTATTTTCTTGTATACCACTGAGTTTCTTTATTATTGTTATTTTAAATAACTTTTCTGGGACTTTATAAATTTATTTTTCTTTGGAATTTGTTGCTTAAGAATTATTGTATTCTTTGGGGGTGTCCTATTTCCTTGCTTTTGCATGTTTCTTGTGTCTTTCTGTTGATCTACGCGCATCTGCTATAGATTTCTAATTTTTTTTAATTTGCTTTTGTAGGGAAGGACTTCTTTCTTTTTTCCTTTTCTTTCTTTTTTCTCTTTCTCAGACAGAGTGTCACTCTGTCACCCTGGATAGAGTGCCATGGCATCATAGCTTATAGCAGTCTCAAAATCTTGGGTTTGAGCAATCCACTTGCCTCAGACTCCCAAGAAGCTGGGACTATAAGCGTGTGCCACATTGCCCAGCAAATTTTTATATTTTTAGTAGAGACAGGATCTCACTCTTGCCCAGGCTGATTTCAAACTCCTGAGCTCAAGCAATTCACCCTCCTTGGCCTCCCAGAGTGCTAGGATTATAGGCATGAGCCAGCTTGCCTGGCCAGGAAGGACTTTTTCTTAAGTACGTATCCGTGTTCTTGGTTGGGCATAGCACTTTGATTTTGATTCTGTATGCACACAAAACTTCATTAAACTGAAAAGCTTCTGTACAGCTAAGGAGACAATAACCAAAGCAAAGAGACAACCTACACAATGGGAAAGGATATTTGCATATTTTCAATCAGACAAAAGCTTGATAACAAGGATCTATAGAGAACTCAAATTAATCCACATGAAAAAAGCCAACAATCCCTTATATCAATGGGCAAGAGACATGAATAGAACTTTCTCTAAAGACGACAGACGAATGGCTAACAAACACATGAAAAAATGTTCATCATCTCTATATATTAGAGAAATGCAAATCAAAACAACCCTGAGATATCATCTAACCCCAGTGAGAATGGCCCACATCACAAAATCTCAAAACTGCAGATGCTGGCGTGGATGTGGAGAGAAGGGATCACTTTTACACTGCTGGTGGGACTGCAAACTAGTACAACCTTTCTGGAAGGAAGTATGGAGAAACCTCAAAGCACTCAAGCTAGACCTCCCATTTGATCCTGCAATCCCATTACTGGGCATCTACCCAGAAGGAAAAAAATCCTTTTATCATAAGGACACTTGTACTAGACTGTTTATTGCAGCTCAATTTACCATTGCCAAAATGTGGAAACAGCCTAAATGCCCACCAACCCAGGAATGGATTAACAAGCTGTGGTATATGTATACCATGGAATACTATTCAGCCATTAAAAAAAATGGAGACTTTACATCCTTCGTATTAACCTGGATGGAAGTGGAAGACATTATTCTTAGTAAAGCATCACAAAAATGGAGAAGCATGAATCCTATGTACTCAATCTTGATATGAGGACAATTAATGACAATTAAGGTTATGGGGGGGGAAGCAGAAAGAGGGATGGAGGGAGGAGGGTGGGGCCTTAGTGTGTGTCACATTTTATGGGGGCAAGACATGATTGCAAGAGGGACTTTACCTAACAATTGCAATCAGTGTAACTGGCTTATTGTACCCTCAATGAATCCCCAACAATAAAAAAAAAAAAAAAAAAAAAACAAAATTGCAGTCTCTGTATGATTACTTCAACTGTAGAAAGTGTCAGCAGTCTGTAATTTCCTCCATGTCTTTCTATGTGGTCGTTAGGGGAGGCTGTGGTGAACTTTTCCTGAAGACAGACATGCCTGATTGGCCAAGGCCTCGGGCCCCAGTGGTTGCAGTGGAGACTGAGTTTGGCTATCCTTGGACCCAGGGTGATGCATGCTGACACAGATGTTAATTCTTCTAGGTGGATGAATTCTTTATTCTCTAGGTGGCTAGCT
The DNA here is from genome assembly GCF_027406575.1 of Nycticebus coucang. Taxonomy (NCBI): domain Eukaryota; kingdom Metazoa; phylum Chordata; class Mammalia; order Primates; family Lorisidae; genus Nycticebus; species Nycticebus coucang. Next base: position 26,771,869 of record NC_069792.1, on the reverse strand, counting down.
CAAGTGCTGGTAGTGCCAGTGGTAATCCAGGGGGTAGGTTAGTTCTTAATCCATGGGCAGTGTGCATGGCATAGCAGTAGCAGTGGCAAGACAACCCTCTGGCTCCCAAGAGGTCCACACTCATTTTGGCAGTGGCTATGATAGGCTGGGTAGGCCAGATCCCAGGCCCAAATTTGGCATGTCAGTGGGTTCCAGCTATGGAGTTAGAAGCAGGTTGGATGGATTCAAGCTCAGGCTGCCAAGTTGAGCTCTCAGGTTCCAACTGTGTTTGGCTGGTCTGGGTTGTTGTTAGACCCTTGGATGACATGCTAGGGCATTGGGTTGTGGTACCGCTGTGTTAGGCAGGCATGTTCAGGCCTCCTAGTCATGAGTGCAGATTCTGGCTCTCGCAGGCTGGGTAGGGTGGTCTCTGAGACGCTCCCAAGTGGTTAGGGGAGTGTGGCAACAATGTGCAGGTGGCTGGTGAGTGCTTCTCTCCCTCATGCTTTGGTCTTGGTGACAGGAGTCTATCATGGTGGTAGCTATAGGTTGGAGAGTTTGTCCTAGGATACGAGGGAATTTTCAAGGACTTTTCTGTGCAGGACAGTGAGGTCATTGCCAATGTCTCACACTGAAAGCCCAGGTAGTAGCATCTAGCCAACATAATGGCACAGGTGGGGGATGTCAGTGGGGTTCCAGAGATATGGAAATTTGGGGGGGTGGGACCCCCGGGCAGGCTGAAGTCTGGTGGAAGCTGGGCTTAATGTAATGCCTTGGTGTAGCTGCTTAGGACTTGGGGAGCGTGTGGGATCCAGCATGAACTCCATCTCTGGAGCTATACTCTCACATGGTTTCTGGGCAGCTCCTGACGTTAGTGTCAGGATCATGAGGGTCTAGGGGCTCTCCCATTGCGAGGACTGCAGGAGTCGTGCCTGGAATGTGGACTGCAAGATGTCTCTCATTTATCCTTTCGTTGCATTGGAGAGCTTCTCCAAGCTGACAGCTAATCCCGACTGAGTAGGCTATTTCACTTCCCCCTCTTTTCTTGCTTTGCATATTTTCTCTCATTTTTATGTTGAATTCCAGGGTAATCTTTTAGATGATCTATTCAAAGTGTGATTATCTACTTGCTATTTTTGTTTTCTTTGCTAAAAAGGGATGAATCAGAAGCCTGTAGTCAGCTAACTTGAAGGCCCATGAAACCATCTTACCAGAAATATTTTATATGAGAAAAATTTTAACTATCAATGTATTTTCTTAAATAGTAGACATGACATACTTTACATTTTATAACTAGTTCATGCATTTTATCTAACATGATGAATTTATGGCCTTAGCATTGTCCATAGTATCCCCTAATCACCTTCAAATGTTCATAGATCCAGAGTAATGTCCCCCTCATTATTCCCTACACTGTAATATGTGTTCATTGTTTTTTTCTTTGTCAAAGTGATTAGAAAAGTATCATGTTTATTGATCTTTGTAATAAAGCAGGCTTTTGGTTTCATTAAGTTTCTCAGTTATTTAATTTGAATTTTACAAATACGTACTTTTTTTTTTATTATTACTTCTTTCCCCTCCCCTTCGTTTGGTTTAATTTGTTTCTCCTTTTCTGGTTTTTTAACAATTAGGCTTTGGATTATGGATTTGACACATTTCTTCTCTTTAACATAGCACTTACTACTGCATATTTCATGGAAAGCACTGCCCTGGCTGCATCTGACCAAGTTTGATATGTTGTGTTTTCATTTTTCTTTAAACATTTTCTGATTTCTCTTGATATATTCTTGTGGGTTGAAACATTTTCTGATTTCTCTTGATATATTCTTGTGGGTTGATAGGCTATGTAGAAAAATGTTGTTTATATTACAAATATTATTAATTTACCAGCACTGCCACAACGGACTGAGTGGCTTAAACAACAGAAGTTTATTTCTCACAATGCCAGAGGCTAGATGTCCAAGATCAAAGTGTCAGTAGGTTTTTTTTTTTTTTTTTTCTTTGTCCCCCTCCCTGTGGCTTCACTTCTTTACTCGCATGTGGCTGGCTTCTTGCTGTGCTCTTGCATGACTTTTTTCTGTTCACATGCATCCTGGTGTTTCTGTCTGTCCTCATAATCTCTTCTTATAAAGTTATCAATCAGATTCAATTAGGACCCACCCTAATGTCATTTGATTTAGTTATTTTCTTAACGACTTTATCTCCAAATACAGTCACATTTTGAACTACGGGGGAGTAGTGTTTCAACACACGAATTTTTTGGAGGAGAAGACACATTTCAGCCCATAACACAAATATTTGGGGTTTTAAAAATAGGAATTTCTTGGTACTAATTTTCTGGTTTGATTCTGTAGTAGTCGGAGAACATAATTTGCGTGATTTAATTTTTTAAATTTTGTTAAGGCCTATGTTATCCCCAGAATGTTATCTATTATGGTGAATGTTCCATGAGTGCTTGACATGAATGTGTGTTCTGCAATGGTTAGGTGGAACGTTCTGTAAATGTTAATTAAAACAAGTAGGTTGACAGTTTTATTTAGGATTTCAATATCCTTACTGATTTTTCTGATCACTTGTACTATCATTTACTGAGAGAAAAATGTAGAACTCTCTGACTATAATTGTAGAGTTGTCTATTAATCATTTTTTTTTAAATCAGACTTTGCATCTTATACTTCAAAGCTCTCTTGTTAGATGCATATACAAGATTGTTGTATCTTCTTGGAAAGTTAACTTTTGCTATTTTATAATACTTTGTCTTTATGCTTGGTACTATCTCATGTTTTTAAATCTTATATTATTAATATAGCTACTCCTGATGGAGTTTGGTTGTTATAATCGTTGCTATGGTTACCCTCAGTGCATTATATAGGCCTTTAATTCTTCTGTTATTTTGTATTTAGGGTGGGGGTTGGTTTGCCAAAAGATTTTTCTCCATGTCTACTCCACTCTCAGCTCCCAGTCTTCCTTTTGTGCACGTACCTCCGGGAGAGTGTCTCTCTGCTCCTCTCTATCAGCAGTAACTTGCTGTTAGATGTTTCTTAGTGCTTGGCAGTGAGGGTGGGAGGAAAGTGTTCTCTGCTGCTCTGATTTCATGTGTATATCAGTCTTAAGCACGCATTGTTTCCCTGGGTCTCTGACACGGGGACTTTTCAGTGATCCCGTCTTTTTCACTACTGTAAGGTGACTTCTAATGGTCTGGACTCTGTGAAATTTATGCTCCACGGCAGAGGTAGAGACTTTTTCTTTTTCTTTCCCTTTGTCTTCACAGTACCCTAAGGACAACAATTTTTTTTTTGCTCTTTCCAGGTTGTTAAAAGCTTTTGCTTCCTTGGAGAGATAAGGAAGATGGATCTGGGCAGGGCTTTGTCCCTTTACTGTAGTGGCTGTTGTGCCCTTCCTCAAGCCTGCATTGTGATAGGCACTTTCTCAGGACTCTGGTCCTGTACTCAGTTGTTTCTGTGAGTCTATAGTGAGGTCTGTGCAGAAAAGCTGGGAGTGGGTGTGAATATCTGCTGTGTTTGCATCTACTCGGCTAGGGCTTCTATATTTTCATGCTGGTCCCTTTAGCAATTCATTAAAAATAAAAATCAGGTAAAATATTATCCAATTTGACAGTGTTCGGCAACATCTATCAAAGGCAAAGAGTTCTCACTTTATGTCTCTCCTTTGATGGATCTGCATCTGTTTAGATGTGAAGTTTGTTAGTGGATTTGTCACCTGAACTCTCTGATGGACTAAAGAAAAGCTGTGAACTTGCATTCTTCATAATTATTTTGTTATTTGGAAGTCAGTGATACTAGTTCCAGTTTGTGTCTTATGCAGATGACAAATATTTTAATATGTACTTATACAAATTCAAAATTAAAATTTTCTATTGAATTTTTTTTTTTGCTTAGATTTGAAACTCATTGTATCTTAGTTTGAATCTAGAACTACACCTAGACTATTAAACACAGCTTTGATAATTGACAGGTTCTTCATGACATCAAGATGCTATAAGATGTGCTCTTGATATGAAACTATTAGAAATATATTCAACACATTTTTACATTTATCTTCAATATTTTAGTTTTTTTAGAGATAACCATCACAGAAATTTGTGACTGGTATTCCATTTTTAATTTTTAAGAAGCAAAGATAAATTAGTCTCTTTTTATGGGCATATTTTCTTCCTAAAATAGCTTCAGTAAATACTGTATTGACTTCCTTTTGTATAAACCTCATAATACATACTGGTAGGTTGAATTGTTTACACACTGAAGAATCTTGTTATTTAAAATAACCTCAGACAATTTCCAAACAATGAAATTGAGATTGGTTTTTAGTTCATCTTTTAAACCCTCTTGTCTTTAGGGAATTAAATGGTCAATCAGCCAAACTTCAAGAGTGATCACTTATAATTACATATAACTTATTTTAGTCATTTTTATGATTTCATCTTTGAATTCTTTCAAAGCTCCTATGTGGTTTCCTTCCAAATTCAATTTTTCTTTTATTCCTTTCATTTGATTTATAGATAATCCCCGGGTTACAAATGAGATTGGTACTATAGGGTAGCACCTGTCGCTCAATGAGTCGGATGCTGGCCCCATATACTTAGGGTGGCGAGTTTGAACCCAACCCTGGCCAAACTGCCAAAAAATAGCCAGGAGTTGTGGTGGGTGCCTGTAGTTCCAGCTACTTGGGAGGCTGAGGCAAGAGAATCACCTGAGTCCAAGACCTGGAGGTTGCTGTGAGCTGTGATGCTACGGCACTTTACCGAGGGCAATAAAGAAAGACTCTGTCTCTAAAAAAACAAAGAGAGATTGGTACTATAAATTTGTTCTTAAGTTAAATTTATGTGTAAGTTGGAACAGGTACGTTTACATATTAACAGTAATAGCCTCTGTTAGTAAGTGTGAGTTGCACGTCAGTCTGCTGTTTATAACTCGGGGACTTACTGTAAGTCTCCATTTGTAAGTGTGAGCTGTATGTGAGCTAGATGTTTTAAACTCAGGGACTGCCTTATAATGTTTATATAGTTAGCCCGTGAACAGTGCAGGGGTTGGAGGGCCGAACTCCATCTCTGCACCATCAAAAATCTGCATATATCTTTCGATTTCCCTAAAACTTAACTACTAATAACGTAACGTTGACCAAAAGCCTTACCTATAATAGGAACAATGGATTAATGCATGTTCATTGTTTTTTATGTGTATTATATAATGTATTTTATAAGGTAAGCTAGCACAAAGAAAATATTATTAAGAAAGTTATAAAAAAGAGAAAACACATTTACTATTCATTAAGTGGAAATGGGTCATCATAAAGGTTTCATCCTCATCATTTTCACAGTGAGTACTCTGAGGAGAGTTCTGTCTTGCTCTCTTTGGGTGGCAGAGGCCAAAGAAAATCTAAATCTAAGTGGACCCACTCAATTCCAACTTGTGTTGTTCAAGGGTCAACTGTATGTTTAACACTAGTTAATTTAATACTCTGGTTACTTATCTTAAAAGAATTTTCAAATTTGGTTCACTTAATAAAAATATTTATAAAAGAATAGAACTTAAAGTTTCTCTTTTTTAGTAGTATTTCTTAATTTGTTAACAAATTCTGGCTTTAATTATATTTTTAAAAACCTAATTATTAGCATTAATTTTCTTTTAGGAAAATTTTCATTAAATAGAAACAATGGGTTATTTAACAGCTAAAAAATACTATGCACTGTAATGAGTGGTAGATTTGCAATGTTTATGACCCATATATTTAGCTTGTATTATTATGTATATATTGTTATTTTTATTTGTTCATTATCCTACTTAAAAATGTCCTTTGAAAGGTGCCTCTGTCAGTAAGAGTGCACTAGGAAATTCAGAACACCACTTACACTGAAAATAGCTATACAAGCTAGAAAATAAATCTGTTTAAATATACTGGAAAGTTAAAAAGTGAATAGGGAAAAATGCGTCAAGGTATAAAAGAGTTAGAGAGGAAAGAAACCCAGAGAGGTGAGCCCATCATTTTAGGCTGCTCTTACTTAGGAGATTTTTTTTACTTAGGGGATTTTTCTGATTACTGCAGAGGTGGCTGAAGGGTTGAGATCCTGAACAAAGCTTTGAAAGCCTCATGGAGCCTGAGGACAAAAATTGGAATCCAAGGCCCTTAGGCTTTATGTTAGGTCATAAAGGTCTACATAAGGGGAGTAAGGGTTAACCAGAAATAGTTTAGTCATTTCAGGGACTGAAGCACTGTTTTAGCTCATCTCCTTGGAATTGGATTATGTGATCTGAAATTCCAAGTGCCTGTAGCCATCTGCAAGTATAAAAGCAAAGTTTCTCTGAAGGAACATATAATCATTCTAGGCCTCAAATTATTTCTATGATATATTAAACCTAGGCACTTTGTCAAAGTAACAATGTGTATATTAAGGTTACATGTTTTAGAACAAAGAAAAATAACAGGCAGAGAAATACAACCTCAGGTAATCCAGAAAATGTAATTCTGAGAGGCACCATTTCAAACAGCTAAACTTGATATAATTAATGATTTCAAAACAAAATTGAGAATTTGGACAGAGAACTGAAATACAGAAGAATAAGCCACAAAAAAATCCAGGAATTAAAAAATTTAGTAAGTGAACTAAAATTCTGACTGTATTTAGCATTATATTAGAAACGTGTACAAATTGAATTACTTACATAATATGTAGGGCAGGAAAAAGTGTTGGAAGATGCATGGAAAAATAAAAGGGCGAAAAATGCACTTAAAAAGGAGAGAGATAGATGACACATTGGGAAGGCCTTGCATAGGGGTATAGCAGTTTCAGAAAGAAAATGGAAAGCAAATGGGTCAGAATCAATGTTTGAAAAGATTAATACTGTTGAGAATTTTCTGGCGTTGACAAAAGACATTAAGCTTCAGATTTAAGAATCTTCATGATAATCAATCTAGTGCAAATGTCCTTATGATAAGATGTTTTCGTCTTTTCGCCTGCTGGGTAGATACGTAGTAATGGGACTGCAAAATCAAATGGAAGGTCTCTTGTGGGACACAGCTACACCAAGAACCTTACCTAACAAACGCAAACATTGTAACCTGTTTGTACCATCATATTAATCTGAAATAAAAACAAAAGCCATAAATTAGTTTCAGAGTAGGGCTGAGTACATTGGATACTTTTTCTTCCATTCTTGAGATACTTTACTAAGAAGAATATGTTCCAGCTCCATCCATGTAAACATAAAAGAGGTAAAGTCTCCATCTTTAAGGTTGCATAATATTCCATGGTGTACATAACCACAATTTATTAATCCATTTGTGGATCGATGGGCACTTGGGCTTTTTCCATGACTTAGTTATAACCCAAGAATAGGGGGAAGGGGGAAAGGGAGGGGTGCGGAGGAAGGGCGATTGGTGGGATTACACCTGCGGTGCATCTTACAAGGATACATGTGAAATTTAGTAAATGTAGAATGTAAATGTCTTACACAATAACTAAGAAAATGCCAGGAAGGCTGTGTTAACCAGTGTGATGAAATGTGTCAAACGGTCTATAAAACCAGTGTATGGTGCCCCATGATCACATTAATGTACACAGCTATGATTTAATAAAAAAAAAAAAAACTATGAACACCATGCAAAATAATAAATAAAAAACCAGAGAAAATTACCAAAAAAAGCAATTATAGAGAGAACATTTTAAAAGCATTTACAGAAAAACATATTACTTTAAAAACAGGAAAAATTAGCTTGAAAACAGTTTCTCAGTAGCAGAAATAAATAAAAGTAAGACTTCAGAGCAATGATACCTTTAAAATACAAAAAGGAGAAAGTGTCATGAGACAAAAAAATGTCATGCAAAATGAAATCTATGAGAGGGCAGACAGACACATAGATGCAAGCAGAGGTGCCGTGAGAGACAGATCATACGGCCCCTAAGAGAGAAGGAACAGCAGGAGTCCAGATTCTATAATGATCTGCAATGAACTCCGTTGTTTTCTTTAAATAAACTTATAAAAACTCTATAGTCTGGTAACTACCTGTCATGATAAAATCCATCTTGCAAGTACATGTATTTTCCTGATGTTCATTAATCCTCCTGTATCTGTATATCTAAATCTCTTACTATACCAGGGAACTCATTGTCAATGGTTTCCTTAAATAGGTTTTCTAAACTTTTTTTTTTACCCCCCATGGGAATTCCAGTGATTTATAAATTCCATCACTTTATGTAGTCCCACATTTCTCAAAGGCTTTGCTCCTTCATTTTATTTTTTTTCCTTTATTTTGTCTGACTTTATTAGTTGAGACAAAATTTTTGTCTGAGATGCTCACTTCTGAGTGGTATAGTCTGTTGCTCAAGCTTTCAACAGTATTTTGTAATTCCTTCAAGGTATCTCTCATTTCCAAGAGTTATGTTTGGTGTTTTTTAAAAGATATTTATCTCCTTTGTAAATTTCTCATTTATATCCTGAATAAATCTTCTAATTCCTTTTTATTGGTTTTCAGATTATTCCTATTGAGGTTCTCTAAACCTAATATTTTGAATTACTTATGTGGCATTTCAAAATTTTATTTTAGTTAGGGTTCCTTGCTGGAGAGCCAGAGTGCTTTTTGGTGGTGTTCTCACACCCTCCTTTTTTATATCTCCACGATTCTTATACTGATTTATTCACATCTGGACAATCAGTTCTTTTTTAATTTTTTTAAATTTGTTTTATTTTTATTTATTTTTATTTTTTCTTAAATCATAAGCACATAGATCATGTATACATTAATGCATTTATGGGATACAATGTACTGATTTCATACAGAATTAGGAATGCTTAACATCATACTGGTTAACATATATCTCATCTCATTTACTTAGTTATTGTGTTAAGACATTTATACTCTATACTAATAGATCTGACATGTATCCTTGCATTATGCACCATTGGTGTGATCCCACCATTCACCCTCCCTCAATCTGACCTCCTTCCTCCCTTTTATCGCCCCTCTTCCCTCCTTCATCTTGGGCCTTAGTTGTGATCTATTCTTCATATGAAAGTGTGAGTGATTATAAATTGGTTTCTTAATAGTACTGAGTAAATGGGATATTTTTTCTTCCATTCTTGAGACACATTACTATGAAGGATATGTTCCAACTCCATCCATGTAAATGTGAAAGAGGGTGAAGTCTTCATCTTTTTGAAGGTTGCATAATATTCCATGGTATACATATACCACGATTTATTAATCTATTCATGGATCAATGGGCACTTGGGCTTCTTCCATGACTTGTCTATTGTGAATTAAGCTACAATGAACAATCTGCTGCAAACATCTTTGTTATAAAGTGATTTTTGGTCTTTTGGATATACACCAAAATTATAGAGAAATTGCAGGATCAAAGGGCAGGTCTACTTTTAGATCCCTAAGTATTCTCCATACTTCTTTCCAAAAGGGACATATTAGTTTGCACTGCCACCAGCAGTGCAGATGTGTTCCCTTTTCTCCACATCCATGCCAACATCTGTAGTTTGGGGATTTTGTTATGTGACCCAGTCTTATGGGAGTTAAATGATATCTCAAAATTGTTTTGATTTGCATATCTCTGATGATTAAAGATGATGAGCATTTTTTCATATGTCTATAGGCCGTGCCCCTATCTTCTTCGTTGAAGTTTCTGTTCAAGTCCCTTGCCCACAATGAAATAGGATTACTTATTCTTTTCTTATTAATAAGTTTGAGTTCTCTGTAGATTCTGGTTATGTTTCAAATTTATTGAACTACTGATGCTAAGTTATACAAAATTGCACCACTTTAATTAAGGCTTATAGTTTACATTTGGCCACCTCAAAGTAGTTGTAACAATAAGTTGGTCAATTTAAATACTGTGGCTCCCTGTTGGATAGATACACAATCTTTACATCCAAACATTAATGCATACAAAGCAACAAAGCATTGTTAAATAAAACAGCAATAGTTACTGCAAATTAGGCCTGGTGACCAATTACACATGATTAAAATTACTTCCCACATTCACATCACAGTACTCATCCACCATTTAACATCAACCAAAACATTACATGTGTGAAATAATCACTAACAGGGACAAATACTAAAACCATATATTTGGTATTGCAAATACACTTATGCATGAGCAAGCAAGGGATTCACAGTGAGAATCTATAGCTGCAGAAGCCTGGAAATGATTTACAAAAATTGTGAAATCATTAAAAAATTGTTTGAAAATATACACTTCTTGTTGTAGACCCCCACTGTACACACAACTATAAATATTGTTCCCTATGTAAACAAAAAAGGAAACATAGTAAGAGATTTGAAAATTCTGGACATTTCTTTCCCAACAGATATTAAAAGCAACATCTTTAATATAGGACATTATACTTAAAGGACTATCATATTTTAAAGACAAGATCATTGTCTCCACAGGTTTTTTAAAAAATTAAAAAAACTATACAGCTGTGTTAATCAAAGCACTTATTTTGTACAATACAATGATAATGACCTTGAATTTCTTTTAAAAAATTACAATAAACTACAAGTATCAAAGAAGTGAAGTTATCTGGAGTAGTCAATATAGGCTCTCTTGGACTTTCTTTTATTATGCTAAAATAGTGGTTCTTTCAGGATTTACATTATTGTACTCTCTAATACAAAGTATGGGGCATGTTAAAGTATACAGTACACCATTTTCATACATGTACAACATTGGTGGATGAAGAATGTCTCTTAGAAGTAATACTGGGATGTAGCCTCTAGGACTCTTATATAAGTAAAAATCTCTTGTGATACTGGAAAGTGATTAGAATGTGCAAACTGTTATAGTAGCTTTCATCTGCCTCTTAAAGGGTACCACCAAAGGAAAGTCCATTTAAGATGTTGGTAGGTTTAACCAAGTTGGAATGCTGGCCCTGTTGAACTGGGCAACAGTTCTTCAGACGTGGCTCAGAGCTACAACGCATTTAGTATATTAAAGCAGCTGACATGATGATTTTTTGCAAGGCTTCCCAAGCATTGGAGTCTTTCTGTTAATTTGCCGCACTAAGTCATAAAAGAACTCATTAACATTTATTTTTGATTTTGCAGAAGACTCTAAGAATGCACAGTTGTTCCACTGTCTTGCTAGATTTTGACCTTGCTCCTTTCCTACAACTCTCATCTTCCAAGTCACATTTATTACCAACCATAATCATTGGTATGTCATCAGTGTCTTTAACTCAAAGAATCTGTTCTCTCAGATCTTGTAAGTCATTAAATGTAGACTGCTATGATCAAATAAACTAATGCAAAGCCTTCTCCATTTTTCATGTACAAATCCCTCATTGCTGTAAATTGTTCTGTTCCTGCAGTATCTAAGATTTCAAGCATGCGCTGTTGTGCATCTACTTCAAATTTCTTTCTGTAAGAATCTTCTATCGTAGGATCATATTTTTCAACAAAAATCCCTTGAACAAATTGTACAGTCAGAGCAGACTTTCCATCACCTCCTGAGCCAAGAACAACTAGCTTATACTTGTGCATGATACAAATTTGCTAAAACTTAGTACCTCTCATGCCTCCACCAGGTCCCTGCAGCCAGGGTCGTCCCGCGTTTCCTCCCAGTCACTCTTCCGGCACCAAGGCTATTCTGCTGCTGCCGCTGCTGCCACTCAGGCTGCTTTACATGCCTGAGTCTGGGCGAGGTTTGGCAGTGTTGCCTTGACGTCAGGTGTTCGGCCTTGCTCTCGCTTCTTCCCTCTGGTGGGGCACACGGGTCCCAATTTATATTTTTGATAGGCTTATCAAAGATCAAATGGTGTTAAGTGTCTGGGTTCATCTCTTGTTCTCAATTCTGTTCCATACATCTAACTCTCTACTTTTGTGCCAATACCATGCTGTTTTGATCACTATAGATTTATAGTATAGTTTGAAGTGTGGTAGCATGATTCCTCCTGATTTGTTTTTATTTCTGAGTAATGTCTTGGCTATTCAAGGTTTTTTTCTGGTTCTATATACAATGAAGTATTAATTTTTCCAGATCTTTAATGTATGATGGTGGTGCTTTGATAGGGATTGCATTAAATTTGTAAATTGCTTTGGGTAATATGGACATTTTAACAATATTGATTCTTCCTAGCCATAAGTATGGTAGGTTTTTCCATTTGTTAACTTCTTCAGCTATTTCTTTTCTCAGAGTTTCATAGTTTTCTTTATAGAGATGTTTCATGTCCTTTGTTAGGTAAATTCCCAATTATTTCATCTTCATAGGCACAGCTGTAAAGGAAATAGAGTCCTTGACTTTTTTTTCAGCTTGACTATTATGAGTATATATAAAAGCTACTGATTTGTATTGATTTTATATCCTGAGACACTACTGTGTTCCTTGATCACTTCTAAGAGTTTTGTGGTTGAGTCCCTGGGGTTTTCCAGGTATAAAATCATATCATCTGTAAAGAGTGAAAATTTGATCTCTTCTGACCCTATATGTATACCCTCAATTGCCTTCTCATGCCTGATTGCAATGGCTAAGACTTCCATTACAATGTTAAAAAGCAGTGGAGACAATGGGCAACGTTGCCTGGTTCCTAATCTGAGTGGAAATGTTTTCAATTTTACTGCATTCAATATGATATTGGCTGTGGTTTGCTGTAGTTGGCCTCTATCGGTTTAAGAAAAGTCCCTTCTATACCTATGTTAAGTGTTCTGATCATGAAAGGATGCTAGATATTGTCAAAAGCTTATTCTGCATCTACTGAGAAAATCATATGGTCTTTGTCTTTTAGTTTGTTTATGTGATGTATTATATTTATAGATTTATGTATATTGAAACAACCTTGAGACCCTGGAATAAAACCCAGTTGGTCATGGTGTATAATTCGTTTGATGTGTTGGTGGATTCTGTTTGCTAGGATCTTATTGAATATTTTTGCATTTATGTTCATTAAAGATATTTGTCTATAGTTTTATTTTCTTGTTGGGTCTTGTCCTGGTTTGGGGATCAGGGTGATATTTGCCTCATAGAATGTGTTGGGAGGTATACTTTCTTTTTTGATGTTTTGGAAAATGTTAAGTAATATAGGCACTATTCCTCTTTAAAGGTTTGGTAAAATTCTGATGTGAAGCCATCTGGTCCTGGAATCTTCTTTTTTGGGAGATTTTGTATAGTTGATTCTATTTCAGTACTTAATATAGGTCTGTTCAGCATTTCCAATTATTTCTTATTAAATCTAGGAAGTTGGTGTGCTTCCAAGTGTTGGTCAATTTCTTTCAGATTTTCATATTTCTGAGAATAAATTGTAGTATTTATTAAGGATTCTTTGAATTTCTGAGGTGTCTGTTGTTATTTCACCTTTATCATTTCTGATTGACGATATTATAAACTTTAATTTTCTATTTTTGTTTAGGTTGGCCAAAGGTTTATCAATTTTGTTGAATTTTTCAAAAAACAAACTTTTTGATTCATTGATCTTTGAATAATTTTTTTTGTTTTTGATTTCATTTAATTCTTCTCTAATTTTAGTTATTTCTTTTCTTCTGCTGGGTTTGGGGTTGGAATTTTCTTCCTTTTCCAGTTGCTTAAGATGTCCCATTAAGTTATTGACTTCCTCTGTTTCTGTTTTGTTGAGGAAGGCTTGCAATGCTATAAATTTCCCTCTTAGTACTGCCTTTGCAGTATCCCACAGGTTTTGATAATTCACGTCTTCATTATTGTTTTGTTACAAAAATTTGGCAGGTTCCTTTTTAATCCCATCTATGACCCAGCTATCATTCAGCATAAGGTTATTTAATTTCCATGTCTTTGTATGAGTATGCAGATACCTGTTATTGGTGAGTTCAACTTTTACTGCATGATGATCCGAGAAAATACAAGGAATAATTTGTTTACTTTTCAATTTATTGAGGTTAGACTTGTGACCTAAGATGTGATCAATTTTGGAGGATGTTCCATGGGCTGATGAGAAGAACGTGTATTCAGTTTTGTTAGGATGAAATGTTCTGTCGATGTCTGTTAAATTCAATTGTCGTATGGTGAAGTTTTAGTCCAAAATTTCTTTGTTCAGTTTCTTATTGGAATCGCTATCCAATATTGCCAAAGCAGTGTTAAAATCTCCAATTATTATGGTGCTGGAAGATGTTAAATTACTCATGTCTGTTAAGATCTGCTTCATAAATTGAGGAGCATTCTGGTTGGGCGCATAAATGTTAATAATTGACGTCTCATCATGTTGAGTGTTTCTCTTAACAAATATGAAGTGAGCATCCTTGTCTTTCCTTACCTTTGTTGGTTTAAAGCCTAGTGTATCTGCAAATAAAATTGCCACCCCTGCCTTTTTCAGCTTTCCATTTTCCTGAATTACAGATGCCCATCCCTTCACCCTGACTCTATATTTAGCCTTTAAGGTAACATGAGATTCTTGTAGGCAGCAGATGTCTGGCATGTGTTTTTGTATCCACTCAGCCAACATGTTCCCCTTAAAAGGACAGTTTAAGCCAGGGGTACTCAAACTTTTTGAACAGGGGGCCAGTTCACTGTCCTTCAGACCATTGGAGGGCCAGACTATAGTTTAAAAAAAAAAACAATGAACAAATTCCTATGCACACTGCACATATCTTATTTTGAAGTAAAAAAACAAAATGGGAACAAATACAATCACACCTCCTCATGGCCTCCTGGCCCACAGGCTGCAGTTTGAGGACCCCTGGTTTAAGCCATTCACATTAATTGAGAGATTTGATAAGCCTGGTAGTATTTTGGGTGTCCAGTTTTTTGAAAGTCCGGTGGACATTTTGAATGTTTTCACCACTGTGGAAATTGGGTTTTGGTCAAGAATTTCAGAGTGAGTTTACTTTGGTGGTAGAGCATTGTGCTGGTCATTATGGAGGATGGGTGTCAGGATATCCTGAAGGGCTGGTTTATATGGCAAATTTCTTCAACATGTGTATGTCATTAAAGTATTTAACTTCTCTGTCACAAATGAAGCTCAGTTTAGCTGGATATAGGATCCTGGGCTGAAAATTGTTTTATTTTAGGAGATGGAAGGTCGATGACCATTCTCCTCTGGCTTGAAAAGTTTCAGCAGAAAGATCTGCAGTCATTCTAATATTCTTCCTCTTGTAGGTTATGTTTTTCTTCTGGCTGCTTGCAGGATTTTCTCCTTCATACTAACTTTGGTGAAGTTAATTACAATGTATCAAGAAGATGTTTGATTTGGTTTGAGTTGTGCTGGGGTTCTGAAACTGTCTGCTATCTGAATTTCAGTATCTGTTGCCATGCTTGGGAAGTTCTCCTCAATTATCTCTTAAAGTAGAGTATCTGTGCCTTTTGGACCATCCTCTTCTCCTTCAGGGATTCTTATGAGGCGAATGTTTGCTCTTTTGGAGTGTTCCCATAGTTCTCTTAGGGAATGATCCATTTTTGCTCTCCGCTTCTCTTCCTCTTTGAGCATTTGGGAGCATTCGAAAGCTTTGTTTTCAATGTCTGAGATCCTTTCTTCTGCTTGCTCCATTCTGTTACTGGGGGATTCTACTGTATTTCTCAGAAACTTGAGGCTGCAAGTTCTTGCCTCAATGTGTCAAAATCTTTGGTGATTTTGTCTTTGAATTCTATTTTTTTTTTTTTTTTTTTTGCAGTTTTTGACTGGGGCTGGGTTTGAACCTGCCACCTCTGGCATATGGGACAAGCACCCTACTCCTTTGAGCTATAGGCACCACCCTCATTGAATTCTTGAGACTTTTGAATGTCTCCTTAAATTTCTAATTCCATCTTTGCCTCCATTCTGTTAATCTTATTTGCAATCCAAATTCTGAATTCGATTTCTGACATCTCAGCCATTTGTTTATTAATGGGATCTTCTGTTGTGTCTCCTTTGTCATTACTTGGGGGAGTTGATCTACTCTGATTATTCATGTTGCCAGAGTTTTTCTGTTGATTCTGCCCTGTGATTATTTTTCACCATTTGACTAGAGGAGCTGGCAAGGTGAAATTGAATTGAGGGCTCTAGGAGCTGTAATTGACCAGCCTTTTACCAAAGAACTGGGACTGGTTATTGTAGCTTTTCTCTGAGAGCTTTACAAAGTTCCCATTCAGAACTACAGTCTAAAACTCTGGGGACCTGCTTGGTGTGGTGGGGCTAGATTGTGCTGACTGGTATTCAGCTAGTTTCTGCCCAATCCTGGTGAATCAGTGGCTTTGGGCTGAAATCTCAGCTGTGGAGGTATATAAGCAACTAAGATACCCCACTGCCCCACAGGTGACAACTGGCAGCGGAGAATCCCACACTCCCCCAATAACACAACCAAGGTACAACCTTGGTTGGTCTCCAGGTGATTGGCCTAGGTCAAGAGTACCAAACCAATTGTTCTGGTCAACACAAACAGTGTTGGGAGAGATCAAAAGGTCTTCAGCATCTAGGCAGTGGGGGGTCCACTGGCAGCTCAATTTGACCACAGTGGGAGGGACTGTGGAGCCACCACCACTGTCAGGGACAGCACTGCCACTGTCCGGGGTGGTTCTGTCAATCTGGGGTACGGCTATGTGCAGGTCCCTGGAGCTGTCAGGAAACAGGAAGGTGTTGCCACCAGCTGCAAGGGTCAAAAGAACTGGATGGGAAACTGGAGGGCAGAGTCACTGGCCTCTGGGGCCTTAGGGGTTGGAGGAGCCAGCCAGGTCCAGCATAGGCCATGGGTCACAGAAACCAGCAGGAGTCACTGGCTGCAGGCCACCGGTTGCAGGAGCTGGTGGGAGTCACCACCATTGCTGCAGGTCACAGGAGCCCAGCAGGGAGCTGAGCCGCCCACTGCCAGCTACTGTGCTGAGAATAGGGTGGGCCTCGGTCCCTGGTGGTCAGTAGTGCAGGTCCTGAGCTATGCTCTTTCCAACACAGGGCAAGTCTCTCTCCCCTTGTGACTCCCTGCCTCTATTAAAGTTATAGTTTCAGCGCAACTGCCCCACAGCTCATGAGGGTCCCCGCCCTAGCAAAAATCTGCAAATGCTCCAGATTTTGCAAGGCGTAGTCTTCCAGACCACCAGGAGAGGTGGGAAGGGTGGATTGGGAGTTCAGGAAGGTAGGAAGTACACCAGAGCAACTTTTGCCCCAGCAAGAGACTGCCTGGGCTTGCAGTGGTATCTCTCCATGGACAAAAGGTCCTCTGTTCTCTACTCACCTCAGGCCACTCTCCTGGGGTGGGGGAGGAAAAGGATTTCTGTCCTCTGTGGGTTGGGTTTTATACCTGAAATTTGTTTCCTTGGAGTCCTAACTTGTTGCAGCAGGGGTGATGGGAACCTATCGATCCTCTCTCTCAGCTCAGCTCCCAATCTTCCACTTTACTGCGTTATTTCTGGCCATTATTTCTCCCTCTGAACAGGAGCCTCTGCTGAAAGCTGGCTTCAGTCAGCCATCTTGCCTCCCTCCCCAGTTCTTCTTATCTTTGAATTTATCTTTGTTTCGATAGGACTTTTCTTTTTCCTGAGTATGTGACTATAATATATGTTGACTAGAGGGCCATTTGGCTTTTTTTCTGGATACACTCAATGACAAAGACTCTATGATTTCTTTGGTAATACTAGCCAAATGTGATGGCTTTCTCAAATGGTGTTTGTAAGGTAAGTGTGCTTATAGTCTCCTGTGTAGCTGAGGTGACTTGGAAATAGTTGTAGCAGAGGTGGTAAGAAGCTTGTCTTCTAAGTGCTGTGTGCTTGTGTCAGATGTTGTGATAGGCTGTGTGGTTTTACCTCCAGGCCAGGAAGTGGCACTGCAGGTGACATCCTACTGAGTGGTGACAGCAGGGTTTAATGCTTTCCCTTTGTTAATGAAGAGAACTAAAGGGCATTCCAGGTGATGGATTAGGCTATAGAGCGCTCAGTGGTCTTGGTCCCCTGATTTGCCTTGAGGGAAGGGGGTAGGGTGTACGCCTCCTGGGAGTAGCAGAAGAGAAGCTCAGTAGGCCCAGCAAGGCAAACCCTCTCTTAGGTCCCCTATGGTGAGAAGAGCTGGCTCCCAGGAGAATTGGGTGAGAAGTTCTCAGGTCCCTGGAGAAACACCCCAGTGGGGAGCAGAGCAGCCATTTCCCAGCACTGGGAAACAGAGACATCTCCACTTTCATAGTCTGGTGAGTGGTAGGGAGACCCACATTGGGCTCATATTCCTGAGTCACTGGGGATCCTTAGACAGCCTAAGGTTAGAAGTGGAAGTGAGTCGGGACAGTCAGACAAGTTATGAACAGCTTGCTTTTCGTCCCTGACACTTCCCCGGTTAATAAAACTTTTCCCCAGGGCAAATCTATATCCCTCCAGCAGATCTTCATCCACTCTGGTCCCAGGAGGGGTGAGGCACCGAACTCTAGTGTCTCCCTCTGGGGTCCACACCGTGCCTGTCTCTCAGTTCTGGCTGGGGGCAGGGTGCATCTATTACTCTGGACCAGATGGCCAATCCCCAGTTCTAGACACTGCAAACCAGTGACTGCCGGCCTTGCTAGCTGGCAGGTTCCCACACAAGCCCTATGACCTAGAATTAGGAATAGCTTCCTTCTACTGGTGTTCATGTCGGAGAGTTTACATGGGGAGAGCTTCTGTATTGCTCTCCAAGTCAGACCTAGGGTCAGGGTGCACCTCTGTGGCCTGCATCACCTGGCTTCTGTATGGGCCTGTGTGTCCTGGAGACACACACTCCCTTCCTCTCTACTACTGAGAAAACTCAGTTTTCTGCTTGACTCTGTCACATGGGCTCCTGTTGCCAGACTTCTTTTTCCCATTACATGAAGTTTTCTTCACTTGTATGTGGAACATGTTTCTTCATGGATAAAAGTTCACAGTGTAAATATCTGTAGACTAGCTATTTCCAAGTTGGTAAGCACTTTGGCAATGCTTCCATTCTATCATCTTGTAAAAAGAGAGAGAGAGAGAGAAAATAAAAAGCCTTTTCAAGTTTCTTTAAGAAATTAAGAATTTTCTATTCTAGTTAACCTTTTTAAGTTGACTAATATGTAATTATTTTGTTCCTAATCTTGAACCCATTTTGCTGGATTATTGTAAAAAAATATGCTCACTCCATGTGCATGCTCCTACTGCCATTGTTCACAGCCACCAAGGGCAGTTCATGGTACACTGTTTTTCTATAATTAGGAAGTAATAATTTTTCTTGGCCTGCTTTTCTCAGATGAATCAAGGGAAATTTAATGAGTATTTGGCATATAATTTTTTTATTGTTGGGGATTCATTGAGGGTACAAAGAACCAGGTTACATTGATTGCATTTGTTAGGTAAAGTCCCTCTTATAATTGTGTCCCACCCCAAAAAGGTGTGTCACATGCTGTGACCTCCAACCCCCTCTGCTATATAATTTTTATAAGAACTGTGGATAATAAAAAAACTAGTATGATGATGGTGCACATTATTTTTCCATTATAAGGAAAAACATGTAAAATTACCAAAAATGAGGCAATATATACATAAAAATAGTGTTTCTTAAGTTTAAAATAAAAAAAGAAAAAGATTGATGTTTATTGTACTTATTGTTTATGATTTTCATTGAGATGCATTAGGACTTCAATGAACATCATCCTAATTTGGAGAAAATTAAAGACAAGTTCCAATATGTGAGCTGGTAAAAAGGGAAATTAGTATGAAATATGCAACATTTGAGAACACTACAATATATATAGAAAATAAAATTTATTTATTTATTTAATTCACAAATATTTGTTGAGTGCCCAACATAGTCGGGTGCTATGTTAGGTTATTGGAATCCAGTGATGAAAAAGACAGGTAGTCTCTTTTCATCAACAAGCTTATTTAGTATTATGGGACCATATCATGAACAAGAGGCAGAAAATGGAACATGGAATAATTTGAACTATCCAGAGGAAATACTTGGCTAAATGCAGACATTCTTTGTTATTAATTTAGTTATTACAGTTTTCCCTATGAAAAATTTTTATGTTAGATCATTATGAGTTTCATTATTATTTTATTAGATATAACATTTTCCCAACAATGATTATCTAATAGAACTAATATTTGTTATAATTTTTCTGCATATTTTATTATTTTCTCACATATAATGTACACTTAACTTACTTGACTATAAGTAAGTTTGTACTTTTGTTCATTTTGTTTTGTAGTTTTATTCTTTTAGACAAATAACCAAAAATTATTTGTTGACTGTAAGTTATATGTTGAGGTTAGGTTTCATTCTGGGCTCTAAAGAGCAAAGAGAATATGGAGAGACATAAATGGTGGGAGAATAGAGAATAAAGGTTTTATGAGTGGAAGAATAAAAAAAAATTCAAGAAACAAGTGGGGAGACAAATCCATTTAAAGGGAAAATAATATAATGGATTATGAGGAAATAAGACTGGGCATACTATTGAGAGTCTTAAGGAATATCAGAAAGTTTGAACTTGAGGCAGTGTGTGATAGAAAAACCATCTGAACTTACTGCAATAGTAGAAATGATACAGTAGCAATTTAGGAAACTTCATAAGGTGCTTCACTGATTTTACATTTTAGTTGTCTATTTTCTAAGAAAATCAAAACAACAGAAATTAAAATAATAACTATAAGATCAATATTTTATATATCCCAGTAAAGATTTACTGTTTTACATTGTTCTCAAAAGTTCTAATGGTAAGAACCATCTGTTTTAAATCTCTAGTTTAGTTTCCATTGTTTTCAAAATAATTTTAATCTAGGGCGGAGCCTGTGGCTCAAACAAATAGGGTGCCGGCCCCATATGCAAGAGGTGGTGGGTTCAAACCCAGTCCTGGCCACAAACTGTAAAAAAAGAAAAAAAATGATAATTTTAATCTACAATGAAGTATATAGAATTTAAGTATACATATGCATTTTCCATAAACTTGCATGTATATCTTTCTATAGATTTTTGTTTTAGCCTAATATGTTTCAATACCAAGAATTATGATGAATTAGAACAGGCATTTACTTCAAACTGTGTTTTAGTTTGTTGCTACTGTAGATAATAAAATCTACAGTTTGTAGGAAATAATAAAAATTGTGAGGCAATATATAAACAAATTTAATTTTTTTCAGAAATGATAAAGATTAATGCTTAGTGTAATTATTCTTCGAGTTTTCAAAGCTGTGAGTCCGTCCTAAAGCTACATTAATAATAGGGAGTTCTAAGGTCATCTGAGAGTTTATAAAATATGTTTCTCATTTTAAAATATAAATTATAGCAAGATAATAGCGTTGGCTTCCTGCACAAGGGATAGTATTTGCTTGTTTTGAAATTTTTTAAGTAAATTAGAATCTAACATATTTAGATAATTTACAAAAAGTATTAAATTAGGAGTAGGACACCTGCAGCCTTCAGGCCACATGTGGCCTTCTAGATTCTAAAGTGCCACCTTTTGACTGAATCCAAATTTTACAGAACAAATGCTTTTGTTTTTATTAAAACATTTGGGCCATCTTTTTAAATTTTATTTTATTTTTAAAATGAAAACATGTAAAAACCAAAGAATAAAGTAAGTTTCAACAACAACAAAAAAAAAGAACAAGGGTAAAGAGGACCCATTTTCTGCACTTAATAATGTAAAAAAATGACATTAATGTGATTGAACTCCCTGGACCTCAGTTCTTTATGGATAGACTAAATGGTGTCATCACTTACAAATGTGTCTTGAACATGATGGTGCTTATGCTGAGAAATGAAGTTTATATTTTCTAGTTTTATCTTTTAATTCCACTTTTCTACATGCTTTTTAAAGTCCACCTCCCATGTATGGATTTATTTTGAGAAATTACCTCATGGCATTGTGGGAGCAAGTGAGGCTGAAGAGAATAAGAAAAGCCCGACAACTGGAAACTGAGGCAGCAGTTCACACTACACTCAGTCCCAAGGCAGAATTTATTTTTCTTTGGGAATCCCCATTTTTGATCTTAATGGCTTCAGTGTTTTAGATGGGGCCCCACCTGGATTATCAAGGACAATCTAATTATAGATTCCAACCACCATATATACAATACCTTCCCAGCAACACTTAGTGTTGGTTAAATAGCCTAGTGTTCGGTTAAATAGCCTAGCCGAATTGAAAAAATTGGCCATCACAATAAAATTCATGTTCCTCTGTATCACTGAAGTGAGAAAATGGGAAAAGAACAGGACAAAAATAAAACATATTTATTTCCAATGAAATGATTAACATTCATTATGATTAATAGAATGGGTGTTTAATATAATTTGATGAAGTTCAAGGTCAGCTTTAGACATAATATTAAGACACAGATTGAACATTTACATTTTGCTGGTAAAAAGGACACTAGGATTTATCCATAATATAGTTTTTGTTTGTGTTTGTGTTTTTGTTTTTTGAGACAGTCTCACCATGTTGCCCTCAGTAGAGTGCTGTAGTGTCACAACTCACAGCAACCTCAAACTCGTGGGCTCAAGCGATTCTCTTGCTTCAGCCTCCCAAGGAGCTGGGACTGCAGGCACCTGGCACAATGCCTGGCTATTTTTCTGTTGAGGTTGTCATTGTTGTCTAGCAGGCCCAGGCTGGGTTCAAAACTACCTGCCTTGGTGTATGTGGTCCGGCACCCTAAACACTGAGTTACAGGCGCTGAGCCTATCCATAATATAGTTTTAAGGACTTTATAATCTTTAAGAGAAGACAGGCATACAGATTGCCTTCAGCATCAAGTTGCAAATTTGAGAGTACAAAAGAAAAAATGTTTCAAATATACGAAATATCTGTGTTATTAAGATAGAAAAATAATCCATTAGGATATTCTAAACATGAAAATGTTTTATAAAACTTTTTTAAAAAAGGAATAACTTAAAAATTCCCAGTGCATAAATTGAGCTCTCTCACAAAGTATTATAACTCTTTCCCTAACAGAATAGAAAAAAAATTTTTTTTTTAAACCCAAGAAAAAGATATTCTCAACATACTTCCAGCTCATGAAAGTCAGGTTCATCAGGAAAGACTGTTTTGCTCAGAGAGGATGGAGCAAAAAACACTGCCCACAGTGGAGTCACATTTCTTTTCTTCTTTTTTAGTCTGCATTCTATGGGCAGAATCTGTGACGAGAGACTCAACAGCGTGTTGTTCCCGGAGTGAAGGGCTTGCATTTGTAGCAGTCCTGTCTTTTGTTAGAGCTGAGCACTCGTACAAAGTTGACGGAGGACACCATTATCCACTGATAGTCTTCAGATCATATTACCCAGATAATCTTCTTGTCTTTCTTCTACCAAACTCTTGGGTTAGATCCAGAAAAAGAAAGAGGTGCTGAATTACTGTATTTGTTATTGTTCAGAGCTGTAACTCAACCCTATTCTCCTTCATTATTTTTTCAAACCATCAGAGTTAATTGACAGCAAGCCTTTATATCTAGATTTGTTCCCATTAGAAGTCCTTGTGTCCTTGACTACACAGGTAAGGTAAGAACTTTAATTACTGCTGTAATTAGATGTATTTGAGGCAGCTGTGCTTTGGTTTAATCAAAGGTAAAGCTCAGCAATGAGCTGTCTTACTACAACATTGATGGGGGTGGTGTCCTTAGTGTTATTTCCTGAACAATCAAAAACAATGCAAGTAGAAAAGAGAATAACTACAGTCTTAGGGAATTTCATCCTGTTTCTAATTCTAACCACCACCCTCACTCCATCCCTAGCTGATTTTTTAAAGTAGTATTCCATTTATTATTGAATTAGCACAGTCATCTGTAAGGAAGATTCTATAAAAGACATAGGATAGCTTTGAAAAATCCATAGCCTGTTGCATTAACAGGAAATCAAAGATAAAAGAATAAATTTTTAATGTGGTAAAATGACAAATTAATTGATTACATATAATGTGTTATAACTTGTTTAGTTTCTGTTCTAAGATTACATTCAGGTAAGTATGATGGTATACAGAATTACTATTTTTCCTGAATATTGAATTCATTAAAAAGATTTCAGAATAATTATGAAAATTAAGTGGTTTAAGAATTTACAGGGTGGGCATATATGTATATATATTTTTTATTTTTTAAGCAAAGAGTTGTTTTCTCAATTCAAAATTATTCCTTAGACCTCAAAAGGCACTACGCTACTGTGTGACTCCTGTGTGCTGAAGAAAAGCCTAAAACCAATTTATTGTTATTTTTTGTAAATTTCTTTACTTTCCCTCTCTTACTATATCTGTGTATATATGTGTGTATATATAAATATATAAAACATAATGAAATATGCATTCTAATAAGTTATAATGTAAAAGTATCACAAGTATACAAATATATAGTTCCTATTATCAGGGCATAATAACATTACCAAGTATTCTGTTTTGGTTATTTATTAATACATAAAACATCATACTAAAACTTAGTGAAAACCCAGCTATCATTTACTTATACACAAATCCATATTTGGGGCAGAGTTTGGCACAGGTGTCTAGTTTCTGATGGACACAGACTCAGCTGAAGTGGCTCCACTTCCAGGATGGCTTTCTATACATGGCTGGCAATTGACGTTGATTGTCACGTGAAAACCCAGTGGGAACTATTAGCTGGAGACCACAGTTGTCTCCTCAGGAGCCTCTCCATGAGATTTACATTATGGCACCTGCTCCCTCCAAGCAAGGATATAAGAAGAAGAAAGTGAAAACCATCAGCTTTCTATGGTCAAGGCCTACAAACTGGCCAAGGTTCAGTCCCATCACGTTCTACAGGTCAAGTAGTAACATAACTTTTCCAAATATAAAGGAAGGGAACATGGACCCTCTTTCAAATGGAGATAATTCAAAAGATTTGCTATAAATTTTAGTCTACCGTAGTCCAACTCTGGTGACAAATTATTTATAGGTAGCATTCTTTCCATGTACAAAATATCATCAACTTCCCAGGCCCTAAGTATATCAGAAAAATATGACATTGACCTGAAGCTCAGTTAATCATCTAAACCAGATCTAGTTGCGTATGAGGCTCTTGTAATGTCACTTTCCCTGTTCTTCACCTGTGAAATAAAGAGACAAGTTACCTGCTTCCTACATACCTAACAAGTAATGATGGAATAGGCATAAAATAATCACAGTAGACACACACACACACACACACACACGAGTGAGAGAACAGGACACTGAGAACTCAGGGGTCCCTAGCAACTCTGAAATGCAGCCAGCCACACATTACTACATTCTTGATTAAAACCCAAACATGGTCCCTGGGAATGATTATATTAGGCTTCTGGCTCTGCCCTCTGAAAACTTAATTCAACACCCCGGGTCCTTCTTTTCTCATAATGAATAGAATGCGTCAGCTGGGAAGTGTTCTCAGTCTTCTTTCTGCCCAATGATGGGGGATTCAAAACTTCCTTTTAATTTTAGACTGGCTCTATCTCTTCTAGATGAAGTTGAAGTAGTATCTTTAATAATTTTAATGACTTCCTCGCTTCTATTTTATATTACTGTTTTGTATTCTTATTCTCTTAGATATTGAATGTCTACTATTGATTGGACCTTTATGTATTTAATATTTTTAACATATATTTGAGCTTATTTATTAATGTATATATTTAATCCATTACATTTACTTTTTAGATATTTATTTTTCAGAAATTTTAAAATCCTCTCTAGTTCATTCTAATTTTTCTATTTTTGAGGCATTCTAGTCATGTTTTTGTAGGTATAAAATCTGCTCACATCTCTCTGAGACTATACCAATTTTTTTGGTATGTTGTCTTTTTTCTTCCTGAATTATCTCTGCTGCTTTGGGAGTCATATGCTGTTTTACATATTCTTTAATCAAGGAAAAGGATAATTCTTCGTTGCCTATTCATATTTACATAATTTGTTTTAATAGATGTTTCTGGGCATTTGGTATATGTTTCCTTCCCTGTATACATAGATTGGCTGTTCCCAGGCAGTCTCACCTCTGAAATGGAAGTAAAAGGCCTTCTGTAGAACAGAACCATTTTGACTAGTGAGGAAGGTTTGGCTCTGTGACACTAACTTATACCTTGAGCCTTACTTCCTTCTACACAATCTATTCAGGTGAGGTTAAGAAAATTTTAACAAGTCATCTGCCAGTAACTCTACAGAGGGAGCTCATAGGAAGTCTCTAGACCAGTGGTTCTCGAATCTTAGCTTGAATTAAAATTAGCAGGAGGGTTCAGTAATACACAGCAGTTGTCCAACTCCAGAGTTTTTGATGCAGTATGTTTGAATGGATACTAGGAGTTTGCCTTTATAACAAGTTTCTAGTAGGCTGTGATGCTGCCCATCTGCACTTTTATAACCATTGCTCTAGATAAACTTTCAATTAATTCACCCCTCCTTAAATCTGTTCTTCAGTGCCATATTCCTGTGTTTTCTGTCTTCCCCTATTCTTGCTCTGTCACTAATATGTGTAACAAACCACTCAAAACCCATGCTTAAACCAATAATAATTATTTTGCTTACTAAACTCCTATTTGGGTAGGCTTAGTAGTGCTAACTTATCTTCATAGTATTAAGCGAAACAGCTTGAAGGTTGGGAGCTGAAATCGTTTGAAATCTCATGTTCTCATACGTCTGGTATTTGGGGATGTTGGCTAAAATATCACATCCTCTCCATGAGGCCTGGGGTTCCTCAGTACATGGTATTTGGGTTTCAAGGGTAGTCAAACAAAAGTGTGAGATTCAAGTCAGATTAGCTTTTGTGACCTTTCCTTAGAATCTATGCAGTCTTTTCTGCTGCATTCTACTCATGGATACAGCTGCAAAGTCCTATCCAAATTCAAAGGACAGTGAAAGAAACTCCATTGGGAGGGGGAGGTAAAAGTGGCAAGACACTAAGAGTCTGTGCGAAGGGAAATATTGCGGTAATCACTTTTAGAAAATACCAACCACTATAACCTTTGCTAAATATAAGCACAATTCACTTCTTCCCCACATGCAAAGTACAATCACATCTTTCCCCCAAGAAAATCCGAACTCTCATTCCATTATAACATTAGTCTTAGGCTTGTAGACTAGGATCTTGTTGACTAATCATGTTTAGGTGTTGATAAGTTTTCTCATGTGTGTTTCTTTGGGTAAAGAAACCAACAGCCTCCTAAAGGGCTATCATAAATTGGCTAATAATCTCTTCACGGTCTGTTAGTCTTTCCCTAGTGCCTTCCTCAAAGCACTTACCACCTGCTACTAGAACCTCAAACAACATGTTTTACATTTATTATGATAGCACACAATTTCTAATTAACAAAATTAATTATGGTTACCTATTGCTACCTAAAAGCTACCCCAAAACCTGGTGACTGAAAAGAAAAATATCATTACTTTTGAAAATGATTTTCCACCTTGGCGAAGGCTTAACAGGGATAACTCACTGCCATTCAACTTGGTATCAGCTAGGGAAAAAGTTAGGGAATGGATTTGCCTGAAGACTTGCATATTACCTTCCCCACATGAACTCTCCATAAGGTCTGGGCTTCCTCACAACAGTATGTCTGGGTTCCATGAGCAAGTATCTTAGTAGGAAAGGCGGGCAAAGACCATATCACCTTTTATAACCCAGTCTCAGAAGTCTATAACAGCATTTTTGCCATATTCTATACATTCACACAGTAAAATGGGTCCACCCAAATTTAAGGAAGGGAAAATATTCCGTGAGGGAATAGGAAGATTTTGAATAGCATATCAAATTAGAAATATTGCTCTGGTCACTTTTGGAAAAAACAATTTACTACAACTCAGTTTCATCCATTGACAAGCTTTCATCACTATTCTGTTTCAAAGTTTTGGTCAATTTTTAATTTGCTCCTTTATGTGTAATTGTTGTTTGCTTTTTTGAGTTTATATATTCAACTATTTCCTTATTGGCTTTACAGTTGAGTTTTGTAAGAAAAGATAAAGAAATACATGACTCAAATCAATTTTTTAAAACTGGAATCACTTTTATTTTTCCTAAATAGCTATATTAATAATTTGGAATTAAAAGTCTCTTAAATTGAGTTCTCTTTTAAAATTAAAATTTGATATTAAAGGTGAAAATTACATTATAGTAATGTGTGAATTAAATACTGCTAATTACACTGTACACAAAATAAAATTAGCAGAAAACAAAAATGAAACAATAATAGTTAGCAAGTCTCACATGAATGATCAACGAATATCATCTAAAATAAGGTAATTCTTACAAAATTCTTAACCAGCTACAATAAATTAAGTTCTATAGTAATTACAGGAACAATAATTATAAACAATTTTTAAAAATCAGAATGGAGGACACTGTAAACATCTGCTGACCCATCTTCTCTCGAATTTTGATATTTCTTACATATTCTAATACAAATTATTTACTTCTATTTGCATCTAATTTTTACTTTTGTCCCTGAAAATACTTCAATGTATGCAAAACTAAGTACATATGTTAGAGAAAGGTAAGATACTTCATTTTTAGACTCTAACTTCTTTTTTTTTTTTTTTTTTTTTTTTTTAAGGTTAGTCAAGTGAAGCATTAGGAGTGGAGAAAAAACAAAGGAATCTGTAACTGGTTGTGATCAATTAGCTGTAAACACTACTGCACTCAGACCAGCTGACTCTAACAGTTTTAAGGTTACCTAGAGTCTCTTCACAATTACATTGTTTAAAAATATAATTTTTACACCATCATGGACAACCACATCACTTTGATTTTTGGTGAGAGTAACAGTCTTTTTATTTCACAACAAAAATGTCTTTCTATC
Source organism: Nycticebus coucang (assembly GCF_027406575.1). Classification (NCBI taxonomy): domain Eukaryota; kingdom Metazoa; phylum Chordata; class Mammalia; order Primates; family Lorisidae; genus Nycticebus; species Nycticebus coucang. The sequence goes on along the minus strand of NC_069792.1, from coordinate 26,743,256 downwards.
AAAAGTACAGGAAAACAAAATGGATAAATCAAATTTTCTTATAATTTTCCTTTTAAGAAATAATTATGCTGATATTGTATTGACTTCCTTTTATTCAGTTGCACCCTTGTTCTTCTTATACCTTCCCCATTTCTTCTTTTTGCCTTTCTTTCTCAGCTTTCCTCTGTAATTATCGTACACAGTGATTTTTTTGGTCATCTTTTTTTTTCATTTTTCTTTTCTTTTTTTTTTTTATTGTTGGGGATTCATTGAGGGTACAAAGACTTAGGTTACATTGATTGCGGTTGTTTGGTAAAGTCCCTCTTGTAATTGTGTCCCGCCGCTAAGAGATTTGCCATACACCATGACCCCCCATTCCCCTCCTGACTCCCCTCCATACTCCCTAATTTCCCTACTCCCCCTCCTTGAATTAGGCCATCTATTGCATTTATATTAGAATTGAGTACATTGGATTCTTCCTTCTCTATTCTTGTGACGCTTTTGTCTTCTTAACAGGCACTGAACTAGAATGCCTTTATTAAAAAGTTTATTATGTAGAATTAAACATGAAAATATTCTGCATCTAAATAATTTTATAGGTTTAAACATAAAGTTCTTGTGTCCATTTTATATTTTAAACATTTATTATCATAGTCACATATCTCTTATTGAAAACATATTTTTACACTCAATTTGTATTGTCTTTTAGCTGGAGGTTTTAGAAGTTGGAAATCATAGTCTAGGGTGCTGGTAATATAGGCTCACGTGAGTTCTCTGAGTATCACTGGGAACCCTCCAACTCTAAGCAGAAAAGAATAAATCATGATGTCTATTCAAAGACATTTTATAAGTGAATGTCTTTTTGACTAAGAAGTCCATTCAATTTAAACACATTACAAGTGTCATTTATGACTCATGAAAGAGCAGATACAATTCTAGAGGGAATGGGTTGCACCAGTGATTTTTATATTAAAGGAATGCTTGCTTCAAAATACGATTAATATTATTTAAAAGTTCTTTTTCAGTTATATTTTGGCCCTGACTTCAAATCATCACACACAATTTTCTGACTTCTTAACAGCCACCAAGACAGTATGCCACAATCAAAAACCAGTGTGCTTGAACAAGTTAGCTGTTTAGTAAAAACATTATCTTCAGAAAAAAAAGAGAGTGAGAACAGAGATAACTACATACAAGAGCGATTGTTGCCCTTGTTGCAGAGTGATTTTTTTTTCCCCAAACTTCAGCTATTAAAGGGGAATCTCAGATAGCCAAAGGTATATATTTCAAAGGTTCCTTCCAAAAGAGAGTTTCCTTTCTGTTACAGTTACCTGAATGAGAAATAAATTGTAAAAGGCTAGCTGACCAATAAATAGATTTTATGGGTGCAATTCAGTTTGACTTTCTACCTTTTTCATTTGAATTCCATTTTGATTACCATTTTTTCAGAAGCTTTCAAATGTTTACAATTTATCACAAGTGTCTTCTTTCATACAGCACTGGACCTCCTTCCAGCAGGCACATCTCAGCATGACTCCCGCATTTATAAAGAGGAGATGACTCCTAATAGCCTAGTTTTTCAACTGCAAGTGGAATAAGGCTAATTGCAACAAACCACCTCAGTTTAGTTAAACTAGAAGTCTCCTGGCCAGTGAGACAAATCCATTAGGATTTTATTGGGTCCTAAAAAGAGTTATGCGATTCCCTAGGATCCAATCCTTGTCAATCAGGCACGGTAAATTGGATTCTTGAATAGGGAAATCCCTTAGGGAGAGTAGATGTTATCTAGATCAGATGCAGTGATTTTTTTTGACTCTGTGCTCACTAGGTTCTGTTCTCTCTTTAGTGAACCAATAAAACCATAATAAGTATTGATTAACCCATTACTGAACATTATCCACTGGCTTCTGCCCGGCTGTATTTAAACACTACATTGTACTTTCACAGTGCCACAGTACAGACACTTGCTCTGGCCTTATTGCCAAGATGGTGCCAAGCACATTTCCTTTGAGTGAAAACTAAATATTTCAATTATATTAACTCTGTTAGTTTTCAAGATGTTCTCCTTATTCTCTAAAGAAAGAAAATCATGCAAATGCCTCTGGTACAATTGGATATATGTGAAATTCAAGTATTTGAATATTTTCAAACCTGAAGTCTTGGTTTCCACTGAAGAAAATCATGAAAACCTTATCACAAGACCTAAGATAAATTTCTTGTTTATTCAAAACAAACAAACAAAAAACCAAAAAACAAAACTTGACTTTTGAATTAGTCTTGCATGTATATCTTTGGACAAATTATGTAATCTTCTAATCCTTTATGATGTCAGTATAGAGAGTTTTCATTAGCACATAGCTGATTTCATTAACTATTGAAAATGTCATAACATTCAAGAGACTGCAGAAGTGTAGTCTGTCTGATATGGTGAAGAATTAGTGGGTGTGTTTAAGATTCCCTTATAAATTGACTGTTCATGAGTGAAGGTAAAATTCTGGCATGGCTAATATCTATATTTCCAGAATTTCCTTCAGAGCATTAGCTTGTTGGTGGCTCTCTCTCTCTCTTTTGTTTTTTTTTCCCCCTGTATGTTGTTTAATACTTAGACATGTAAAGATCAACCAGACAAATTAAGCTTGATTAGAGGGGACAAGGTCATGTGCTGAATGAAGATAGGTCAATCTCAGGCATCAGAACAAAAAAAAAAAATGTTTTTTTACATTTGCACGAATTATATGCTTTTAAAAACTATTTTGTTTCTTATTTATTCTGACCACATACAAGATTTTTAGAAAAAAATGTGCTTTGAGAAATTGATGTGTATTTATGTTATTTGTAGTTTATAGTTTCTAAGCTCACATTGCCTTTTGTGTTCATTACAGAATAGTCATTTGATCAAGTGATTTTCAATACATTGTCAAAATAAATTACATTCACTTCATTAGATGTACAGGAACTGTAGCCAAAGCAGGGACAAGTATTAATTTAGGACTCTGCAGAAACTGACACTCCATCTTATGACCCTGAGGCTGTATTATTCAAGATACCTAGTGATGGAAGGAAGTCTGTCTCCATAGCAATTACCTAAATCCTTTATCAGTCATTTCTGGGAAGAAAATTAGAGCAATTGTGTCAGGATGGTCATATGGGCAGAAATTGCACACTCATTCAAACCACTTACGTCTCTGACTTTGTCCTTGCCTGATGGCTGCTTTTGTTTATTTCTCTGTGTTTGAAAGCTTGATTGGGCATGAGCAGATGTGCCAAACTATAACCACAAAAGGTTGGCCTTTGTTTTCCTCTCATTTCTTTTTTTTCCTTCCTTTCTTCCTTCCTTCCTCTCTTTCTCTTTGTTTCTTCCCTCCATCCCTCCCTCCCTTCCTTCCTTCCTTTCCCCTTTCTTCCCTTCCTGTGCCTTTTTCTTTCTTAGCAAAACAGCCAAATATACTTACTCTTGTCTGTTAAGCAAATCACTTGGATTAAGTGAACAATTTAAAGAAACTCAATGACAAACAGTTAAAATAAGTAGCAGCAGCTATTCCTCCTTATCATAATTTAGTTATTATTAAACCTGGCAATCCTAATAGGGAGGTGTTTGGTAACTTGGAGAAAAGACCGAGAATATATTCCTTCTTTTACCACATTTTATGACCTATTAATCGATTAGATAATTGATGTCACACCAGTAAACATGTCAGTTTGCAGGACCTAGATATGATTTTATTGATCTAGAAGTTTTAAAATTATTGAAACAATTTAATAACCAAAGAAGAATTTCTGTTGTAGTATGTGAAAAGCTTCAACTATCTCTCCGAACATTTAGGTTTTTGTGCCATTGGATTTTAAAATAAAAATAAAAAGCTTAACTCTTGATCAATGTGAGTTGTAGTTTTCATTGAGTGGTATGAACAACGCTGTCTAAGCTTTCCCTTCAAGTTCCTTGTTCAGGAAAATTTACAATTAATGGCTTTCTGCAACAGCTAAGATATCCCCTTCTTCATGGCTCAGCTAGGGACCTGCCAGACTAATCTATTCCCAGTGGGCTGGCCATGGTCCTTACTCTATCTGTCTTAGCATATTGATTTCTGAGCTGTCTTATTGGTTTCTAACATAATTATAGCAGGAGTGGGTCTCTTAGTACAGCTAATACATTTACACCATGGCATTTAGGGGAGCTTATTATAAAGGCACCCGGTAGTGCTGCTATGGCTGAGGGTCAGTTTCTATTTCCATTACACAAACCCCATTTTTCAACGGGTTATACCTGGGCAGTTTTAATTTATTTAAAATAAAAAAAACCTGGATTCATGTCATCCAAGATCCCCATATTTCTGCCCTTAAAATTAATAAAACTCAAGTTTCTGTCCTTGCCGCACTTTAGACATTTTTCAGAAAAACAAATGATATTTTCTACTCTTATGGGATCTTGGACTTAGTAACTAATTTCATACATACCCTAAGCACTTTTTGAATAGTATACATTATTTTGTTTTCATGTACAAAAGTTACGATGACTCCCAGCTTCAAAAGACTAAAAGAAGTGTATTTATCCACTGAATGGATGGAAATTTGACAGAAACGATATTTCTTGAAATAGAAAAATTAACATCAAGATGATCTTTAACTAAACTATTAATAATAGAATGCTCTTTCTAATATGTAAAGAAAGAAATGCAGCTTATTTAGGATAATTTTGTTCACTTAGAAAACTTTAGGATATACACAAGATTTTGACCAATTGTCGGATAGAAATTTGGTTTGTATTTTTGTAAATTTGAAAAATATGAAACCATCCTCTCTCAAAACAAGCACAGTTAATTGTGAATTTTTTAAGTGACCTGGTTATAGATGACTCACTCAACTAACAGATACACATTGGAGATGTTAAGCAGTAGTGACCTATAGACATTTCACTGAAATGCTGTGTCTTAGGATCTTTGAATTGAATTCTAGAACATTTTGAAACTTCTCTGCTTGACTATATGTGTTTTTAGGTGATTGGTCTTAGAAATAACAGAAAATGGTGCTAAATATGCCAAGTAAAATTTGTGGAATAACTCATGGTTTCCCTGCCAGTATTCCTGCCATACAAATTGGTTAAGCTGCAGTAAAGTGAAATTCATATCATGGCCACATTGGCACTAGAATCATTTCAATTTTTACATTTAATAATGATGGGATAAATTGATAGCATGTACGCATGTCATTTTCATTTATATACTCAATGTATATTATATTGTAAATAAATATTTAATATAACATATATGCATAGATAAGCTTTTTAAACAACTCAAAATTTCTTTCTCTAATGAAAAGAGTGTTGAAATCTGAACATTCATTTCTTAAACTGGAATATCTATTCTCTTCAATTATAAAAAAAACAATAAACAAGTTTTAATGCTGTCAGGAGAGTAAATTGGGATATCATTTATTGTATTTTTCCCTGCTGTAATATTGAACTATATTTGGAATTTTGGGAAGGTGACTTGATTTATCCATTTCACCTATTTTTTATGGGAAACATTGTGCTAAACACAGAGTGGAGAAAGATTTAAAAATTTTAAAAATCCATTACCAGTCTACAAAATCTTACAGTTTAGAAAAGAAAAATAATGTTATTAGTGCCATAATGCAGGCAAGTAAAAAATATTGATGATTCCAAAGCCCAGAGGAGATAGTGATAATTCTGACAGAGAAAGTCAAGGAAAGCATCACCAACGATGTGATACTGGAATGAATTATGTTTTCAAGGATGAGTAGAAAGTTTGACTATGTGTTCAATAGCTTTAAGTTATCATAATGTATTGATCGGACAATGTTCTTTCTATGTATTCATTTACCTGTCTTATGCTTTTACTTATAGAGGAAGCTGTTTTTAGCATACTTGCCTATGTGGCAACATCTATTTTTTAAACTTAAATTTTTTTTTAAAGTTTCGATTCCTTTTTAATAACAAGATTGCTTAAGATGACAGCATAAATGGTGAGCAATGTGAAAACAGAGCATAGACTTAATTAGCGAGACCTCCCATGTGTGTACAACTGAGAGTATAGAATATACAGTCTTGATATTCAACTCCATCAATTTTGGTATTTACTATTTCATGTTACAGAATAACTTTTTGATAGAGAAATAACTAATTTAATAATTAAAATGTACATATTCTATAATCATTGTTACATATTTCTTTTAATTTATGGTAGACTCAGAAACTGAGCAACAAACATTAAGACTACATAAGAAGCAAAAATTTATTAAGACTCAGTAGTTGTTTTAATAGCTCTGTAGAGTGTGAAATGCAAGTACTGTAATTCAGGTACTTTACCACATATGTTTCAGATGTTCTGACTTGCATTTCAATTATAGAGGGTTGCTAAATAGTGTAGTTCAGAGTAGACAGGGCTGATATTGGAATTATTATTTTTGTGTGTTATAAAAGTGTCACAGATCTATTCTGTGTTCCCCTTTTCCTAGTAGACAGCACAGCTGGGGTGTGGTTAGTTATAGCCATGTGACTACCATTTAGTTAATGGAATGTGTGACAGATGAATAGGTACCATTTCCAGGCAATTAGATGTGAATTTACCTTCATGCTGCCTTCGACCTTCTGCAGGCTGGATAACACAGCCCTCGTGGCTAGTGAAACTACACAATGGAAGAAGGTGCTTGAAGGTTCTGAATCATCAAGTGGAGAAAAGCCAGGTGTTGTAGTTTGTATGTTCACAGCCCAAGGACCATCATTTGGACAGTTATATGAAGGGAAAAATAAAGTTCTGTTAACTTGGAAGGGTGTGTGTGTGTTTGTCTATTTTTTTACCATAGCTCAGACCACCTGAATTAGTACAATTGTGTATGTATGGGTATAAGTGGAATTATATTGAGTCTAAAGAGATTATGTGTATCATATTTCAATTTTCAGAATTTTCAAGAATTTAACTCTTTTCTTAAATGTATTTTTAAAAACCTGCTTTTTGTTTTATTTTGCTTTTCTTTGATTTGCTTTTCTTCGGAGGAATCCCAGGTCCACTGACGCATGCAATGACTGAACAGGAGATGGGGTCACTCATTGGTTTTAAGTGATTTCACAAACTCGATTCAAGTAATTCATTAGTAGCTTCTGACAGGACTTGTTCAAATTTCTTACCAAATAGACTGCTAGAATCTCTATATCTGTAGAGATTCAGTCCAACCAATGAAATATCACCTCTTCCTGTTACAGATGATAGTCTTCAGATCAACGTGAAGTACAGATTCACAGAATTTAAAAATAAAAAGTGAACTCATGATTATTCTTTCAACAGGGGAATCTGAAGTTTATAAACTACATTTCATTAGAATAAACCCTAAGATTTAGAATTTTAGCCAGCACTCTGGAGTCATTTAGATTTTTCCAGAACATTTCATAAAATATTATGGTTAGCTATTTCATATTAAAAATAAACTTTAACTGGACATTTTTACCCATTTTGTGGGTTCTGTATGAAGCATGGAATTGCAGTGGCACAGGAATTTTACAAATAAGGAGGTGAAAACAGCTTAACTAAACTTCTCAAATCTTCAAAAGGATTCTACTCTGGTTTCTAATGGAAGTGCTTACAGATTCTCAGTCACGGCAACATGGCTGGGCATTACATTTCATATTCATAAAATGGGCTTTTTTTTTTTTTTTTTTTTGTAAAAATGGCTGTGCATCCCCTGTCATAACAAAGAAGAATTGCCAACTATTTATTTCAGTGTTCCTAATTGTTGTCAGAACGTGACCTAAAACTCTGACATGGAATTTTTCAAAGTCAGGCTTATGCCAGGCACACGCATTTATCAACATTTATCCCACATTCACCTATGCAGCAGCACTTGTGAAGGTCTGTTTTTATTTAATTCTCAAGATTTTGTTGTTAATGGGAAAACTGTCTCATAAATTAGGGAAGTGCTCAATTACAAGCCTGACAGAGATTGATTTTGGTTCTGCTGCTGGTCACTACTGGAAAGTGAAGGCCACAGAAACCACAACTCTAACTAATGCTGGAGTCACTTCAGAGGTGTTCATGGAACAAGTGTTCATTAATAGGTGGAAGAACGGTTGGCAACACATTCGTGTGTTGTTCTGTTTACAGCACTGAATTGCTCTGAGTATTCCTTCGCTATGTAGTTACATACATTCATGTGATAGAAAAATGGAGCTTTAAATTGCTTGCATATAGAATTTTTATATAATTAACAAGATGAAAGTTTCAGCCATCTAATATGAAACAAGAAACTATATCGCTGAAGATTTGAAATTATAGCCATCATATTGTAAATCCACAAAATAAAATGAACCGCAACTGAAAAACAAGCACAAAATACAAACTTTAAAAACATACAAAAAAACCCAAACCTACTAACAAGTGGTTAAATGTCATGAATTCTTTCATGAAACTCATTAAAAGTGAGATTCAACCAATTAGAATTGTAAGTTAATTCCAATATAAAGGAGTGCCTGAATTCTAAATCTTTGAGAGTGAAATTATAGCTGAGTTTTAAAAAATGATTTTAATCCTAAATCTTTGGGTTTAGGATAAACAAATCCATTTGTATAAGGTTTTTATTGATTTTTTTTTTTGCTTTAATTTTCAAAATAAGTGCATTGTATTACATGATTTCTTTGGAAAAATGCAAGTATATTTACTGCCTCAAATAATAATGGATACGGGCTATTTTGGATCACAAACTGCATTTAATTGTAAAAGTAAAATATTCTAAAACTATAACCGAAGGATTCGTGTTTGCTTTACTTCCAGGAGGATCTATTCCTACTATCCCAGCATAGCGTAGCTGGCATAACAGTCTCTTTTCTCTAATGTCTTTATATATTTTGACTATCACACAAGGCATTTTGTTCTAGTTTTTGACAACAGATTACATTTTTTTCTGTAATTATATAAAAAAAGTGTAAAAATTAAAAGATGAAGGACTTGGGCATAGTGAAGTCTTGAGGTCAAACAAAGTGTCTCAATTAGGAAACTTACTCAAGATATTTGGGAGGTAAACAAAACATTCCCTAAGTCTGAGCCCTTTGGCTTCCAGAATAATAAGGGTAACTTTAAAAAATATGTATATATTATTTGATTTTATGAACCTACGTAGCTATCATCAGAAGAACATTTAAGGAGTGCATATGCTTGAAGGCAGGGTATATGTACAATGGTATATTCTGTGTCTGTTCTCCTTACCCGCTTCCATGCTAGATAAGTTAAACATTGATTTTCATTCATTAGTTTCATTTTGAAATCTGAATAAGAAAAGTAAATACTTCAAACTTTTCTTCAAAAATCATATTTCATCTATAGTTTTAATAATACAAACAACATTAAATAAATTATTTATGTTTTTGAGGTTTTGGTTTGTTTTGGTTTGAAAATATAGCACTAAGATATTTGTGTGCGGTGTGGACAATAAAACTTCACAGTGTCTCCCTGGAACTGAAATACACAGTTCAGACATTTTCTGTGGGAAAGGAATAAAATCAGTTTTTGTAGGAGCAAATATAAACTGAAAGTGCTTTCAAGAGAAATAAAACTGTAATACGCTAAAAGTTAAGGTTTCTTTCTTTTTACAAGTAACATCACAGGGTCTTGAGGTTGTTTTCAAAGTTACCTAAGGGCAAGAATGGAACATACGTTGACTAAAACAGTGCTGTACAGAACGGCCTCATGAAATAGCACATTTGCTAGAAGCTGAGTATGAGAATCACTGTATTATTAAATTACCATTTTTTAAAAAACATTAGACAAATAACAGGAAATCACGCTGTGCAGCAGGATAATATAATAAAGTTCCAATTATAAGAGTTATGAACAATAAGTGAGCGTCTAAATGGCGAAGTTGAAAGTGGCCTTTTATTGTAACTTAACGTTTTTATGGTTTCAAACTTAAATCACTGTTTCTTTAGCAGAAAAAAAATAGTATGTTTATCTATACGGTACATACAATTTTCCCCCTATAAACTTGTAGATTAATATTGTTAGAAAAAATGACTTTAAAGTTTAGTTTAATGAACAATGTTTATTGATAGCTGCATTGCAGCTTCTGGTGATGGAATGAATGTTTTAATGAAGGACCCGGATCTTATGGCCTTCTTGGCCTGGTTCACTTTGTAGAACACAATGTCAAGGAAAACTGAAAATGTGATGTCACATGGGCATTGGACAGAGTGGTATGATGACCAATACCCACACTATTGAACAGGACTATAGGGCATGGAGAAATTCCTAAAAATATTAGAAATTCTTAAATCTTCTACTCCCTTTTCTCATTCTCATTCACTTAACATAACAATAATTAATTCTTAATTTGCTCTTTAATAACTTCTATGACTAGCAAAATTTTCAGCAATCATGTCAAATATCATTACCTCCCTGAAGGCATTCTTATTCTCATCACAAGATGAAATTATTACAGTACCAAAGTCCTCTATGTAGGACATATTTTTAGAAAATAATTATAACTATCATTTATTTTATTTTATTTTTATTTCAGATTAATATGATAGTACAAATGATTAGGTAACATTGTTTGTGTTTCTAAGGTAAAGTTCAAGTTACAGTTGAGTCCTTTATCCATGCGATGTGGTATGTACCCTGCGTGCACATTTTGTGAGTGCTTACCAACCCCTCTCACTCCTTCCCTTTCCCCTGTTTCTCCTTCCACTTTCCCTCACTTGAATACACTAGTGTTTTTCTCTCATGTGGGCATGTAGTTTTTTTTTTTTTCTATTGGTTTCATATCAGTACTGAGTACATTGGATACTTGCTTTTCCATTTTTGCGATACTTTTAAGAAGAATGTGCTTCAACCCCATCCAAGTGAATACAAATATTATGAAATCTTTATCTTTTTATGGCTGCATAATATTCCATGGTATACATATACCACAGTTTATTCATCCATTCATGGATTAATGGGCAGTTGGGTTGCTTCCATGACTTGGCAGTTGTGCATTGAGCTACATAAATATTCTAGTGTAAATGTCCTTGTGATCAAATGTATTTCTTTTATTTTTTCCTTCTGAGTAGATAAAATTAGTAATGGGACTGTGGGATCTAATGGGAGGTCTACTTTTAGCTTTTTGAGGATTCTTCATATTTTATTTCCATAACAATTGTATTAGTTTGCAATCCCACCCACAGTGTAAATGTGTTCCCTTCTCTCCACATTCATACCAGCATTTGCAGTTTGGGGACTTTGTGATATGGACTATTCTTACTGGGGTTAGGTGATATCTCAGAGTTGTTGTGATTTGCATTTCTCTGATGATTAGGGGTGATGGGCATTTTTTCATGTGTTTGTTGGCCATTTGTCGCCTTTGGAGAAGTTTCTGTTCAAGTCTCCTGCCTACTTATAAATGGGATTGTTTGCTCTTTCTTACTGATTACTTTGAATTTTCCGTAGATTCTAGTTATCAGTCCTTTGTCAGATTCATTGCACGCAAACATCTTCTCCTATTCTGAAGGTTGTTTGCTTTAGTTGTTGTACCCTTGGCTGTGTGGAAGCTTTTTAGCTTGATCATGTCCCATTATTTATTTTTGGTGTTGCTTCAATTGCTTAGGGGATCTTCTTCATAAATTTTTTTTCCAGGCAGATAGCAGGAAGAGTTTCCCTATACTTTCTTCTAGTATTTTTATTGTTTTGTGTCTTAAATTTAATCTTTTATACAGCAAGAGTCAATTTTTGTCAGTGGTGAAAAGTGTAGGTACAGTTTCAATTTTCTATATGTTGCTAACCATTTCTCCCAGAACCATTGATTAAAGAGGGATTCTTTTCTCCAGTGCATACTCTTGTTTGGTTTTTCAAAGATCTGATGGCTATATGTGACTGGATTCATCTGTAAATTCTCTGTTCTATTCTACAGATATATATCTCTATTTTTGTGCCAGTACCAGGATGCTCAGCAAATCTGGAGGCATCACATTACTGGACTTCAGGTTATAATTATCATTTTTGATCATTGATTCTGTGCCAGCCTAATGTTATTCCATTTCATTTCATTTCATTCAACATCCCCATGGGGGTGAATTGAGGTAACCTCCATTGAAATTCTCATTTCACTGTGGGGAAGACTGGGACACACTAAGGTTAAGCAGCAAAGTAGTTAACAGCCAAAAGGGAATGGAGCCAAGATTGCAATCCAGATGTTTCTCATTGCAAAGTTCATTCTCTTCTATCATTATATTATACTGTATTTAGTTTCAGGTACGAAATCAAATAGACATAATTCAAGGGTACTTTGGATCATAACACTCTATGTTAGAGAAACCCTATTGCTCCAGATGCCCTTCAGGGTTGTTTACACAAATAAAACAAAACAAAACAACAGAAAAGCCTCCGTGCTTTGGTTCTCCCTAATACAGAATGAGTAACTTATAATAAGAATCTTTAGCCCTCTATGTAAAATTGGGTGAATGATACAGATTGCACTACTGGTCCCACATTTCAACCCTCCATGCATTAATGCTTTTGTCATGGCCTTATCATGAGTATAGTCTATACCCCGTCCTTTGACTTTGAGTGTATATATGTGACTATGTGATCAGTAATAAATAGGTAGGGATAGCAAAAGTGATAGCAAGCCAGTTTGAGCTGGAGCCGTGGCAGGTTTCACATGTTTCTGCTTGTTGTCTTGCATCACTGCCATAAGAATAATATGCCCCGACTAGCCTGTTGGTTCTAAGAGGATGCAGAAGAAGCTATTTAGTTGGACATAATCCAGAGCAGCTGCACTGCACAGCTTGTCCACAGACATGTGAATGATAATAGATGATTGTTGCTTTAAGCCACTAGGTTTGGAGGTAGTTTGCTATGCAACAAGGTCTGTGACTAACTCAGCATGTGTAAGGAAAGAATCACAGTGACTTAGCATTGATCCAGCACATACTATATTCAATATATAAACTATAGCATTGAATTGGCCAGAAAGACCTTGCCACCAGAATGCATTGATTCCTAATATGTCTAAAGTTTATCTTGATAAGCAAGATAAAGCCATTGAGTTCATGATAATTAGAAACATGCTTTTCTGATCAAATTCAATCCTCTATCTGACATTATAATATTAAAAGAGTTGGAGCAGAACTGGGCTAGCTCCTGGTGGAGTAGTGTAGGTAGGAGGAAAGAGATGCTCTAATAGATAAGTTGGTGGACATACAACATTTCTTCCTTTAAAGAAGATTTATTAAAACTAAAGCAAGCACACATTTTTCCCCCAAGGAACCAATACCCTGGAATTGACAAGGCCTAAATAAGACACTGACATCATGCTCGTCCCCCTATATATCAGCTAGCTGTATCTTCCAGCTAGCTCACAGAAATTGCCAGCAGTTACTCTCAAGAGCTAGAACTGACACATTCTAGTCCCGAGAGTTCTCAGGATGAATTTGCATATGAACACAGCTTAAGTTCACAATGAGACAATAAAGGAAAAAGGACAATCATGTTCATGTCATTATGGGCAAAGAGCTTCTTTTTAAGAGTTGAGCTGTGATACTTTTAACTTGTGGCATGATGTTGGCTTGCCCTTCAATAAAGATCAGAAATCCTACTGAATGTCTTTGTTAGCTTCCTAATTGCGCCAGCATGTAAAGGTTCATAACTATCTAAGCCTTCCTTTTTCTACCTCTGTTCTTTTCTTATTTAGAATAATGACTTTTATTCTTAGTTATCACCAAAAATGGAAGTTATAAGGCATAAATTATGTCAGTTTTCTGCACTTCCATTTGGACACTTATTAACATTGAGAATAATATCAGAAGTTTTTCCTTTGGGAAGCTTCTCTAATGCAATCATACTTTATCACATCAGCTCTTATCCTTAGCCTTTTGTTTATTTATTTATTTATTTTTATTATTATTTTTTTTTATTGTTGGGGATTCATTGAGGGTACAATGAGCCAGGTTACACTGATTGCATTTGTTAGGTAAAGTCCCTCTTGCAATCATGTCTTGCCCCCAGAAGGTGTGGCACACACCAAGGCCCCACCCAGCCATGGTGGCTCACACCTATAATCCCAGAACTTGGGAGGCCGAGGTGGGTGGATTGCCTCAGCTCACAAGTTTGAGACCAGCCTGAGCCAGAGCAAGACCTCATCTCTAAAACTAGCCAGGCATTGTGGCAGGTGCTTATAGTCCCAGCTATTTGGGAGACTGAGGCAAAAGAATTGATTGAGCCTAAGAACAAAGTGAGACTCTGTCTCAAAAAAGAAAAAGAAAAGTGACTATACAAACACAAATGAAGCAACCAAATATAGTAACCTGGCATATGAGAGAACCTATCTCCACCAGATTTTAGGGTGGTGCCTGTGGCTCAAGGAGTAGGGCGCCGGCCCATATACTAGCCTTTTGTTTTCTACTGACTCCTTTATTATAAAGTGTGGTGACATATCTTCTACTCTTATGCACTTTCCAACTCATTGTTCTCTCTCGAGGTATCTCCATGTGACTCTGTTTTAGAACCAGGCTTTTAGAAAGAATAGGTTAAATTCCAGTTCCACCCTTGTCAGTGACATTCGCATCAGACTGATTTTCTACTAAATACTACTACTAAAGTGGAACAAAATATATAACAAAACTATTTGGAAATGTTATGGGAGAACCAATGCAAGGAGAATTTGTGGGAATATAATTCTACAGGGAAGAGAACACACATAAGTAAGTTCTAACACTTGCTTTTTATCAGGGCACAAAGGCTTGCTATGAAAAAAATAGACTTAGCTATACATGGAATATTATTCAGCTATTTAAAAAAATGGAGACTTTATATCCTTTGTATTAAAATGGATGGAAGTAGAAGACATTATTCTTAGTAAAGCATCACAAGAATGGAGAAGCATGAATCCTATGTACTCAATTTTGATATGAGGACAATTAATGACAATTAAGGTTATGTGGGGGCGAAGGAAAAGCAGAGAGAGGGAAGGAGGGAGAGGGGCGGGGCCTTGGTGTGTGCCACACCTTCTGTGAGCAAGACATGTTTGCAAGAGGGACTTTACCTAACAAATGCAATCAGTGTAACCTGGCTTATTGTACCCTCAATGAATCCCCAACAATAAAAAAAAAAAAAAAGAAAAGAAAAAAATAGACTTTCTTCAAAAAGAGCAGTATGGGAAGAGGAGAAGTTTAAAGCTTGTTGGCTTTTAAACTTTACAGGCAGAAGTTAAGACACAAAAACCACCTGACACAAAGGAGTAAGTGGGATGCCCAAAGAGAGGAGCAAAGGTATCAGAAGTTGTTAGGTGCTGGAGGTACTGGTTACAGTGTACATTCCAGACTTCCAACAGGAAACCCCCAAATGCCATTGACACAACACTAATACTGATGGTTTTCCAGAAGAAACAATGAAAGGAAGAAGATAGTAAAAGAGCATATTTGGAGGCCTTAAAAAAAAAAGCACTGCCAACTTAAATTTCCATCCATAGTGAATATGTTTTTTAAGGTAAAGATAAAGAAAAAGTGCAAACAAATCAAATGTCAATCAACCAATGAATAGATAAAATAGAGTTTATCTATGCAACAGAATATTATTTAGCAACTAAAGGAATGAAGTTTTGATGCATCTAGGCATTCATCCTGTGAGTCCTCAAGTTATCTACAAGAGAATATTAAAAAGTTTATAACAAGCCAACTAATAATGACAAAATATAAATACAAATATATAAATAATACAAAAGTAATAAAAATAAATGATGGGACACACTAAGAGTGGGACCAATGGAAAACAAATAAAAATGTTTAAAAATAATTTTATTAGTATTACATGAAATGTAAATTGAACACATAGTTAAGATTGTCAGATAACAAAAAGATTGTTTCATATATGCTTTTGATAAGACACATATGTTAAATTTAAGGGGAAGTTAAAATTTAAGAAAAGTAGTAAAAATAAAAGAAAAGTAGTAACCACAAAAGTGCTGAGAGAAGAAAGCTAGGGCAGCTATATTAAGTATAGAAAAATTGGAATATTAATCAAAATTATTGTAAGATATAAAGAGGGATATTTGATAAAGAAAAAAGTTCAATTTAGCAGAAAGGTATAGTAATCTTACATTTGCATACACCCATTATAGTGACAAAATTTAAAAAGCAGAATTATATGGAACCAAAAGGAGAGTTTGACAAATCTATAATCTTATTTAGAGATTTAAACATGCCACTTTGAGTAATTATGAAAGAACTTCCCCCACTCAAAAATTAGCTAACTTAACAGCGATTTGAACAGCACAGCTACCCTGTTTCAACTTATGGTTATTTATCAAATACTATTTCCATCATTGATGGCATACTGTAATGCCAGTGTTCTAATTTGGACAGACCAGGGCACAATGGAGTGGACGGTAGGTGTAACATGTTTATTCAGCTCATGGCAGCTGATGACCTACGTTACATGGGAGGTCGGCCTTTATCCAGCTCCACTCTATCTGGAGCTGGGGAGCTGGGATACATAGAAACTTCACAATTCACAGTCTGCAAGAAGGGAAAGGTCCTGTACACCTTTATACTCAGGGGGACAAAAATGGCAACATGCCAAGCAGAAGCTACATGAGCATAACATCGGTGTACACAGTTATGGCTATCTGGGAACACAAGGCTCCTTCCAGCAGGGTCATGCGGGAGAAGACCCAGATAACTTTATCTCATCCCACACCCAAGGCTGTGGGCAAGAAAGCCTGCACACCATTATTGTCTGTCTCTACATGTACCAATACTTTTTAAGTATACATGAATCATTTACCAAAGTAGACAAATATTGAATCATAAATTATCCATACACTGCAAAAAGAATAAACTTATCCAAGGAATGTTCTCTAATTTCAATAGAATTAACCTGAAGTTTATAATAAAAAATAACTTGACAAATAGTCCAACGTTGGACTGTTGAATGGTATACTTCAAATAACGAACCAAAGAAGCTATAACATGGTAAAAAGCAGTTGAACAATAGTTTGGAGAAACTAAAACTTACAGTTCAAACATTCTTAAAGTGAAAGTAATAACTTTGCATAAATATATTAGGAAAGACAAAAGGTTGAAAATCACTCCTCTAAATTTCTGTACTGAGAGTCTAGGGCTGCACTGGCAATCACAAGTGGCAATTGAGTGCTTGAAATGATGTTGGTGTAAATCTAGAAGTGGATTTTAAATTGTATTTGTTCATTTAAATTAAATTTCAATACAAGTTCTGCAGTTACATTAACAGCAGTTTAAGTGCTTGATAATAAACGAGAAATGTCCAGAAAGTATTCAGCCCTGTATGTCTATTTTTTATATTATATGACTGGTTACCTTCTAGATATCCCTTCTATGTACCTAGTGGCTACTAAATTGTAGATTTAGAACCTTATCATCATCACATATTTAATAGCTCAGCTGCTAAATATTCTATTTAATAGCTCAGCTACTAAATATCCTATTCTAATATTCTATTCCAAATATTCTATTTAGTAGCTGAGCTATTAAAAAATATCAAGTTCAACTCAAAAAATATTGAAGGAAGAAACCAACATAAATAGGAACAGAAATTACTGGTATAGAATGTACACAATATAGAAGATAAA
The DNA here is from genome assembly GCF_027406575.1 of Nycticebus coucang. Classification (NCBI taxonomy): domain Eukaryota; kingdom Metazoa; phylum Chordata; class Mammalia; order Primates; family Lorisidae; genus Nycticebus; species Nycticebus coucang. The sequence continues at coordinate 26,725,694 of NC_069792.1, read as the reverse complement.
TACACAACTTGGCTCTTTGAAAAAAATAAATAATGTTAAACATTTAGTAGGACTGATTTGGAAAAATTTATAAGAAAAAATTTGTTAACATCAATAATGAAATACTGGACATAATTATAAGTCCTTAATGGCACTTAAAGATATTAAGAAAAACTTTATGCTCATAAATCTCTCACTAAGGAGAAACAGTCACATTTTTTTCAAATCATATGTCAATATGATACAAGAAGAATTGAAAAGCTGAAGACTCCTATACCTATGATAGACAATGATTCTGGTTTTAGAATCTATCCCTTAAAGAAAAATCCAGACCCAGATGATTTTAAAGGTGAATTCTTTGAAATAATTAAAAAAGAAAAATTAAAATGATCAATGTTATGCACCATCTTCAGTTCTGCTTACGTAGCCACTGTAACCTTGTTACTGAAACCTGACATGGAGTATTCAAATAGGAGCATTAAAGACCAATCCCTTTGATGTGTATATGTCAAGTATAGTTGCAAAATTATTAAAGAAAATATAAAAACATGGAATCTGCCAATTTATAGAAACATAACTATAATATGTATATTCTATTTTTTCATTATATATATATAATAACTAGAATTTTTACTAAGAAATCAAAATGAGTTTAACATTAGAAAATCAACTGATACAATGTGTTATTAATAAAAAAAATCAAACACATATTAATAAATGTTTAGAAAGAAAGCATTACAAAATTTCAACATTTATTTATCATCGAAAAACCTCTTAGTTCTATCAGATTAGCCACAATAAGTGATTGTGTAGCAAACTGATAAAAATGAAAAAAAGTAATAAAAATATTTTATTAATTTAAAAGAAGTCAATTCAATAGAAATAATAGAGCTAAAATATGAACTGAATAGAAAAATTGCATAAATTATAAATTGAATAAATAACTAAATTTTTGTGGATAGAAAAATCTGCTACTTTTAAAATATTTCTTCTACCCAAGCTTCTCTAAAGATTTTATACCATACCCTAAAAATGTACCTAGCAGTTTAAGTTGTGTGTGCAGACCATAGCTCTGGTATTCATATAGAAAAGCAAAGGAACAAACGTAGCTAGTGCAATATTAAAAAATCAATGAAGGGGGAAGTGCTTGTGGCTCAAAGGTGTGGAGCACCGTCCCCATATGCCACCGGTGGCGGAGTCAAACCCAGCCCTGGCCAAAAACTGCAAAAAAAAAAAAAAAATCAATGAAGGAAATCACAAGTTACAGAGCTATTAAAACTTATAAAGTTGCATTATTGTATTGGTACAAGAAGAGACAAATAGACAAAGAAATCAACATAGGAAATATGGAAATAGACTCTCCCACATGCTCTTCTACAACAAAGATGACTGTGAAACAGCAGTTTGTTTCCTATAATGGTACTGCTTTTCTTGGACATCTATATGAAAGACAATTCAAAATTTTATCTACACATCATGCAATGAACAAAAATCAACTACAGATGGAATGTACACTTTTATGTAAAAAGCAAAATTATAAAGTTGTTAGAAGTAAAGCGAAGGCTATATTCATAACCTTGAGCTGGGCGGAGATAGAATAAACAGAAAACAAGAATATTAAAAGTTGAACTTTTAAGGATAAAATTAAAAATTTATTTTTATCAAAACACATTAAAAGCTGGCAAGACAAGGACTGATATAGGAGAATATATTTATAATTCAGATATTGAAAAAGTACATATTCAGAATATATACTGAACACCAAGAAATCAATAATAAAAGGATATAAAACCACCAAGTAGAAAAACAGTCAAGAGATTTGAATGTGCATTTTATCAATGAACAGTAATATGCTTTGTTGTCAGAGAGATACATACGAAAACTGAGTGAAATCACAATGAATAGAGCATACAACTTCTAGCCTGGGATACTTTGCTTGGAATAAGCTCCACAAAATCCAACTCATTATACACTAAGTCTCAATTCATTTGGGGCATCTGCTTCCTCCGTGTATCTTGCACCTCCCTTAGGGCAGCTGATGCATTGTGGGTAAAGTGTTTGCATGCCTGACTTCAGTAATAAATTGACAATGTAAAATTCAAATATAGGAAAATTGAAATGCCTAGAGTTTTCTAAATTTAGAGGATTTATATAGCATGAAAAAAAGTTGATATTTGTACTATGGACTAAGTATTTGCCTAAATTAAATACCTAAAGCCCCTAGAACTTCATTTATATTTATTCAGTGTATATTTAGCATATTATTCATACACATCAATGACTAATATTACTATTTTACAAATAAAGTAATTAAGCACTATATCTGCTATATCTGTCTCAGTCTGTGTTATTTATGAATTCTATAGCTTACATTTTTTTGAGGAACTGTTGGGAATACTAAAGTAGGGTGATACTATCATCTGTTTTCAGATGCTACAGCAAAAATGTTCCAAGCAAAATTTACTACTTCATCTTCAATGTTCCTTCCTAAAGATGCAACACTATAGTCATTGACATGAAAATGGCATAGACATAGAAATTCTGAAGATATTTCACAATGTTTAAAAATCTATATTTTGAATTTCATTTCTGTAGCATTGATAACCAATAAAATACATCTTTTTAATTTCAAAAACACCACATAATTTCATACAAGCATATTTATTTATTTTTATTTTTTTAATTTTGGGTTTTTTTTATTTTATTTTATTTATTTTTTTTGGCTTTTTTATTTTGTTGCTTATTTTTTATTTCTTTACTTTTTTGTTGAGACAGGGTCCCACCCTGAGCAGAGTGCAGTGGGTGTGGTAGCTCACCGCAACCTCAGACTCGGGCTGCGGGCACCCCGCTGCCTCAGCCTCCGGAAGCCGCTGGGATTACAGGCGCTCGCCGTGGTGCCCGGCTGGGTTTTTCCATTTTTTTCATGAGTCGGAGTCTCACTGTCGCTCAGGCGAGTCTCCAACTCCTGAGCTCAAGCAATTCTCCCTCCTCAGCCTCCCACAGTGCTGGGATTACAGGCGTGAGCCACCGTGCCCAGCTCAAGCATATTTATTGTACAACACATCCCCATAGGCAAGTACCATGTACAAGAGTAAATGAGCTATCACTTCTGCTGTCAAGGCTTTCCTTCTCAAGGGAAAGAGAAAGAGAGACATAAAAATAGAGATCTGAGCTGAGGTGCAGAAATGACTTAGACTGACTTTATGTAATACTCCCTATCAGCAGTGGGCACCTGACACACCATACCACCACCAGGCATAAGAAACTATAGCAAATACTTATTAAAAGAGGATGACCACTTAATTAACATTCTGGAATAATTCTGTTGGTTGGATGCTTTTCAGGTTTAGATTCTTGATAAAGTAAGTTCTGAAGAACAAATAGTAAGGGAGTCTCTCCATTAACACTCTCATAGCTTGCTTTCCCCCACCCCCAGTATTCATCAAACAAGGAAACTTGTTTTAGTGAATGTTTGCTGCATTTGATACTTGTGTGTTTATCTAGCATGTGACCTCTCAGGAGGGATTCAGGGCTTAGTGTCACTTCTGGGGCTCTTCCTTTGCCTTTGTGTTGGGATACATGTGTGACACAGATTCTTTCATGCTTGCTCCTTCTCTTTTCTTTAACTTCTTTGTTCACTTCTACTTCTCAGTTTCAGGATTCTCAGTCCCCTTCTGTAGAAAAACTACAGCAACTTCTCCTCTCTAAAAGTTCTACAGTTTCTGTTGTATTCAGACAGAATTGTAGTGAGCCACAGATGTGAGAGTTGAAGATTTAGAATAGTTTGGAAGATTCTTTTCTATCCTGTTGTCTCAGCAAAATATCCCATCTATCTACTCTCAGAAACTCAGTCTTTCCCCTGTTAGTATAATTTATCAAAAATAATGGGTTTTGCTCCCAAATGAAAAAGAACAGAGAGAGAAATAAAGAAGAGAATAAAAGCTAAGACACAATTTTTTCTTTGTCAGCTTATATGAAGAAAATGGAGTTTCAGAAAGAAGTTTGCTTAAGGGTCAAACAATGGAATGTTCGTATGCAGAATAGTTTGTCTTATCTACTTAATACTATTTAAAAAGTAATTACAATTATGTTTAGTTAATTGACTTGTGTTTTATATGGAAAAATACAGTCACTTCATTTATAAATAGGTTATTTTGGTCTGTCTGAATTGATTGACACTGATAATTTAAAATTTAGGAATAAAGTAAAATATTCCCAATTGAAACAAAGACATAAGAGACAATTTTGGTTAATTTTTTTTTACTTTTCATATTGTTTTGGTTTTGCTTTATATCTTTTTAGCATATTATTTAAGATTTTTAGGGGAGAATAAGAATACTATTACTTACAACTGACAATGAGAATTTAGTCTATGTTGTTGAAGAAGAGTGGGATGAATGCAAAGATATTGTAAAGGCAGACAGATAGATTTAAAAATGGATTATGTAAAGAAAGAAAGTAACGGTCATCTTGCCTGAGAGACTGGGGAAACAGGAAGAGGAATAATTTGAAGGTAAAACATTCTCCAGATCTCACATGAAAAGAACTTCATAATGTACTAGGAAACACAGGTTAGAGTATTAGGGAAAAGCCATAACTATAGACAAAGTTTTCTCAACCTTTTGCACCGAAGTGAATGTCAAAACTTTGGCAAGTATTTGAAATTGCCAAACTAAAATGTGTAAGGAGAGATAATATTGTAGACAAAAATGACAAGTGGAGTAAGAAAAAATATATATCATTGAGTTAGTAAGACCGTTAAGAGAGCACAGGTTTACCAAAGGCAAGCAGATGAATCAGTGAAAAGACACTTGATGCTGATGGGAATTGAGAAAAACCAGAATATAGGAAAGATTGAGGAGGAATCATAGTCCAGAGAGTGGTACCATAAGGAAAATTCAAAATACTTGAAGACTGATGGAAAAGAATTGGGTAAAACAAACATATAAAAGCCAGGGGAAGGAAGTGTTCAAGGAGTATTCCAGAGAATACTATGAAGTCAGTGATCACACATAGAAGGACTTGCCTTCTAAAGGGATGATTTGTCTTTCTCTGCTATTAGAGGGAAAAGAACAAAAATAATGGTGGTTATATACAAGTAGAAGTTGAGTGACAGAGGAAAATAGTTCAGGTTGACAGATTTTCAATATACAAGAAGATGAAGGAATGTAGAGAATGGGGTATCTACTCAGGGATATGGGAAATAGCATATGTTTGAGAGTTTGAGGCAAGACGATTGGAGCAGCTTATATGAAAAATGGGACTGAGCCAAAGATTGCACAGTAAGTTTTAGTATCCAAGAAAAATTGGGGTTAGCATGAATTTAGAGTGTAACCATTTTAAATACCCCCTCCCTTGAAAAACTTACAACTAAAGAATCAGGATAAATAGACAATGTGTAATGAGTCTACCCATTATTGGGCAAGAAAATCAAATTATGGCAAAAAAAAGCAAGTAGAATATAAAATTATGTGAGGCAAAGAGAAGAAACATTAACCTATGTTAATGAAGAAAAACAACAGATTCAAAACTAAAATAAAACAAAAATAAAAAGAAATGGATAATTTAGAAATTTAAAATTGTCATTTAAAAATAAATTTTCAAATGTTTGTGTGCAATGAAAATTATAAGGTTTTATGTTTATAGCCAATTTTAAGAAATTTTCTTTTTAGTAATACTTGAATTCTAAAAACCTTACTTAGAAATGTACAAGAAGGTGTTTATTAAAATATGCATGGTGGCCTTAAGGTTCATGTGCAATTTAAAATAGACAACTAATTTTTATTTTTACATAAATGAAATAGTCTACTTAAAATAGATAACTATTTTAAATTGCACACGAACCTTATGGCCACCCTGTGGATAAGGGACCAAGGGAGTGCAGCACATCTTTTAGCATTATCCCATTAAGAAAAGTGAAAGGTAAGAAAAAAGCCACAAATGTAAATGATATTTATGTTAATCCTACCAGGAAACAAAGTAATCTAAACTCCTCTTAAAATTGCTCTGGGAAGTATTTGAAATGAAAACAGGAAAGATAGCATATTCACAGGGTAAGACTCTAAAGCCAGACTGAAACAATATTTAACACAAAAGATGTCACCTCTAGCTTGACACCTTGCAGCCTGCAGGAGCAGAATTTGCAATCTCAACAAAAGGAACTGTGGGAATTGGATTAGAATATGAGAAGGAGGAAGGCAGGTCAGCCAACATTCTCCAGTCTTTAAAATGACAGCCTATCCAACTCCTGTTTCTATTGGTTAAGCAGACAGAACAAGACTTATCTATGAAAAACAATAAATAAAACATTTTCCAAATTTTCTTCTAGGGTAAAGAATATTGCCATATGCCATTGAGAAAGATAGAGTAGTAGAAATGAGGGTGTCTTCAAGAAAGTATTCATAATGAAGATTATTACAACTTCAGCAGGAGAAAGGGAGAGAATGAAATAGAGGAGTACATTGAAGGATTAAGAGAATGTGGTGGGGTGAACGGGGCTTACATAGAGAGGAAAACTTCTTTTCTTTTTAATTAAATCATAGCTGTGTACATTAATGCAATCATGGGGTATCATGAGCTGGTTTTATATACAATTTGAAATATTGTCATCACACTGGTTAACATAGCCTTTCTGTCTTTTTCTTATTGTGTTAAAACATTTATATTCTACATTTAGTAAGTTTCACATGTACCCTTCTAAAATGCACCATAGGTGTAATAATACCAATCACCCTCCCTCCACCCAATCCCTCCTCCCCTCCCCTCCCTTTCCCCTTTTCCCATATTCTTAGGCTATAATTGGGTTATGCTTTCATATGAAAGCTATAAATTAGTATCATAGTAGGGCTGAGTACATTGGATACTTTTTCTTCTATTCTTGAGATACTTAGCTAAGAAGAATATGTTCCAGCTCCATCCATGTAAACATGAAAGAGGTAAAGTCTCCATCTTTCTTTAAGTCTGCATAATAATTCCACAGTGTACATATACCACAATTTATTAATCCATTCATGGATTGATGGGCACTTGGGCTTTTTCCATGACTTAGCAATTATGATTGGCCTGCAATAAACATTCTGGTACAAATATCTTTGTGATAATGTGATTTTTGGTCTTCTGGATATATACCTAGTAGAGGAATTATAGGATCGAATGGCAGGTCTATTTTTAGAGCTCTAAGTGTTCTCCAAACATCTTTCCAAAAAGGAAGATATTAGTTTGCATTCCCGCCAGCAGTGTAGAACTGTTCCCTTTTCTCCACATCCATGCCAACATCTCTGGTCTTGGGATTTTGTGATAAGGGCTAATATTACTGGAGTTAGATGATATCTCAAAGTAGTTTTGATTTGCATTTCTCTGATAATTAAAAATGATGAGCATTTTTTCGTATGTCTGTAGGCCATGCGCCTGTCCTCTTCAGAGAAGTTTCTTTTCAAGTCCCTTCCCCAGCCTGAGATGAGATCACTTGTTCTTTTCTTGCTAATACATTTGAGTTCTCTGTGGATTCTGATTATTAAACCTTTGTGGGAGACATAACCTGCAAATATCTTCTCCCATTCTGAGGGCTGTCTGCTTGCTTTACTTACTGTATTCTTGGCCGTGCAGAAGCTTTTTAGTTTGATCAGGTCCCAGTAGTGTATTTTTCATGCTGCTTCAATTGCCTGGGGTGGGGGTGGGAGGTCCTTCTCATAAAATATTCAACCAGGCTGATTTCTTCAAGCGTTTTCCCTGCACTTTCTTCTAGTATTTTTATAGTTTCATGTTTTAAGTTTAAATCTTTAATCCAGTGAGAGTCTATCTTAGTTAATGGTAAAAGGTGTGGGTTCAGTTTCAGTCTTTTACAGGTCGCCAGCAAGTTCACCCAGCACCATTCGCTAAATAGGGAATCTTTTCCCTACTAAATGTTTTTAATTGGCTTGTCAAAGATCAAATAATGATAAATAGTTGGGTTCATCTCTTGGTTCTCTATTCTGTTCCATACATCTACCTCTCTGTTTTTGTGCCAGTACCATGCTGTTTTGATCATTATCGAATTATAGTATAGTCTGAGGTCTGGTAGCGTGATTCCTCCTGCTTTGTTTTTATTTCTGAGTAATGTCTGGGCAATCTGAGGTTTTTTCTGATTCCTATAAAATGAAGTATTAGTTTTTTGAGATCTTTAAAGTATGACAGTGGAGCTTTAATAGGGATTTCATTAAAATTGTATATTGCTTTGGGTAGTATGGACATTTTAACAATGTTGATTCTTTCCAGCCATGAGCATGGTATGTTTTTTCATTTGTTAATATATTCAGCTATTTCTTTTCTAATAGTTTCATAGTTCTCTTTATAGAGATCTTTCATGTCCTTTGTTAGATAAACTCCCAAATATTTCATCTTGTTTGGCACTACTGTGAACAGAATAGAGTCTTTGACTATTTTTTCAGCTTGACTATTGTTGGTATATATAAAGGCTACGGATTTATGATGGTTGATTTTGTAACCTGAGATGCTGCTCAAGTGATTCCTTGATCACTTCTAAGAGTTTTATGGTAGAATCCCTGGTGTTTTCCAGATTTACAATCATGTCATCTGTGAAGAGCGAAAGTTTGATCTCTTCAGACCTTATATGAATACCCTTGATTGCCTTTTCATCCTAATTGCGGTGGCTAAAACTTCCATTACAATGTTAAAGAGCAGTGAGATAACGGGAAAGCTTGCCTGCATCCTGATCTGAGTGGAAATGATTTAAATTTAACTCCATTCAATACGATATTAGCTGTGGGTTTGCTGTAGATGGCCTCTATCAGTTTAAGAAATGTCCCTTCTATACCCATTTTTATTTTTCTTTATTGTTGGGGATTCACTGTATACCCATTTTCTTAAGTGTTCTGATCATGAAGGGATACTGGATATTATCAAAAGCTTTTTCTGCATCATTTGAGAGAATCATATGGTCTTTGTTTTTTAATTTGTTTATGTGATGGATTATATTTATACATTTATGTATATTGAACCAGCCTTGAGACGCTGCAATAAAATGCACTTGGTCATGGTGTATAATTTGTTTGATGTGTTGCTGGATTCTGTTTGTTAGGATCTTGTTAAATATTTTTTGCATCAATATTCATTAATGATGTTGGTCTACAATTTCCAATATAGACAGATAGAAATTTCCAGGAAATTTCTTGTTGGGTCATTTCTTGGCCTGGGGATTAAGGTGATGTTTGCTTCATAGAATGTTTTGGGTAGTATTCCTTCTTTTTCTATATTTTGGAAAAAGTTGAGTAATATAGGTACTAGTTCCTCTTTAAAGGTTTGATAAAATTCTGATGTGAAGCCGTCTTGTCCTGGGCTTTTCTTTTTAGGGAGATTTTGTATATTTGATGCTATTTTACAACTTGATATAGGGCTGTTCAACATTTTCCACTTGATTCTGGCTAAGTCCTAAAGGTGGCGTGCTTCCTAGTATTGGTCAATTTCCTTCATATTTTCATATTTCTGAGAATAAAGTTTCTTGTAATATTCATTAAGAATTTTTTTAATTTCTGAGGAGTCTGTTATTTCATCTTTGTCATTTCTGATTGATGAAATTAGAGATTTTACTCTTTTTTTCCTGGTTAGATTAGCCAAAGTTTTATCTATTTTATGGACCTTTTCAAAAAACAAACTTTTTGATTTATTGATCTGCTGTATAATCCTTTTGTCTTCAATTTCATTTAATTCTGTTCTAATTTTGGTTATTTCTTTTGCTCTGCTGGGTTTGGGGTTGGAATGTTCTTCCTTTTCCAGTTGCTTGAGATGTCCCATTAAGTTGTTAACTTCCTCTCTTTTTGTTCTCTTGAGGAAGGCTCACAGTGCTATAAATTTCTCTTATAGGACTGCCTTTGCAGTATCCCAGAGGTTCTGATAATTTGTCTTCATTATCGTTTTGTTCCTAAAATTTGGTAATTTCTTTCTTAATCTCATCTATAACCCAGCTGTCATTCAACATATGGTTATTTAGTTTCCCTCTTTTTGCATGAGTATACAGATTCCTGTTGTTGCTGAGTTCAAATTTTATTCCATGGTGGTCCAAGAAGATGCAAGGAATACTTTTAAATTTACTGAGGTTAAACTTGTGACCTAAGATGTGATTGATTTTGGAGTATGTTCTATGGGATGATGAGAAAAATGAGTATTCAGTTTTATTGAGATGAAATGTTCTGTAGATGTCTGTTAAATCCAAATGTTGAATGGCTAAGTTTAAATCTAAAATTTCTTTGTTCAGCTTCTTATTGGAGGATCTATCAAACACTGCCAAGGAGTGTTAAAATCTCCAACTATTATGCAGCTGGAGAAAATCAAGTTGCTCATGTCTGTTAGAGTTTCTCTAATAAATTCAGGTGCATTCTGGTTGGGTGCATTAACATTAATAATTGAAATCTTATATTTTGTATTACACTTAACAAATATGAAATGACCATCCTTATCCTTCCTTACCTTTGTTGGTTTAAAGCCTATTGTATATGCAAATAGAATTGCAACACCTGCTTTTTTCTGATTTCCATTTGCCTGGAATATTCCTTCATCCTGAGTCTATATTTATCTTTTAAGGTAAGATGAGATTCTTCTATGCAGCAGATATCTGGCCTGAGTTTTTGTATCTAGTCAGCAACCTGTGCCTCTTTAGAGGACAATTTAATCTATTCACATTAATTGAGAATATTGATAAGCCAGGTAGAATTTGGGGCATCGAGTTTTTCAAAATTCCAGTGGACATTTTTAATCCTTTTGTTACTGTGAAAATTGGAATTTGATCAAAAGTTTCTGAGTCAGTTTACATTTTTGGTGCAGGATCCACTGGTCATTACAGAGGATAGGTCTGAGAATATCCTGGAGAGCTGGTTTAGTTATGGCAAATTTCTTCAACACGTGAATGTCATTAACGTATTTAATTTCTACATCATAAATGAAACTCAGTTTAGCTGGATACAGGATCCGGGGTTGAAAGTTATTTTGTTTTAGGAAATTAAAAGTCAATGACCATCCTCTTTGAGCTTGAAAGGTTTTGGCAGAAATATATGCATTCATTCTCATATTCTTCCCCTTGTAGGTTATGGTTTTCTTACATCTGGCTGCTTTCAGAATTTTTTCCTTCATATTAACTTTAGTGAAGTTAATTATAATGTGCCTGGGGGAAGTCTTATTTGGCTTGAGTCATGCTGGGGTTCTGAAACTGTCTGCTATCTGAATTTCAGAATCTCTTGGCATGTCTGGAAAATTATCTTTCATGATTTTATGGAGAAGAACCTCTGTGCCTTGAGAAGCCACTTCATTGCTTTCAGGGATTCCAATGAGCTAATATTAGTTTTATTCAAATTATCCCAGAGCTCTAGAGAGAATGATCCATTTGTGCTCTCCATTTCTCTTCCTCTTTGAGAGTTTGGGAGTGTTCAAAAGCTTTGCCTTCAATGTCAGAAATCCTTTCTTCTGCTTGCTCCATTCTGTTACTGAGGGATTCTTCTGTATTTTTCAGATCTTTGTGGGCTACAAATTCTTGTCTCATTGTGTCAAAATCTTCAGTAATTTTGTCTTTAAATTCATTGAATTCTTGAGACAACTTTTGAAATGCACCTTGAATTTCTATTTCCAACTTTTCCTCCATTCTATTAATCTTGTTTGCAATTCAAATTCTGAATTCGATTTCTGACATCTTGGCCATCTGTTTATGAATGAGATCTTCAGTTGTGTCTGCCACATCTTTCCTTGGCGGGTTGATCTACTCTGGTTATTCATGTTACCGGAGTTTTTTTGCTGATTCCATCCCATGAGAATTTTACACCATTTGACTAGACGAGCAGATAGAGAGAAGTTGGGTTGGGGGCTCCAGGAGTAGTGATTAACAAGCCCTTTGCCCAAAAGCTGGAACTGGTGTCTGTACCTTGTCCCTAGAGCTTTGCCAAACATTCCTATAGTGTTACACCCAGAGAAATTGGGGACCTGCTTGTTGTGGTGGGACTAGGTGGCTCTTTCTTGTTTTCAGCTGGACTGTGTCCTACTCTAGTGAATCAGTTACTCTGGGTTGAAGTCTCAGCTGTGGAGAAATATCAGCAATTAAGTCACCCACCCCCCGCAGGCAACAATTGTGAAACGACAATCAAACCTTCCCACAACCACACACCCAGGATACCACTTGGATATTCCTCGGGTGATTGGCCCAGTTCAAGAGGTCCAAATCAATTGTCCCAGTCAGCACCAGTCTCAGCTATGAAAGTTCAGAAGGTCTCCGGCAACTAGATAGCAGTGGTCTGCTGGCAGCTCAAGTGTGACTTGCTCCGGTGCTTGGTGAGGTGTGAAGGATCCACCCAGGAAATAAATTAGTCTGGGAAGTTTCATGCCTCCTTCCCCACCTTGCACCTCTGTCACACCCAGTCACTGGTAATTCTGCAGGCCCTGACCCAGTTCCCTTCAATGAGCAGATACTCCAAGGGTTTTCGCCTGCCTGAGTCACAGGGAGATCTATGTCTCTTCATCTAGGTCGCTACTCTCTGCCACTATCCAGCAGGGACAGGTGAGGCCTGACCACCTCGGGTGCTTAATGGAGGTTGGGGTGGTTTGCTCAGTTCCAGCCCCACCCCTCATTGATGTTGCTGACAGAACAGAACAACATCACAGAATTTGTTTCTGTCCCAGCTATATTCCCCTGTGGATCAGATGCTGTTTGAGTTCACAGAAACTGTGACTCAGTTCCAGTCTGTGCCATTTCCTGGTCTCCGCTGCCTTTTGTATTGGGGCAGCATGCTTAGCTGTCAGTTCCAGCCTCTGACTGCCCGCCTTTGTCTCAGCTATGATCTTCTGAGGGCCTGGTGCATCTTAGGCTAAGTAAAGCAGTCTTTTGGGACAGCCCCACCCTTGGAGTTGCTGTCTCTGTGTGTGCATATACTAGTCCCTGTGGGCCACCCAGGCCAGTACTGCCTCGGGCAAACCCTTTACTCACGGGGCCTGTGTTTCCATTCCAGATCTGTTCCACCAGTGGCTGGCACTGGAGAAGATGCCTGGCTTCATCTGGTTGCCCAGAGAGACAGGGGGTGTGACTGAAGAGTATCCAGGGGTGTGAGCCCTATTGTTGCCGCTTCAGCTGCTTCTCTGTGCCTCCAGGCACCGCTGCTCCTGTATGATTCCCTCTCAGCTGACCATCCTCTCCTTACTCCTGTTCCGCAGAATCCACACTGACCAGCAGCAGTCCATGCCCTGTCCACACCTCTCAAGAAAATACCTAGGAGGGCAGCGCCTGTAGCTCAGTTGGTAAGGCACCGGCCCCATATACCGAGGGTGGCGGGTTCAAACCCGGCCCCGGCTGAACTGCAACCAAAAAATAGCTGGGCGTTGTGGCAGGCGCCTGTAGTCCCAGCTACTCGGGAGGCTGTGGCAAGAGAATTGCTTCAGCCCAGGAGTTGGAGGTTGCTGTGAGCTATGTGATGCCATGGCACTCTACCGAGGGTGATAAAGTGAGACTGTCTCTACAAAAAAAAAAAAAAAAAAAAAAGGAAATACCTAGGAATCTGGAGTCCATGAAGGACAGGCTTCTGACCTTGGGGTGAGAGTGGAGGGGAGTGCTGGAAGTTCAGAATTGCAGTTAGAGAACATATACAGTTTTATACAGTTTTATGCCTGGCAGGAGAATGCTGTGGCATCCCAGTAGGGGAAGGAGGTCCGTTTTTTAGAGGATCTTTCCAGTGGGATGAAATGGGAGGACTTTTGAACTCTGCTCACTTGTTTGTATGGAGTATTGTGAGCCATTCTCATGGAGGGGACTCACGTCTGCTTGATGATTAATTTTGTACCATTTGTTTTTATCCTTGGGGTTGTAGCTTGCCTCAGCAGGGTTGATTTGCGTTCTTTAAACTTCTCTCCTGGCTCAGCTCAATCCACCATCTTACTTGCTAAACTTCTGTCCTTTAACTCTCCTTCTGGATGGGAGCTTCTGTGGAAAGTTGGTTCCAGTCAGCCATCTTGCCTCTGATCCCCACCCACCGAGTCCATCTCTTTATTTTTTTATTAAGTCATAAATACATAGATCATAAATATATTTATGCCTTTGTGAGATTCAATGTGTTGATCATTTGTACAAATTGGAGTGCTTACATCCTGCTAATTAACATAGCTTTCACCTCATTTACTTAATCACAGTGTTCAGACATTTGTGTTTAATACTTGATAGATTTGACTTATACACTTGCAATATGCTCTATAGGTGTGGTCCCACCATTAACCCTCCCTCTATTGAATCATCCTCCTCTCTCCCCATCTCCCTCCCCTCCCCTCCTTCATCCCGGGCTATAGTTGTGATTCATCTAACATATAAAAGTATGAGTGATTATAAATTGGTTTTATAGTGGTACTGAGTACATTGGATATTTTTTTTTCCATTCCTGAGATACTTTACTAAGAAGAATATTTTCCAGCTCCATCCATGTAACCATAAAAGAGCAAAGTCTCCATCTTTTTTAATGCTGCAAAGTATTCCATGTTATACATATACCATAATTTATTAATCCATTCTTGGGTTGATGTGAACTTGAGCTTTTTCCAAGACTGGCAATTATGAATTGAGCTGCAATGAACAATCTGGTGCAAATATCTTTGTTGCAAAGTGATTTTATTTGTCTTTTAGATATACACCTAGTAGAGGAATTGCAGGATCAAATGGCACGTCTACTTTAGATACCTGAGTGTTCTCCAAACTTCTTTCTAAAAGGAACCTATTAGCTTGCTTTCCACCAGCAGTGCAGAAGTGTTCCCTTTTATCCACATCCATGTCAACATCAGTAGTTGCCGCGCCCACGGCATATAGCCGTAGTGAGGCAGTGCTGTCCGCGTTATAGAACGACGGGAAGGTGGTTTGTGCTCCCCGGAGCTTTGCCCCCAGCGCCCCCAGTATGCACAGCATCAGAAATGTTGCCTAGCATGCTCAGTTACCCGCTTAAGTTTAAAGATTGTGGCGTCTACTCATGTGTTTGTCATCCTGTACCAGAAGTCTGTTTGTTCTAATAAATTGTCAATATGTGCTTTCCTAAGAATGAGCACAATGCACTACTAATCCAGATAGAGCACAGCCTTGTGAGCTGCTAAACTCAGTAGCACCAACAATGAGCACATAAAGATGTTTTCCCACCAGTGAGCTAAAACGATAAGCCCAAGGACATGAAATACAAATTATCTACATAAGTTACAAAGTCACTGAAACACATCCACCCACCATAAAGTCCTGTTCAGAACATCTTGTTTCACCAATTGTCACGCATAATAAAAATCAATAGGAAAAATAATACTTGTCAAGGAATTTACTCTAAATCAAAATTATAATTATCAATAACAATAAGATCAAATAGTAAATGTAAAATTAGTCAAGCATTAACATAAAGAAGATGTCAAGCTGTTCTAAAAAGATAATAAGAAACTGAGATAGGAGAAAGCGGGCAGAGTTGACTAATAACCGCCACCCTCCGGAAGCGGAACGTTAAAACATAACATAACAAACATAACACCCTCCGGAAGCGGAACGTTAAAACATAACAATGCATAATAAATCACACTTGTAAACGCAAAGATAACCCGCACACGTAAGCAAAAAGATTGCATTATGTAAGCTCTGTAAAAATGTATAAATACCAACATGTGTACCCAATAAATTCACAGCTGCATACTCCAACCCGTAGTGTGTCAGACTGTCTTTCCTGCGCCGACCTCTCAACTTTCCTCGTTCCTTCTCCCTGCACCCCCTCGGACTGAAGGCCACCGACAGGGCGGTCCGTTGCAAGTAGTTTTGGGATTCTGTGATGTGGGCTACTCTTACTGGAGTTAGATGATATCTCAAAATGGTTTTGGTTTCCATTTCTCTGATGATTAAGGATGATGAACATTTTTTCATGTGTCTGTAGATCGTGTGCCTGTCTTCTTCAGAGAAGCTTCTTTTCATGTCTCTTGCCTACAATAAAATAGGATCACTTGTTCTTTTCTTATTACTAAATTTGAGTTGTCTAGGGGATTCTGATTATTAGACCTTTGTCGGACGTATAACCTGCAAAAATCCTCTCCTGAGGGCTGTCTACTTGCTTTGCTTACTGCATTCTTGGCAGTGCAAAAGCTTTTTAGTTTGATCAGATCTCAGTAATGAATTTTGATGTTGCTTCAATTGCCTGGGGGAATCCTCCTCATAAAGTATTCTCACAGGCCAATTTTTTCAAGTGTTTCCCCTGCACTCTCTCCAAGAATTTTTATAGTTTCATGTCTTAAGTTTAAGTCCTTTAACCAGTGAGACTCAATTTTTGTTAGAGGAGAAAGGTGTGGGTCCAGTTTTATTCTTCTACATGTTGCCATCAATTCACCCAGCACCATTTGTTAAATTGGAAATCTTTCCCCCAGTTTATATTTTTGATATGCTTATCAAAGATCAAATGATGATAAGTGTCTGGGTTCATCTTTTGGTTTTCAATTCTGTTCCATACATCTTCCTCTCTATTTTTGTGCCAGTACCATGCTGTTTTGATTGCTATAGATTTATAGTATATTCTGAAGTCTGGTAGCATGATTCCTCCTGATTTGTTTTTATTTATGAGTAATGTCTTGCCTATTTGAGGTTTTTTTATGTTTCCATATAAAACAAAGTACTTCCTCCCCCCTCCCCCAGATTTTAAAATATGACAGAGGTACTTTAATAGGGATTACATTAAAACTGTAGATTGTGTTGAGAAGTATAGACATTTTAACAATGTTGATTCTTCCCAGCCATGAGTATAGTATATCTTTCCATTTGCTAACATCTTCAGCTATTTCTTTTTTCAGAGTTTCATAGTTTTCTTTATAGAGATCTTTCACATCCTTTGTTAGGTAAATTCCCAGATATTTCATCTTTCTTGGCACTATTGTAAAGGGAATAGAATCCTTGATTGTCTTTTCACTTTGACTATTGCTGATGCATATATATATATATATATATATATGCTACCTATTTGTAAGTATTGATTTTGTATCCTGAGATACTTCTGTATTCCTTGATCACTTCTAGGAGTTTTGTAGTTGAGTCCCGGGGGTTTTCCAGATATACAATCATATCATCTGTGAAGAGTGACAGTTTTATCTCCTCTGATGCTATTTGCATACCCTTGATTGTCTTCTCTGGCCTGATTGCAATGGCTAAGACTTCCATTGCAATGTTAAAAAACAGTGGAGACAATGGGCAATATTGTCTGGTTCCTGATCTGAGTGGAAATCATTTCAATTTTACTCCTTTTTATATGATATTGGCTGTGGGTTTGCTGTAGATGGCCTCTATCAGTTTAAGAAATGTTCCTTCGATATCTATTTTCTTTTTTTTTTTTATTAAATCATAGCTGTGTACATCAATATGATCATGGGGCATCATACACTTGCTTCATAGATCATTTGACACATTTTCATCACATTAGTTGACATAGTCCTCCTGGCATTTTCTTAGTTACTTTGCTAAGACATTTACATTCCACATTTACCAAGCCTCACATATACCCTTGTAAGATGCACCACAGGTGTGATCCTTTCAAAGTCCCTCCCTCTACCCATCTCCCCTCTCCCTCCCCACCTTTTCCCCCTTCCCCCTATTCTTAGGTTGTAACTGGGTTATAGCTTTCATGTGAAGGTCCTAAATTAGTTTCATAGTAGGGGTGAGTACATTGGATACTTTTTCTACATTAGCAAGAAAAAAACAAGTGATACCATCACAGGCTGGGCAAGGGATTTGAAGAGAAACTTCTCTGAAGAAGACAGGCATGTGGCCTTCAGACATATGAAAAAATGCTCATCATCTTTAATCATCAGAGAAATGCAAATCAAAACTACTTTGAGATATCATCTAACTCCAGTGAGACTAGCCTATATCACAAAATCCCAAGACCAGAGATGTTGGCGTGGATGTGGAGAAAAGGGAACTCTTTTGCACTGCTGGTGGGAATGCAAAAAAATCGATACCTATTTTCTTAGGCATTCTGATCAAGAAAGGAAGCTGGAAATTATCAAGATATTTTTCTGCATCATTTGAGAGAATCATATGGTCTTTGTTTTTTATTATGTTTATGTGATGTATTATATTTATAGATTTACATATATTGAACCATCCTTGGGACCTTGGGATAAAATCTACCTGGTCATGATGTATAACTTTTTTGATGTGTTGGTGGGTGCATTCTGTTTGCTAGGATTTTATTGACTATTTTTGCATCAATCTTCATTATAGATATTGGTCTATAATTTTCTTTTCTTGTTGAGTCTTTTCCTGGTTTGGGTATCAGGTTGATATTTGCTTCATAGAATGTGTTGGGAAATATTCCTTCTTTTTCTGTGTTTGGAAAAAGTTAAGTAATATAGGTACTAGCTCCTCTTTAAAGGTTTGGTAGAATTCTAATGTGAAGCCATCTGATCCCGGGCTTTTCTTTTGGGGGAGATTTCTTCTAGTTGATGCAATTTCAGAATTTGATATAGGCTTGTTCAACGTATTCACTTCTTTGTGGTTAAGTATAGGAAGGTGGTGTGTTTCCAAGTATTGGTCTGTTTCCTTCAGATTTTCATTCTTCTGAGAATAGAGTTTTTTGTAACATTCATTAAGGATTTTTTTAATTTCTGAGGAGTCTGTCATTATTCAGCCTCTATCATTTCTGATGGATGAAATTAGGGGTTTTTCTCTTGTAATACTGGTTAGGTTGGCTGAAGGTTTATCTATTCTATTGATCTTTTCAAAAAACCAACTTTTTGATTTATTTATCTGTTATATAATCCTTTTGTTTTCAATTTCATTTAATTCTGCTCTAATTTTGGTTATTTCTTTTCTTATGCTGGGATTAGTGTTAAAAAGTTCTTCCTTTTCCATTTACTTGAGATGTCCCATTCAGTTGTTGACTTCTTCTCTTTCCATTCTTTGGAGGAGGGCTTGCAATGGTATAAATTTCTCTTTTATGACTGCCTTTGTGGTATCCCAGAGGTTACCTGGGTAACCTGGGTATCCCAGAGGGACTCTGGTAGTTCGTGTCTTCATTATCATTTTGTTCCAATACATTGGTAATCTCCTTCTTAATTTCATCTATTACCCAGCTATCATTCAGCATGAGGTTATTCAGTTTGCATAATTTTGTATGAGTCTGCAGATTCCTGTTGTTACTGAGTTCGACTTTTATTCCATGATGGTCCAAAATAATACAAGGGATTGTTTGTATTGTTTTAAATTTGCTGAGGTTAGACTTGTGACCTAAGATGTGATCCGTTTGGGTATATATTTCATGGGCTGATGAGAAGAATGTGCATTGAGTTTCGTTGGGATGAAATGTTCTGTAGATATCTGTTAAATCCAATTGTTGAATTGTTAAGTTTAAGTCTATAATTTCATTGCTTAGTTTCTTTCTATTTATTTATTTATTTTTTATTAAATCATAGCTGTGTACATTAATGTGGTCATGGGGCACCATACACTAGTTTCATAGACTGTTTGACACATTTCATCACACTGGTCAGCATAGCCTTCTTGGCATTTTCTTAGTTATTGTGCTAAGACATTTACATTCCACATTTAATGTTTCACATATGCCCTTGTAAGATGTATTATTCAGCCTTAAAGAAAGATGGAGACTTTACCTCTTTCATGTTTATGTGGATGGAGCTAGGACATATTCTTCTTAATAAAGTATCTCAAGAATGGAAGAAAAAGTATCCAATGTCCTCAGCACTACTATGAAACTAATTTACGGCTTTCACATGAAAGCTATAACCCAGTTGCTTAGTTTCTTATTAGAAGACCTATCCAATACTGCCAAAGGAGTGTTAAAATCTCTGACTATCATGATGATGGAGGAAATCAAGTTTCTCATGTCTGTTAGCGTCTCTGTTATAAATTGAGGCGCATTCTGGTTGGGCCCATAAATGTTAATAATTAAAATCTCATCATGTTGAGTGTTGCCCTTAACAAATATGAAGTGACCATCCTTATCTTTCCTTACTTTTGTTGGTTTAAATCCTATTGTATCTGCGAATAAAATTGCAACACCTGCTTTTTTTTAAATTCCATTTGCCTGAATTATAGATGACCATTCCTTCACTCTGATTCTACATTTATCTTTTAAGGTAAGGTGAGATTCTTGTATGCAGCAGATATCTGGCCTGAGTTTTCGTATCCAGTTAGTCAACCTGTGCCTCTTTAGAGGACAACTTAAGCCAGTCACAATGATTAAGAGTATTTATAAGCCTGGTAGTATTTTGGGTATCGAGTTTTTCAAAAGTCCAATGGACATTTTTAATCCTTTCATCACTGTGAAAGTTTATCTCAAGAATGGAAGAAAAAGTATCCAATGTACTCAGCCCTACTATGAAACTAATTTATGGCTTTCACATGAAAGCTATAACCCAGTTATAACCCAAGAATAGGTGGAAGGGGGAGAGGGAGGGGAGGGGAGGGGGAGGATGATTGGTGGGAGTGCACCTGTGGTGCATCTTACAAGGGCACATGTGAAACCTAGTAAATTTAGAATATAATTGTCTTAATACAATAACTAAGAAAATGCCAGGAAGGCTATGTTAACCAGTGTGATGAAAATGTGTCAAACTGTTTATAAAACCAATGTATGGTGCCCCATAATCGCATTAATGTACACAGCTATGATTTAATATTAATAAAAAAAATAAAATGTGTCAAACTTTTTATAAAACCAGTGTATGGTGCCCATGATTGCATTAATGTACACAGCTATGATATAATAATAAATAAAGAAATGTTTCTGAGTGGGCTTACTTTGGTGTAGAGGATCGTGCTGGTCATTATGGAGGATAGGTCTGAGAATATACTGGAGAGCTGGTTTACTTATGGCAAATTCTTCAACATGTGAATGTCATTAAAGTTTAATTTCTCCAACATAAATGAAATTCAGTTTAGCTGGATACAGGATCCTTATTTGAAAGTTATTTTCTTTTTAGGGAATTAAAAGTTGATGACCACCCTCCTCTAGCTTGAAAGGCTTAAGCAGAGAGATCTTCAGTCATTCTAATATTCTTTCCCTTGTAGGTTATGGTTTTATTATGTCTGGCTACTTGCAGAATTTTCTCCTTCACATTAACGTTGGCGAAGTTAATTATACTTTGTCTGGGAGATGGTTTATTTGGGTTGAGTCATGCTGGGTTTCTGAAAATGTCTGCTATCTGAATTTCAGAATCTCTTGCCCTGTTTGAGAAGTTCTCCACAATTATCTCTTGGAGTAGAGCATGTATCTGGGCCTTTTGAAGCAACCTTGTCACCTTCAGTAGTTCCTATAGGGAAATATTAGTTTTCTTCGAATTATTAAGGGCTCCCTGAGAGAATGATCTGTTTTTTCTCTCCACTTCTCTTCCTCTTTGAGCATTTGGGAGCATTCAGAAGCTTTGTCTTCAAAAATCAGAGATCCTTTCTTCTGCCTGCTCCATTCTGTTACTGAGGTATTCTACTTTACTTTGCAGATCTTTGAGGGCCTTGATGTGTCAAAATCTTTGGTGAGTTTGTCTTTGAATTCATTGAATTCTTGAGACAACTTTTGCATTACTCCTTGAAATTCTAATTCCATCTTTACCTCCATTTTGTTGATCTTATTTGCCATCCAAATTCTGAACTCAATTTCTGACATCTCAGCCACTTGTTTATGAATGGGATCATCTAGTGTGTCTGTTTTTCTTCATTTCCTGGGGGAGTTGATCTACTCTGATTACACATGTTGCCAGAGTTTTTCCACTAATTCAACCCCATGATTATTTTTCACTGTTTGCCTAGATGGGTAGGTAAGGGGAAATTGGATTAGGCGCTCCTGTAGTTGTGGTTAACCAGCCCTTTGCCAAGGATCTGGCACGGGTGACTGTAGTTTTTTCCCCTACAGCTTTGCAAAGGACCCATATGCTATTACAGCTTGAGACACTGGGAACCTAGTTGGTGTGGTGGGGTTAGGTTGCTCTTTGTTGTATTCAGCTGGTCTTTTTTCCGATCCTAATAGATCAGTGACTCTGGGTTGAAGTTTCAGCTGTGGAAAAATATAAGCAACTAAGTTGCCCCACCCCCCATAGGCAACAACTGGGAGAAAAATGAACCCTTCTCATAGCCAACCAACCAAGGTATCACCTAAGAGGGTCCTTGGGTGATTGGCCAGGTTCAGAATTCCAAACCAATTGACCCAGTCAGTACCAACTCTCAAGTGTGAGAGTTCGAAAGGTCTCCAACAACTAGATAGCAGAGGGCTACTGGCTGCTCAAAGGTGGCTCACTCCAATGCTTTGTGGAATCAGAAAGGCCCACCTAGTAGCAGAGTTGGACCAGGGGGTTGGTATCTCTTTCCTCACCTTGTACCTCTTTCATTCCCAGGCACTGGTAACCCCATGAAGCTGTGGTCCTGCTCCCTCCAATAAGCAGATGTGCCAGGGCTTTGCATCTGCCAGAGTCAAAGGAAAGTCAATGCCCCTTCGGCCTTGCCACCACCCTCTGCCACCTGCCAGCTGGGGGAGATGAGGCCTGCCTGCCTCAGGTACTCACTGGAGAGTGTTCCACCTGAGCTCAGTCCAAATCTGAGGATAACAAGTCAGCAAATGATTTTCTCCCTCAGCCACTGCACCTTTGCCCCAGCTGCTCTGCAGCACTGGTATCCCTATAGGGTGAAGTCTGGCTTCCTCTGGCAGTCCTCAGAGTTGGGGATGTGTCTCTCCAAGATTATACCCCAGTGGAATCACTCTACTATTGCTGAATCTTTGTGAGAGGTGTCCCTGCACAGCTCCCAGGCAGCTCCCATGGCCAGAAAGGTGGCTGTAGTGGCTGCTTCAGGAGCAGGGAGTGCACAGCTCCAGTAGCAGGGTGGGTGTGTGGCTCATGGTTCTTCCAGTGCAGGGCATGGGGTATATGATGGCTCCAGCAGGTCAGGGTGCACAGCTCACAAGCCTCTTCCAGCAGCTGCTTAGCACTTTCACAGAGCCAATTCCTACAGCCTGGGCTCACTGTTACAGTGTAGCTCTGCACTACTGCTAAGCTCACTGTTACAGTGCATGGCCATTTCTACCATGGCCCTTGCAGTGCCCAGACCTGGCAATGAACTGCAGACATTCCGGTCTCTTCAAGGATTAGGCTTCTGGACCATCAGGTGAGGAGTGGAGGATGGACTGGAAGTTCAAAATGGCAGGGAAAACAATAGTTCAACTTTCATGTGTGGCAAGAGAGTGCTCAGGGTCACAGCTGGGTCTCTCTGGATAAGTAGTCTCCACTTCCTGCAATTCTCTCCTGTGGGGTGAAACAAGTGGTCACTTGTTCACTGCTCACCTGTAGAAAACCTACAGTGAGCCAAAAAGAAGAAAAAAAAAAAAAAAACTCTCTTGGGGGAGGGGATGGACACTTTTCCTTTGGGATAAGTTTTGTACCTAAAGTTTGCTTTCTTGGAGTCACAGCTTGCCTCAGCAGAGGTGATGTGTAGTTATCACTCTTCTGTCTCAGCTCAGCTCCCAGTCTTTCGCATTGCTGAGTACTTAATGGTCATGATCCCTTCTGGATGGGAGCTTCTGTTGGAGGCTGGCTCCATTCAGCCATCTTGCCCTTCCTCCCAAGAGGAAAATATTTTATAGAGAGAATACTAGAAAAGCAGGGAGGAAAGAGGCTGTGATTGGAGAATAGAGTTTTGGTGCTAGACACTTTGGAAATGGATAAGTCTAAGGTTTTACTTTGAGAAATGAAATGTGTCCTTCATATTTATTTTGAAACCTTCATGAATGGGAACAGCAATCAGAGCAGAAAAGAATATGAGTCTAGGATTCTTCAACCATTAAATGGTCATAATATTTAAAACAAATGAAACATCTGTTAGGGTCTTTAACCCTTGCCATAAGTTGCTAAGTTTCCATCTTTATTAACATTTATTTCTTGACAAAACATCCACAAAGGCAAGATAAATGGAAAATACTTACAACTTTTATTCTACAGTATTTAGTAGCTTCCTGAAAAGTTGGCTTTCACGTGCCTTTGACTGGCACATTGAGTATGTGAAAGGCCCTGTGCAGGCATGTTCCAATGTCACCAAGGAAATGAATGGCTCACCCTCTGTGAAATAATCAGGTGATGATTAATGCCACAGCTCTTACTGCATTTTGAAAGGATGGAGTCAGAACCTCTGGAGGATGAGCAAAAGAAGAGGAAGGAGGTGAAAAGCAAAAAGGATATACATTGCTTAGAAGTCATGGAGAATGGTTGAACTACTTATATATTAATCTAACATTGAGAAAATTTTGCATTATTTTACTCTAGCATAACACCATAAATCAAATTTTAATTTTTTATGTTCAGCTTTTAAATTATATATTAATTAATTAATTAATTTAGAATCTCACTCTGCTGCCCGGGGTAGAGTAGAGTACTATGGCACCAGCCTAGATAACAGTAATCACAAACTCCTGGGCTCGAGCAATCCTCTTGCCTCAGTCTCCTGAGTAGCTGAAACTACAGGTGCCCATCAAAATGCTCAGCTAGTTTTTCTATTTTTAACAGAGATTAGATCTCACTCTTACTTAGGCTGATCTCAAACTCTTGAGCTCAAGTGACCCACTTGCCTCTGCCTCCAAGAATGCTAGGATTATGGGCACAAGCCACCACACCTGGCCTCAGCTTTATGTCTTCCCAGACATAAAGGACTGCTATGATGCCATGTGACTATTCCCACTAATTTTTTAGCTGTCATTAGTCTTTCTTGTGAAAAGTAGCTGGAACCAAGTGAGTAGCAGAACTTTTCCAGGAAAACTATAGAATTTGGGCTACTACAAAGATTTTGAGTTAAGAGGTGGAGATTGGAATGAAGAAATAAAGGACACTGAGCAATTAGCAATGAGGAATTGAGCAAGGATAAGTATGAGCCTTAAAGGAGGTGTGGCAGGATGAATCTATAGCCTTAGAGGAGCTTTAGGGAGCAAAGCAGTCACCTCCATCTTCCAGCAAGGAAGTACCAGGACCATGGCAGAAAAAGTGTCACTTCCCATCAAGTGATCATAGAAACATCTTATTTCAGTTAAAGAAAGGAGGTAACAAATTAAAAACTAAAAATACATTGCTATGGTTTTAACATTATTCTCCTCCAAAATTCCTATCAAAATTTAAGTGGCATTGTAGCAATATTAAAAAGGAGGCCTTTAAAAGATGATTATGCCATGAGGGCCCCAGCTTCTTGGATGGGATTGATGCCCTCATAAACAGGAAAGTTTGGTCCTCTCTTGCTCTTTTGCTTTCTTCCTTCTACCACAGCAACAAGACCCTCATGAATACTTTAAGATTCATTAGCTGCCCCCACCATTTTGTTGTTGTTGTTGCTGCTGCTACTAATGATAGGATTTTGAGCTTACTAGCAATCAAGGGGAGAGGGGGAAAGAGGTGGGAGGAGTGAAGGGAGAGAGAGAGGAGAAGACAGAGGAGAGAGGAGAGAGAGAGATGAAGAGAGGAGGGACAGCTCACAAGCACTTCTTCTTAGCACTAAGATCTGAATGTTCTCATGTAGGTCCCCAGAGAGATGACCTTGTGTAACTGAGCAGTCTGCATCCTCAACAACATTCCTGAATAAATAGAACAGTGAATGTTACATCTCAGTCAAGCTAGTAGAACAACCGGGCAATCAACATTGTTCATCTGGATTATCACAGTAGATTTTAAAACAGTTTTTCTGTTAGTTTTGCTCTCTTCCAGTTTATTCCCCACAATGTAATAATTTTGAATTTATTCAGTGTTTTTTTTTTCTGTCGTTACTATTATAAAAACAAATGAATGGACATGATTTGCCAGATTATATATATTATGGATATGCTTAAATTTTTCTGGCCTCATTTCTTACTGTTCTTTACCTTCCATATTAAAGTTAGACATTGAATAGCACTCTCTCATTCCCCATCTTTTTAGACATTCTAACATTTGACTCAGATAATTCATTTTTTCTACTGCCTGTGAATGCCATACTTTGAGTTATATGCCTTCTGTTAGTACTCTTCAATGTCTTAGCCTTGCCTCATAGAACATTTTGTGTACCAGAGTAAAATTTTTTGTTCTCTGACTTGAGTTATTGCCCAGAATGTAACAGAAAATTAAGCATCTTGTTTATCTACAGCAACTTTCTTTGTTCCTAGTATAGAGCAATATCTCAGTAAGTATTTGTTGAATGGAGAAATTAAGGGCTAAGTGAATAATGGTGAAAGAAAGAAATCATTTAATAAAAGTATAAAAAGAATTATAGGAACTATCTCATGATTATTTTTGTAATAATAAAATATTATTTCACCCCTACTCCTACCCTGAAGTAAATGAAAGTTCTCCACAAAGCCAGGGTCCATGACACAGTGCTGCTATCTTCCTTACACTTTCTTAGATACACTGTTATAATAGAGCTCTTCTTTTTCCCTTGTATCTTTCCCTTAAGTTTTAGCACAAATTGAAATTCATTCAAAACTACCTCCTCTGTATATTGTTTTATATGATGAAGATTTATTTTCCATGATATCTTTAGTCTCCATGTGTATACCTTATACTAGTGGTTCTCAACCTGTGGGTGGCAACCCCTTTGGGGGTTGAATGACCCTTCAGAGGGGTCGCCTAATATCAGTTATTTACATCACTATTCATAATAGTAGCAAAAATTACAGTTATGAAGTAGCAACAAAAATAATTTTATGGTTGGGGGTCTCCACAACATGAGGAACTGTATTAAAGGGTTATGGCATTAGGAAGGTTGAGAACCACTGCCTTAGACTGAATTGAAAGAAATGATCAATATTCAACCATTGTTACAATTAAATAACAATTTTCTATGTTTAATAATGTATTTTATAGATTTAACATATCCAGTAAGCTGCCCCTTCTAACCTTTCAAACACAATTTAATACATTTAAAAGCATAAACAAGTCCTCAGCCTTGGACAGCTCAATTTTCCTGCAATATTTAGATAGATTCTCCAGTGTTCACAAATATTATGTAATGCATGACTTGTAATAGAGTGCATGAACAATTTTATCAATTAGGGTGTGTTTATTCTTTCCAAAGTTTTAGAATGCCAGAGGCAAGAAGAATTATTTATACTCCCTTTTACTCTTTCCAAATTAGGCAGAATATTCTCATCCAATATTAGGCTTGCCACTTACGTGGACATTGTATTGAATTTGACACAAAAGCAATATTTGCTTTTCTTACATGGCAGTATCTTCGAATATATATAGTCCTTGGAGGTCTTCACAAAAGTTTTAAATTTCCTAAATTCAATACACATCATATTGTCACTGAAATGTAATAGATACTTAATGTATTTTTAGGCTTAGGAAAATAGACAATGTAAGTTCATATTGAGCTTGTAAGGGATCTTTGAAGATAAAGTGGCAATCACTAAGTCAAAAAGAAAACGAACCTAGAATGTTTTTCTCAAAGAAAGCAAGAAAACGTGACATAAAAATATATCACATTTTGGGGCTACTATTCCATCTTTCTCCTACACGTATACCTAAATATTGATATGCAGATAACAAATTAAGAATAAACTTATTTGTGTGTAGCTAAACACCTCTTTAAATTATAGAAATTGGTATAGTATGTGTATTCACTATTATATAAGTTATTCTGTGAAATAATTCTAGAAATTATAGTTTTATGATATGTGAGTGTTTGGTTGTGTAGTTTTTTAAGAAGGCTTCAGCAGCTCATAATGTGATTATCCAGAAAGTAGAATTTTCCCATGAATAATGAAGGAGCCTGTTTCTAAAATCTGTGCTAGAAATAGCTATCGAATAAAGTAGATCATGAGTCTATTAAGAAGTGACTTCTTTCTCTTTCTAAACACTTCATTAAGATTATGATTAACTCATCTGACTTTTTAGACTGAGGTGCTGATATAAGATTCCAGGTTAAAACAAGGCAAACTTCACTGTTGACAGTGAGAATTCTCTAGTTGGGCTAAATCAGTAATGATTTTCAATTAGAATAAGATAAATGTAGATTTCTCAATACAAATATTCAATCTCTCTTTTCAATAGCTTTTAGTTCCTTAAAAGTTTTATACATATGTTTTTTTTTTTTTAAGGCCATAATTATTTTCTCTGATTTCAGGAATCTACCACTTAATGGTAATAAAGTTTCCATTGGTACCCTCTGAACTGTTTATAATCAATCTGATGAAAGTTCTTCACACTATGAAAATTTCTTAAAACGTAATATAGATGTTTCTTTTTGCGATTTTCATTAATTCTCACACATATGACTAGTCATAAATTGTTTCAGAATTCCTTGCTTTCATTTGCCCTCTCTATTCTCTAAACTCTAATTTCTGGGCTAGAAAAATGTGCTAATGCGGGAGCCACGGTGTGTTCTGGCTTGGGTTGCAAAAATCTGTGAGGAAGAATCCAAAAGCAAACCAGAAAACTTGCACTTCATTACATCTGCATTAGGGTAAGAAGTCTAGTCTCCTCTCGTAGTTATTTTATGAGGTGATAATGAAGGGAAAATTCTCTGGCCTAGACAATAATACATATTTTAAACCAGGTTAGAATAGATCGCTTCAACATACCTAACTTAACTATAAAAGGGGTTTGAATGACATCTTCTGGCTAAGAACAAATGGATCTTTTTAAAATGAAAAGAATGATAGGGGCCGCGCCTGTGGCTCAAGGAGTAGGGCGCCGGTCCCATATGCCGGAGGTGGCGGGTTCAAACCCAGCCCCGGCCAAAACCACAAAAAAAAGAAAAAAAAAAGAATGATAGACCAAGACCTATTAATGAATTTATGGAAACTATCCCTCCCATGGCAGACTTTGTGTACGTACCCTCCTGCTATGCTTTCTTCCTCTCTCCTAGCAAGCTCTAAACATTAAAAAAAAAAAAATACACAGAATTCTTGATCACATCATGGTGATATTAAAAGTTGTAATAATAGTAATCCTGACACTTTTGATTGGTTAAAACAAAGTAAAAAAAATAATAACAATAGTTTTCATGTTTAGTTTTTAAATTGCAAAATGCTTTCTCATGCACATTTTGTGAATTCTTACAATTCAGTTAGAAAACTTAGGCTCATTTACTTAATTTACTTATCCAAAGTCATATAGAAGTAAAGAAGTTGGGAAAAGAACCTTCCAAGACAGAATACGAACTGAAAAATATATAATAAAATTTTCAGTAACGCTAACATAACACTTTGGTTTGACTTGCATTTTGAGGGGGATCATTTCTTACATTGTTTAGTGAATAGTAAGTACTCAGCAATATTTAAAGAAGGAGGGAATTAAGTACTCAGGAAATCAAATGACCTACGTATGGCAACACTACTTTATATGAGCTTCTAGGGATTTGAGATGCTTGTCTATACAAAAGTACAAGAGAGGTGGAGAAGGGAAAATTGCATATGATCTAAAGCAGAAGATATTCTAGAAACTTTTTTCATTTATTTAAATAAGCATAAAAATAACAGTTTGGAAATAGAAAAAATTTAATGTACACATATTTTGTTTTAGCTCATACCCCAAAAATGAAGATGATTTTTTCCTTCCAGAAAACACTGGTACACCTCATACCACAAAGGATACTTTTAATCTATAAAAGGAAGACACAATTATAACAACTTAGATAATTACATAAGCTGTGATGAGCTGTAAATGTTATTTTATTTTCATAATACATTAAATGTTAGTTGCTGAAAAGGAATGGAAAAACGATCATGTCTTTTATTTTATTGGTTAATACTTTGAGATATTAATTTTTTGTGAATGAAATATTATCACATATAAATTTATGTTTAAAATAATATAGATCTTTTTAAACAGAAAAAAAAATGGTGCTTCTGTAAAGTAACTACACTGGTGATGTTGACAAATGAATGTGGAAAGCTGATGTTCAGCTGCCAATTTTTCCCAAGGATAGGTAACTCAGACACTGCTTTTATTATGAATAGTACATGCTTAGATTTAATGTTGAATGAAGCATGATAGAAGACCTCAGTGACAAGGAAGGATAAATGCTAATTAACTTGAACTGATCTGATGCTCTTCATTAGTACTAAATATTCCTCAATTGCCTCTGCCTATAGATCCAAACGCACCATCTCCCAATCTAGCTTGGCATATTTAGTAGCATACGGAGTCTTGTCCAGCTGCCAGGAACTTCCTCAGATATTTGATTCAAACTGGTTGTCCCCAATTTAATACCTTGAACTGATTCTATTCAGGTTGTAATCTGCCTTAATTGCTATTAAGATATTGAATTGTATAAAACAGCTGTTAAATAGCATTTGTGACTTAGCAAGAATCATTGAGTGGCGTAGAAAAGGGCATTACAAATTCAAAATCACAGTTTCTGTAGAGACCTAATTTCTTAATTAATAGTGTTTCAGAATTTGTCTAGAGTTTCTGAAGGGAAAGTCGTAAAGATTTTCAATTCTGAGATGCAAGATGAAAGTTTATTGTCACAATTAAACAATATTCTAAATATAAATTTGTATTTATTGCCTAAGAAATAATTTTTTAGATGCTTTAATCTTTTCATTTCACCCAAATTAGTACAGTTGATAAAATGTTTTCGTGAAGAAATTTCATTAATAGATTAATGGGAAAAAATCTATGGCAACTGTTGCAATGGGGTGCTTTCTTGCAGGGTATATCACAGGATTATTTTGAGGTGTTTCCATGGAACCAATTCTGTGTGTTTTTTTTTTTTTTGGCCAGGGCTGGGTTTGAACCAGCCACCTCCGGCATATGGGACCAGCGCCCTACCCGCTGAGCCACAGGCACCGCCCCATGGAACCAATTCTGATGTCTTCAAATGGCTAGGAAAATGCTGCAAGAATGTGGAAGCAGATTCCTATGAAGATGCCATTCATGGTGTGCAAATGATGAACTATTACCGATTGTCTGAGACCTATTCTATACAGAAACCTGCCACGTCTATCCAGGTGTCACAATTTCTGCTGGGATTATAGCATTCACTAATGTCCCAGAAATAAGTTTATGGATGTGGGGATATTATATCACAACTGACCACCTTGAGAGAATATAATATGTGAAAATCTCTGGGAATTGAACGTCTAAGAGTATTCTTATTACTTGAATTTAGGCAATCTAGGCTAAATAATTGTGTCAGTGAAAGAAAACATGATGTTGAATTAATAGAAGAATCAGAGCAAGACATTACTTTATCCTGTGATATTTGAAATCAACTAGAATTGATAAAAAATTTTTTTCAAATATCTTTCTGCATATGTTTTGGAGATCATCACATTTCCTTCTAGATTAATAAAACATATTTAGCCTTATTGAAAGTTGTCATGAATAGATACATATTTTGCAGTTACATGGAGAACTTTACATTTACCATTTCCTGTTGGCCAGCCACAGCTTTCTTTGGAAGAATTGACCTTGATTTAGAAAAGATTGTTAAAGACCTTCATATAGTTATTATGGTTTTAAATGATAAAGATGTTAACATTGTTAATGGAACTAACTAGCAGAAAGTGGGTATATTCGATATTTACCATGGGCCAATATTAAGTAGTGCATCTGAGAGGATGGAGCTGTTAGAATCTTGTTTTCTTTTTTTTTGTCATAAAAGAAGCAGGATAGCAGTTATGTGTTAAAGTTTGGTGTAATAATAAAGAAACAAAGTAAACAATTTAAAACTACTGATTATCTACATTAAAGTAGAGCCTGAATAACATACACCTATGTTGGAAATATTGGCACTTGAACACTAGTTACTGACATTCATTTTTTTTCAACATCAACAAAATATTTATTATATAATGTCAAGAAATCTTATAAATAAGACATTTTTGTTTTAAATGACACTATCTTATTTTAACTAGAAATAAACTGGTTAAATTTTAATAACTGGCTATTCAGGAAGTATCAGTATCTAAAAATGATGGTATACTTTCTAGAAATGACCAAATATGCAGAAATTATAATGAAATGAACACTTGACATTTAAAAGTACTATATTGCATAAATAAAACATGAACGTTTACTTCCTATTTTAAATTATTATATTTTGTAATATATTTTAGAATTTATTAGCAAAAATTATAGAAGGCTCTTCTACAATTTATTTGTATGTAAGGTGTAAGGTAAGGATCTACCTATTATGTTTTCCTTATCAGTAGCTAGCATATTACTAATGTAAATTCTGTTTATAATTACATTCTATTACATGTAATCACTACTACATGTACGGTTTACAGGTAAATGGGAATCCTGCATTTGCTATAACCCCGTTCACACCAATTTTAAAGTTCTTTTAATACTATAGGAAATGCATTGGCCATCTCTAGCCTTTCTATTTTGTTCTTGTATTATCTATGTTTTTCTGATATTTTGACATCTCGGGCCTTGCTGAACAAAAGGAATTATTCCTCCTGGGTCTAGCCATTTGCTAGAAATAGTAAATGACTTGCCCAGGAAAATGCTTTTGCTATACAAACAAACCAGTTCAGAGCTTACCTATCCTTACCATCTCCTCTTTTGGGCTCTTATACTCTGGGTCTCTATTTCTCTTCCCTAATGACCCCAGGTGCAGGTACCAGACAAGTGGAGACAATTTCTACACCCCAGAGCCCACTGAAATTATTTAGCCAATCTTATACCTGTTGTTCCGTCTTGCCCATCCTTCTGGAGAAGCCACAATTCAGGCTCTTGCCCTCATTTTTTCTCACTCCCTCTGTCTCCTGACTAACCGTGGTGCCCCCTTGTGGCCCTGCATGGCATGCAAGGCCCCTTTCTCACGGGAATTTTGAATTATACACTGTATTTTCAATGCCAGTCATCTTCTGACTTACTAACCTCCCCATACCTTAATAATAAAACCTATGTTTTAAAAAAGTTTCACTGATGTCTCTTTTAATTTTTTTACAGATTTTTATTTTGTGTTTTTGTAATATTTTCTAACAATTTGTAATGCAAAGATGCCTCATATGAGTTTATGGGAAAGAATTGCTAGTTTCTGACCCCCTCATCAAAGTCTCATAGCTCTTTCCATGAACCTTTTTTTTCTTTCCATGTTCTTTTGTTTTCAATGGGTGTTTTCTCAGGACCCTTTCATCCTTGTTACAATCATCTGTCTTTCTGTTCTCTCATACTGGTTATAAACCATCTCCTCATCTCCAGACCCCCAACAAAATGTTCTTTATTATAAAACTTTGACATTCAAGACAGATTCCTTTTCATTATGAAGTAGTCTTAATCTAATTTAATAATGATCTAGCTGAAAAAAAAATGGTTTTATTTTATCCTGACTCAGTCATATCATTATTTAGTTTAGTCAAGGTAAATTAATGGTATAGACCTCATAGAAGTCAACTAAAAATACTAACAGTAAAATAAACCTAAACATCCATGATTATCTAAAGTAATGATCAACTTTCAACACTTAATGAAATACCGAAAGTATCTATTTGCATGTGAAGTCACAAAGCAGTAGGAGAATCCTGTCTTTGTCAACAAGTTACTCTACATGATGAATTTTATGACAAATGTCACTGCAAAAAATATACTATCATTGCATAGCAGTGATAATTTTGCTTTTTCCTGATAGTATGCTGAAATTTATGTTTGATGAAGAAAGTAGACTATGTATGATCACCCCTTTTGTTTAACAATTTGTTTTTCAAATATTTTGGAGTTCTGAGGAATATATAATTTAGGCAAAGCTCTTTTCTTTTGCTCTGAATCATCAAAGGAAAGAATCCTTCTTGTGACAAGTTTTCATTTTGTGGGTTTATAATTTTAACAAGTAATAAGTATTTGAAATCTAATGTGGCACAAAGATTTCAGATTCCTACATGCTTTAACATACTGTGCTACTGAAACATGAAGATAGCACATT
Organism: Nycticebus coucang; assembly: GCF_027406575.1. Taxonomy (NCBI): domain Eukaryota; kingdom Metazoa; phylum Chordata; class Mammalia; order Primates; family Lorisidae; genus Nycticebus; species Nycticebus coucang. The sequence continues at coordinate 26,691,865 of NC_069792.1, read as the reverse complement.
GGTGATATACTTTCCATAGACATTATTGTCTTAATATGGTTTAAATTTTTAAAACACCCCAAAAAGAAAAAAAATAGAGCATTTATACAGTGCAGATGGCTTGCTTTCATAAGTTATATCTGATATTCAAAAAGTACAAAATTTATATATAAAATAATAGAACCATTATGGACGAATCAATTCTTTACAACCAAACAAACAGCAAATATCCTTGCATTGGTAAACTACGAATAGAAAAATAATACATTTAAGGCTTGGTCTGTGGTGTGAGAGGCCACTGTGAAGTATCAGAGTGCTTCATAAAAAAGATTGATGTTACATATTTGATTTAATAAAGGTTTAGGAACAACAGTTCCGCATAGGCACAGTAGCCCCTGTCTATGATGTAGCATTTGACAGCATCAAAACAGCTACTTTAAACATATCAAACATTATTACTGCAGATTAAGCACCAGCCTGCATATTTGAATTGCTGAGAGCTGGGAATTAGCTGCACTTTTCCTATTAATAGTAAAGTGAAACTAATCCCTTTAAATGTCCTGAAATGCTATTCAGCTATATTCCTACTGTTTAGATCCTATTGTAATTTTATAAATAATAAAGAGACTAGTAGATACTAGATTAACCACTTAGTGATAACATATAGTGTATTTTCAATATGTTTTTAGTAACTAAAATTTTACTCTAATGCTAATTTTATTTATTTAATTGTAGGAAGATTTTCCGGTCTGTTTACATAAAAGTGTCCATTTTGAAATCTGTAATCACTGCAACCATCTATTAGGCACTATCCAACAGGGCAATCCTATCAGTTGTAGGTGTCCTTATCTCCATTGTAAGGGGACTAACTATAGGTGTTACTCTGGAGGAGGGAGGCAGGCACCACTCACATCCCCACTGTTGGGAGTGCTAGCAGCAGACAGCCTTCAGCTATGAGCCCCTCAGGGACTTTCTCAGCTGAAGGGAGCTCCTCACCCAAGGTTAAACCTTTCCCCTCAGTGGTTCTCATCCAATGACTGACAGATGCTAGAATATAAAGACCTGGCCATCACTGAAGAGCCACTTGAGCTCCAAAGCTCTGTGTTTGTTCATCTGGGGCTTTGTTCAGACATCTCTCTCTGCCCATGCCTGCGTCTTCCCCTCTTTTCCACAAGTGTTGGTCCCAAGGGCAGGTCTTCATAAAATCCTGAATGCTAGACTGTCTTAGAATCTGCTTTCTGAGCATCCCTCCTATAGCCCAGTTACTTATGCCCAAGGTCATTTAGTTAGTAGGTTAGCAACACAGGATTTGAACTCCTTTGTTCAACACCAAGCCTGCTCCTCCCTACCAGACACTCACCTCCTTCTCATTCTACAGAGCTAATTCACAGATTTTCATTGGATCTTCCAGATCCATTCAAATTCTATTCCTTCATTAAGCATTTCAGTGGATGACTAAATTTTCTCTGGATTTAGCCACACTCAAATGATCACACAACTGTTTAATTATAGGCATGTGGCAATTTCAGTTCTAATTAAATTAATGCCTTCCTGTAGCCCCATTTCTAATTAGCCCTCTCATTTCTTTTAAGCTTTATTTTACTTTACAAGCAATTAAATTGTTGTTGTTCTAATTGTGCATACACATTTGGTGTGGTTTAAAAGTATGACCCAGAAATGTGTTTTTAAATGTATCATGCCTATGTTACAGACACAATATTTTTTCATTTGTACCTGTTCAGATTTACCTCAAAAATCTCTGGCACACTTTAACTGGATTTGTATTATCTGTAGCCTGACAGCTCTCAAAATAAGGTTTTAAATATAAAAGCAATTTCTAAGCTTTCAGCAAGATCATAACAATAGATCCATTTGCTTGCGGAATTAGCATCATACCTCAACACTATCAATATGTCTGTGTGGGTTAGCAAAACATATCTTGATTACAGCGAATGTTCACATCTCAAAATGACTGTTACTCTGCATGCATCATGACTAATGAACACACTCCTCTTTCTGAAGAGCATGGTTTCTGGAGGATATAAACTGTTGTTAGTAACATGTGTTGATTGTTCAGATCCCCCAATTCAATGAAAGAAATAGATGGTTTTTATTTGTCATCCGTGCCTGGTAGAAAATAAGTCTAGAATTCACTCTTTTTCAGATTTATTTCTCAGAAATACCATTCTCTGAGAATACAGCAGAATCTACATGGCTAACTGCCCTGTGATCTGGGAAGTTATTTTATCAGAGCTGCTGCTGCTGCCTTTAACAGAAAATGGGTGGGGAAATTCTTTTAAATTAATTCTTTGGGCTGTTCTGAACCCAGACCTCATCCCCACCTTCAGACTGCACCTCTGTCCTGGACACTAGAAGGGCTGTTTGAGTTTGGACTGAGCTGTCAGCCTCTCCCACTGGTGTCATCTCTTTCTCTTTTTTTTTTTTTTCTCTTTCTTTCTATTTTTTTCTTTCTTCTTCCTTTTTCTTCCTCTTTCAAAGCCCCATTGTTCCCAAAGCTCAGCAATGGGCAGGGACTGAGGAAGTCTTTGAAAGGAGACCCCCTCGCTCTACTTTGCCATGGGGCTGAGCAGCACTAAGCAAAAACCACCTCACATCTGTCTAAATCACGCTGAAGCGAATGAACTTTTAAACAAATGAGCTGCGTGTTTTTCTCTAATGCTTATTACTAGCTGTGCAGTGAGGCTGCACCGATTTCAAAAGCTTTTCAATTCCCGTACAGAACTGCGAGGCTGTGGCAACCGTTCTTTGAAGAGAAAACACCACTGTTGGGACAGGCAGGCAGCTTGGGCTTGGCTCAAAGACCTCCAAAAGTGACAGGGAACAGCAGAGGGAATGGTTCTGGCTACAAACAGTTCAAGAAATTAATATAAAAGAGGTTTTCCTCTGTCCCCTACTGCAAATATTTTCTCTTGCGAGAGGAATCTTTGGAACTTGTCATACATACGAATTCTCTCTCAAATCAAAGGAGCTAACTTTCATAGCAGTCTTTTGCATCATTTTGGATTTTAAGACATTTTAATAACTACCTCTGATTTTATTGCTGCAGCTAAGCCTTTCTGTTTTTACTGATTTAACATTTCTTAAGCGTTTTTAAGAGTGTTATTTATTTTTTCTATTTTCCAAAAAGGCTGTTTAAAAGAATTATTATTCATTATAAAATGAAAATATTTAAGGTAGGGATAGAAACTAAATTTTACAAATTTTAGTTTTTCACATAAAAGGAATTCCCAGCACAAGCCTCAATCAATGGGAGTTCGGAGTGCCTTCTGGTATGTTAATTGGAAATCATTCTAGTCTGTGTTTCTATCAAGGAACTTCTATTAGGTGGCCTTGATTAGGATAGTTCAAGTTACACTCTCTACCTAAAAGTGATGAAGCTATATTTCTTCAAGGGTATTTTATCTTATAGTCTGGACTTTTCACTCATTTATCCCACCTGTTATCTCTTTGATCCAAATTAGCAAGATTTAATGTTGAAATTTGGGATAATTAACAAATTCTTAGCAAACAGAAAACAAAGTCTCCAAAGAAGAATAAAGGAAAATTACAAGTTAAACATTTCTGAAACTGTGGCTACTGACATATGTTTTCATGGAAATTTTGGGAAATCAAAACATTACCTTGCAGTACAAGGAACATTCATAAAGACTTTAAGTTTCCATAAAGAATTCAGCATAAAGTTACAAAAAGAATCAATTTGTGAAATCAGTTAGACTAGGACTTATTGCTAGTCTGCCAGTGGAGAGGAAGATTTTGGTCCAATTTCTTATGACCTCTGTCTCCCATTTTGCATGTATAAAGTGAGAAAAAGATAAAATAATTTACTAGATAGTATATAATTGGTAAATATTACTTTTATTTTCTCCTTTAAACACTTTAAAATTTATTTATTTATTTAAAGAGAGAGTCTCAGTCTATCACCCTGAGTAGAGTGCTGTGGCATCATCATAGCTCACAGCAACCTCAAACTCTCAGGCTCAAGTGAAGCCTCTTGCCTCAGCCTTTCAAGTCGCTGTGACTATAGGCCCCTGCCACTATAGGCCCCTTCCACAACACTCCACTAGTTTTTCTATTTTTAGTAGAGATGAGATCTTGCTTTTGCTCAGGCTGGTTTTGAATACCTGAGCTCAAGCAATCCACCTGCCTTGGTCGCCTAAGGTGGGAGGATTACAGGTGTGAGTCATCATGCCTAGCCTAAAATTATAGTTCAAATATACTTCACTTAAACTCTCAAAATATGTTTGTGACTGATGTTTACTAAATCACTACTGTCCAACTTCTTTCACTGACCATATTGCTGTCAATACTATGTTACTGTTTCATGTGGTACAGTTGTGAAAATCAACTCCATTAAGGTATAATTTACATAAAATATGTTGACTGATTTTAAATGTGTAGTTTGGTGCGTTTTGACAAATATATGTGTTAAGTAATTGGCCCCTTATCAAGATGTGAAACATATCCCAATACCACCCCCCCAATTTTCTCCTTCCACTTTCCAGTCAGCCTCCCCCTCCTGACACCCCCCAGGGATGATGTGCTTTCTTTCACTGAAGATTAGTTACCTTTTCCAGAATTCCATGTAAATAGAATACCACAGAAGGTACTCTTCTCTGTGTGACTTCATTTGCTCAGTGTAATATTTTGAAAATGTGTCCATGTTTTGTGTATTTGAGGGCTTAATTGCTAATATTCCATTATAGGAATTTATTATGACTTGCTTATGCTTTCATTTTTTAATAAATATTTGAATTGATTTTAGGTTTGGAATTGTTATGAATAAAACTGCTTTGAAAATTTTTGTACAAGTTTTTATAGACATATTTTTATTTCTCTTGGACAAATGTGTAGAAATGGAATTGTTAGGTCACATGAAAATAGTTATTTGACTAGATAAGAAACTAAATTCCAGTTTTCCAAGCTAGGTTTACTATTTTTTGCTCTCATAAGCATTACACAAAAGTTCTAGTTGCTCTATATCCTCATGAACAGTGTTTCTCTGTAATGGTGTTGCATACCTTTTAATTTGTTTATTAATTTTTAGTATATCTTGTTTATAATGTCTATTTATATATCTTTGTATTTTATTCTTCATCTTATTTTTAATTTTAAAGTTTCTTTTATATTCTAATGTAAATACTTCACCAAAGATATGTATTAGAAATATTTTACATCATTATTTTGCTTATATTTTTACTTACACACTGATTTCTTATGTAGAACAAATTTTAAGTATTATAGAATACAATTGAATTTTTTTGTATGTAATCATCTTTGCATCTTTTCTTTGAAAACTTTACCTAGACTAAGTTTATACAGATTTTCTTTCCCCCATTTTCTTTTAGAAAGTCTATAGCTTTAGTTTCACTTTTATGTCTATGATACATTTTTAGTTAATTTTTGGATGTGGTGTGGTGTTAGAGGTTCTGTTTGTGCATCTCTCATTATTTAACTTTTTTGGAAAATATTATGTTTTCCATTAAATTACCTTAGAACCTTCATGAAAAATGTATTTTTCATCTATGTAGAGTCTATTTTTGGATACAATATTCTATTCCATTGATTTATGTTTGTTTCCTTCTTATAACTTTATAGTAGGTCTTAAAATCACATAGACAAAGTGCTCTCTGTTTTCTTTTTTTGTTTAAATCATATTGGTTATTCTCCCATGAATTTTTAACTTATTAGTTAGTATAAATGAACTGTATAATATATTAATTGGAACTGTTTAGATTCTATACAGGGATTTGTAAAGAAACAAACAAAATCAACAAATGGTATAGTTTACTATTTATTTAGGTCTTTTTTACTTTCTCCCAGCCATTTGAGGTTTTTAGGTCTTATACACAGTTTGCTAAATTTATATCGAAATATGTCATAATTCTTATATTCTTATAAGTGACATTTTGAAACTCTATTTTTCATTTGTTTGTTGTCAGTATTAAAAAGGCACTTGTTTTTTTATATTGATCTTGTGTTCTGTGCTCTTGCAAAACTCACTTCTCAGTTCTGGTAGTTGTTTGTTGATTTTTTTTTTTTTCAGGTTTTTCTATCTGGATAATCATGTCATCTTTGAATAAAAGCAGTTTTACTTCTTCTTTCCAACCTGTGAGTCCTTTATTTTTTTCCCCTTACTGCTCTGATTCAGAAAAATAATTAACAGAAGTTGGAGAGGGAATATTCTTGGCTACTTCGGGGGAAATAACACGGTACTTCGTAATCAGCATGCCCTTTATTTCTTCATTTTTTAAAAATTTATTTTATTGTGGGGATTCATTGAGGGCACAAGAAACCAGGTTACACTGATTACATTTGCTAGGTGAGATCCCTCTTATACCTGTGCCTTGCTCCCCAGAGGGCCCTTTATAAAACTGAAAGTTTCCTTCTGTTCATGCTTGCTGATGGTTTTTGTCATAAATGGGCTTTGAATTTTATCAAATTATTTTTCTTCATCTCTTGAAATGATTATATTTTTCTTTTTTTATTAGTTAGTGTTAAACCTATTATTTATCTCTGAAGATAATCTACTTTGTTATTTGCATTATATTTTGTATACTATTAAATTTATTTGCTAAGAATGTATTAAAGGCTATTATTGTTTATGTGCATGAAAAATACAGTTCTTTGGTTTTCTCTTTTTGTAATCTCTTCTGAGGAGTCTCATTTTGTTAACAAGAAAATGCTGTCCTCATAAATTGAATAATGTATGATAGAGTTTTTTAGGGAAGTCATTGGGCCTGTATTCATTGTACAATTTTTAAATTATAAATTAAACTTGTTCATATTTTATGACTAGTTAGCTTTTAACATTTTTTCTTTAGTCAATATTCATAATTTCTTTTAAAGTATTTTTCTATTTCATCTAAGCTGTAGAAATTGTTAACATAAAGTTGTTTATAATTTTTAACATGGTTCTTTTACCATTCAAATGATCTACTGCTTTCAACGTTATGTTTCCAAAGATGTTATATGTTGTAATTAAAAAGAAAATGCAAAATTTTGTTTTAATGACTTTATTTGCAGAAAAGACATAGCACCTTTTAATTGACAACTTATGCCCAAAATACACTCAAATCTATCCTAAGGTTAATACAGTTCAATGACTTTTAATAGAATACTAAACTCTTTCCAGGAAAAAATATTCTGTATAGAATATGCATTCCTACTTTACTAGTAATATAATAAAATTATTCTTAGGCATCATTCACACTAACATTAAACAGAACCCCAAAATAAGTTATATAGGACATAGGTAATACACTATAATATATATTGTATTAATATATATTTATTATGAAGATACAAATAAAGGGTAGTATTTGTTGTTAATACATGTTCTTGAGTGAAGAGAAGTAGATGAAGGTAGTAGAACAAAGGTCAACTGTTTAAAGAGCATGATTAGAACTGTTCAATGCAGCTGGTCACTGTTAATGGATTTGATAATGATGAGATCATGTGGAATCTCACTGAGTGCACCTGCTAAAGGGTGGTGTGGATAAGTATTAATTAAACAAATGGGGGAGAAGATATGAAGAAGACAGCATGTTAGACTACTTTTATGAGAACCTTGTTTCCATGTTATAGAGGTTAAATGAGTGAGCTTCAGAGTGAAGAAATCTGAGTTTGAATGTCTTCTACCATAAAAAAACAATGTGCATTTTTTTTTGGCAAAAATGAACCTCTCAAGAGTCAGTTATCCCCAATGTAAATTGAAGATAGGAATGTCCATTTTATGGAATTACTGTTAAGATTCAAGTAGACGATGCATTAAAAATAATTAGTATAAGCCTGACACACAGGAGCATACAGTGATCAATATGTGAAAATCTCATGGAGATTTTCTGTTTTGCTTTCAATTTAAGATACATTTTTTTTTGCTGTTCATTCATTTCATTTCATTTCATTTCAAACAACATGTTTGGTAAATTATTTTCTTTTATTTCTTCTAGATCTCAAACATAGAGAATTGATGAATTATGCTCTCCTGATCATGGCACAGCTTCATTATTGTTTCATTTTATTTCTTTACTTATCTATTTATCTTTGTTGATATTGATTTATTCTTTTAATCATTGTATTCAATTCCCTTTTCCTACTGCCACAGAACTATTTAGTTGAGTTCAACATAGATATTTTGTGTTTGTATTCTAAGCAGTGTTCTGTTGTTATCTTTGCATAGATTTTTAATTTGTCTAAATGGTTTCATGAAATGTGATAATCCATTTCTTTTTTTTAATGATAGTAATTTTGTTTTAGAATCTCTCCATGTTGAATAAAGTCTCCATTGCTTAAATCAAAGAAGTGTAGTCATGCCACTTAACCTGTTTTCATAGTGATAAACACAGAGATTGCGTTCAACTTTTGCCACTGTAAATTACTTAAGGAACATCCTAGTATGTAATCTGAGCTTGCATCACATTTCTTTGGGAGATGAATACCTTCAGTTGGTGTGGTATGACCATAGGATATGATAATACCTAGTTTGTCTGATTAATCCCAGTGCGCTCTCCCAGTCTATGTGATCAGGAGTATATGAGGGTCTTGAATGTTCTGCACCTCCTCCAACATTGGGCACTACCTATTTTTTCCAATGTTCTTTGAAGTCACTTAATTATAAAATTATATCTCACATTTATTTGTATAATCATAGAAATTGACTATGATTTGAGCATATCTTCATAAGATTATTTTTAATCTTTAATTTTAAAACCATCTACAAAATTATGGACCTAGAGGGAAATGGAAATTGAATAACTTGTTAAACAAAAATAGCTGGACACAGTCCCCAAATTCGACTAAGGCCTTAAGTTAGAACTGTTGGTTCTATCATTAAACTTCACCTCATATGCATAAAAAAATCAGAGACTATTAAAGGAAAAGTGATCTTAGACACTTAAACCAAGGTTTTTGTTTTCAGTGTGGGGAAAGTTCTAGATTTTGGAAAAACTGTGAGACATAACAAAAATTCAATGAAATTTTGGTTTTGGATATATTATCACTACTGATATAATTTTGTATTATATTATAAAACACATAAAAGCAGTGTTTTACTTTCCCCCCCACTTCTGTCTGATCTATTAATTACATATTCCTCCATTACTGACCTCTAATAGATTCCAGGGGCCACCTTAATTCTCTCCCAAATCCTTGGACAAGTCTCACCTTCTTTTAATGATATGTTGTACAGTAATTTTAAAATAGACACCATCATCAAGACTCCATCTCCGTCACACTCTCATTTTGTTGAAAGCTATGTGCTTTTGAAAGGATTTTGTTTGAAAGAACTCTGACATCAGGTGAGCCTTTTTTCAGAGGGCTAACTATTCTATGGATAAAAATGCAAAGGCAGATACATATTCCTTATTTTTCTATTTATTATAGTAGATTGAATTTCAATTTGGAATGTAATTTACACCTTTCTAATTTATTGAAGAAAAACACCCCAAGCAACAAGAAAATCTGGTTTTCCTGATTTCTTGCTATTCTTCTGTCCAATTAGCTTTTCATTTATTTCTTCCCCATAGCCTAAACATAGCGCAATTACTTAATTTTATTTCCCAACTCTATTTTTCTTTAGTAAACTCCAAGCAGGAACATTTCTCACTCTGTTTGTAGAATTTTTATGTGCCTCTGATGATTATTTATTTGCCTAATACAATAATATATGTTTGGTTTCAGTTTATCTGTTAATATATGGAATCTTTTACCAGTATTATTAGCAAAATGTCCTCTCAATAAATCGTTACGTGTAGCAGTTGCAGCATAATAATTAACAATATAGAAAAATATTAACCTATTGATTTATCCCCTCCAGTTCTCTTTCTTATTGCCTTCTGGAAGGAGTCTAGCCAAATTTCATATGGATATGAATATTTATTTTGTATTTTTGACTGTGCTTCTTATGTTACTCCTTTATATATTTCATAGATTTCCTATAAAGTGTTAAATTCCAACTAAAATTACAAACCATGATAACTGAAATGTTACAAATAGACGTGCATCTTAAGGAAGCAACTCTCAAAAAATTTAGAATATTTTATCAGTAATAGAATTAGGATAATAAATCTGTTTATACCTTTTTACTGCTGCTGGCAGGTCAGAGGGATGAGAGAAGTCCAAGAACTCAGCAAAGAACATAAATTCCAATTTTTCTGTGGTTTTATCCATATTTTAAATTATGATATTTAAAAATATTTTAAATATTTGTACAGTTGACCAGTTTATTTTAAATATTTATACAATAGACCAGAAAACAACTTAAAAATAATTTAAAATTAGATTTAAAGATCTTCAGAACTTTCTGTCAACTCACAGAATATGTATACAAAGAATATACCTCTTTCTAAAAACTGGATAGCTGGGAAATCTTGGATCCAAACAAAATGAGTACAGTTACTGTTTAGGGCTTCAGGAAACAGACCAAGGTTGAAATGCATCTGATCCATAGTTTCATCAAGATAAAACCTTCACATTTTTCCACGTTCAACATTATCATCAAGGTACCAACTTGAGACTAAACACTAAATTTCCCTCCCCAAAGGAAAGAAATATACTTCGAATTATAACCTACCCTCCAAGTCCATTTATATTACAAGGATTTCTATTTTATTGGTGTTTTATATAATCTAGAAGCTAAAGAATCACCAGGTCTCTTCTGTTGTTTTGGACTCCTCAAAAACTTGTTTTTGATTGTTTTTGCTTTTTAAAAAATGTATCTTTGAAATAACAATAAGACACAAGGAAAACATTTAGTGCCAATTGGTTTTTGATAATCCAGATTTTGTACATAAATTTACTTAGGTTTTATTCCAGTGAAGGGGATTCTTACGTCCTGATTACAATTAAAAATGTGATCTTCAATTGATTTTTATTACTTCCTGTATCACTTGTCTTAGCCAGTTCTTGATACTTAAAGAAAAATCATTTCTCAAACAAAAATAAAGGAGCCCTTTGTCCTCTGAAAGAAAGTAGGAGAAATTTTTAAACATTTCAAATTAAATTTGTTTAGGGTGTTAGGTCAAAATACTCTTCTGCTATGATATATTCATCTTTGGAGTCCTTAACTAACTTGAGGATCCGACTACACCACTGTTGAGTTATAGAAAATGTTAGAATATTGCTGTCGGTATTAAAACTCAGAGAGTGGGTAGTTCCCAGAACTTTTAAATGGGATATAAAGACTACCAAGTAAATATCTGTGTTTCAGCATTCAGGGAATGTTGACAAGCTCATTGAAGCAGACATTTTTACTGCACTTAATGTGTTTTGCTCCTTTGTGCCTCAATGTTCATCCATATGTTTTTTTGATGATAAGAGGTACAGAAAAGCCATGGTTTCAGGGTGGGCAAGTCAATTCTTGAAGGGCTCATTTCAATGCAACCATAGCCCCTACAAGCTGCCTTCATTGTGTTATTAGACTTCCCGGATAAAACGGAAGGGGTGGGGATGCACTTTCTGTCTTCTGAATCACGATAGATGTGACACCAAATCTTATACCACTGCACATTAGGAATATTCTCTTGCCTCCCAGAGGGGAGTAACTTGAGTGGCATAGCTACAGTCAGCGCTCATGTGGAATGAAAAAAAGATCTAAAATAGGGATAAAAATTTGTATCATTTTCTTCTGTAAGCAGGGAGAAAATCCAGTACTCTAAGAATTTGATTATTAGAGTTTTTAAGCTTTGTGAGATAATAAATTCTTGTCCTCATCTATTTTGCATGAATTGGTCAATAATATTTTCATACATTTGGAATGACATTCACAAACATTATTAGCTTCATTCTTGTATTTAAGCTTTAAGCAGATATTTGGCACAGTTAATACAGCCAGTTTTTTCTTTGTAATTGGTAGAGCATAATTTGATTAAATACTCAAAAGCTGCTTCTGTTTCCTCTTTTAGAACAAAGATAAATTTCTTTCTTTCAAGTTAATTGGTATAATTATCTTTTCCTATTTAAAATAGCACTGGCTCCCATTATAAGCACTTAGTACTTTGGAATATACCCTGCCATAACTCTTGACAATGTATGATAGCTGCACCCTTTCTCACCTCAGTTCTACAATAGATTTAATACTCAGAGCCCCAAGATATTTACTGTATGTAATTAGTAAAATAATCTGTACATTTACAATGTTACTAGCCACATGCCATTCCGGGGAGAACTGAGAAAATAATCACTCAGATCATATTCCATAGGACTTAAATCCCTCGTAAAACTCCATTTAAGAAAAGTTGAAATTTAGGATATTTTCAGATATTTTTAATCAGCAGAATGTTTTCTTCCAATAAAACTTTATGTTGAAGTTCAGAACAGAAAACAGATAAAAGCTAAATGATTCTGGATGAACTAGAAGAGATGTGTGCAGAGAAATAATGACTTGACTTCATTCTCCTTTCTCCCTCTCACATATAAGAAACTCTGTGGGTGCCGTTAAGCAGTAGCCACGGACGTACAGTACACAGTGACAAAGCATTGCTGCCACTTCTGATTCACATATCCTTGAATGGAGATAGCCAGAGATATTATGCACTGTGTTTATGATAGAGTTCTACCAAGTCATCTTGGAATAAGAAGTTAAAATTTCTCAAAGAAAAAAATATATTACACATTCACATGTAGCTTTCAGAAAAACCAAATGTATTGGAGTGATGGACAGGTAATTTTTCTTAAAATTAGAAATTCTAGAATACACACACACACACACACACAGAGACACTTTGGAAGATAAAAGGAAAAAGGTGGATCATCTAGAGCAGTGGTCCTCAACCTTCCTAATGCTGCGAACCTTTAAAACAGTCCAAATGTGTCACCACCCACAGGTTGAGAACTGCTGATCTAGAGGCCTTAGGACTATGAAATGTTTCAGATAACTATATTTTAAATGAGTGGGGTAAATTAACTTAAAACAAGATAAAGGCTACACACTTCACTTGTGATATAATGATGACACTAGCAAATTATGATAAAATAAAATGTCTTGAGGAATCACTAAAAAACTATACAGGGTGATATAAACACTCTAAGTAAATAAAACTTGAATGATAAAAAAAAAAGTCTAAATAACCCACAGTAAGACAGATTAAAAAAGAGAAAAATGAAAAACAGAGAGAATAAAGAAAGCAAAATTAAAAAAGATGGAAATAGCAGATTAAGTATTAGCACATAAATAATTAAATGTAAATGGTCTAAAGGCCAGAATGAAAAGACAGAGATTGGAAGACTTACTTAAAAAAATCTGTTGTAGCTATGTTATGCCTGTATGGAATTCACTCAAATATAACAATATTGGCAGGGTAAAATAAAGGGATTGCAAAAATTATACTATACAACCGTTAATCAAAAGAAAGTATGAATAGTTATACCTTTTTTCTTTTTCAGCAAAAAAAAAAAAAAAAAAATTTCCTGGAGAAGGAGAAGTATCTCATATGATAAAAAAAAAGGGTCAATCCAATATGAAAGATAATAATTCTAAAGGTGTATGCATCAAACTGCAGAGCTTCAAAAATGTGATACAAACTAATAAAACTATAAGGAAAAATAGAAAAATTCATACAGATAGTTAAAGACTTCAATGCTTTTATCTCAAAAATTGAGACAACTATGAGTTAGAAAATCAGCAAGAGAACTCAACAACACCATCAAGCAACAGTGTAATAATTTTCCCCAAGAGCAGCATAACATATTGTTTCAAAAGGCTCATGAAACATATGCCAAGATAGTCTGTAAACTAAGCCATTGAGCAAACTCCAAAACATTTAAAATAGTTGAAATCATACAGAATTTGTTCTGTAACTGCAATATAATCAAACTAGAAATCAGTAACAGAAAGCTAACAGAGAAATATCCAAATATTTTGAAACTAACCAATACATTGGGTCAAAGAGGGAACAAAATATTTAAAATTATATGAAACTAAATGATACAAGGTATCAACATTGTGGGATGCAGGTAAAGTAGTACTGAGAAAGAAATTTCTGGCACTGAATGAGTATATTAAAAAGCTTATAATCTAAACACGTACCTCAAAATCTAGAAAAATAAGAACAAAATAAACCCAAAACCAGAAAATGAAAGGATATTAGAAATACAAGAACAAAGCCTATGAAATGGAAACCAATACCACAATAGAGAAAACTGTTGAAGCAAATAAGTACTTCGTATAGATTAATAAAATTGCCAAGTGTCCAGCATGACTGACAAAGAAGGAAAAGTGAGAAGACACAACATGTCAATATCCTGCACATAAAAGGGGACACACTACAGACTTTGCAAGAGTAATACAGGAATATTACAAGCAACTCACAATTTGACAACTGAGATAAAATGAACCAATTCCCCTATAAATACAAATTCCCCAAGCAGAAAAAGACAATCTCAATAGATGTATAACTCTTAAGGAAATTAAATCCATAACTACAAATCTCCCCCTGAAGAATCCCTTTTAGAAATTGGTTAACTATAAAATTTTGCCAAATGTTTATTTATTTTTTTCAACTGTTTAAAAAATTAGCTTCAAGTCTCTAAAATATATTCCAGAAACTAGAAGAAAAGCAAATATTTCCCACCAATTTATCTTCTGATGCTCATATTACTTTGATTCTAAAACCACAAGACACTATTGTAAGAGGGACTTTACCTAACAAATGCAATCAGCATTACCTGGTTTCTTGTACCCTCAATGAATCCTCAACAATAAATTGAAAAAAAAAGAAAAGAAAAGAAAATACAGATCAATATTCTTTATGAATATTGATGCTCAATACAATTTTTGCAAATACGAATAGAATTCAGCAATAGAAAAATAATTATGAATTCTGAACAAGTGGGGTTTGTTCTAAGGGATACATAGTCAATATTCAAAATCGATCCATGTAATCCACTGATTTATCTAGCTGAAGAAGAAAAATCCACATAATTATATCAATCTATAAAATAAAGTTTGACAAAATCTGATACTTATTCATGCTTAACTTTCTCAGAAGAATGGGAAGATAAAGATAATTCCTCAATTTGATAAAGAGCAACTGAAAAACCTTCAGACAATGTTACAACCAATGGTAAAAGATGAAATGTTTTACCCCCTAAGATTGGGAGCAAGGCAAAGATGTCTGTTCTAAATACTCGTATTCACAGGTGTGGTAACTATGTGAAAAGGAAATCAAAGGCATACAGATTAGAGAAGAAATAGGTTTGCTACTTAAAGTTGTCATGATTACTTTCTGTAGAAAACACCAATTATCTAAAAACTCAGAAATAACTAATTAAAGAGTTCAGCAGGGTCGGCTTCACACCTCTGGAAGAGCTGCACTGGGACACAAGATGGGCACCATCCCAGACCTCAGGAAGAGCTGCACCTGCCTGGATCAGTAACCATGCTGGGACCCACTACCCCACCTGCAGGGCCTCTCCACGCCCTGACCAGGAACTCCAGGAGCCACGGAACACCGTGTCCTCCCTCCTGTATCCTCCCTGCCTACACACCCACCCGCTCATCTGGCTAGGGACTTTGTTAGCCGGGTGCCCTCCGGAGACTTCCCTTCCTCTGCATGGAGCCCTTCTCCTGGCCAGAGACTGCTGGAGACTTGGGCCCTCTGTGCCAAACTCATGGGCTCCAGGCAGTCCCAGACTCGTGTGCACCATCCCCCACCTTGTTTCTGGATCTGGGTGTGTCACACTCTAGAGCTGCTTCCACAACCAGAACTCCCTGGCTGGGGAAGCCCCAGAAGAGCTACACAGGGTCACTCCCTACAAAGATCCAGCAACAATAGAGTGATCCCCCTGGCGTCTAATCTTGAAAAGACACCTCCTCAGCTCTGAGGATGGCCAGAGGCAATGGTGAAAAATAAGCATGAGGCAAAATCAAGGGAAAAACTCTGGCAATATGAATAATCAGAGTAGATCAACTCCCCCAAGGAACAATGGGGCAGACACAACACAAGATCCCATACACAAACAAATAGCTGAGATGTCAGAAATCGAATTCAGAATCTGGATAGCAAATAAGATGGAATTAGAATTCCAAGCAGGAACCCAAAAGATGTCTGAAGAATTCAACAAATTCAAATACCAAATGACCAAAGATTTTAGACACATTGAGACAAAAAGTTGCAGCCCTCAAAGATCTGAGAACCACAGTAGAATCCCTCAGTAACAGAATGGAGCAAGCAGAATAAAGGATTTCTAACAATGCAGACAAACCTTTGAAATGCTCACAAACTCTCAAAGAGGAAGAGAAATGGAGGGCAAAACAGATCATTCTCTCAGAGAGCTCTGGGATAATTCTAAGAAAACCAATATTCATCTTATAAGGATCCCTGAAAGTGATGAAGTGGCTTCACAAGGCACAGAGTCCCTTCTCCATGAGATTATGAAGGAGAACTTTCCAGACATGCCAAGAGATTCTGAAATTCAGATAGCAGACAGTTTAGAACTCCAGCATGACTCAACCTGAATAAGTCATGACCCAGACACATCATAATCAATTTCACTAAAGTTAATATGAAGGAGAAAATTCTGAAAGCAGCCAGACGAAAGAAAACCATTACCTACAAAGGGAAGAATATTAGAATAACTGCAGATCTCACTGCTGAAACCTTTCAAGCTAGAAGAAGATGGTCATTGACTTTTAATCTCCTAAAACAAAATAACTTTCAACCCAGGATCCTGCACCCAGCTAAACTGAGTTTCATTTATGATGGAGAAATTAAATACTTCAATGACATTCATATGTTGAAGAAATTTGCCATAACTAAAACAGCTCTCTAGGATATTCTCAGACTTATCCTCCACAAAGACCAGTGCAATCCTCCACCACAAAAATAAACCCACCCAGAAATTTTTGATCAAATTCCAACTTCCACAGTCGCAAAAGGATTAAAAATGTCCACTGGACTCTCGAAAGCTTTCAATATTCGCAATTAATGTGAACGGTTTAAATTGTTTTCTAAAGAGGCACAGGTTAGCTGACTGGATACAAAAACTCAAGCTAGATATCTGCTGCATACAAGAATTGCATCTTATATTAAAAGACAAATTTAGACTCAAGGTAAAGGGATGTTCATCTATACTCCAGGCAAATGGAAAACAGAAAAAGCAGGCATTGCAATCCTATTCACAGATGCAATAGGCTCTAAACCAACCAAAATAAGGAAGGATAAGAATGGGCGCTTCACATTTGTTAAAGGTAATACTCAATATGATAAGATTTCAATTATTAATATTTATATACCCAACCACAATGCACCACATTTTATAAGAGAAACTCTAACACGAGCAACTTGATTTCCTCCAGTTCCATAGTAGTTGGAGATTTTAACACCCCTTTAGTAGTGCTGGATAGATCCTCCAAAAAGAAGCTAAGCAAAGAAATTTTAGATTTAAATTTAACCATTCAACATCTGGACTTAACAGACATCTACAGAACATTTTATCCCAACAAAATTGAATACACATTCTTCTCATGAGCAAACGGAACCTATTCCAAAAAGGACCACATCCTAGGCCACAAATCTAACCTCAGCAAATTAAAAAAATAGAAATTATTCCTTGCATCTTCTCAGACCATCATGGAATAAAAGTTGAACTTAATAACAACAGGAACCTGCATACCCATACAAAAACATGAAAGCTAAATAACCTTATGCTGAAGAATAGATGGACTATAGAAGAGATTAAGAAGGAAATCACCACATTTTTGGAACAAAACAACAATGAAGACACGAATTATCAGAACCTCTGGGATACTGCAAAGGCAATCCTAAGAGCGAAATTTATAGCACTGCAAGCCTTCCTCAAGAAAATGGAAAGAGAGGAAGTTAATAACTTAAAGGGACATCTCAATCAACAGCAGAAGGAGGAACATCCCAACCCCAAACCCAGCAGAAGAAAAGAAATAACCAAATTCAGAGCAGAATTAAATGAAATTGAAAACAAAAGAATTATACAACAGATCAATAAATCCAAAAGTTGTTTTTTTGAAAAGGTCAATAAAATAGATAAACCTTTGGCCAACCTAATGAGGAAAAAAGTGTAAAATCTCTTATTCATCAATCAGAAATGGAAAAGATGAAATAACAACAGACCCCTCAGAAATTCAAATAATCCTTAACGAATATTACAAGAAAATTTACTCTCAGAAATGTAAAAATCTGAAAGAAATCAACCAATACTGGAAGTACTCCACCTAACAAGAGTTAGCCAGAACGAAGTGGAAATGTTGAATAGGACTATATCAATTTCTGAAACATCATCAACTATACAAAATCTTCCTAAAAAGAAAACCGAGGACCAGATCGCTTTATGTCAGAATTCTACCAAACCTTTAAAGAAGAACTAGTACCTATATTACTAAACCTCTGCCAAAACATAGAAAAAGAAGGTGCTACCCAACACATTCTACAAAGCAAACATCACCTTGATCCCTAAACCAGGGAAAGACCCAACAAGAAAAGAAAATTATAGACCATTATCACTAATGAATATTGACACAAAAATACTTAATAAGATCCTAACAAACAGAATCCAACAACACATCAAAAAAATTATACACCATGACTAAGTCAGATTTATCCCAGGGTCTCAAGGCTGGTTCAAATCTATAAATGTAATTCAGCACATAAAAAAAACTAAAAAATAAAGACCATATGATTCTCTGAATTTATGCAGAAAAAGCTTTGATAATATCCAGCATCACTTCATGATCAGAACACTTATGAAAATTGGTATAGAAGAGACATGTCTTAAACTATAGAGGCCATCTATGGCAAACCCACAGCCAATATCATATTGAATGGAATTAAATTGAAATTATTTCCTCTTAGATCAGGAACCAGGTAAGGTTGCCCATTGTCTCCATTGCTCTTTTACATTGTAATGGAAGTTTTAGCCATTGCAATTAGGGAATAAAAGGTGATCAAGGGTATCCACATAGAGTCAGATGAATACTCTATGTGGATAGAGTCAAAGACTCTCATGGTTGAGAGAGAGACTTGGGCTTTCACTCTTCGCAGATGACATGATCATATATCTGGAAAACACTAGGGATTCTACCACAAAACTTTTAGAAGTTTTCAAGGAATACAGCAATGTCTCAGGCTACTAAATCAACACCCATATATCTGTAGCCTTTATAAATACCAACAATAGTGAAGCCGAAAAAAAAGTCAAGGACTGTATTCCTTACACAGTAGTGTCAAAGAAGATTAAATATTTGGGAGTTTATCTAACAAAGGACATGAAAGATTTCTATAAAGAGAACTATGAAACTTTAAGAAAAGAAATAGCTGAAGATGTTAACAAACGGAAAAAACATACCATTGCTCATGGCTGGGAAGAATCAACATCATTAAAATGTCTATACTACCCAAAGCAATATATAATTTTAATGCAATTCCTATCAAAGCTCCATTGTCATATTATAAATATCTTGAAAAAATAATACTTCATTTTATATGGAATCAGAAAAAACCTTGAATAGCCAAGACATTACTCAGAAATAAAAACAAAGCAGGAGGAATCACGTTACCAGACCTCAGACTATACTATAAATCAATAGTGATCAAAACAGCATGGTACTGGCACAAAAACAGAGAAGTAGATGTCTGGAACAGAATAGAGAACCAAGATGTGAATCCAGCTACTTACTGTTATTTGATCTTTGACAAGCCAATTAATAACATTCAGTGGGGAAAAGATTCCCTATTTAACAAATGGTGCTGGGTGAACTGGCTGGCGATCTGTAAAAGACTGAAACTGGACCCACATCTTTCACCATTAACTAAGATAGACTCTCACTGGATAAGAGATGTAACTTAAGACATGAAACTATAAAAATACTTGAAGAAAGTGCAGGGAAAACTCTGGAAGGAATCAGCCTGGGTGAATATTTTATGAGGAGGACTTTCCAGGCATTTGAAGCAGTATCAAAAATACACTACTGTGTATTTTTTAGTTTGACCTGATCAAACTAAAAAGCTTCTGCACAGCAAAGAACATAGTACGTAAAACAAGAAGACAGCCCTCAGAATGGGAGAAAATATTTGCAGGTTATACCTCCAATAAAGGTTTAATAACCAGAATCCACAGAGAACTCAAATGTATTAGCAAGAAAAGAGGAAGTGATCCCATCTCAGTGTGGGCAAAGGACTTGAAGGAAAACTTCTCTAAAGAAGCAGATGCACGATCTACAGACACATAATAAATGCTCATCATCCTTAATCATTAGAGAAATGAAAATCAAAACTACTTTGAAATATCACCTAACCCTAGTAAGAGTAGCCCACATAACAAAATCCCAAAACCAGAGATGTTGGCGTGGATGTGGAGAAAAGGGCACACTTCTACACTGCTGGTGGGAATGCACACTAATACGTTCCTTTTGGAAGGATGTTTGGAGAATACTTAGAGACCTAAAAATAGACCTTCCATTTGATCCTATAATTCCTTTACTAGGTATATACCCAGAAGACCCCAAATCAGAATATAACAAAGACATCTGTACCACAAAGTTTATTGCAGCCCAATTCATAATTGCTAAGTCATGGAAGAAGCCCAAGTGCCAATCGACCCACGAATGGACTAGCAAACTGTGGTACATGTACACCATGGAATATTATTCAGCCTTAAAGAAAGATGGAGACTTTACCTCTTTCATGCTTACATGGATGGAGCTGGAACATGTTCTTCTTAGCAAAGTATCTCAAGGATAGAAGAAAAAGTATCCAATGTACTCAGCCCTACTGTGAAGTTAATTTATAGCTTTTATATAAAGGCTATAACCCAACTATAGCACAATAATATGGGGAAAGGGCCAAGGGAGAGAAAGAGAGGGGGGAAGTCAGGGTGGAGGGAGGGAAATGGGTGTGGCCACACCCATGGTGCATCTTAGAATGGGTACAGGCGAAACCTACTAAATGCAGAATACAAATGTCTACATACAATAACTAAAAAAATGCCATGAAGGCTACGTTGAACAGTTTGATAAGAATATTTCAGATTGTATATGAAACCAGCATATTGTACCCCTTGATTGCACAAATGTACACAGCTATGATTTAACAATAAAAAAAAGAGTTCAGCAAAGTTACAGGATATGAAATGTACACAAATAAAATACATTTCTATATACTAGCAATTAGACATGGACACTAACATTAAAACTACAATTCATTTGTAATTATTATTATTATTATTTTTAAAAACCTAAGTACTTAGATGTATGTCTAAGAGGATGTGATCAGGATTTCTATGCCAAATCACTGATTAATGAAACCTAAGGAGGTCTAAAGAATTGAAAGAAATGAAGAAACATATTGTGAAGAAACATATATTAGAAGACTCCAAAATAAAGGAACTGGAATAGAATAGACAAAATTTAAAAAGAAAAATCAAGATATGAGAAATTGGTCTACCTGATTTAAAGATTAATACACGGTAGCAGTTATCAAGAGTATATGATGTTGGTGGAAAGACAGGCATGTAGATCAATGGGATGGAATAGACTTTGCAGAAATAGATCCAAACAAATAACCCAAATGATTTTTTTTTCTTTCTTTTTTTTTTTTTTCCTTTTTTGTAGAGACAGAGTCTCACTGTACCGCCCTCAGGCAGAGTTCTGTGGCGTCACACGGCTCACAGCAACCTCGTAACTCTTGGGCTTACGCGATTCTCTTGCCTCAGCCTCCCGAGCAGCTGGGACTACAGGCGCCCGCCACAACGCCCGGCTATTTTTTGGTTGCGGTTTGGCCGGGGGCTGGGTTTGAACCCGCCACCCTCGGTATATGGGGCTGGCGCCCTGCTCACTGAGCCACAGGCGCCGCCCCCAAATGATTTCTTACAAAGATACAAAATCAATTCAGTGAAGGAGTGATAAGCTTTCAAATGATGTTGATCCAGTTGAACATTTTGGGGCCAAACAAAAAAATTAATAAAATTAACTTTCACCTGACTCTCAGGCCTTATAAAGAAAAGTGGATTGTGAACTTCATACATAAGACAAAACTATGAAACTTTTGGGAAAAATAGAAGAAAACCATTGGGATTGAGGGCTAGGGAAAAGTATTCTTTGACCTAACACCAAAAATATGATCCATACAAAGAAAAAATTGGCTATCATCAAAATTTAAAACTTTTGCTCCACGAATCCCCGTTTTAGGAATGAAAAGATAAATTTTGGAATTAATGGAAAAAATATTTACAAACCCCATATCTAGAAAAGGTACTAGTATCTAGATAATACTAAGAAATCTCAAAACTCCATAGTATAACAACAAAAAATACAATAATGAAATGGTGTAACATATTACCTTTATGGTTGGAAGACATGAGCAAAAGACAAGAAAAGACATTTCAACCAGGAAAATCTACATATGGCAAATGAGCATGTAAAAAAGGTATTCTACTTCATTACCAAGGAGGGTAACAGAAGTGATAATCACATTGACAAATCAGTATATATTTATCAGAATGGCTGAAATTAAAGAAATTGTAAAAACACTAAATACTGGCAAGGATGAAAAGGAACTGTATTACATGTTGTTGGTGAGAATAGAAAATGAAACAGCTTCTCTCAAAAAAAGTTTGACAGTTTCTTAGAGAAACCCAAGTACCATCCTCCCTTAAATATATTGATATGATTTCCATACAACCCAGCAGTTTCACTCCAAAGCTTTTATTACAGAGAAAGAAAATCCGTGTTTATATAAAACCTTAAATATTTATAGCAGATTTACTGATAATAACAGAAAAGGGAAACAATCCACATATTCTTCCAGCTAAATAATATTCTTAACATGGAATATTACTCAGCAATAAAAAGGAGTGACCCATTGATACACACAGTGACCTGGATGGATTTCCAAAGAACTATGAGAGGAAAAAAGCCTGTATTGATAGGTTATATACTATTCAGTTTCAGTCATATGAAATTATTGAAATAAAAAAAATTATAGAATGGAGAACAGATTAGTGGTTGTCAGGAGTTAAACAAGGAATGTGCATGGGAGGAAAGTGGATATGACTCTAGAAAAGCAACATGGCAGATTTTTGAGGTTTTGGGAGTATTCTGAATCCTGTCCATTTCATTATCTTGGTTGAAATACTGTACTATAGTTGTGCGAGATGTTACCATTGGAGGAAAATGGATAAAGGGCACATAAATATCTGAGTATTATTTCTTACAACTATGTGTGAATCTAAAATTATCTCAAAATAAAAGTGTAAGTTAAAAAAATAAAATGTTAATTACTGCCATTTTGATGAATGCATATCAGTATTTTCAACATTTCAAGGTCTGGAACTTATCTTTATCATACTTTGGAAGCTAGAAAATATAAAAAATAATAAAATGTTGCCATGTGTTTCCTCCTATTACCAGAAAAATGGCAGAATATTTTTAATCAGTGAGATTTTAGTCACCAGTCATACCTAGCATCATTTTACTGCAGACATGTGCCAATAGTAAATACACATCTAATTGTAATGAATAACTAAGTTCTCTGATGAAGAACTTGATTCTTACCAAACATATTTAACACTCAGAAGAAAAAAAATGAATTTGCATCCTCAGCCTGCAGTTAGGTCACACATGTTTTCTTTGGGCTTTTTCAGTTAGAAAATATTTTCAAAATAATTGCAATGTATATATGCTTTGGCTAAATGAGTACTTATCTACACAATTAGTACAACAGGTTTGAACATGCAACACATACTTCGTATAGACAGAAAAACACCATTATATTATATTTAGAGTTTTTTTAGTTTAAGGATAATAAAAAATACCAATGATTTTAGAAATACACCATCTCAAACAGTTGTGATTTGATTCATTCAACATTAAGGCTTTATATTATGTAATGAGAGACTTTCATGTTATCAAATCCTGAATGTAGGAAAGCCATCATATGTGGACTAAACTGTCTTCTTTTTAAAACAAAAATTATGACATTACTTGACATTTTGAAATTTTATATCAGATTAAGATACTCTGCATTAGTATTTGCATAATTATATGCTTATCTCCTTTGAATTTTCAAAAGCAATGCTATTGCTACAAAAAAAAAAAAAAATTCTAAGAATACCTGAATGACAACATGACATTCAATGTCTTCAAAATTATCCTTTTATGTCTTACCACAGCACACTGCAAAGAAAATTAAAGCAAGAAAGTGAATCCTTCAATGGACAAAATGATTTGGTAAGGATCACAATTTGGATCAGATCAGTTATTCCTTAGTGAAGACCCTAAGACAATGGTAATGCTGTTTACATCCTTGCATTGTTGAAATACTCTTCTTTGCTTTTCACTGGAGCCAAGGGAAAATTATATAATTATTACGTATAATGGCACTTTCTACAAAAGAGATTCTTTCATTGGATCAAAAGACAGGCTGCCAAATTTATCCCCATTCCTTCCTTTTCTCTTTTTCTCTATAAAGCAAAAGTAATTGCTTTCTGTTTATTGTCTATTCTATAAAACTTATTTTGAAAGTAGTCATGTAGAATGCTGCCATGGAAAATGAGAGGTATTTGTAGACTAGGTGTTATTTAATTAAATATAAAAAACTAATTTAAAATAATATTACGCTCACAATAATGAGGCACTGAAGACCACTACAATACTTTTAGCACAATCCTCAGAATCTGACAGTTGTGGAGAGCAGTTGTCTCTTCACCAATCATTCTCCATCAAGACTGACTTATCCTGGGAGATATACTTAACATCATTATAACTTCCATTTCCTTGTTTCTCTTTAATTGGTTAGAATAGTATAAAATGACTGAAACAGAGTGTTCTTTTTTGGAAAAAAAAAATTATACTTAAAAGATGGCTGACTGAAGGCAGCTTTCCACAGAGGCTCCCGTCCAGAAGGAGAGTTAAAGGACAGAAATTTGGCAAGTAACCGGGTGGATTTGAGATGCACCAAGAGAGAAGGTTGAAGAATGCACATCAACCCCGCTGAGGTGAGCTGTGACCCCAAGGATACAAACAAAAGGTACAAAATCCATCACCAAGCAGATGGGAGTCCCCTCCCCCATAAGAACGGCTCAGAGTGCCCCACAAACAAACAGGCAGAATTCAAAGTTCCTCCCACTCCACTCCACGGGAGAGACCCTTTAAAAACTGGACCTACCTTCGCTACTAGGGTGCCACAGTGTTCTCCTGCCAGGCATAAGACTGTATAAAACTGTATATATTCTCTACCTACAACTCTGAGATCTGAGCACTCACCTCCACTCTCACTCTGAGGTCTGGAGTCCTGTCCCCCAGGAGTCCAGATTCTTGGGTGATTTCTTAAGGGGTGTGGACAGGGCCTAAACTGCAGCTGGTCAGTGCTGACTCTGGGGCACGGGAGTGAGGAGACGACGGTTGGCTGAGAGGGAACCACACTGGAGTGGTGGTGCCCCAAGGCACAGAGCAGCAGCCACCTTTTAGCAACAATAGGGCTCACTCCAAGATATTCCAAAGCCACACCCCCTGTATCCCTGGGCAACCAGAGAAGGCCAGGAATCTACTCAGGTGGCAACCACAATGGAACAGATCTGGGATGGAAACACAGGCCCTGTGAGTAAAGGGTTTGCCTGAGGTGGTATCGACCTGGGTGGAGCACCAGGATGCACGTGCAGAGCCGGGAAGTTCCCAGGGCAGGGCTGACCCAGAGAACCGTTTTACTGAGCCTAAGATGCACCTGGCC
This sequence comes from Nycticebus coucang, assembly GCF_027406575.1. Classification (NCBI taxonomy): domain Eukaryota; kingdom Metazoa; phylum Chordata; class Mammalia; order Primates; family Lorisidae; genus Nycticebus; species Nycticebus coucang. The sequence goes on along the minus strand of NC_069792.1, from coordinate 26,666,174 downwards.
CTCAGGGGATCGTCAGCCTATAGACAAAGGAAGATAGGAGGCTAGAACTGACAGGTAACTGAATATAAACCTCCAGGAGCAAAGATAGGGCCTGAGTTGCAGGTTCTGGGAACTCAAAACAGCTTCTCATCTGCAGGAGAATTTAGCAGGGACAGAAAAAAATTCCCACAAAGTTGTTCTGTTCTGTTCTGTAGTAACATCAATCAGGGGTGTGGCTGGAACTGAGTGAAAACTCCCCAGCCTCCATCAAGCGCCCAAGTTTGTCAGGCCTCACCTCCCCCTGCTAGATAGAGGCAGAGTGCAGTGGCCTGGAAATAGGCTGAGCAGAAATAGATTTCCTGGTGATTCAGGCAGGTGCAAACCCCTGGAGTATCTATTCACTACAGGCAACTGGGTGAAAGCCCTGCGGGATTATCAGTGACTGGGTGTGACAGAGGTACAAGGTGGGGAAGGAGGCATCAACCTTACCAGACTGATATATTTGCTGGGTGGGTCCTCCTGACTCCACGGAACACTAGAGCAAGCCATATCAGAGTAGTCACCAGACCCCTGCAATCCAGTTGCCAGAGACCCTTTAAACTCTCCCACCTGAGACAGGTGCTGACGAGACAATTGATTTGGACCCTTTTGAACTGAGCAAATTGCCCGAGGACTATTCAGGTGGTGCCCTGGGTGTGTGGTTGTAGGAAGGTTTGATTTTCCTTTTCCAATGGTTGCCTGTGAGGGGGAGGGGGGAGGTAATTGCTGCTATTTCTCCACAGCTCAGACTTCAACCCAGAGTAACTGTTTTACAAGGATTGAACAGAGACCAGCTGAAAATAAGACAAAACCACTTAGCCCCACCACACCAAATGGGTCCCCAGTTTCTCAGGCCATAGCACAGTATGGGTCCTCAACAAAACTCCAGGGCAAAATCAAACAGTGTAAAACAATCATGGGGCAAAATCAGTGGAAAAACTCTGGTACATGAATAACCAGAATAGATCAACCCCGCAAGGAAAGATATGGCAGATGTAATTGAAGATTCCATTCATAAACAGCAGGCCAAGATGTCAGAAATTGAATTCAGAATTTGGATTGCAAACAAGATTAATAAAATGGAGGAAAATCTGGAACTAGAAATTCAAGGAGCAATTCAAAAGTCGGAATTAGAAATTCAAGGAGAAATTCAAAAGTTTTCTCAAGAATTTAATGCATTTAAAGACAAAACCACCAAAGATTTTGATGCACTGAAGCAAGAATTTGCATCCCTCAAATATCTGAAAAATACAGTAGAATCCCTCAGTAACAGAGTGGACAAAGCAGAAGAAAGGAATTCTGACATTGAAGACAAAGCCTTTGAACACTCCCAAACTCTTAAAGAGGAAGAGAAATGGAGAGCAAAAATGGATCATTCTCTCAGAGAGCTCTGGAATAATTCGAAGAAGGCTAAAATTTGCCTCATTGGAATCCCTGAAAGTGATGAAGTGCCCTCGCTAGGCACAGAGGCCCTTCTCCATGAAATTATGAAAGAGAATTTTCCAGACATGCCAAGAGATTCTGAAATTCAGGTAGCAGAAAATTTCAGAACCCCATCACGACTCAATCCGAATAAGACATTCCCCCAGGCATATCATAATTAACTTCACTAAAGTTAACATGAAGGAGAAAATTCTGAAAGCAGCCTGACATAAGAAATCCATTACCTACAAAGGGAAGAATATTAGAATGACTGCACATCTCTCTGCTGAAACTTTTCAAGCCAGAAGAGGGTGGTCATCGACTTTTAACCTCCTAAAGCAAAATAACTTTCAACCCCGGATCCTGTATCCAGCTAAACTGAGTTTCATTTATGATGGAGAAATTAAATACTTTAATGACATTCATATGTTGAAGAAATTTGCCATAACCAAACCAGCTCTTCAGGATATTCTCAGACCTGTCCTCCATAATGACCAGCCCAATCCTCTACCACAAAAGTAAACTTACTCAGATACTTTTGATCAAACTCCAACTTCCACAGTGGTGAAAGGATTAAAAATGTCCACTGGACTTTTGAAAAACTCGATATTCATAATTTTACCAGACTTATCAATGTTCTCTATTAATGTGAATGGCTTAAACTGTCCTCTAAAGAGGCAAAGGTTAGCTGACTGGATACAAAAACTCAGGCCAGATATTTGCTGCATACAAGCGTCACATCTTACCTTAAAAGACAAATATGGATTCAGGGTGATAGGATGGTCATCCATATTTCAGGTAAATGGTAATCAGAAAAAAGCAGGTGTTGCATTTTTATTTGCAGTTACAATAGGCTTTAAACCAACAAAAGTAAGGAAGAATAAGAATGGTCACTTCATATTTGTTAAGGGTAATACTCAATATGATAAGATTTCAATTATTAATATCTATGCACCCAACCAGAATGCACCTCAATTTATAAGAGAAACTCTAACAATCATGAGCAATTTGATTTCCTCCAGCTCTGTAATAGTTGGAGATTTCAACACTCCTTTGGCAGTGTTGGATAAATCCTCCAACAAGAAGCTGAGCAAAGAAATTTTAGATTTAAACCTAACCATCCAACATTTGGATTTAACAGACATCTAAGGAACATTTCATCCCAAAAAAACTGAATACACATACTTCTCATCAGCCCACGGAACATACTCCAAAATTGATCACATCTTAGGTCACAAGTCTAACCTCATTAAATTTAAAGGAATAGAATTTATTCCTTGCATCTTCTCAGACCACCATGGAATAAAAGTTGAAATCAGTAACAACAGGAATCTGTATACTCATACAAAAACATGGAAGTTAAATAACCTTATACTGAATGATAGCTGGTTCAGAGATGAGATTAAGTAGGAAATTGCCAAATTTTTGGAACAAAATGACAATAAAGACATGATTTATCAGAACCACTGGGATACCGCAAAGGCAGTCCTAACAGGGAAATTTATAGCACTGCAAGGCTTCCTCAAGAAAACAGAAAGAGAGGAATTTAACAACTTAATGGGACATCTCAAGCAACTGGAAAAGGAAGAACATTCCAACCCCAAACCAAGTAGAAGAAAAGAAATAACTATAATTACAGCAGAATTAAATGAAATTGAAAACAAAAGAATTATACAACAGATCAATAAATCAAAAGGTTGGTTTTTTGAAAAGGTCAATAAAATGGATAAACCTTTGGCTAACCTAACCAGGAAAAAAAGAGTAAAATCTCTAATCTCATCAATCAGAAACGACAAAGCTGAAATAACAACAGACTCCTCAGAAATTCAAAAAATCCTTAATGAATATTACAAGAAACATTATTCTCAGATATATGAAAATCTGAAGGAAATTGACCAATACTTGGAAGCTTGTCAACTTCTAAGACTTAGCCAGAATCAAGTGGAAATGTTGAACAGGCCCATATCAAATTCTGAAATTGCATCAACCATACAAAATCTCCCTAAAAAGTAAAGCCTGGGATGAGATGGCTTTACATCAGAATTCTACCAAACCTTTAAAGGAGAATTAGTACCTATATTACTCAACCTGTTCCAAAATGTAGAAAAAGAAGGAAGACTATCCAACACGTTCTATGAAGCAAACATCACCCTCATCCCCAAACCAGGAAAAGACCCAACAAGAAAAGAAAACTACAGACCGATATCACTAATGAATATAGATGCGAAAATATTCAACAAGATCCTAAGAAACAGTATCCAGCAACACATCAAACAAATTATACATCATGACCAAGTCGGTTTTATCCCAGGGTCTCAAGGCTGATTCAATATACGTAAATCTATAAGTATAATTCAGCACATAAACAAATTTAAAAACAAAAACCATATGATTCTCTCAATTGATGCAGAAAAAACTTTTGAGAATATACAGCATCCCTTCCTGATCAGAGCACTTTAGAAAATTGGTATAGAAGGGATATTTCTTAAACTGATAGAGGCCATCGACAGCAAACCCACAGCCAATATCGTATTGAATGGAGTTAAATTAATATCATTTTCACTCAGATCAGGAACCAGACAAGGCTGCCCATTGTCTCCTCTGCTCCTTAACATTGTAATGGAAGTTTTAGTCACTGCAATTACGGAAGAAAAGGCGATCAAGGGTGTCCATACGGGGTTAGAAGAGATCAAACTTTCGCTCTTCACAGATGATATGATTGTATATCTGGAAAACATCAGAGATTTTACTACAAAACTCTTAGAAGTGATCAAGGAATACAGCAGCGTCTCAGGTTACAAAATCAACATTCATAAATCGGTAGCCTTTATATATACCAACAATAGTCAAGCTGAAAAATCAGTTAAGGACTATTCCATTCACAGTAGTGCCAAAAGAGATTAAATATTTGGGAGTTTATCTAACAAAGGACGTGAAAGATCTCTATAAAGAGAACTATGAAACTCTAAGAAAAGAAATAGCTGAAAAGGTTAACAAATGGAAAAACATACCATGCTCATGGCTGGAAAGAATCAACATTGTTAAAATGTCCATACTACCCAAAGCAATATACAATTTTAATGCAATCCCTATTAAAGCTCCACTTTCATACTTTAAAGATCTTGGAAAAATAATACTTGTTTTATATGGAATCAGAAAAAACTCGAATAGCCAAGACATTACTCAGAAATAAAAGTAGAGCAGGAGGAATCAGGCTACCAGAACTCAGACTATACTATAAACCGATAGTGGTCAAAACAGCATGGTACTGGCACAAAAACAGAGAAGTAGATATCTGGAACAGAATAGAGAACCAAGAGATGAATCCAGCTACTTACCGTTATCTGATCTTTGACAAGCCAATTAAAAACATTCAGTGGGGAAAAGATTCCCTATTTAACAAATGGTGCTGGGTGAATTGCCTGGCAACCTGTAAAAGACTGAAACTGGACCCACATCTTTCACCATTAACTAAGATAGACTCTCACTGGATAAGAGATCTAAACTTAAGACATGAAACTATAAAAATACTAGAAGAGAGTGCAGGAAACCCTTGAAGAAATCAGTCTGGGCGAGTATTTTATCAGGAGGACCCCCAGGCAATTGAAGCAGCTTCAAAAATACATTACTTGGACCTGTTCAAACTAAAAAGCTTCTGCACAGCCAAGAACACAGTAAGTAAAGCAAGCAAACAGCCATCAGAATGGAAGAAGATATTTACAGGTTATGTTTCCGACGAAGGTTTAATAACCATAATTCACAGAGAACTCAAATGTATAAGCAAGAAGAGAACCAGTGATCCCATTGCAGGCTGGGCAAAGGACTTGAGAAACTTCTCTGAAGAAGACAGGCGCATGGCCTACAGACCTATGAAAAGATGCTCATTATCTTTAATCATCAGAGAAATGCAAACCAAAACTACTTTGAGATATCATCTAACTCCAGTAAGATTAGCCCATGTCAAAAAATCCCAAGACCAGAGATGTTGGCGTGGATGTGGAGAAAAGGGAACACTTCTACACTGCTGGTGGGAATGCAAATTAATACATTCCTTTTGGAAAGATGTTTGGAGAACACTTAGCGATCTAAAAATAGATCTGCCATTCAATACTATAATTCTTCTACTGGGCATATACCCAGAAGACCAGAAATCACATCATAACAAAGATATTTGTACCAGAATGTTTATTGCAGCCTGATACATAATTGCTAAGTCATGGAAAAAGCCCAAGTGCCCATCGATCCACGAATGGATTAATAAATTGTGGTGTATGTACATCATGGAATATTATGCAGCCTTAAAGAAAGATGGAGACTTTACTTCTTTCATATTTACATGGATGGAGCTGGAACATATTCTTCTTAGTAAAGTATCTCAAGAATGGAAGAAAAAGTATCCAATGTACTCAGCCCTACTATGAAACTAATTTATGGCTTTCACAGGAAAGCTATAACTCAGTTATAACCTAAGAATAGGGGGGAAGAGAGAAAGGGAGGGGAGGGAGGGGGGAGTTGAGCGGAGGGAGAGTATTTGGTGGGATTACACCTGTGGTGCATCTTACAAGGGTATATGTGAAACTTAATAAATGTAGTATGTAAATGTCTTAACACAATAACTAAGAAAATGCCAGGAAGGCTATGTTAACCAGTGTGATGAAAATGTGTCAAACGGTCTATAAAACCAGTGTAGGTGCCCCATGATCGCATTAATGTACACAGCTATGATTTAATTAAAAAAAATTATACTTAAAGTTATGTAAGTTACATCCCCCAATTGAGCCTTTTGCTTTAATTTAGAGGGTAAAAGACAACCAGGGGTATTTTAGGGTCACCTTCATTAAATTATTAGCTAAAGATTGCAACAAAGCGAGACCTATAGTTTCGCTACTCAGGAGGCTAAGGCAGGAGGATCACTTGAGTCCAGAAGTTTCAGGCTACAGGACACTCTGATTGCACCTTGGCACTCTGATTGCACCTCGGCACTCTGATAGAAGCGATTAGCCACTCCACAATGTGTACGAGTTCCAGAACATCACATCTCATTGTACACCATAAGTATATACAATTAAATTTATCAATTAAAATATTTTTGTTAAAAAAAAAGATTGCAACAAAGCATTGGGGTTATTGAACAGTGTAGGTCTGATGGACCTATTTTATAGGAAAATCAAATATTTTTGAAAATTAAAGGACTATATCCTTTAAGGACTACTTTGCCAAATCCTACTACCTTCTCTTCCATATTCTCTTTAGTTACATTTGTCAATGGAACAATATATTTAACACCCTTGAATTATGCTGGCTTGGATACTAATGTTTCTCTGCTACCAATTTTTATTTAGAACCTACTGTTATTCCAAGTTATTGGTGTGTAACAGATACGAATTCAATGGTCAAGAGAAAGCATTGAGCTATAATTACATATGTAAGTGGATATTATCTCTTAAAAATATTTCTAAACTAAGTTAGTAGCATGACTGAGGGTCAGGATACTAATACCTCTAGATTAGATCCTTGGGATATTAATAAATGTAAATTTTTAAAGGAATTCACAGGCAAATACTTTGGGAAAATACATTGCACAGTTTTTGTTGTTGTTAATTGTTTCTTTCACCATGGGACTTCTCATAGCATTTATTATGTCAATGAGCATATTAAGTTGAATACATTTTGAGAAATGCTACACTTTCTATGGAATTAGTGGAAAGAAGAGTTCTCTGTGTAAAGAAATATAATATAAATAATATCCTCTTTTCCAATAGATATGAGCAGAATTGTCTGATGAAGTTGTCTGGCCCAGGTGCATAAGAATAATGCATTTAAAAGAATCATCTGCTGCCCATTTTTCATTTGTTGAGATATTTGATCTAAACTATTTCATGTCTCTCATTTAACTTCTTGAATAAAAAATTAAAGCTAAAAGCAGGTCTAGCACAGTAGAGGACCTGCAGAGGGCCGGCGCTAGGCCAGTGGGCTCTATTTTTGAAGCAGCCCTTTACTTCTGCATCTCTGATATCCAAGGCACAGCTTTCAAAAACACTTCTCTTGTGACTAGTTTGCTTTTATCTTTCCCGTTTTATTAAAGGAGTTAAATGGAAAGTATTCTGAAACTCCAATTTAGCTTTTATTTTTCAATAAAAATGACAGTGGAAAAACAGTGTAGCCACAGGAGAGGCAGGGCAACCTGGCACAGAGGGGGTGAAAGCCCGCTGAGCTGGGACTACAAAGTGTTGTGGATAACAGACTCACCAGGCTTTCTAAATACCTTGGTGAGACACTGTGAGAAGAGGGCAAATGATAGTCTTCATCTTTGCATTCACCAGAGCTTTCTCTACTGTCATGAAATTTTTATTTAAAGAAATCTAAAAAGGAAACCATTAGAATATGGTTCTTGAATACTCTAATGTACTTGTTTGGGTTTGATGTGCCTTTGTGCCATAACTTAGTGTAAATTTCACATCTTTTTAAGTCAAATAGCTAATCCCCTAGACCTCTCCAACTAATGATAACACTCCTACTATAGCATGTCCCCAAGTAATATTTACTGAATGTATATAGTGATATCCTAAATTATGAATATAAACTGACTTCATGAAAAGCCTGCTTCTAACTTATTTAGAAAAGATTTGGGTTTGCCAAAACTTCATTCATCCTTAAATAATTTCAGAATAATAAGTCAATATAATTTTTCCAAAGGCATATGATAGAAATATTTAGGAGAACCTGATGCATTGGCTTATTTTATCTCTTGCCAACACTATGCAGGGTTAATGGTGGTCCCATGCATTTACATTTTAAGAATGATGTGTATACGTGGATGGCAGTAGTGACTGGTAGAAGATTATGCTATAGAAGTGTACGTATTGAATTAAGAATCCATAACAAATTTTGCAAGTATTGTCAGTTGTATTTTGAGAAATCCTAAATGAGAAAGGATTTCACATTAGTGTTGACAATACGAACACCTGGATGTAAGTGGGAAAGTTGAGCTACAGTGAGGGCCAGACTGTTCTCTAGTACAGTTTCCAGAGATGAACAGAGTCAAATAACCCAAACCCTCAAGTCTGATATCCTGTAATGTAAATTCAGTGATCTGTGAAACATATCTAACTGGAAGGGTATTCAGCATTCCAGGTGAGGGGCTCTCCTTCAACTTGAACTTTACCTTGGAAGTAAGACAATGTAACCTAAAAATTTGTTCCCTCCTATTAATTTGAAATGAAAAGAAAAAAGAAAAAAAATGTTCTGCTTGGTTCCATGTGCTCCTGGATGAAGATTTTCTGAATAAGTTTAAGTTGAATAACTCTGTGTTTTGTGTACAGTCCCATTATCTCTCCAGGGATTTTCTCTTAGATGACCCCCGTTAAAATATTAGTGAGAATAGTTGTCCTACAAGAGGCGCGGAAGTTTCCAAGTTTCTTTGTGGTTCTGAGTCACCCAGTGAGAAGTGGGAGTTAGCAATTATGAACTCATTTCCAATTTTCTGCATAAGAAGTAAAATGTTAATATATTTTATCAATCAGCTAATATGTTTCCATGTATATATACTAAATGATTCACTGTAGTAGAAATATTAATTCCAAAGCACTGAAGTGCTGATTTTGAGAGGTTACCACTTATTGTTCAGATTGATGAAGTGTTTTCTTCAAATGTTGGAAGGAAAAGAACATAGCAATCTCATTATTTTACACTCTTTTAAAAGGGATAGCATTTGCAGCATAGTTTAGCAATTACAATCCTAGACTCAAGCTAGACTGACCAATGCATGGATCCTATTTAATAGCTATGTAACTTGGAGCAAATTGTTTCTCTTCAATTTTCTCACTGAAAAAAGGAGGTAATAATCCCTCCTTAGAGTTATTCTGCATTTCAAAATAGTTAAAATTTATAAACCACTTTAAATGTTTCTGAAATGTAATAAGGGTGCTTTTATTGCTAAACATTATTATAATGTGACATGCAGGACGAGGCACACTACTTTTCCCTTTAGTCACCTGATTATTGAATTAATACACTGGCACATTTCCCTCTTAATCTACTTCGGTAATAACTGTTCTGTAGGCTGAAATGTTTAGTGTTTGTTTTACCAGTGTTTACAAGTTTATTAAAAAGAAACTGGAAGTATACAACAGATAGAATGGGGGGCTCTATGATGCCGATCTCTGAATCTTCAGTCTGTTGTTTGCATACTTCCATGGTATGTTTTCCTGGCAGTCCCTTTGAATCTCTTTCAATCCATAGCAGATTGCTCAATGCATAAATATAACACTTCAGACATATTTATTTACAGTGTGAATACATAAATTATTACTAGTGAAGGGAAAATAAGAAAAAATTGCTTTATATTTCAATATAACAAGCTACTCGTATAGTTAAAAATGGTGTTGTAAAGATGAATATTTTAAATGTATAAATAAGTGAAACAAATAAGTGTCAAAATCATTTGTCAAGATCAAATCATTCCTAAAAGGCTTTAATAAGTTGACACATTTTTGGTCAACTTCCGAAAGAATAATGTATCGGTTGGATTACTTACCTTATATGAAGCCACAAGATGCACTCGTACACCCTTCCTTTCACAGTGAAGGGAGCCATCTGCTTTACTCAAGAAGATTCCTGGAACTGTGACTGCTTATTTGGTTCCTATATTATAGTTTCCATTTGGTAATATTGACTAATTACTAGATTGATTGCCTATTGTCTATTTTGACTTTCTAGAATGAAAGCTTCTTTAGAGATGTGATAACAGTGGAAATGGTATTCCAAAGAACAGTTGATTCTATCACCTAGAGATAACTCATTACTTAGAATGAAAGGCTTTCTATTAAGGATGGAATATAAGATGCAGAACCTTTATCATTATATTAGAGACATTTAAATGTTAGTCTATCTTTCTTCTCGCTGCCTGAGGAGGTAGAAAAATAAAGTTATTGCCTCAATAATTTAGAATTACCTTCTTTTTGCCAAAATTGTCTGGGAAACTGTATCAATTTTCTTTCTTTGAGTCATAAAGCTTTTCTGCTGAAATCTGAGGAGAAACCCTGCTTTGGTTAGTTGGAAGCATTCAGGAACTCCCAAGCCCTCCCTAAATTCATCATCACTACTAAAAAGGGTTCTTTCTGTTTTATTTGTGGCACTAAAATTGAAACTTAGCTTCTGAACAGATTCAATCCTTATTTTTTGTTATGAAAATAATATGTGATCATTGGGAAGAATTTAAGTAATGTGGGGATAGAATTACAGGTCTGTACATTGAAACAGTTCTGACTACTCTTCCCAGAAGTAGGCACAGTTAACATTTTTAGATTCAAATTTCTAAATTTGTGACAGCATGCATTCATGTACAATAAATTTGCATGTGTATATAGAGTTTATACTTTATACATGTAAATGTCTATAGATATTTTTACACTTCTGGGTTTTCTGGTTGGCAGTATATTTTAAAGATATTTTTATGTCAGGATAATGAATTCTGCATAATATTTCTAAATGTTGCTATACCAAAATTTATCCAACAATTCCTGAGTTAGGGAACATTTTAGCAGCTTCATTTTTGCTATCTGATATACTGTTGTAGCAAACCTTCTTACACATGATACTGTTTTTCATGTATTTGGACATTCTGACAGACATTGCTAGATTTTTCTGTAGATGACTATACAAATTAATATTCCTACAGTTATACTCACTTTGCCAACTGCCTAGGTCATGAGAATATTACACATCCAATTAGTTGACAGGGAAACTAGATCATGTATCATAGATCTTACGTAACAGAAGAATTTGGGGGCTAAATCATTATTTAATTTAATACTTAGTAGCAGAGTAGGAATTAATCAGAGGAATTAATAAGGTAAAATGACACAGACAGAGGAAATGGAGCATATAAACTCTGAGATTAAAAGAGCGTCTGGTTCATGAGGTGATGAAAAGGTGCTTAGGAAGGACAGGTGTCAAAGCTATCGATTCAAAATATTATACCTGCTCCTAAGAAACTTTCAAGGGCAGATTGGTCTGCTTTGTGAGGTTGTTCATTTGTGAGCACTGGTCTGAAGATCATGCTTTGTTAACTTATGCTAATGATGAATGTTAATCAAAAACAAATAAGGCCATTGCCCAGCAGCATGTGATTTTTGCTATGTATTTTCTAGTGATAGTCTCTAAATCATTTACCATGGGAATTTCAAAATAGAAGAAGGAATGTCATGTTTGGATGTCACTTTTACACAAGTAGACCCTTTGGTAGCTCTTAAATTACATAATGTGATGATATGGTTCTTTTTCCTGAGCCAACTCTGGAAGTACAAGCGTATCAAACAAATATGGCATTACTGAAATGCCTGATAACTCTGATATGGATGCAATATGGACAGATGATCAAGAAAATCAAGTTATAAATCAGGAGTAGGGATTCCTGAAAAATTGATGTATTTTTGAGATTGCTATTTTTAATAAGAATCAATAAAAAATAAAAAAGAATAAATTAAAACTGAGAAAATTTTTAAATATAAATCTTCATATACATCTTCTTAGGTCAGAAATTTAGTTAATTGATCACATTACTAAAAAATTAAGTAAACTCTTTACTAACATTTGTTCATGGATTTGTACTATGCAGTTCACAAAGGCTTTATGAGCATCAATGACTTATATATCTATCCCTGGTTAATTATTTAATTTTTATGTCTCTAATAAACCTAGAGCAATGATATAGATAAAATAAACCTAGAGCATATATGTGTGTGTGTGTGTGTGTGTGAATAACAAGATTTAAATACAAAGAATGCCAAAAATGTATGCATATTTTAAAAAAGAAAAAACTGTACTAAAATTGTAACACTCAAGTCGTGATTAACTTCTCACATTACAAGAGGTACAATGTAGAATACACAAGATAACAAATGTTCTTGGTATATACTGAGTATTACATTTAATACAGGTTTTTCTTCCCTTAATATGTGTATGCATATTTGGGGACACCCTCTGTATACCCATATTAACAGATGTCAAAGTGGAAGGAAAGTTCTGTTTTCAAATCTATTTTGTCTCATTAATGTAAAATGTTGAAAATGTATCTTACTTTCTTTGATACCACGATGTTATGTGAAAGTGTTTAAAATAAATTAAACAGAATATTCTCTATCTCTTTCAAAAGGTATATTGTAATAATGGAGTTGTTCCAAATAAATGGCACTTATCAATATTTATAATAATCACTTAAAATTAAAAGAAAATCATCCATCCAAAGATAAGTCATGTACCAAGAGAGCAAGATGCCATGAAGACTAGCAGGATTGTTTGACAGAGCGGAGGTAGGTAAATAAGGGCCAAGAAATGCTTTTTAGAGCACTAAACTCTTACAAATTCATGAATCCACACTTTTACTAAAAGGATAAGGAGGAATTCCTCCACACTTGACCAATGAAATATTTCCATGAAGAGAAAGATAAACTATTAGCAAAGATGGTGCTTCCCTGGAGACATAAGGATAATCTAAATTCACTCCTTTGATGTGTTCACTTGTATGGCCAACATGTGACAAATAGCTAAAATTAGAGAAAAAAATACTTGTGAAGGCAAACTTAAAAAGGAAAATCAAACTCATAAATGCCTTGTTATTCCCATCAATAAGGCAATGAGTGCTGGTGAATAATATTTAACTATTACTAGAATGACAATGACATTCAATGAAAGGAACATTTTTTCAAGTCCTTCACATGAGAAAAATGCAACATCCAGACATATATTACAACTGACACCAAAGAGGAGAAATTTCCTACTGAATCAATGTTTCTAACAGAAATATAGAAATAATTCACATTTTACTTATCATGACTATCACAAAAACTTACAAATTAAAGTTTTTGTTAAATGTCAGCATGATTTCAGAAATATGCACATATTCTAAACCAAAAGAAGATTAAAATTGAGGACATATTATTATTATTCATTCATATCCATTCATTTATTCATCCTTACATTCATTCACTTCATTAACAAACATATTTACTATCCTTTTTTATAAAAGACATTTTCATGACTTTACAGTGTTATAAAATTTTAAAAATACTTAATCTCTTTGTTCACGAGTTTACTGTCTACAGGGTAGACACGTTATAATAGAAATATTACAATGTGGTCAGTACTAAAATGGGAAGAAACGAAAGAAAAATGCTAGGTAAGCATAGAAAACTTAAAGAAAGCTCATAAAAACATCAGAGATCCCATTTCTTAAGTGTTTAGGGGCATAATCGCTTGACCTTTTTCTCCTATACAACGTATAGTGTATACAAATGTATCCTCGTATATAGCTCAATAATATGACTAGTTTTCAGAACATATCTTGGCTAAAAAAGAAACCAATCATTGTTTCTTTTGCAAAAAAGTTGTATCTTGTGTGTAGATATCCATGAAGTATATAGTTAGAATGTGAGGTGAATTTGAAATTAGTTCTGTCCTATAAGAACACTGATATTAAACTTACGTAACTAAGCTTAGGCATCATGCTTATATACTTACCTCTGAATACTAAATATATTTATGATTTAAATGTATATTAGATTTTTCATAATTATTTTACATTTTTCATACATAAAATGTAGCTGTATCCTTATTTTCCATAATCCACAGCCTGCAATTGGTTGCTGTTTTTCTGAAGAATAGCTGCACTGCTCTTTCCACAATGATGTTTTGACTCTTAGGAGAAATATACCAGAAAATCTCAGGACAGTGAATTTAGATTTTTAATAGCCTCTTGCTAGGACTTTCCAGAATACATGAGCAAGGTTATTTATTTCTGGAAATGATTGATAAAATGGTCTTCGTCTAATCATCCAGCTGAACAACTAGTAATATTGGACAATGTAGCTGTAATGTTGTAAAAATGTAGCTGTCTGTAAATTCATAATTTGGGGGGAGATAAAATGTGGGAAAGAGAGAGGTAAGAGAGGTAACCCCAGCATGTGTCACAAGTTTCACTTGTCAAAGGAAGAGTGAAAGCTGTGGAAAAGGGGTTGAGGGAAGTGAGCATATATATATATATTTAGCAACCTTGCTGAGATAGAATAAACAAAATTTGGAGTTTGAAGCCTGTCAAAAAGGAGTCCCTGAGGGACATAAAATCTTTTGGGTTGTACTCCATTAGGGCTACCCTTTAAAAATAAAAATCAATGGTAAATACACTTGCCCCTCAAAGGAAAAAAACACAACTTTGAATCACTTTAGTCCCTAATTGGATTAAAGAAATGAAACAAATTGTCTTACCAAATCAAAATTACACTATTTCTAGAACAAGATAAAATCAGCCAGAGCCTTACACTTTCTCAATAATATTTTATACACCAAATCAATAAATTAAAAAGATAGCCTATACACATAAACATATAACACTTGAACAAAATACAAGAGATAGAAAGAGGGTGGGGGAAGAGGTGGAAAAAGGAAACAGAGCCATGAAAAGGCTACATAATGGCATTATCTGGTATGGTCTTTAAAATTAATGATGATTAATATGCTGAGTAGATTGAAAGACAAAGATAAGAATTTTTAAAGAGGGAGGGGAGACAAGATGGCGGACTGAAGCCAGCTTTCAACAAAGGCTCCCGTCCAGAAGGAGAGTTAAGGGACAGGAATTTAGTAAGTATCCTGGTGGACTTGAGCCTCACCAAGAGAGAAGGCTGAAGAACGCACATCAACACCGCTGAGGCAAGTTGTGATCACAAGGACGCAAACAAAAGGTACAAAATCCACCACCAAGCGGACGGGAGTCCCCCTCCCCCATGAGACCGGCTCATGAGCCCCACAATTGAACAAGCGGGCAGAAATTAAAGGCCCTCCCACTACCCTCCAGGGAGAGACCTTCTAAAAACTGGACCTACCTCCCCTACTGGGGTGCTGTGGCGTTCTCCTGCCGGACATAGGGCTGAATAAAACTTTGGGAATCCTTTGCTGGCAACCCTGAATCCCCAGCGCTCCCCTCCCACCCACTGAGGTCTGGAGGCCTGTCCCCCAGGACTTCGGATCCTTGGGTGATTTCTCAAGGGGAATAGACAGTCCCTGAGTTGCGACTGGTCAGCATTGACTCTGAGGCAAGCAAGTGAGGAGAGGGCACCGGGCTGAGGGGGAGTCATGCCTCGCGGCACTTCCCTGTGGTGCAGTGCACCAACCCTCCCCGGGCAACATTACGGGCCACAAGACTGAATAAGACTCTAGCTTCCCCGCTGAGAGCTGAGAACCCCTACTCTCACTCGGGGTCTGAGGGCCTATCCCCCAGGAGTTCGGATCCTTGGGTGATTTCTCGAGGGGAGTGCACAGTGCCTGAGCTGCGTCAGGTCAGCGCTGACTCTGGGATACGTGAGCGAGGAGAGGGCACTCTGCTGAGGGGAAATCAAGCCTTGGTGGCACTTCCCTGCGGTGCAGTACAGGAGCCCTCCCCGGACCGTAGTATTGCCTAAAACTGAATGAAACTCTAGCTTTCCCCCCCACTCCCAATCGGGGTCTGGGGGCCCATCCCCCAAGAGTTCTGATTCTTGGGGGATCTCTTAAGGGGTGTGGACCCAGCACAAACTGCGGCCGCTCAGTGCTGACTCTGGGGTGCAGGACAGAGGAGAAAAGGGTCGCCTGAGTGCCCACACCAGAGCAGCAGCAGTTGAGGTAGATCAACAGCCGTTTTTTCTTTAACGGCAGAATGCTCACTTCTGGATATTTTGAGGCCACACCCCCTGTCTCCCTGGGCAACCAGAGGAGGCCACCGGTGACACGCTCACAAACCCGGGAAGCTTCCAGGGCGGGGCCGACCCAGAGAGGTGTTCAGATGCAATTCTCCAGCAGCAAAGACGTTTGAACTCAAAACAGCCCGTCTTCTGTAGGCGACGACAGGAACAGAGACAGAACCTCACAAAGTTGTCTGTTCTGTTCTGTTCTGTTAGCAGCATCCATCGGGGACGGGGCTAAGCCTGAGTGAACACCTCCTTCCCATCAACTGCATCAAACACTCAAAGATGTCAGGCCCCATCTCCTCCTGCTAGATAGCGGCAGTCTGCGGGGGCCTGGCAGACTTCCTTGCGATTCAGGCAGGTGCAAACCCCTGGAGTGTCTGTTCACTGCAGGCAACTGGGTTAGCCATCTGCAGAGATACCAGTGACTGGGTCCGATGGAGGGGCAAAGTGGGGAAGGAGACGTCAACCTTCCCAGACTGCTCTGTTTGCTGGGTGGCTCCTCCTGACTCCACGCTGCACTGGGGTGAGCTGTGTCAGAGGAGTCACCAGGCCCCTGTGATCCAGTTCCCAGCGACCTCTTGAACCCTTCCACCCAAGACAAGTGCAGATTGAGACAGTTGATTCGGACCTTTTGAACTGGGCTAATAGACTGAGGACTTTTCAGGCGGTGCCCTGGGTGTGCGATTGTAGGAAGGTTTGATTCTCCTTTTCCAACTGGGGCCAGAGGTGGGCAGGCGGGGTGACTTAATTGCTGATTTTTCCACACAGCTGAGACTTCAAGCCAGAGTAGAAGTTGCAATAGGATCGAACAGAAACCAGCTTAAAACAAGACAGAACAACTTTGCTCCACCACAAACAGACAGGGCCCCAGTTTCTCAGGCCACAACACTGTACGGGCCATCGATAAAACCCCAGGGGAAAAACCAAAGGGAGTAAACCATGGGGCGGAATCAGCGGAAAAACTCTGGTAACATGAATAACCAGAATAGATCAACCCCCCCAAGAAAAGATACGGCAGATGTGATTGAAGATCCCATTCATAAACAACTGGCTGAGATGTCAGAAGTCGAATTCAGAATTTGGTTTGCAGACAAGATTAATAAAATGGAATTAGGAATTCGAGGAGAAATTCAAAAATTGTCTCAAGAATTTAATGAATTTAAAGACAAAACCACCGAAGACTTAGACACACTGAAACAAGAACTTACAGCCCTCAAAGATATGAAAAATACAGTAGAATCCCTCAGTAACAGAATGGAGCAACCAGAAGAAAGGATTTCTGACATTGAAGATAAAGTCTTCGAACGCTCCCAATCTCTCAAAGAGGAAGAGAAATGGAGAGCAAAAACGGATCACTCACTCAGAGAACTCTCAGATAATTCGAAAAAAAACAACATAAGGGTTATAGGAATTTCGGAGAACGATGAAGTGGCCGCCAAGGGCACAGAGGCCCTTCTACATGAAATTATGAAAGAAAATTTTCCAGACATGCCTAGAGAATCTGAAATTCAGATAGCAGACAGCTTCAGAACCCCAGCACGATTCAACCCCAATAAGCCATCTCCCAGACATATCATAATTAGCTTCACTAAAGTTAACATGAAAGAGAAGATTCTCAAAGCAGCCCGGCGAAAGAAAACTATAACGTACAAAGGTAAGAATATTAGAATAACTGCAGATCTCTCTGCTGAAACTTTTCAAGCAAGAAGAGGCTGGTCATCAACTTTTAATCTTCTAAAGCAAAAAAACTTTCAACCCAGGATCTTGTATCCAGCTAAACTGAGTTTCATCTATGATGGAGAAATTAAATACTTCAATGACATTCATATGTTGAAAAAATTTGCCATAAGTAAACCAGCTCTTCAGGATGTTCTCAGACCTATCCTCCACAATGACCAACCCAATCCTATACCACAAAAGTAAACTCACTCAGAAACTTCGGATCAAACTCCAACTTCCACACTGGCGAAAGGATTAAAAACGTCCACTGGACCTTTGAAAAACTCGATACCCAAAATTCCACCAGACTTATCAATACTCTCCATCAATGTGAATGGCTTAAACTGTCCTCTAAAGAGGCATAGGTTAGCTGACTGGATACAAAAACTCAAGCCAGATATTTGTTGCATACAAGAGTCACATCTCAACTTAAAAGACAAATACAGACTCAGGGTGAAAGGATGGTCATCCATATTTCAGGCAAATGGTAATCAGAAAAAAGCAGGTGTTGCAATTTTATTTGCAGATACAGTAGGCTTTAAACCATCAAAAGTAAGGAAGGACAAGAATGGTCACTTCATATTTGTTAAGGGTAATACTCAATATGACGAGATCTCAATTATTAATATCTATGCACCCAACCAGAATGCACCTCAATTTATAAGAGAAACTCTAACAGACATGAGTAACTTGATTTCCTCCAGCTCCATAATCGTTGGAGATTTCAACACTCCCTTGGCAGTGTTGGATCGATCCTCCAGAAAGAAGCTGAGCAAAGAAATCTTAGATTTAAACCTAACCATCCAATATTTAGATTTAGCAGACATCTACAGAACATTTCATCCCAACAAAACTGAATACACATACTTCTCATCAGCCCACGGAACTTACTCCAAAATTGATCACATTTTAGGTCACAAGTCTAACCTCAATAAATTTAAAGGAATAGAAATTATTCCATGCATCTTCTTGGACCATCATGGAATAAAACTTGAATTGAGTAACAACAGGAATCTGCATACCCATACAAAAACATGGCAGTTAAATAACCTTATGCTGAATGATAGCTGCGTCAGAGATGAGATTAAGAAAGAAATCACCAATTTTTTGGAACAAAACGACAATGAAGACACAAACTATCAGAACCTCTGGGACACTGCAAAGGCAGTTCTAAGAGGGAAATTTATAGCACTGCAAGACTTCCTCAAGAGAACGGAAAGAGAGGAAGTTAACAACTTAATGGGACATCTCACGCAACTGGAAAAGGAAGAACATTCCAACCCCAAACCCAGTAGAAGAAAAGAAATAACCAAAATTAGAGCAGAATTAAATGAAATTGAAAACAAAAGAATAATACAACAGATCAATAAATCAAAAAGCTAGTTTTTTGAAAAGGTCAATAAAATAGATAAACCTCTGGCCAACCTAATCAGGAAAAAAAGAGTAAAATCTCTAATATCATCAATCAGAAACAACAAAGACGAAATAACCACAGACTCATCAGAAATCCAAAAAATCCTTAATGAATATTACAAGAAACTTTATTCTCAGAAATATGAAAATCTGAAGGAAATAGACCGATACTTGGAAGCACGCCACCTTCCAAGACTTAACCAGAATCAAGTGGAAATGTTGAACAGACCCATATCAAGTTCAGAAATAGCATCAAC
Organism: Nycticebus coucang; assembly: GCF_027406575.1. Taxonomy (NCBI): domain Eukaryota; kingdom Metazoa; phylum Chordata; class Mammalia; order Primates; family Lorisidae; genus Nycticebus; species Nycticebus coucang. Next base: position 26,646,628 of record NC_069792.1, on the reverse strand, counting down.
TATACAAAACCTCCCTAAAAAGAAAAGCCCAGGACCAGATGGTTTCACATCAGAATTCTACCAAACCTTTAAAGAGGAATTAGTACCTTTATTACTCAACCTGTTCCAAAATGTAGAAAAAGAAGAAAGACTACCCAACACGTTCTATGAAGCAAACATCACCCTGATCTCCAAACCAGGAAAAGACCCAACAAGAAAAGAAAATTATAGACCAATATCACTAATGAATATAGATGCAAAAATATTCAACATGATCCTAACAAACAGAATCCAACAACACATCAAACAAATTATACATCATGACCAAGTTGGTTTTATCCCAGGGTCTCAAGGCTGGTTCAATATACGTAAATCTATAAATGTAATTCAGCACATAAACAAATTAAAAAACAAAGACCATATGATTCTCTCAATTGATGCAGAAAAAGCTTTTGATAATATCCAGCATCCCTTCATGATCAGAACACTCAAGAAAATTGGTCTAGAAGGGACTTTTCTTAAACTGATAGAGGCTATCTACAGCAAACCCACAACCCATATCATATTGAATGGAGTTAAATTGGAATCATTTCCACTCAGATCAGGAACCAGACAAGGCTGCCCATTGTCTCCATTGCTTTTCAACATTGTAATGGAAGTTTTAGCCACCGCAATTAGGGAAGAAAAGGCGATCAAGGGTATCCATATAGGGTCAGAAGAGATCAAACTCTCGCTCTTCGCAGATGATATGATTGTGTATCTGGAAAACACTAGGGACTCTACTACAAAACTCCTAGAAGTGATCAAGGAATACAGCAGCGTCTCAGGTTACAAAATCAACATTCATAAATCGGTAGCCTTTATATACACCAACAACAGTCAAATTGAAAAAGCAGTTAAGGACTCTATCCCATTCACAGTAGTGCCAAAGAAGATGAAATATTTGGGAATTTACCTAACAAAAGACGTGAAAGATCTCTATAAAGAGAACTATGAAACTCTAAGAAAAGAAATAGCTGAAAATGTTAACAAATGGAAAAACATACTATGCTCATGGCTAGGAAGAATCAACATTATCAAAATGTCCATACTACCCAAAATAATATATAATTTCAACGCACTCCCTATTAAAGCTCCACTGTCATATTTTAAAGATCTTGAAAAAACATTACTTCGTTTTATATGGAATCAGAAAATACCTCGAATAGCCAAGACATTACTCAGAAATAAAAACAAAACAGGAGGAATCACACTACCAGACCTCAGACTTTACTACAAATCGATAGTGATCAAAACAGCATGGTATTGGCACAAAAACAGAGAAGTAGATATCTGGAACAGAATAGAGAACCAAGAGATGAATCCAGCTACTTACTGCTATTTGATTTTTGACAAGCCAATTAAAAACATTCAGTGGGGAAAAGATTCCCTATTTAACAAATGGTGCTGGGTGAACTGGCTGGCAACCTGCAGAAGACTGAAATTGGACCCACACCTTTCACCATTAACTAAGATAGACTCTCATTGAATTAAAGATTTAAACTTAAGACATGAAACTATAAAAATACTAGAGGAGAATGCAGGGAAAACCCTTGAAGAAATTGGCCTGGGTGAGTATTTCATGAGGAGAACCCCCCGGGCAATTGAAGCAGCTTCAAAAATACACTACTGGGACTTGATCAAACTAAAAAGCTTCTGCACAGCTAAGAACACAGTAAGCAGAGCAAGCAGACAGCCCTCAGAATGGGAGAAGATATTTGCAGGGTATATCTCTGACAAAGGTTTAATAACCAGAATCCACAGAGAACTCAAACGCATCTGCAAGAAAAAAACAAGGGATCCCATCGCAGGCTGGGCAAGGGATTTGAAGAGAAACTTCTCTGAAGAAGACAGGCGCACGGCCTTCAGACATATGAAAAAATGCTCATCATCTTTAATCATCAGAGAAATGCAAATCAAAACTACTTTGAGATATCATCTAACTCCAATGAGACTAGCCTATATCACAAAATCTCAAGACCAGAGATGTTGGCGTGGATGCGGAGAAAAGGGAACACTTCTGCACTGCTGGTGGGAATGCAAATTAATACATTCCTTTTGGAAAGATATATGGAGAACACTCAGAGATCTAAAAATAGATCTGCCATTCAATCCTGTAATTCCTCTGCTGGGCATATACCCAGAAGACCAAAAATCACAACATAACAAAGATATTTGTACCAGAATGTTTATTGCAGCCCAATTCATAATTGCTAAGTCATGGAAAAAGCCGAAGTGCCCATCGATCCACGAATGGATTAATAAATTGTGGTATATGTATACCATGGAATACTATGCAGCCTTAAAGAAAGATGGAGACTTTACCTCTTTCATGTTTACATGGATGGAGCTGGAACATATTCTTCTTAGTAAAGTATCCCAAGAATGGAAGAAAAAATACCCAATGTACACAGCCCTACTATGAAACTAATTTGGGACTCTCACATGAAAGCTATAACCCAGCTACAACTTAACAATAGGGGGAAGTGGGAAAGGGGGTGGTTGGGTAGAGGGAGGGGAATCAGTGGTATCACACCTGTGGTGCATATTACAGGGGTATTTGCGAAACTTGGTAAATGTAGAATGTAAATGTTTTGGCACAGTAACTGAGATAACGCCGGAAAGGCTATGTTAACCACTGTGATAAAAATGTGTCAAATGATTTATGAAGTGAGTGTATGATGCCCCATAATCATATCATTGTATACAGTTATGATTTAATAAAAAAAAAATAAATAAAAAAAAAGAATTTTTGAAGAGAATAGAAACCATCAAACAAACCAAATGAAGTTCTTAGGGAGAAAAGTGCTTATTTGAATTTAAGAATTTAGTGAATGGTGTCAACAGCTTATTAGACATAGGAAGTACGAGAATTAGTGGGCTGTGAGGTGGGTTAGACTAGAGGAAAGTATCCACAAAACTGGAATTCTAGAAAAAGGCAAATTGAAGAGAATATTTGTCATAGCATTTTCCAAAATAGATAAAAGGAACAAGCCGGGGACTGAAGCGACATAAACCCCAAACAGGATAAATACAACAAAAACCATAAAAGCACCTTATTGTAAAGCTGATTAAGACCAAATAAAAAGCAGACAGAGAAAAGGACATTGTCTTTTCAAATAAGCAAAATAAAAATGACACCTAACAACAGAAACAAGAAGGCCAGAAAACAATGGAAACCTTGATAGTACTAGAAGAAAATGACTGTTATGCCATACTTATATATCCAGAAATATATATTAAAAAGTGAAGGAAAGGTAACAAAAATTACACACATAGAATTTAAAACTGATTTTTCAGAAGACTAGAACTAGGGAAAAAACAAAGGATGTTATTTGGGCAGAAGAAAAATAATTCCATATGGAGCTTGGGAGATAAGATAAGATATGGAAAGCAGAGACATTGTGCGTCAAAAAACAAATATTGGCTAAAATATATAATGAAAATAATGTCTGTGAAGCTGAAGTTTTATACAAAATTAAAAGACAACAAAATCAAGTATGACTACATAGAATTAGAATGCTTTATACATGTTAATACCTTGTCATTTGTGCTAACAAATTAAAGATTAATAACTCAAGTAGGTATATTATAATTCTCAGCACAGTATTTAAAAAGTAAAATAATTTATAACTAGCAAGGTAATAAAGAAGAAAAAAATATGAAAGTTTAATCAATTCTGTGCCCAGCAGCCATAGGTGCCATGTTTTTCTATTCACGCATAATAAACATTGAGCGCCAAGATTCATTCTTTGTCTGTCATCCTTGTCTCATCCTTGTCTCTCCTCCGAAGACCAATGTCTCTGGGATTCTTCCAGTTTTGATTGTTTTTCTTCCAGCTATTCTGAAGCATTTCTTCCAGCTTCTCTTATATCATATTGGGGGCACCTTGAACTTCTTTGTACTCATTTTAATTGCATTTAACTTTTTTCTACTTATGCTAATGTTTTTCATAATCTTCTGATCAATAGTGAGTGAATTATTTAAACTCTTCCTAATGACATCAGACTTGTTAAGGGGTTTAAGGACAGGCATGAAGCAACCTGTCAGAGAAATGTCCCTTTCATGAGCATGGTCAAAGAGGAGAGAGAAGATTTATGTGTTTTGATATAAAATAGTTACTTTTAAACATAAATATTACCATTAATATTTATATACTTTTAAATTCTTACTATTTAGGCTTAACAGTGTTAAAAAATAGACCAAAGTCATATATACATGTATATGTGTGTGTGTATATATATATAGAGAGAGTCAACGATTCTCATGTTAGAATTGACTTTAAAATGAATTGATTTCCTTTCCTTTTGTATGAAAATGGTTAGTGTTTTTCTATTTCCTGTATGGAATCAAATTTTTCATTCTTCAAATACATAACATACCTGTAATTAAAATTATTAAAAAAGGAAAAATGTGCTTTGCCATATTTTTACAAAAATGATTTTCCACAAATTTTAGAGAGGCATGTGTCAATATTATCCAGACGTTCAGAAATTAATGCACATTTCCATTTTTCCTCAGGTATTATCTGAAAAATTATAAATGTGATCCACAGCAACTTGCTTAATTTATATAATTTTGGGCTCTTTCTTACCTTATTCGTCAACTCGCCTAAGCCAGTAATGACTGATAAGCTATTTATTATACATTAATGAGCATTTCTGGCTCCTCTGTAGTTTGATTTTTATTGTGAACAATTATTACTTTATAGTGCTTTGCGATGATTTGGAGCACATAATTCAACTCAACATTAAGAGAGTACAATTTTTGCAGAAATGACAAATAGAAGTTGTGCTATCTTGAGAAACAAAAAGTAGCAATTTGATTTAAGTTGAAGCTATTTTAGAGAGAAAAGGTGTTACCTTTTCCTGATCTGTGAAGACATTTTCTGAAGTTGAAATCAACATTGAAATACTACAAAAGAGTTCCTTAATAATAGATACTTCACATTGCCTTGAGGTATTGGAAGATAACTGCTCTACAAAAATTTTACTAACCAACTAGAAAATAAAACTCAACTCATTTAGTCTTCCAAAAATCTAAATCGGAAAAAGATTAAAGATGGCAGCCGAGTAACAGCTTCCCTGCAACTGGGAACAGAGAGTCTGGGGAGACAAGACTCCAGGCATCTCTGGCTGGTGCAATCTGCCTATAATCATCCCTTTGAGGATACAGGGAGCCAGCAAGGGACTTCTGGACCCCAAGAGGAGGACAAAAACAGTAGAAAACTGGCAAGTGGTTGAGTGTGTTCAATCGACCTAATGATGCCGGCAACCGTAAGTACAAGCAGCAGTGGGACTGCAAACTGGAAAGGCCTTACTTGTGAACTGTTTCTGTGTTCTTGGACTTGGCACTCAGTTGAACTGCCTTGGGGAGGAGAGCTTGAGCAGGAGTGTGGAGAACTTTGGGCATTGTCTGGGGCCCCAGACTGAGCCACTGAGCTGGGCGCAGGAAGCCATTGTGAAAGAACTGCCCCGGCAAGCTCCGCCCTCAGGGTCTCAGAGCAAGGATTGGGCGGGTCAAAGTAACCTACTGACTGAGCAGACTAAAGGCAGGGACTGAGCTGCCTTACAGCCTTAATCCTTAGGGGCAGAGTGAGACAGTTTTGGCACACTGGAGCCTTGGGCTGTTGCCCTGGGTAGAGTGTTGTGACGTCATAGCTCATAGCAACCTCAAACTCCTGGGCTTAGTGCCACCCAGACCTCCATAAGAGCTGTGCAGTGACCCCTGACAAGTGACCTGCACCCACCGGGCCTCCGCATTCCCTAACCAGGAACGGCGGGAGCCACGCAACCCTGCGTTTTCCCTCCTGTGTCCTCCCAGCTTCCACACTAGCCCATTCATCTGGACAGGGACTCTGGTACCTGCGTGCCCTTTGGAGCCCTCCCTGCCTCTGTGTAGAGCTCTTCTCTTGGCCAGAGACTGCTGGAGCCTTGGGCTTTCTGTGCCAAAGTCACTGGGCACCTGGCACACCCAGAACCATGCGCAAAACCCCTAGCCCTGTTACTGGATCCGGGTGTGTCACAAATTGGAGCTGCTTCCACAACCAGAACTCCCTAGCTAGAGCAGCCCCAGAGGAACTACACAGGGTCACTCCCTACAAAGATCCAGCAACAATGGAGTGATCCCGCTGGGGTCTAATCTTGGAGAGAAACCTCCCCAACTCTGAGGACAGCCAGAGGCAATGGTGAAAAACAATGTGAGGTGAAATCAATAGAAAAACTCTGGCAATATGAATAATCAGAGTAGATCAAGTCCCCCAAGGATCAATGGGGCAGAAACAGCACAAGACCCCATGCACAAACAAATAGCTGAGATGTCAGAAATTGAATTCAGGATCTGGATAGCAAATAAGATCGAATTAGAATTCCAAAAGTTATCTGAAGAATTCAATGGATTCAAAGACCAAATGACCAAAGATTTCGACACATTGAGACAAGAAGTTGCATCCCTCAAAGATCTGAGAAACACAATAGAATCCCCCAGTAACAGAATGGAGCAAGCAGAAGAAAGGATTTCTGACATTGAAGACAAAGCTTTCAAATGCTCCCAAACCCTCAAAGAAGAAGAGACATGGAGAGCAAAAACAGACCACTGTCTCAGAGAAATCTTGGATAATTTGAAGAAAACCAATATTTGTCTTATAGGGATCCCCAAAAGTGATGAATTGGCTTCACAAGGCACAGAGTCTCTTCTCCATGAGATTATGAAGGAGAACTTTCCAGACATGCCAAGAGATTCCGAAATTCAGATAGCAGACAGTTTCAGAACTCCAGCACGACTCAACCCAAATAAGACATCCTCCAGACACATCATAATCAATTTCACTAAAGTTAATATGAAGGAGAAAATTCTGAAAGCTGCCAGACGAAAGAAAACCATTACCTTACAAGGGGAAAAATATTACAATAACTGCAGAGCTCTCTGCTGAAACCTTTCAAGCTAGAAGAGGATGTTCATCGACTTTTAATCTACTAAAACAAAATAACTTTCAACCCAGAATCCTGTACCCAGCTAAACTGAGCTTCATTTATGATGGAGAAATTAAATACTTCATTGACATTCACATGTTGAAGAAATTTGCCACAACTAAACCAGCTCTCCCGTACATTCTTAGACCTATCCTCCATAAAGACCAGCGTAATTCTCCACCACAAAAGTAAACCCACCTTAAAAATTTTTGATCAAATTCCAACTTCCACAGTCGCAAAAGGATTAAAAATGTCCACTGGTCTCTTGAAAGGCTTATCAATACTCTCAATTAATGTGAATGGTTTAAATTGTCCTCTAAAGAGGCATAGGTACAAAAACGGATACAAAAACTCAAGCCAGATATCTGCTGCATCCAAGAATTGCATCTTACATTAAAAACCAGATATAGACTCAAGGTGAAGGGATGGTTATCTATATTCCAGGCAAATGGAAAGCAGAAAAAAGCAGGCGTTGCAATCCTGTTCGCAGACGCAATAGGATTTAAACCAACCAAAATAATTAAGGATAAGGATGTAAACTTCATATATGTTAAAGGTAATACTCAATATGCTGAGATCTCAATTATTAATATTTATGCACCCAACACAATGCACCTCAATTTATAACAGAAACTCTAACAGACATAAGCAACTCGATTTCCTCCACTTCCATAGCAGTTGGAGATTTTAACACCCCTTTAGCAGATCTGGATAGGTCCTCCAAAAAGAAGCTAAGCAAAGAAATATTAGATTTAAACTCAACCATTCAACCTTGGGACTTAACAGACATCTACAGAACATTTCATCAACAAAAAATTGCATACACATTCTTCTCATCAGCCCACGGAACATACTCCAAAATCGACCACATCCTAGGCCACAAATCTAACCTCAGCAAATTTAAAAAAATAGAAATTATTCCTGGAGGTGGAGCAAGATGGCAGCGGAGTAACAGCTTCCTTGAATCTGGGCACCATGAGTCTGAGGAGATAGGACTCCAGGCATTTCTGGCTGGTGGGATGTGCCTATCATCACCCCTGTGAGGATACAGGGAGTCAGCGAGAGACTTCTGGACCCCAAGAGGAGGACTAAAACAGTGGAAAAATGGCAAGTGGTGGCGTGTGTTCAATCTGTCTAAACCCGCCCACAACTGTAAGTTCAGTAGCAGCGAGAGTGCAAACCAGAAAGGCCTTACCTGTGAACTGTTTTGGTGTCTTTGGACTTGGCACTCAGTTGAACTGCCTTGGGGAGAGGCTCAGTGGGAGTGCAGAGAACTTTGGCCATTGTCTACATCCCCAGTTTGAGCCGCTGAGCCAGACGAAGTTAATAGTGCTTGGCTGTGGGTCACAGGGAGCCATTGTGAGCGATCTGCCCCAGCAAGCTCTGCCCTCAGGGTTGCAGAGCTAGAATCGGGTGTGATCTGGTAACCCAGTGACCAAGTAGCCTAAGGGAGGGGTCTGAGCCGCCATGCAGCCCTAACCCTCAGGGGCAGAGTGAGACCGGTTTTGGCACACTGGGTAAGTGGATAGCCACTGCAGCAGTGATTCCAGCCATAAGCACTTTCCTGGGAAAGCTTCTGCTCAGCAAGTTTACAAGTTCGAAGTGCCTTTTAAGTGGGCTGAAGAGAGATTTAGGGTGTCTACCTGCTGGGGTTTGAAAAATCAGCAGCCTCCAGTCGTATCAGAACTGTGATTAACATCTCATACCCCAGAAGACCACGTGTTGCCCAGACAATATTCAATACCATATACATACTGCTTTGTTTTTGGCTGTGTTTATTTATTTATTTATTTATTTATTTATTTATTTATTTATTTTTGGTTTGGTTGTTTTCTTTTGTTTATTTTGATGTTGTTGATGTTGTTTTGTTTTTTAATTTCAACCTTTTCCATACAGATCCTTTTTCTTTCTCAATTTTTCTAGTTTAATTATAATTTCCCATTGCTGCCTTTTTCAATAACTAGAACTTCATTTTTGCTAGTGTTTCTACTGCTATTATTTGGCTTTTCACCCAATTTCATCCCGTAAAGTTTCTGTTTGCTTGTTTTGGTTTGATGTATAGCATTTTTGTCTTTCCTCTCTACTTGGTGGAAGTGGGATACTGTGTCTGATCAGGAAGAAAAGAGCTGCTGACCTCAAGGGAACCACACAACTGGGCATGCCCAGAAGATGGTTTTTTTTTAAGGTTGTGTCAAACTACCCTACTGTACACCTATATTGCTCTGTCTCGCTCTTTCTGTGCCTCTCTTCTTTTTGTCAATATTCATTTTACCCACCCCCTCTCCTTTCTCTATTTTTCTTTTTTTTTTTTTTCATCACTCTTTCCTCCTTTCTTTCATCCCTTTTTTGCTCTTCAACCTTCTCACCCTTCTGGTCCTGTAACTCTTAGTCCATAGGCACAAGAACTTAAAGAGCAAGAGGAAGTGAAAGGAAAATTAGGGCAAGGAAATAGATAAAAGAAATCACTCATGAGGAAGAATCAGCAGAAAACTCCAGGCAACATGAAGAACCAGTCTAGAACAACCCTGCCAAGGGACCATGAGGTAGCTACTGCAGATGATTCCAACTATAAAGAAATGTTAGGAATGACAGAAAGGGAATTTAGAATACACATGTTGAAAACAATGAAAGAAATGATGGAAACAATGAAGGAAACTGCTAATAAAGTGGAAAATAACCAAAAGGAAATCCAAAAACAGAATCAAATAAGAGATGAACGATATGGAGAATCTAAAAAGGATATAGCAGAGCTGAAGGAACTGAAACAGTCAATTAGGGAACTTAAAGATGCAATGGAAAGTATCAGCAACAGGTTAGACCATGCAGAAGAAAGAATTTCAGAGGTAGAAGACAAAGTTCTTGAGATAACTCAAGAAGAGGCAGAAAAGAAGAGAGAGAAAGCAGAACGTTCACTGTCAGAATTATGGGACTTTATGAAGCGTTCCAACATACAAGTTGTAGGAATTCCAGAAGGGGAAGAAAAATGCCCCAGAGGAATGGAAGCCATACTAGAGAATATTATAAAAGAAAATTTCCCAAATATCACCAAAGATTCTGACACACTGCTTTCAGAGGGATATTGGACCCCAGGTCACCTCAACTCTAACCGAGCTTCTCCAAGACACATTGTGATGAACCTGTCCAAAGTCAAGACAAAAGAAAAGATTCTGCAAGCTGCCAGAACTAAGCGCCAGTTGACCTACAGGGGCAAATCCATCAGAGTGACCGCAGACTTCTCTAATGAAACTTTCCAAGCAAGAAGACAATGGTCATCTACCTTTAATCTACTTAAACAGAACAATTTTCAGCCCAGAATTCTGTACCCTGCTAAGCTAAGCTTCAAAATTGATGGAGAAATCAAATCATTTATGGATATACAAACACTGAGGAAATTCGCCACAACAAGACCAGCTCTACAGGAAACACTTCAACCTGTTCTGCACACTGACCACCACAATGGATCAGCAGCAAAGTAAGAACTCAGAAATTAAAGGACAGAACCTGACCTTGACACTGATGCAAAAGATAAAACTAAGCAATGGACTCTCACCAAATAAGACGAATAGAATACTACCACACTTATCAATTATCTCCATAAATGTTAATGGCTTGAATTCCCCACTGAAGAGACATAGATTGGCTGACTGGATTAAAAAACACAAGCCATCCATTTGTTGTCTGCAAGAAACACACCTGGCTTCAAAAGACAAATTAAAGCTCCGAGTCAAGGGTTGGAAGACAATTTTTCAGGCAAATGGAATTCAGAAGAAAAGAGGAGTTGCAATCTTATTTTCAGATACATGTGGATTTAAAGCAACTAAAGTCAAAAAAGACAAGATGGTCACTTTATATTGGTCAAGAGAAAAATACTACAAGAAGACATTTCAATTCTAAATATTTATGCACCCAATTTAAATGCTCCCAGATTCTTGAAGCAGACCTTACTCAGTCTGAGCAATATGATATCTGATAATACCATCATAACAGGGGACTTTAACACTCCTCTTACAGAGCTGGACAGATCCTGTAAACAGAAATTAAACAAAGATATAAGAGATTTAAATAAGACCCTAGAACAACTGTGCTTGATAGACGCGTATAGAACACTCCACCCCAAAGATAAAGAATATACATTCTTCTCATCACCCCGTGGAAAATTCTCCAAAATTGATCATATCCCGGGACACAAAACAAATATCAACAGAATCAAAAGAATTGAAATTTTACCTTGTATCTTCCCAGACCATAAGGCACTAAAGGTTGAACTCAACTCTAAAAAAAATGCCTGACCCCACCCAAAGGCATGGAAATTAAACAATCTTCTGTTGAGTAACAGATGGGTGCAGGAAGAAATAAAACAGGAAATCATTAACTTCCTTGAGCATAACAGCAATGAAGACACAAGCTACCAAAACCTGTGGGATACTGCAAAAGCAGTTTTGAGAGGAAAATTTATCGCTTTAGATGCCTACATTCGAAAAACAGAAAGAGAGCGCATCAACAATCTCACAAGAGATCTTATGGAATTGGAAAAAGAAGAACAATCTAAGCCTAAACTCAGTAGAAGAAAAGAAAAATCCAAAATCAAATCAGAGATCAATGAAACTGAAAACAAAAGAATCATTCAGAAAATTAATGAAACAAGGAGTTATTTTTTTGAAAAAATAAATAAAATAGATAAACCATTGGCCAGACTAATGAGGAATAGAAAAGTAAAATCTATAGTAACCTCAATCAGAAATGATAAAGTGGAAATAACAACTGATCCCACAGAGATACAAGAGATCATCTCTGAATACTACCAGAAACTCTATGCCCAGAAATTTGACAATGTGAAGGAAATGGATCAATATTTGGAATCACACCCTCTCCCTAGACTCAGCCAGGAAGAAATAGAGCTCCTGAACAGACCAATTTCAAGCACTGAGATCAAAGAAACAATAAAAAATCTTCCAACCAAAAAATGCCCTGGTCCAGATGGCTTCACTCCAGAATTCTATCAAACCTTCAAGGAAGAGCTTATTCCTGTACTGCAGAAATTATTCCAAAAAATTGAGGAAGAAGGAATCTTCCCCAACACATTCTATGAAGCAAACATCACCCTGATACCAAAACCAGGAAAAGAATCAAACAAAAAAGAGAGAATTTCAGACCAATCTCACTCATGAATATAGATGCAATAATTCTCGACAAAGTCCTAGCCAATAGATTATAGCTTATCATCAAAAAAATCATTCATTATGATCAAGTAGGCTTCATCCCAGGGATGCAAGGCTGGTTTAACATACGCAAGTCCATAAACATTATCCACCATATTAACAGAGGAAAAAATTAAGATCACATGATGCTCTCAATAGATGCAGAAAAAGCATTTGATAAAATCCAGCATCCTTTTCTAATTAGAACACTGAAGAGTATAGGCATAGTTGGCACATTTCTAAAGGAGATTGAAGCTATCTATGACAAACCCACAGCCAATATTTTACTGAATGGAGTAAAACTGAAAGCTTTTCCTCTTAGAACTGGAACCAGACAAGGTTGTCCTCTGTCACCTTTACTATTCAATGTAGTGCTGAAAGTTCTAGCCAATACAATTAGGCAAGACAAGGAAATCAAGGGAATCCAAATGGGAGCAGAGGTGGTCAAACTCTCCCTCTTTGCTGATGACATGATCTTATACTTAGAGAACCCCAAAGACTCAACCACAAGACTCCTAGAAGTCATCAAAAAATACAGTAATGTTTCAGGATATAAAATCAATGTCCACAAGTCAGTAGCCTTTGTATACACTGATAACAGTCAAGATGAGAAGCTAATTAAGGACACAACTCCCTTCACCAAAGTTTCAAAGAAAATGAAATACCTAGGAATATACCTAACGAAGGAGGTGAAGGACCTCTATAAATAAAACTATGAAATCCTCAGAAAGAAAATAGCAGAGGATATTAACAAATGGAAGAACATACCATGCTCATGGTCGGGAAGAATCAACATTATTAAAATGTCTATACTTCCCAAAGCAATCTACCTATTCAATGCCATTCCTATCAAAATACCAATATCGTACTTTCAAGATTTGGAAAAAATGATTCTTCGTTTTGTATGGAACCGGAAGAAACCCGTATAGCTAAGGCAGTTCTTAGTAATAAAAATAAAGCTGGGGGCATCAGCATACCAAATTTTAGGCTGTACTACAAAGCCTTAGTGGTCAAGACAGCATGGTACTGGCACAAAAACAGAGACATAGACACTTGGAATCGAATTGAAAACCAAGAAATGAAACTAACATCTTACAACCACCTAATCTTCGATAAACCAAACAAGACCATACCTTGGGGGAAAGACTCCCTATTCAATAAATGGTGTTGGGAGAACTGGATGTCCACATGTAAAAGACTGAAACTGGATCCACACCTTTCCCCACTCACAAAAATTGATTCAAGATGGATAAAGGACTTAAATTTAAAGCATGAAACAATAAAAATCCTCAAAGAAAGCATAGGAAAAACACTGAAGAATATTGGCCTGGAAGGTATTGGCCTGAAGAAGACTGCCATGGCAATTGCAACAACAACAAAAATAAACAAATGGAACTTCATTAAACTGAAAAGCTTCTGTACAGCTAAGGAGACAATATCCAAAGCAAAGAGACAACCTACACAGTGGGAAAGGATATTTGCATATTTTCAATCAGACAAAAGCTTGATAACTGGAATCTATAGAGAACTCAAATTAATCCACATGAAAAAAGTCAACAATCCCATTTATCAATGGGCAAGAGACATGAATAGAACTTTCTATAAAGATGACAGACGAATGGCTAACAAACACATGAAAAAATGTTCATCATCTCTATATATTAGAGAAATGCAAATCAAAACAACCCTGAGATATCATCTAACCCCATTGAGAATGGCCCACATCACAAAATCTCACAACTGCAGATGCTGGCGTGGATGTGGAGAGAAGGGAATACTTTTACACTGCTGGTGGGACTGCAAACTAGTACAACCTTTCTGGAAGGAAGTATGGAGAAACCTCAAAGCACTCAAGCTAGACCTCCCATTTGATCCTGCAATCCCATTACTGGGCATCTACCCAGAAGGAAAGAAATCCTTTTCTCATAAGGACACTTGTACTAGACTGTTTATTGCAGCTCAATTTACCATTGCCAAAATGTGGAAACAGCCTAAATGCCCACCAACCCAGGAATGGATTAACAAGCTGTGGTATATGTATACCATGGAATACTATTCAGCCATTAAAAAAAATGGAGACTTTACATCTTTCGTATTAACCTGGATGGAAGTGGAAGACATTATTCTTAGTAAAGCATCACAAGAATGGAGAAGCATGAGTCTTATGTACTCAATTTTGATATGAGGACAATTAATGACAATTAAGGTTTTGAATGGGGGAAAGCAGAAAGAAAGATGGGGGGGTGGGGCCGTGGTGTGTGTCACACTTTATGGGGGCAAGACATGATTGGAAGAGGGACTTTACCTAACAATTGCAATCAGTGTAACCTGGCTTATTGTACCCTCGATGAATTCCGAACAATAAAAAAAAAAAAAAAAGAAAAGAAATTTTATTCCTTGCATCTTCTCAGACCATCATGGAATAAAAGTTGAACTAAATAACAAGAGGAACCTGCATACCCATACAAAAACATGGAAGCTAAACAACCTTATGCTGAAGGATACATGGGTTATAGATGAGACTAAGAAGGAAATCACCATATTTTTGTAACAAAACAACAATCAAGACACGAATTACCAGAATCTCTGGGATACTGCAAAGGCAGTCCTAAGAGGGAAATTTATAGCACTGTAAGCCTTCCTCAAGAAAACAGAAAGAGAGGAAGTCAACAACTTAATGGAACATTTCAAGCAAATGGAGAAAGAAGAACACTTCAACCCCAAACGCAGCAGAAGAAAAGAAATAACCAAAATCAGAGCAGAATTAAATGAAATTGAAAACAAAAGAATTATATAACAGATCAATAAATCCAAAAGCTGGTTTTTTGAAAAGATCAGTAAAATAGATAAACCTTTGGCCAACCTAACCAGGAAAAAAAGAGTAAAATCTCTAATTTTATCAATCAGAAATGGTAATGATGAAATAACAACAGATGCCTCAGAAATTCAAAAAATCCTTAACGAATACTACAAGAAACTCTACTCTGAGAAATATGAAAATCTGAAAGAAATTGACCAATACCTGGAAGCACGCCACCTACCAAGTCTTAGCCAGAACGAATTGGAAATGTTGAACAGGCTTATATCAAGTTCTGAAATAGCATCAACTATACCTATCTCCCTAAAAAGACAAGCCCAGGACCAGATGGCTTTACGTCATTCTACCAAACATTTAAAGAATTAGTACCTATACTACTAAATCTCTTCCAAAATATAGAAAAAGAAGGAATATTACCCAGCACATTCTTTTTTTTTTTTTTTTTTTTTTTTTTTTTTTGGCCGGGGCTGGGCTTGAACCCGCCACCTCCGGCATATGGGACCGGCGCCCTACACGTTGAGCCACAGGCGCCGCCCTACCCAGCACATTCTACGAAGCAAACATCACCTTGATCTCCAAACCAGGGAAAGACCCAACAAGAAAAGAAAATTATATACCAATATCACTAATTAATATAGATGCTAAAATAATAAGATCCTAACAAACAGAATCCAACAACACATCAAAATTTATACACCATGACCAAGTCGGATTTATCCCAGGGTCTCAAGGCTGGTTCAATATACGTAAATCTCCATATATCTTTCCAAAAGGAATGTATTAATTTGCATTCCCACCAGCAGTGCAGAATTGTTCCCTTTTCTCTGCATCCATGCCAACATCTCTGGTCTTGAGATTTTGTGATATAGGCTAGTCTCATTCAGAGATCTAAAAATAGATCTGCCATTCAATCCTGTAATCCCTCTGCTGGGCATATACCCAGAAGACCAAAAATCACAACATAACAAAGATATTTGTACCAGAATGTTTATTGCAGCCCGATTCATAATAGCTAAGTCATGGCAAAAGCCCAAGTGCCCATCGATCCATGAATGGATTAATAAATTGTGGTATATGTATACCATGGAATACTATGCAGCCTTAAAGAAAGATGGAGACTTTACCTCTTTCATGTTTACATGGATGGAGCTGGAACATATTCTTCTTAGTAAAGTATCTCAAGAATGGAAGAAAAAGTATCCAATGTACTCAGCCCTACTATGAAGCTAATTTGGGGCTCTCACATGAAAGCTATAACCCAGTTACAACTTAACAATAGGGGGAAGTGGGTAAGGGGGGGTGGGTTGAGGGAGGGGGATCAGTGCAATCACACCTGTGGTGCATATTACAGGGGTATTTGCGAAACTTGGTAGATGTAGAATGTAAAGGTTTTGGCACAGTAACTGAGATAACGCTGGAAAGGCTATGTTAACCACTGTGATAAAAATGTGTCAAATGGTCTATGAAGTGAGTGTATGATGCCCCATGATCATATCAATGTATACAGTTATGATTTAATAAAAAAAGAAAAAAATACATAAATCTATAAATGTAATTCAACACATAAACAAACTTAAAGACCATATGATTCTTTCAATTGATGCAGAGAAGGTTTTTGATAATATCCAGCATCCCTTCATGATCAGAGCACTTAAAAAAATTGGTATAGAAGGGACATTTCTTAAACTAATAGAGCCCATCTACAGCAAACCCACAGCGAATATCGTATTGAATGGAGTTAAATTGAAATCATTTCCACTTAGATCAGGAACCAGGCAAGGTTGCCCATTGTCTCCATTGCTCTTTAACATTGTAATGGAAGTTTTAGCCATTGCAATTAGGGAAGAAAAGGCAATCAAGGGCATCCACATAGGGTCAGAAGAGATCAAACTTTCACTGTTCGCAGATGATATGATTGTATATCTGGAAAACACTAGGGATTCCACTACAAAACATTTAGAAGTGATCGAGGAATATAGCAATGTCTCAGGCTAAAAAATCAACACCCATAAATCTGTAGCCTTTATATATACCAATAATAACCAAGCCGAACAAACAGTCAAAGACTCTATTCCTTTCACAGTACTGCCAAAAAAGATGAAACATTTGGGAGTATACCTAACAAAGGGTGTGAAAGATCTCTACAAAGAGAACTATGAAACTCTACGAAAAGAAATAGCCGAAGATGTTAACAGATGGAAAAACATACCATGCTCATGGCTGGAAAGAATCAACATAGTTAAAATGTCCATACTGCCCAAAGCAATATATAATTTTAATGCAATTCCTATTAAAGCTCCATTGTCATACTTTAAAGATCTTGAAAAAATATTACTTCATTTTATATGGAATCAGAAAAAACCTTGAATAGCCAAAACATTACTGAGCAATAAAAACAAAGCAGGAGGAATCACGTTACCAGACCTGAGACTGTACAATAAATCCATAGTGATCAAAACAGCATGGTACTGGCACAAAAGCAGAGAAGTAGATGTCTGGAACAGAATAGAGAACCAAGAGATGGATCCAGCTACTTACCATTATTTGATCTTTGACAAGCTAATTAAAAACATGCAGTAGGGAAAAGATTCCCTATTTAACAAATGGTACTGGGTAAACTGCCTGACGACCTGTAGAAGATTGAAACTGGACCCACACCTTTCACCATTAACTAAGATAGACTCTCACTGGATAAATGATTTAAACTTAAGACATGAATCTATAAAAATACTTGAAGAAAGTGTAGGGAAAACTCTTGAAGGAATAGGCCTGGCTGAATATTTTATGAGGAGGACTTCCCAGGCAATTGAAGCAGTATCAAAAATACACTACTGGGACCTGATTAAACTAAAAAGCTTCTGCCAAGAACATAGTGAGTAAAGCAAGCAGACAGCCCTCAGAATGGGAGAAAATATTTGCAGGTTATACCTCCGATAAAGGTCTAATAACAAGAATCCACAGAGAACTCAAATTTATTAGCAAGAAAAGAACACATGACCCCATTTCAGAGTGGGCAAGGGCCTTAAAGAGAAACTTCTCTAAAGAAGACCGATGCAAAATCTACAAACACTTGAAAAAAAGCTCATCATCCTTAATCATCAGAGAAATGCAAATCAAAACTACTCTGAGATATCACCTAACCCCAGTAAGAGTAGCCCACATAACAAAATCCCAAAACCAGAGATGTTGGCATGGATGTGGAGGAAAGGGCACACATCTACACTGCTGGTGGGAATGCCCACTAATACGTTCCTTCTGGAAGAATGTTTGGAGAATACTTAGAGACCTAAAAATAGACCTGCCATTCAATCCCATAATTCCTTTACTAGGTTTATACCCAGAAGACCAAAAGTCACAAATATAACAAAGACATCTGTACCAGAATGTTTATTGCAGCCCAATTCATAATTGCTAAGTCATGGAAGAAGCCCAAGTGTCCATTGACTCACAAATGGACTAGCAAATTGTGGTACATGTATACCATGGAATACTATGCAGCCTTAAAGAAAGATGGAGACTTTACCTCTTTCATGTTTACATGGATGGAGCTGGAACATATTCTTCTTAGCAAAGTATCTCAGGAATGGAAGAAAAAGTATCCAATGTACTCAGCCCTATTATGAAGCTAAATTTTAGCTTTCACATGAAGACTGTAACCCAACTATAGCACAAGACTATGGGGAAAGGGCCAAGGAAGGGGAAGAGAGGGGTGAGGTTTTGGTGGAGGGAGGGTAATGGGTGGGGCCACATCTATGGTGCATCTTAGAATGGGTACAGGTGATTGCACTAATGTACACAGCTATGATTTAACAATAAAAAAATAATTTGGAAAAAAATCTAAATCACAGTTCTTTAAACATATGCTCAGTCACATTTAAGGAATTCATTTCTAAAAAAATTCTCATAAGCAAAGCAATCTAGCAAGGAATTCTGTGACTTGTGTTACAAAAGTATATATTTTAAATGTTGGCAGTAAAAAATCTGGAGACTAATATTATTCTATATACAGTAGACCAGTTGTAAGTTGATCATCCAAGGGATTAAAACAAACTGATCAACATACAGAAAATTAAGTCAACTTAAGGAGGTGGTCACTGTAGGGAGGTGGTCAGCTATAGAGGTTCTACTGTATTTGTTTTTCATGTTCAGTTCCATGGCTATATTTTCAAAGGGATTTTTTTGTTAATTTTTGTACAATTAAAATAATGTCAAGATGCATATAGTAGATCATACTTTGGTCTTATATTATGTTACATCTTTAATTTTTACTACCTTTAATAACTTTTTTTTTTTTTGCAGTTTTTGGCATGCTTTGGTCTTATGTTACATCTTTAATTTTTACTACCTTTAATAATTTTTTTTTTTTTTTTGCAGTTTTTGGCTAGGGCCACCCTAGGCATATGGGGCCGTGGCCCTACTCCTTGAGCCACAGCCACTGCCCCTTTTAATCATTTTCAATCCTTTCTCATTACAATATATCTTATTTTTGCCTTGGTTAGCCTTATTCACTTAATTCTTGGTTTTATTTTCTAACCTTTCACAGAATATTTTACATCCTCCCCCTTTTATGTCCTTCTTCGTCTTTTCCTACCAATGATAATTCTGATAACTGGTCATAGTTCATATTATGTTAATCACCATAGCCATCTATTTTTTTTTCTTTTTTGAGACAGAGCCTCAAGCTGTTGCCCTGGATAGAGTGCTATGGCGTCATAGCTCACAGCAACCTCAAACTCTTGGGTTTAAGTGATTCTCTTGCCTCAGCCTCCCAGGTAGCTGGGACTACAGGCGCCCTCCACAACGCCCAGCTATTTTGTTGTTGTTGCAGTTGTTATTGTTGTTTAGCAGGCCTGGGCTGGGTTTGAACCCACCAGCATCCATGTATGTGTCTGGTGCCCTACCCGCTGAGCTACAAGGGCCACCAGCCATCTCTTTTAACATTTTTTTCTTCCTGTTCGCTTGAGGTTTTGTTACAGTTATATATGTTTGAGAAGCTATAAATTATTCTGTATTCTTGGCTTTTTTTCTGTTCATTATATGCCTTTCTTTGCCAGACTAGAACTTCTCATTCTTCTTTTTTTATTTAAATTTATTTATTTTTATTGTTAAATCATAGCTGTGTACATTAGTGCAATCAAGGGGTACAATGTGCGGGTTTCATATACAATCTGAAATCTCATTCTTCTTTTTATATTTGCTACATCCTAGAGTATTTATTGTATGCATTAATTTCACTATCAGATGGTGAAGTCCTGTTCTAGTAGTCTCCATTTATATCTGTGAGAGATGTCTTCCAAAATTCCCAGAGGATGCTGAGAATCACAGATAGTACCAAGCCCCATATTTACTATTTTGTTCCCTTCATAACTGAGAGGGCTAGTAATTAATTAATGAGTGGGTAGCATAAACAGCATGGATGCTCTGGACAAAGGGCTGACTCCTGTCCTGGGCAGGACAATTTAGTACAATTCAAGATTTCAGCATGCTGCTCAGAATAGTGTGAACTAGGGCAGATATTCTTGCAATACCAGTACTTTAGGAGACAAAGGCAGGAGGATTACTTGAGGCCAGGAGTTTCAAGACCAGCCAAGGCAACATAATGACACCCCATCTACAAATAATAATTTTAAAAAATAAGCTGGGTGTAGTGGCATGTACCTATAGTCTTAGCTACCAGTTATCTGAAGCTTGATGATCATTTGAAACTAGAGTTCAAGACTGTAGTGTGGTCTGATCACGCCACTGCTCTCAACTTGGGTGAGGGAGCAAGAGAGTGAGATCCTGTCTCCAAAAAACATTAAATAAGTCAGTAAATACAATAAAACTGTTAAATTAATTATTTGTGGAAATCCATTTAATATTTTTCAACCATTCTTAATCTCTGGTAAATGACATTGCAGGTATAGGAGAACTACTGCATTATCAGTCTTGTGTCATAAATATGCTACTTACTATCATTTATACAGACTTTATTTTCGAGACAGGGTCGGGTTCTATGCCCTGGGCTATATAGCAATGGTGTCATTATAGCTCAATGCAGCCTGAAGTCCCGGGCTCAAGTGATCCTCTTGCCTCAGACTCTCAAGTTACTGGGATGACAGGTGCATGCCACCACATCCAGCTAACTTTTCATAGACATAAGTTCTCGCTCTTTCTCAGGCTGGTTTTGAAATCCTGGCCTCCTCTTATTCTAAAAACCTACCATGAATAATATCGAGTTGTTTTACATAAATTGTGGTTAACCAATTCCTAGGATTCACTGAATTGTCTGCTCTTGACTTTCTAATAGATGCCCACACAGAAAAATAAGTTTTGCTCCTGCCACCCACCATCTCGGTCTGGAGAAAAGGGCAAGGAAAGTGAGAGTAATAGTTGAGGAAGATAAAGGCAGTCTCAAATTCATAGGATTTCAGTTAACCCATCCCTGTCTTCAAAGACAGCAAACATGATTGGGAGAGAACCATAGAGTTTGGTAGTCAATGAGTTCCTAATTGGAAGATATTCTATTCCTTTGGGAAAATTTCACTACTGTGCAAACTGATTTCTTTTCTACAGCCTGGTTCTAAACTGTTCATGCCATCAAAACAAAACCGAGAACTTTACAAATCAAGACTTTGTCTGTAGCTTTTTAAACTTCTTGATTTCCACTCCATTTCTAATGCATTTGTGAGTCTATTCATTCCTTCCTGAAGTTTTGTGTTCTTACCTGTCTGGAATCTTGAATTAAGGGCAGAATCTGACTTGAATAATAGCTACTCCAATCATTCTTACAAAAAACCAAGATCCATGACTTTGCTGATCCCATCCTTCTATTTCTTTCTAATATTAAAGCCACATGTATCCTGCGGTATCATTTCTGTGACTTAATTTTCTGCCCTTTGCTCTTGAGCTCTTTATGTCTGTAATTTTTGTTTGGGGGAGGGGGTAGTGTTTTTGTTCTCAGTTTCACCAGATTTGCTGTAAAACCCATTCAAAAGATTGCTCGTATGCTTCTTGTGATATTTCCAAGTACTGGCTCTTACAGATCCCCATAGTAACGAAAACACTTCTGTTATATGCTAGTGCCTCCCTAAAGTTTTGTCTTGCATTTTGTTGATATGGAGGTAGTGATGACACAAACACCCATCTCCACTCGGATTGCTTGCCCCTGCCGTGGTACTAGCTCCTTCCCGTCCTCTGGATTAGCCTTTGCTTAACTCTTTTCAATGCAGCTCAGCTGAACTTATCAAACAGTTACTTCTTGCTATCATTTATAAACCTAACTGTATTTCATTAATTTACATGCCTTTATTTCTCTTTTTCCTCCTTCCTAGATATCCTGTTTAGACCTCAGTGCTAAAACATGCTACTTTAAATTGGTTTCTTTCCCTGCTGACTTGTTTCTCTTCCTAACAAGACAATTTTGTGAGCAATTATTATTATTTTTTTAGACACAAAGTTTTATTTTGTCGCCCTCAGTAGAGTGCTATGGCGTCACAGCTCACAGCAACCTCCAGCTCGGGCTTACGTGATTCTCTTGCCTCAGCCTCCTGAGTAGCTGGGACTACCGGCGCTTGCCACAATGCCTGGTTATTTTTTTGTTGGGGTTTGGCAGGGGCCAGGTTTGAACCCACCACCCTCAGTATATGGAGCCGGTGCCCTACCCACTGAGCCACAGGCACCATGCTGTGAGCAATTATTCTAACACTTTATGAAGTCCTTGAATATTAGTGTTTTAGTAACCATGAATCTCAAACTGGAATATAAATATCCTCAGAATATAGCTGCTGCATCTTCCTAGAGAGTTAGGTCAGAATAAATTTATTTGGTATTGTTTACAAATTGGCATATTACAGAATACAATGTAAATGAATTTTTAACAGTAAAGATGAGATATTCAAGAAATCCATTATTATATTCAGCTTTTTGTCTAAGTTCAACCAATAGTGAAATTTTAATTTATTTTATTTCTGCCATTATTGGCAGAAGATGCTAAGAAGTACTCACCCAAACACTTTCAAAATAATTTCATAAATTAAGTTTTCTCTTTACCTGTGAGAAAAGGTCCTTCAGATTGTGGTATTAGCAAAAATGTTTTCTTAGCCTTTAGGTTTCACCACATCATTATCTGTTTGAAATCCATTAAAAAGGAAATATTCAACATCTAGAAACATTTCAAACATTTTAAAGGAAATACAAACACACACATATGGAGATATTGTATTGTATTGTGTGTTTGTATTTCCCTTAAAATGTTTCTAGATGTTGAATGACCACATTGGAACTATTTTTTAAAGCATTCTTTTATTCGGTTGATGAGGGTATCATTGATGAGGATATCACATCTAGTAGTGAAAGGTTAAAAATTAACTAAACAACCAATGTCATGGTTAAATAAGGTTTTACACATGCACACAACATATGTAATGTAATATGTAATAATAGATAATACATAAATATACATAATGTCACTCTTCAAGAGAAAGAGAAGCTTTTTAATAATATGTAATAATATTAAAAAATACTCTTAACCTTTTGAATTGTGTAAAGAATAATGTTGGTGAGCTGGGCTTGGTACCTCACACCTGTAATTCTAGCACTCTGGGAGATCAAGGCGGGAAGATCACTTGAGCTCAGGAGTTGGAAACTCTCCTAAGAAAGAGTAATGCCCTGTCTCTACTAAAAATAGAAAAATGAGCCAGGCATAGAGGAGGCACTGTAGTCCCACCTTCTTGGGAAGCCAAGGCAGGAGGATGAATTGAGCCCAGGAGTTTGAGGTTGCTGTGAGCTAGAATAGATGCCACAGAGCTCTAGCCTGGGCAATAGAGTGCACGTCTGTCTCAAAAATATAAAATAAAATAAAGCTGGCTACAGAGTATTGATAATACCAACCCACTTTTTAATGACAAAATATGTGTACTTTATCATAGGCATATATTATCTATGCATGTAAATTAAACACATATGAACATAACATATAAACATGTCAAAATGTTAGGAATGCTCTATCATTGGGTGTAATTTGGTGATTTTTTATTTTTTTGTTTTTATTTTTCTCTTTTTTTCAATAACCATGTATTTTATAATCAATACAAGTCTATTTTTGTATTTAGTGAAAACTTCCATATTATGTTACATTAAATATATCTTATTATAGTGACTGTATCCCATTCATCTTTAAATTACTAAAATGAAAGATGAAACCATCTACTCACACAATTTATTCTCTGCATTAACATAACTTGACTCTCCCATTAGGCTGTCTTCACCTCTGTCACTTAACTATTCCACTGTCTTCATCAACCTAACTTTACTATTCCAGGAAATTCTTTCCCACATTGCAAGTAACTTTATTGTTCATTTAGAAGCTTCCTGGAAAAGCCATTTAAACGAACTAAAGACTATTAGAATTATCAATAGATAGCATGATATGACTACTTAGGTTGTCGAGACTCTTTGTTAACCCTCACTTCAAAATCTGATATACAATACATGGATACAAACTATTATCTCACAATTCCTTTTCAAATTTTCCACCACGTATGAATTAAAAACTCTCTGTAAATCAGAGCCTAAAACATCAATAGTATCCTAACTTTCCATTCCTCTTCTAAGAGGCTAAGAAGGCTCTCTTAAGATAGTATTCTCCATTATTAAGGTGAGAACTTAACTTTGTCCTATGAAGAGACTCCTTTACTAAGATCTTTAGAAAATCCAGCATTTGAACAAAGTGTGAATAGTACAAGGCCTTCCACATAATAGCTATTCAATAAGTATATATTGAAGTAATGTTCACATTTCATAATTCACCAAATTATTGTCAATGTTTTAGTATTTCTAAGAATTTTTATCTTTGACTCAACCTTCATTGAATGCAAGTATAGAATTGCGAAGTACTTAATTTTTGATGTTGGTGGGCATATTCCATTAAAGAAATTTAATTTATGCTTGGATATTTGGTCTTATTAAAAAAAAAAAAAACTTACTCCAGTGATTATAGTCCCATATGAAAAAATGTATTTCATAAGATTTCTTTTTATTTCCCAAAGAAAATTTAGTGTTTAATTTTATAAATGATGAATTTAACTAATTAATTTTACTAAATTATCGTAGAGTTTGCTTTGAAAATTTTAAAGTAATAATAGACTTCAACATGGGGGGGTGCCTGTGGCTCAGTGAGTAGGGCATCGGCCCCATATACCAAGAGTGGCAGGTTTAAGCCTAGCCCCAACTAAACTCCAACAAAAACATAGCTGGGCATAGTAGGTGCGTGTAATCCCAGCTATTTGGGAGGCTGAGGCAAGAGAATCGCCTAAGCTCAAGAGCTGGAGGTTGCTGTGATCTGTGATGCCACAGTACTCTACCGAGGGTAACAAATGTCTCTAAAAAAAAAGAAAGAAAAAAAGAATTCAGCAAAGTGACTAAGAAGCGAAGGAGATATCTTTGCAATTGTTATTTCTAGACCCCTGCAAGGCAAGACTTGTCCTTTCTTTACCAGCTTAGAATGGAATAACTTTTAAGAAAGTGCACTGATAATTAAACCTCAAGTCACACATGATAATCAGCACTTACTCATGCTGTCTTCTCAAGGGGAAATTGCAATGAACATTCTCTTTGGAAGGTATTGACTTATGTAAAGAAAATGTCAATGGATAGATAATTTGGTGGTTTCCAGTCATGAATGCAGAGAAAGGACATTACTGGAGGCACCTAGGACACCTGGGCAAAGCACTCACACTCTGAAACACCATCCAAGTTAGTGCTTCTCAGACTTTAACATGCATACAGATCACCTGAGGAATGATAAGAGCATTCTGATTCCCATAGGATGGTTTGGAGTGGGGCTTGAGATTCTTCACAGCAGGCTTCCAGATGATGCTATTGGAGCTGGTCCACTTGCTACACTTTGAGTAGCGAGGATTTAATTGAAGGAACTTTATCTCATAAACATACCTGATTGATCTCTGCTTTTTTCTTTTTTTGAAATTGTGTCTATCAAATAACTATCTTATTATATCTTGCCTTCATTTTTTAATTTACCTAAATAATAGTGTTGTTAATCCTAAAATTGCATTTCTTTAATATGTGGATTTTCTAGATTTAGTCATTTATTTCTTTGAGCTTGATAACCATGAATTTGTTTGTATCAGATGAGGTTAATGAAAATAATAAGAACAAAAATTTATTAAGAACTTACTCTACTATGATAGACATTGTAACAATCTGTATATACAGTACAACCTTAGCTAATCCTCACTGCAACCATATTAGATATTCTTATGAGCCCTGTTTCATTTTTTTATATTTTATTTTTATTTTATTATTGTTATTATTTTTTTTGTAGAGACAGAGTCTCACTTTATTGCCCTTAGTAGAGGGTCATGGCGTCACACAGCTCATAGCAACCTCCAACTCCTGAGCTTAGGCAATTCTCTTGCCTCAGACTCCCGAGTAGCTGGGACTACAGGCGCCCACCATAATGCCTGGCTATTTTTTTGTTGCAGTTTGTCTGGGGCCATATTTGAACCCACCACCTTTGGTATGTGGGGTGGTTCCCCACCCACTGAGCCACAGGCACCACTCAGAGCCCTGTTTCTCAGATGGAAAAATTTAGATTTGGTGAGGTTAAATAATTCACCATAAAAGGAAAAAAAAAAAAAAAAAAAAACAGGATTGTAATTCAGGCTATCTGATCCTGTGCTACACAGGATAATTGCTCCTTATGGTGGTCTTTCTCATCCCCAAATCAATGAATATATTACTTTCCATGCTAAAAGACTTTATAGATGTGATTAAGTTAATGATCTTGGCATGGAAAGATCATCTTGGGTTATCTAGGTGGGTTCAATATAATTGTGAGGTTCATACGAGGGAAGGAAGGAGATAGAAACATACAGTAAAAGAAAAGAAGCTATGATAACAAGAAGAAATTAAAATGATAAATACTAAAAATGGAGGATGGGGCCATGAGCCAAGGGATGTAGAAGGCCTCTAGAAACTGGAAAAGGCAAGAAAAAAGATTCACTCCTAGCATCTTCAGAGGAAAGTAGCCGTGCCTACACACTGATTTTGGAGCTTCACCTTGATTTTGAACAGAAAATAAACTTGCGTTGTTTTAAGCCATTAAAGTGGTAGTTTGTTACAGAAGCAATAGGAAACTAAAACAAGACTCACAGCTTAAGCTCTTAACCAACCGTTAGCATCTCAGAATGAGATAGAGGCAGAGAAAATGAAAAGGATGACTGAAAATAACTTATAAAATAAAAAGGCAATAAAACTAGTGACCACTGAGCATGAACAGTTTTCTTAGTGGGTAAAGTGCTTGTTCCACTAGCAATAGTATTGTGTATATCCTTAATGACGAATTTTTGAGAAATACCTCTTATTGTGGAAAATTTTCATTATCAGAGAATTAGTCTTATCTGAGGCACCGTCAAAATATATTCAAATCAATCATGCCTTGATTCCAAAAGTGAGACCCCTATCAGCAGCCAGCTAGTGTATAGTTAGAGAGAGAGGGGGAGATAAGAAATAATAATATTGTTTTACTTTTATCATTTAAAAATTGTAAAAATTGACAGATAATATCGTACATATTTGTTTTGGTATAACTTCTTGTTATTTGGTATATTTGGTATAACTTCTTGTTATTTTGATTTTTTCATTGGAATTTTAAACTTGTCCTAATAGCAAAATATATGTTTCACAAATAATGTAGTAAACTCAAGGTTCATTGAGATAAATCTACAACCTCAAAATCAAGTACTTTTTGGAAAACACTCATTTTGTAGTTTAAGAAAACTTAAACTTAAGTTTAAGTTTTTTAAGTTTTACGTTCATAA
Source organism: Nycticebus coucang (assembly GCF_027406575.1). NCBI lineage: Eukaryota > Metazoa > Chordata > Mammalia > Primates > Lorisidae > Nycticebus > Nycticebus coucang. Next base: position 26,618,802 of record NC_069792.1, on the reverse strand, counting down.
AAAAATATGAACTTGTTGTCTTATAGACTCAGGCTGTGTATTAATTTTATTTATTCTACCTGCAGTGAGTGATACACACGGTCCTAACAGCACTCGTGAGGTAACAGAGCCCTTTGGGGAAAACATTTCCCTGTTAGAGCCAGCCTGACTATCCTGGAAACATGGACCAATTACTTACTATTTGTGTGGCTGTGGCGAAGTTACTTACCTACTTATCAGTTTCCCTCTTTGGCAAAAGGAAATAATAATACCTGTAACTCTATGATAAGGTTATTAGGAGGATTAATGAGTCAATCTTTCAAAGCACTTGGGAAGCTTGAAGCATTCAGAAAAAAAAAAGACACTATATATATTTGTTTGTAACTGTATATAGTTTGTAAATCTGGGCAATATAGAAACATCCAGTATTTGAAGCAGTGTATGCCTAGAGTTTAGATGGACAGAAAAGATTAGAGAAAACAAGAAGTTGTTTCAGCTGTAAAATTCACTGTAGTGTTTCCTAGATAATCTTTTAAGGATGGTTTTAGAAGTGTAAGTAGAAAAAAATAGTTCAAACTCGATACAACAGCATGTTTGAAGATTCCTCTCTCATCTAAAATTCCTTAGATATCTTGTGTTCCTATGACATTTGATCACATTTATTATTTACTTAGTAAAATATTCTATCCATTCTAATGGGTAATATTATTTAATACAAAAACACAAACATATTGTCCTCCCTAAGATTGGGTTATCTTATTCTCCTTTCACAAGACAATATTTAATGATCTCTTTAAAGCTAGCACTAATTTGGAAATGTTTCAGATTTAGACAGTTCTCTAATCCTTCAATTCACCACTAACCATTCTCATTAGCTCCAATTTATGAACAAAGTTCTCTAAGAAAAAAAAAATTCTATTCTTAACTTTCCAATTACTTTGCTAATAATAATCCATGATTGTTACAAGCTTAATTTTTACTTTAGTCTCAGTTATGAATTACTCTCTTCTACTTGGTTGGAGATCACTTGAGACTTATTAGTTAATGATTGAAATCTCTTTGCATTCATTAGTATTTTAGATTTTAGCCATTTATTTGACAATTTTGAATTTAATCCAATTACAGCCACATTTATTGAAAACCTATTCAGAAGAAGACATAGTGCTAAGTTCTGTAGGGAATGCAAAAGGATGAACAAAATATCCTTTGTCTCAGTAGCACACAGTCTGATAAGGGAGAATGTCATGTCCATGTTAATAAATAGCTTTTGGAAAGGGCACATGAGATTTGGTCTAGAATTTATACAAACAACAACAACAACAAAATATTAGCAAATAGCGCCTTTAAATTTCATGCCCAGTTTCACCGAAATCATAGCTATTGGCCTCTTCCAGGTCTGTTAGTGACAATTAAGTCTTATGACTTCATTTCTTTGTGTGGAGATCGGAAGGTAAGCAAATAATACAATATTCTTTATCTTTCATCAACTGTTATTTTTATCCATATGTGTCACTGAATTTCTCATAACTATTCATTTTTCTCTACAGTTTAAGAAATACAGCAATATTATTCCATAAAAAGCTTTATAATAATACACTTTTGAATTAGCTACCTACCTTCCTTCAATACTGGAAATAATGGAATTTTTTAATGAGAAAGATTTAAGATTTGATGCTCATACAGAATTACTCCTGCTCATTTATGGGGCTATGTTTCAAATGAATGTACATTTTATATTTTCAGATAACTTATACTAACATTATTGCCTTTGATTTTTCAGTGTTATTCACAGATACTAAAGTATTTAAAATTTGGTGATTTTAAAGAAGAAACTCTCAGAGTGCATTTGAACATTTCTAGGCTTAGTGGATTTTTTTATCCCTTGTTTGCTGTATCAAGAATTTCAAGTAATGGCATCTGAATTAAAAGATGCTTCTGTCACCACTTAAAAACTTCTTGATTAATTGTTGGTAGTAGAAAATGTCATATTGCACTAAAGAGTTTATACTGAATTTCATTTCTATCATTGAAGAATAGTTCGTGCTTAATATTCATGTCTATTCTTAAGAGACCATATATGTGTGTGTGTATATGTATATATTTAAACAAGGCATTAAGATGATAAAAACTCCATTTGCTTCAGAAAGTTTGCATTAGCCCCACCCATGAACACAAATTTCTCCTATTCTATTCATAGTTTTTAAGTACCTTAATTGATTAATTAAGATATATATATATATACATATATATTTTGTGACAGTGTCTCACTCTGTCAGTCTGAGTAGAGCGCCATGGCGTATAGCTCATAGCAACCTCAAACTCCTGACTCAAGCGATCCTCTTATCTCAGCCTCCTGAGTAGATGGGACTATAGGCTCCCTCCACAGAAGTTGTTCAATGAAATTAAGATGGAAAAGGTCCTCAACTGTTGGAGGAAAAGAGAAGTCCCAGCTCCATGTGATCCTGGCATGCTTGTCCTCTTCTTTCTCTTCTTCAGTAGACTCTCAGTCTCAAGAATATTATTGTCTTAGTACCATCCTCTGTCTTCTTCAATAATTCTAGTATTATACTAAAATTATTCTTTGACACTATTGATTGATTTATCCTAATACTTTCTTTTTTCTCACCTGGATCAATTGTTCAACTTTATAAACATCGATATGTATATACTCTCAACTCGCTAGCTCCCTAGTCACCTAGGAAAGTTATCCAAACTTTTATAATATATCCAAGTTTCTGCCCACTCAACAGCTATACTAAAAGAGCTGAATTTTGCTGAAGTAGATGAACATTCTAACTACAGGATGTCCAAAAGTCACCATATAAAGAGAAAATGAGATATTGTAGCTCAATGTACCTTTATTTACAAAACAGTACAAAATTTTACAAAGAGGTGGCCAACAGGGAAAGAACATTTCACCAATATTTTGTAAAAATTTCAATGAATATTTTCTAAATAAAGGTAAATTTACCTACAATTTCCCATCTTCCCCTGTGTATGATGACTTTTAGGACACCGTAGAGTTTCACCATAAATCTGTGACTGCTAACTTCACAAAGCTAGTGATTCCACACAGTTCAGTAGTCATATACTCTCTTATCCTTCTAGAAAACAATTTTATTCCATGGTCTCTGTCTGAATATCTCTATCCCATTCTTTTCTATCTAAAGAAGACCTATTTAAAAATAGAATTTCACATACTCTCATATTTATATCTACCACTCTCTAGCTACCAGATACCTCTCATCTTCTTAAAACTTCCCTCACTACATTCCATCAATAAGAAGGAAAAACCTGCCTTCAACCTCACTCCCCTTTTCTATTCTCATGACTCTCTTTAGATCAAAAGTCTTTGAAGCAGTTTTCTACATAAACATTTCTGTTTCTTCTCTTTGAATCCCTTATAATTAGAAATCTCCCCCGTCACTCACTAGAAAACAACTATAGTCACTGGTACCAATTATCTTGATTTGGGTTGCTCACAGCATGGACCAGGAGGCAGGACTTGTGCACAGGTAATTTAGATGTGAGTGAATAGAAATAAGTAGAAGTATGATAGGAGAGAAAGTGGAATTGGAAAGAGATAAACAACACCAGAAATTGTATTAATCAGCAGGATTCTCCTCATAGGATACTGGTACCTACCAGGCAATTGCTGACAAACTCTGGCATATGCCTGGGAAGTTGTCAGTTGTCAGGTTGTCAGATACTATCTATACTTGAAGCTTCCGGTGAACTCAGGAAGGTCTAAAATATATGGGAAAGGTTATCTGGAATGCCTTCTGCACTTCGCAGTATTATTTTTCTACCTTACTAGTGTCTTCTCCTACTTGGCTACATTCTCCTCTTTTAAATATTGGGGTATCTAAGGGTCCAGTTGTTATGCTTTTTTCCTTCCATTCCTTCCATTCTTCTATGTGTTGCCATTCTTAACATAATCTCATTCAACCTGAAAGAATTATATATAATCAAATGTTTCTTGAGTCCCAGTTCATGTATACTGGGACTCAAGAAATACCTGTTTGACATGGTATCTCCACTTTGGTATTAATAGATCTTCTAAAAAAAACTACGTACAAGATGCCTCAGAATATCCCTCTGAAACTTGATCCTGCCATCTTCCCTATATCGGTAAATTTACTGTGTATTTTCCCAGGTGTCAAGGCCTATTATTCTGCTCTCCTTGGCATGAAACTGACTCACTTCCTTTCTTCATTTAGGACTCTGTTTAAACTAACATACGGAAATATCTTCCTGGGATGAATATGTATTTAAAAGCATCCCAACATATCCTTAACCCTTAGTTGTGAAATTTTCCTTATTATTATAATCATCACCATTTAAGTTGCTTGATATTCTTCACCCATTAATGGAATATATTTTCCTTAAGAGGGCATTGTTTTATTTGCTGTGATGTTACCAGCAGCTAAAACATTGTCTGGTACTTGTTAGAAATTCCACGTGTATTTGTTAACAAATTAAAAACAGATTTCTGGGAAAACAATTAAAAATAGAAAATGTACAAAATAAGAGGTTTGACCTGGTTGGAGTAAATCACCAATAGGGCTTAAGAATGGAAAATAATGCCAATAACAGAATGGTGATTGCCAAAAGACACAATCTAACATAGGTACTAACACAGGTACTTGGGCAGCATAAGTCGACCTGTGGAGAAGACCTTGCTGGGTGAGTTTAAGGCATGATATTATTTTGACACTCATGTGACTGCTCTGGGAACTACGTTCATTTTTACTGTATTTCTGTCTACTCACTGCTTACATATAATTATGGAAACAACAATTTTGACTATCTATAATTGAAGTGGCTCAAGAACATAATACACATTTACATAGTTCCTCACATCTTGCATTCTGCTTTTCCAAGGAGAATAAAAATCCACCAAAATAATTGGGGGGTGGCTAGCTATATTTCTTAACCATCCTTGACACCAGAGTACTGATATAAGACTTAAAACCTCTTGGTCAGATACACCTATACAAACCTTTTATTCATAAATGAGTTATGTAAGGCAAACTGCTGAACGAGGACATCCCTTATGCTGGTTTAAGAGGTGATGAGAAAGAGGCATGAGAGAAGTGGCTTGCTGGAAGTGGTGTGGTGTAGAGGCTGTCAACGGCAATCTCCTTACCATGAATTTTGATCTGTTGTGTGATTTTTGGAACAGCATAATGTACATTCTTTTAACAATTTCAATAACTCTGTAAAGTACCTGTTATATTTTAATCAACACATTCTTCATTAAGCTAACAAAATGGAGTTATTGTCTGCAAGTGAGAATCTTGATTTTTCAAGTACACATATAATAGCAGAGCGTAACACAAAAGAGACATTCTGGATGATTGTGAAAGAGCAACAATACAAATCTTCATCTTATTCACGCAGCCACAGTCAATCAGTTCTTTAACTTAATATACACTGGCATTTAGAAGAATGGTGACCATAATGTGACTGGAATAAAATCCCAGTCTATGACCTGACCTTCCAATGACCTGTTCTGAGATGGGCAGCCAGACTACCAGCTTCCCTGGCTGTAGTGATGGGCAATGGCCAGGACTGCTGTGTGGCAATGTTATGTGGCTACTCAAGCACAGGGGAGATAGGAACACATTTTTCAACTAGTTAATTCTATTAAAGACTAAATTTCTTACTAGCAACAACGTCATATAGCCTGGAACCCGGATGATTTGAACATTAATGGGATATATGTATCTCTTCCCGTCAGGTAAAATGTGAAATTCTGGGTTTTAAAGGATACTACGTATTCTTAGAAAAACTTTAACTTTTGAAAAATTCCAACTGAATGCCCACAGTGATGCAGGTTTTAGTTCGTAGGACTATATCCATTTTTACCACTTTATCCATAGAATCTAGTACTGTGTCTAGCACATAACAAATGATCCCAAGTCATAATCATTCAATACATCAGTGAATGAAGGTAGATCAAAATTATTTGAGGACAAATTTTTAAAAGTCAAAATTTATAAGATGAAATATTTGAAACTATGAATAAAATATTTCTTTTTTATGAATGGCAACAATTTAAGACAAATCAAAATTTATTTTTATATATTTCATCAGGGTGACTAGAAAATTATATCATACAATGAGTTTCTTAAATAGTTGTAAATTCTATCAAATATGCTATATTACCAATTATTACTATTTCTTTTGTCTCTACAACTGTCCATGTACAAGTACAGTCACCTGCATAGGTTGCTAATACTATATCAAGCATCATTGCTTAGCTCTCTAGGCTTTGAGGGGTAATATCAAAAACATAGTTTGTAATGGAACTAGCAAAAGTATACTTATATGGTAAATTTTCAGAATAGAGGCTATCCATTCAATTTTTGATTTCAATATTTGTTTTTGGATCTATTATTATAGGTGTCACAGACATCCAGAGATTTAACTGACTTCCACAATGCTTTTCTGAAGTAGCAACTTAATACCTGGCATTATAAAATGAGGCCAGATGTGGTGGTTCACTACTGTAATCCCAGCTCTCTAGAAGGCCGAGGTGGGTAGACTGCCTGAGCTCACAGGTTCAAGACCAGCCTGAGCCTCTAAAAATAGCCGGTATTTTGGTACGCACCTGTAGTCCCAGCTACTCTGGAGGCTGAGGCAAGTGGATCACTTAAGTCTAAGAGTTGGAGGTTGCTGTGAGCTATGATGCCACAGCACTCTACCCAGGGTGACAAAGTACCCTGTCTCAAAAAAAAAAAAAGACATTTGAATTTGATTTTGTTCACATTCCAAGCACTGGTGATATAGGAAACATATGGAAAACAAAATCACTTGGACCAGAAAGTCCATAAAGTTCAAGAGGACCATAAAACCTCCAGTTTAAGAAGAACAGCTACAGCAAATAAAAACACTCTCCAAGGCACCACCTCCAATGGACAATCTTTAATCCCCTTCTTCCTTGGACCTTCACCAGCATTTTACTTTCTTTTCCAAACCGTCTCTTTCAAAATCTTTCATGACAAACATTTTTCAATGACATGAGAACAGCTGCAGGTGGAAGTTTAGGTAAATGGATTTTAAACATGCACTATAATAGAACAACATAATTCCAATCTCTCTCTCCTCAACTCTTACCTCACACACACCTACCACCACTATTCTAGCCAAATTAGACGGGAAGAAAGATTAAAATGAGGTTGAGCTTTGGAGTCAGAAGACCCAGTATCTAATACTTGCTCTATTATTTAGTAGCTATATTACCTTAGGCAAATTTTGGAGCTTGTTTACTTTATGTTTCTTTACCTGTATATCATTGATAATAAAACTTAGTATATAAAACATCACAAGGATAAAGCAAGTTAAGTTGAAAGCTATATAATATTATAATAAGAGATATTATCGTTCATTAGTCAAGAGTTTATTTGGAAATATACCCCAAAAGTAGAATGTATAAACAATTTCAAAAATTATAACTCACAATTGTATGTCTTTTTTTTTTTTTTTGAGAGAGAGAGAGAGTCTCACTACGTCACCCTTGGTAGAGTGCTGTGGTGTCATCACTCACAGCAAATGCAAACTCTTGGGCTTAAGCAATTCTCTTGCCTCAGCCTCCCAAGTACCTGGGACTACAGATGCCTGCTACAATGCCTGGCTATTTTTTTGTTGCAGTTGTCATTGTTGTTTAGCTGGCCTGGGCCCTTGATGCATGTGGCTGGCGCTGTAACCACTGTGCTACGGGTGCCGAACCTTTAGTATCTTATTTTTATAGATTTCTAAATTAATTGCATTATGATGAGGGAAAATTCAGTTTTTTCAAAATTTACTGAAAATTTATTTTATACCCACAGGATCAATTATCTTAACAAATACGAACTTGGAAACACTCTAAACAAGACCACACTGCTAAGCAATGGCAGTTTTAAAATTGACTTCTGCCCACAGGCTCCCAGCATCAAACAGGAGTGGAAAGGTAGTTTTGGGGGCAATATCCTACCTTAATTAAATTATCTTGGTTGATCATATTGTTCAAATAGTCTATATTTTTACTGATTTCTATCTATTTGGTCTATTAATAATGACAGTGTATATTGAAACTCTCAACTATGCTTACTCATTTGTCTAATTTTGCCTTTAGATATGCCAGCTTTTGATTAACATATTTGACATTTATAATATTTATGTATTCTAATCAAATTCTTACTTATTTTACAAATTGTCACTCTCTTTGGTAATGTCTCTTATGGCCACACTAGCCTTGCTGTATTTCCTATATTTACATTATATGTTTTTTTTTTTTTCCCTTTTCCTTTCAAGCTGTATCTTTATAAATGGATCAAATATATGCAAGTATCCTTTTATACCTAGCCTGATAATATTTTTTAATGGGAGTGTTTACTCCAGTATGATTTAATTTGTTTGCCATCTTGCTATTTATTTGTTCATCCTATCTTTTTTTTATTTTTTTTTAATTTTTTTTGTAGAGACAGAGTCTCACTTTATGGCCCTCGGTAGAGTGCCATGGCCACACACAGCTCACAGCAACCTCCAACTCCTGGGCTTAAGCGATTCTCTTGCCTCAGCCTCCCGAGTAGCTGGGACTACAGGCGTTCATCCTATCTTTTAATTGTTCTTTTTAAATCTTTTGCTAGTTTTTTTGTATTAATTACTTTATTATTTCCTTTTATCTCCACCTGGCTTATTGGCCATACAATTAATCTTTTAGTCATTACTCAAGAGATGCAATATATATTCTTTTCATTTCTAACTCTAAATAGAATTAATATTGAAATGCTTTATCTAAAATGTAAAAACCTTAAGAACATAATTAGATTTTACCTTATCCTTTCAGTACTTTTGTCACATAATTTACTAATACATAAATTATACACTCCACAATATAAGTTGCTTAAAATATTCAAAAAAAACTTTAAAAAGAATTAAGATTTTTTTTGTATTTACACATCTCTACCATTTTTGTTGCTTTTTATTCTTTTCTGTAAATGTCTAATTTATTGACATTTTCCTATAGCCTGAACAACTTCTTTTAACATATGTTGTAATACAGAAAACTCAGTTTTTATCTCAAACTGTTGTTATTTCACGTGTGAGAAATATCTTTCCTGGATTAAGAATATTGACATTGACATAATTTTTCACTGAGAGATTAATTTAAGGGACATAATAATCATTGTTTCTTACAGATTTCCATCAATATTCATATGAATTTTGATGGAGGTTCCCCTTACTTAGGGCTGAACACAGACCCCATTTTCTGAGTCTAAACAGAGTTGTAAACCTGCCTGATCAGCCTGATCAAATGTTCCATCTAAACCCCACTCCTGAGGAGTCGCACACTCTAAACAAGACCACATTCCTACACAATGGCAGTTTTAAAATTAACTTCTGCCCACAGGCTCCTGGCACCAAACAGCTGTGATATATTTTAGACATACATTCCATCTCCCCAAGCCTTAGGCCTTTAGGGTAGAAAAAGCCCAAAACAGCTCAAACAGGCTACCCTCTCTGGAGCTGCCTCTGCTGCACTGGAGGCTTTCTTCTTTCCTTCCTCTTCTCTCTAATGAAATCTATCCTGTTGATTACGTTGTGATGGCCCGTGAATTCATTCATCAAATTTCTCAGACCAATGACCCAGCCCAGAGATTTGATAACAAGTTGAGCAGCAGAAATGTCTATAATTGTTGACTTATTATAGATTATCTTCATTCAGTTAAACCCTGGCATAATATCATTGACTTTTACAATCATAAAAGTCTTAATACAGATTTTTTTTGTCTTTTACAAAACCTTTATTAAATATGTTTTTATCAATGCCCCTCACATGAAGATTCATAATGCTATTTGAATTTTGAAACAGAGTAAATGTTTATCTAAATGGAACAATTATGTGTTATTTCTAGAATAGTGCTTTGGCACTCTGGCTACACTAAGGTAAAAATGAAACATAAATAGAAGAAAAACATGTATGTTAATTACATAACAATTTTAAAATTGGGGGCTTATTTATTTATTTATGTATATATGTACGTATTTATTTATCCTTTGACACAGAGTCTCACTTTTCCCCACACTAGAGTGCCATTGTATCAGTTTAGGTTATAAGAACCTAAAACTCCTGGACTCAAACAATCCTCCTGCCCTCAAACCATCTTCCTGCCTCAGCCTCCCGAGTAGCTGGGACTACATGCAACCACCAGGACCCAGTTAGGTTTTGTATTTTTAGAAGAGATGAAGTCTCGCCCATGTTCTAGCTGGTCTCGAACTCCTGATTTCAAGGGATCCACCTGCCTTGGCTTCCCGGAGTTCTAGGATTACAGGTGTAAGCCACTGCTGTAGGCCTGTGGGGCTTATTCTAAAATACAATTCAAAAATAGAGTTAAAATCCATGTCCCTAAACTTCTTTCTTTCTTTTATGTGTCCAAAGTATATTTACTGAATATATTAGGAAGGCATTTATACTAGGGTGAATTAAACATTGATCTAACCTTAAAGAGATTTTCATTCATTACAGAAAATTCACGTATCTCTAGAGTCCAAAGTAAATGTGATCTCTATCACGAGAAGTCTATTTTGAGGAAATTGAGAGAAGAATGAGGTTATTTACAGAGAAGTTTTCACACATGATGTCATAGATAATGCAGACTTGGAAGAAGAGAAGGGGTATAGAAAGTTCAGAATATAGATGAGAAGAAAGCATTAGTGTTAAACTCATAAATTATCATATTGTTTTATTTTGAAATGATAATGATCTTAAGGTTTAGTGGTGGTAGGAGACAACTATCATGGCATATCTCACTTTGGAGAAAATCTGATATAAGTTGTGTCCTCATGAATGCATGTAATATTTTTGGAAGAATGATCATTACTTGTGTTGCCCACAAATATTTTAATTATAATTATAGTATTAAAATTGGAAGATAATAAATTCTAACCAATCTCTGTTGACTCAGGTAGCACATCTACTACCCTTCTTTCCCACTTAAGGCAGTAAACATTCCCTTTGTTTCATTGTGTGTTATGATCCTCTGCAAGATTTGCCATGATAGTGTTTGGGAAGGTTTTATTCTTGTCATGGGACCATTTACACATTATTAGGGAAAGAACTCTATAACTGGGGATTAGGAAGAGGACCTGCTGGCCGGTAAACTACCTTGAAGCTCATCCTGTAATCATGGATGAATGACATGCTCATTTATTTCTTTTGAAATACTTATTAGACACAGCAGTAGAATTTTCCCTGGAGCAAACAGCCTCCTGATTCTTGCTTCAGTTTAATAGAACTCCTTGGCCTCAGGGATCACGCTAACTGGGGATTCCACTTGCACAGGTATGTGACACAGCCAAGGAAGAAAGCAAAGGTGAACTCTGCCTTTGCCTGCCCAAGTCTCTGTGGGCAACCTCTCAATAAAGGAGGAAAACTGTGTGAAGCAGTGGCAGTTGCTGGCTGACATAGTGACCAACTGAAGTCCTTAGAGGAAAGAAAGGTATTGGGAGAGGTGTTTAAACCCTGCCTGACTTGTTTAGTAATTCAGGCATTCAGTTTCTCTGCTTGGGAAATTATGGACATACAGGATCCTTGGGGAAGGCCTGAGCCTTGGTTTCTATGAATGTAAAAATAAAAGCTGGAGCTTTTTAATTTGTAGACATTCTAACATGTCACATTTATTATGCTATTAAAAAATTTCCATATGCAATGGATAATGAGGTATCATTAGGACACATGCTTAATATTATATCTTTTCCTCTTTTATCCTAAGGTACAAAATTCATTTTCTCAGGCTCAGCTTTCTTTTACCTGACTTAAGTCACATAAGACTGCAAGTTTCATGAAGGCAGGGATTTTACCTGGCTCATCTTTGTCTCAATGGTGTCTAAATTAATGCCTGATTTGAAAGCCAGTGTTCAACAAATATGTAATGGAATTAATTACTCAGCCACAAGCTCAATTATACTCACTTAGTAGATATTTCACAATGCATAAAATTTTTCCCAATTTAACGAACTGCTAGTATCACAATCAATACAACTGTAATCCTCTTCCACCTAATTTCTCTGTATTGAGAATAACAAATCAAGTGGAAAATTTTAGGCTCATCTATTAATCATTAGTATTTGAAATATGCAATTCACTCATTCAAAATTTATTGACATACTTCAGCACAACAATACAGATAACATCAAAATGCATAAGTCATGGGCCTCTACCTGACATAAAGTATTTTCTGATATAGAGTAAGAATTGAATAATTAATAGCACATATGCATTGAGCAATTGTTCCAGTAATTCACCTGAACATTTAAATCTATTATTTCATTAAAAACAATAAGGTGGGTGTTCTTATTACCCTTATGAGCAAAATGATGCTTTAACTTTATAAAGAGAAGAGGTTTGAGTGTGGGGACACAAACAAAACTTGCCCCCAAACATCCACTAGCCCATGAAAATAAAGTTTTGGAATTTCATTCTTATGTTATCAATCTTTGAAAGAGAACTTTGAGCTATCCCAAATTACCAATATGGATGAGGCCCCACTTATGTTTGCTATGCCATCCAACAGAACTGTGGCTGTCAAAGGAGCTAAGACAATGGCTGTTAAAACAAGCAGATGTGAGAAAACACATTTCACTATTGTTCTAGCCTGTTGTGCAGATGGAACTAAGCCATCACGTATGATCATCTTTAAAGGAAAAATGTTTCCAAAAGAAAATATTCCAAGTGAGTTATTGCCCATGTGCATGGAAAATCATGGATGACTAAAGTAGGCATAAAAATTTGATTTAACAGATCTGCTCAGGAAGGCCTGGAGGATTACTTAAAATACCAGTGTTAATTATTTTTGATCACTTCTAAGCCCACGTTATACAACATGCAAAAGCCATTACTGTGACTTGAAAACCCAACTTTCTATGATATCTGGTGGGCTAACCAGCAAACTAATTACAACCTCTTGATGTGTCAGTAAACATGCCCTAATGAGGAAAAAGTGGATATCGTGGATGCAGTCAGCTGGTCATGACTTAACACGAAGAGGCAGAGTCAAGAAAGCATCCATTTGCTTAGGTTTGTGAATGGAACCTGAGATCATGGAACCGTGTTCAAGAAGGAAGTGGTTGTGAAATTATTTAAAATATGCAATATCAGCAATGCTATGAATGGAACTAAGGATGATGAAATTTACCAGGATGAGGAAAGTGACTCCTCAGAAAATACCAGTAATGTAGAAATTGAAGATGATACTTACGATATTGATAATAATGAATAGTTCTTGGTCTTCTGTGATGGGTACATATCGTAAATTAGTTACTGACATAAACGTTCTTGAACTTTGTGTTTGATCTTGTGTTTTGTAATTATTTGTTCCATAAAATTTCTTTTACCATAATGGGTGTCAAAAACAAGTACTAAAATTCATTTATAATACAAAAAAAAGTACCTTAGTATAAATAAAAATTTGAATTAAAAAATTGAAACCAAAGATTTTTCCTGAAAATTTGGGACAAAAATGTGGGTGAGCTTCATATAGGGGAGCACATAGTACATGGCAAAATGTGGTAGTGTCCCAATGATATTCAGTTAATTTGAGATTCAGACAAAATCTGGAGCCTGAACTCTGAATAACTGCTATGGTTGTTCCTCTTGTCACTGCATACCACTTAAAATTTTTTAAAAGCCTATCGGCTGTATATGTAAAAGCAACAACAACAATGGATATCTTGAGCTAAATTGTTCTTCACTGGTTTTTTTTCAGAGTTAGGAAATGTTAACAGAACTTAAGAATCAAAGCCAAAAGGAGGCTTAGTTACTAATTAGGGCCTGTTATGGAAAAGGCATTTATTATAATGGCTCTTAAGAAGATAAACCTAAATGGCGAAGAATGTTTCAGCTCTTAAAACAAATCCATTTGTGCCTTTTCCTCTAAGTTTTACTCTCATATCAGCATACTGGAACCTACCCGCTTCTCTTGCATTTTATTCTATATCATTTTGCAATGCTTTAGCTTTGTTGGAGATAGTTTTATCTTTTTTCGCTTCCTTCCCCTTCGACTGGTTAATACATTTATAATAGTAATTTGATTAAATAAAAGCTTGTTGTCTGAGCTGTGAATCCACATGAAATAAATAGCATTTTAGAGAACCTAGTGAGTGATTTTTACTATGTAAAAAGAGTGAAAGGGCTTGCTTAGGACGTCTGATTAATAGACTTCTCATCATTTACCAAAAGGCTGGTGTTGGTGTCTAAGAGCTGAGTAAGGGTGTCCTTGAATGAGGAGCAGGTGCTCCCACATGTAATTTATAAAAATTTTTCAACCGCTAAGTTTATAGTCAATGTCTGGTAACTACCTTTGCTCAATTGACACAGGCATATTTAGGGAGAAAACATTATTGCCATAAAGGGTGTAAGAAAATGATTTGGCTAGTGGTACTGATGAGTTTAATTTTTCATGCATAAGAGTCAGTGGATTATTTTAGGTGAAATATTTAAAGGGTTAAAGAAAATATATAGAAGAAATGAGGAGAGGGCTTAGATAAAGTACAATGAGGGATATTTGGATTTAATTATCCTTAATGCCATGTAAGTGGCTAAGATCACTGTGACAATGTAGAAAGGATATGAAGAGGGACAAGACAAGACAGTGACGGTCAGGGTTAGTGTGTTTAGACAATCCTAAAGAAGATCAGAGGAGAAAAAAAGAAGACCAAAAAGTACCAAGTGATAGTCTAAAGAAATTATAGAGGAATTAAAATTCTCCTGATTATTACCAAATACGTGGTCATTATGAAAGTTTTGATATACACGAAAGTCAAGAAATGTCCAATCCATGTGGGTAGAAACAAGTGAAGCCCTTCCATCAACACCAACAAGCTGAGCAAGCTGAAACCGACATGAGTGAATCACAAAGGATGCAGTCAGTCAACTGTGTTTCTTGGCAGTGAAATAATGAACCATAACATGATCTATCTCAAAACTTTCATAGTGACCTTTTACCACATCTGGGATTTTTGTTTATTTAAATAATAACTCTTACATCTAACCTCCCTTTCCTGCAACCCAGTGTCTGTTAACTGGCCATTTGCTGAACAACTTTCTTCCTATATGGGACCAGTGATTTATTATGGCCTTTGTTCTATTTAACTCTGTGTAATTCATACAATCAGCATTGACTGAGTGCTTATTAAGTGTTGGCGCTAGGAGAGATTTTGATAGTTTTCTCTTTTTCCAGGGAAACGCCACACTATTCTCAATGGCTATTAAGAGTTCTGAACCTATTCTGCCTTTGCTATTTTATATAGATTTTCCACAAATGTTTCTGTGTTAGCCCTAGTTCTCTGTAGAATGGAAACTAGAGCAAAGGTTAGTGCTGATTCTTTATTTGGGAGATACAATTTCAGGTCAGTGAGACTAAAGGACAAGGGGATTAATACAGGGAAGGATGTGAAGCAATGCAAAATAATGTAGGTCTACACCACCCTTGCTGTACATCACCGGTTCTCAATTTATGGGTCGCGACCCAAGGAACTGTATTAAAGGGTTGCGGCATCAGGAAGGTTGAGAACCACTGCTTTACACAAAGATAAGCCAAACACTCGGCATGCACTTCTGTCTGGCCACTCATGACTCCAGATGAGCTCTATGGATAAAACATTCCTCAGAAAACTGTATGGAAGAATATCAGGAGAGGAAATTTATCCACTCACCTTCTGTTTTTCTTTTAACAAACTTTGCTCACCAGGGACCTCAGAGTTGCATTTTCTGGTCCCTTTTGCTATTGTTCTGAAAGCTAGACTTTATGCTCCCCAGATTTTATCTAACCTGGTGGTGACAGGGGAAGTTTGATGCTTAAAGTTTGTGAGTGGTTTGTTCCTGGTGCCACATGGAAGAACTCAGTCCTTCTGAATAGCTCCAGGCACAGGAACTGTGTATATCCAGGCAGTGTCATTAGGCTGTGGCACGAAGGCTCTGGATGGCCCCTCTCCAAGAAGAAAACATAAGGATGGCTGCGGATTAACGAGCAACTAAGGGGCTGGAAGGCAATGGCATCAATATGACAGGATTAATTAACCTGTGTGCCTGATATGGTGTCTAAGCATTACTGGAATCTTCTTAGGCGGTTTCTTTCTCGCCACCTCTTGGAATAGCAAGTTCTGCATATTACTATTTGCTATTTTTTCCTTTTGTTCTTTTCTCCCTGATTTCAATATTCATATCTTCCTTTCCTCATTAACTTTCACTTTATTTATCCAAGGCTTACTTCACATGCATTGTCTGACTACACGGACGAAAGGGATTTTCACCTCTTGTGACTTCTTGGGTCTAATTATTACTCCACTTTACAGGGTAGAAGCCTTGAGGCCACAAACAAGATCTTTTTGCCTCTGAAGCCTCTGTAGTGAATCCTTTTCAATATTGCCCAAGAAGAATTAATTGCTAATATTTCTGAATTCTGTAAGGCAGTGGCTCCACCATGGTGACCTTGAAGCACTGCACAGATGCACATAAGCCACAAAAGACTCAAACTGGAACCAAAGGGACTCTGAGTGTGGCCAGCATGCCTCCTGAGCCTCTGGGAACAGTAGAGAAAGGGAGGCCTGCGAGGAGCTGCCCTGAGCCAGCTCCACTCGGCTTCCCTATCTTCCCAGGGATGCTGTCAGGACAGAGCTTATGTACAGCATCTGCAGGATTCCAATGAGGCACGAGCTTTCTACCCCATTCCCCTCCTATTAGAGCTACAGATGATAAAGCTGCTGAGCTGCAGCCTCAAACTGGCTCCTCCAAAGAATCCTGCAACTCACACTGTAGCCAATGTGGCCCCTTTTGTTTTGATGTTGTCCTTTTTGGTGTGTAAGCAAAGGACATGGGGCAAACTGGCCCCTCTTGCTCTTTTCTTTCTTTCTTTATCTATGTAAGTAATAAACTTTCTGAATCTGGTGGCGCCTGTGACTCAAAGGAGTAGGGCGCCAGCTCCATATGCTGGAGGTGGTGGTTTCAAACCCAGCCCCGGCCAAAAAAATAAAAAGTAAAAAATAAATAACCTTTCTGAATCTAAAAGTAACTCACTATATCTTTAGTTGTTCAATCAGTCCGGCAAGGGTTTTGGCTTTTCTTGTCTTGTGAGTACTTGAAATGATCTCTCATTATTTTGCTTATAAATTCTATTTTACATAATTTGCTCTCTTCTGTTTAATATGTGTAGCTAGTAATTTAAAAGTTTATTTTGTCACTGGATTTTAACTCCTTAAAGACATGGATTATGTGAGGGGATTTTGAAAAGTTAATGGAAAAATGGAATTAAAGTTAAAGATGGAAAATACGTACATTGTTTTTCGGCATAAGCTCCATCAAAGTCAAGACTTTTTTTCTTTTTTTTTTTGCAGTTTTTGGCCAGGGCTGGGTTTGAACCCACCACCTCCAGTATATAGGGCTGGTGCCCTACTCCTTTGAGATACAGGCACCGCTCAAGGTCAAGACAATTTTGTGAGTGATAAAACCAGCCATTTAATCCATCCATAAAGAAGTGAGAGCTTTGAGAATTTGACCATGTTGATGCAATCTTTTTATATTATTAACTGAATGAAACTGGATTCATTTAAAGATTTTTTAAGCTTAGTACACCACCACCACCACCAACAACAACAACAAAAACATCAATGAATCAATTCAGGAGTGCAAGGTAAAAACCCAATGATTGCTTATGCCTTTCTTTGATGAAGGATTGAGCAAGAGTATTGTCCTCATGGACTGTCTAGTGAAGCTTTCTCAGGTGTTTTATTGCTAAAATTTTGGCTAACTTTCACATAATACTCTTATAAGAAGCAGATATTATTGTTCTTTGGCCCTCAAGAAAGTCAAAAAGCAAAATGCCTTGAGCATGTCCAAATGCTGCTGCCATTGTTGCCATTACTTTTGCTCTTGACTGGTTGACTTTTGCTTCATTTGGACCACTTCCACCTCTTGGTAGCCATTGCTCTGATTGTGCTTTGTCTTCAAGATCATACTATTAAAGCCATTTTTTATCTCTTGTTACAGTTCTCCAAAGAAATATTTGATTCTAGTTATTTAAAATTTCTATTGAAAACCCTGCTGTGGGTTTTGTGGCTAGCTATTCTGGACACAACAGTTTGGCACCATCAAGGGAAAGTTTTCTTAACTTTAATTTTACAGTCAGAATTATGTAAACTAAACCAGTTGAGATGTCTGTGGTATTGACATTGTTTGTACCATTAATCATCAATCTTCTGTTGGGCACAATCAAGATAAAATTTTTCCTCTATAATCGATGCAAATGGTATATTGCCCGAGGCTTCATCTTCAACATTATCTCTTTCCTCCTTAAAGCAAGTTATTCACTTGTAAACTGCTGATTGCTTTGTGTATGGTCCTATAGATCTTTTATAAAGCATGATTGCTTTGTATATGGTCCCATAGATTTTTCATAAAGCATAAATCTTTTTTCACCCAAGATTGCTGATAAATTAGATGTTTGTTCTTGCTTTACTTTTAAATTTATGCATAGTTTTTTTTTTTTTTTTTGTAGAGACAGAGTTTCACTTTATTGCCCTCGGTAGAGTGCCGTGGCGTCACACAGCTCACAGCAACCTCCAACTCCTGGGCTTAGGCGATTCTCCTGCCTCAGCCTCCCGAGTAGCTGGGACTACAGGCGCCTGCAACAACACCCGGATATTTTTTTTTGGTTGCAGTTTGGCTGGGGCTGGGTTTGAACCCGCCACCCTCGGTATATGGGGCGGGTGCCCTGCTCACTGAGCCACAGGCGCCGCCCCTATGCATAGTTTTTTTTTAATAATATGCACTTTCTATGAACTTTTTGAAATCCCTTTGTCTATCTTTCTCATTTTCCTTCAGAAACTAAGTCTAATCCATAAAATGTAGAATAAATTTGTCCTAGATAAATATATGCATAAGTGACCCATTTAATTGTGTAACAAGAGAAATACAGGGTAGAATATGGAATGCATAGATTCTATAGCAATATTTTCCTACCTACCAAAAATAAAATTTAAAAACTATGAAGTTTAGAATCACTTTTCATCATTATATGGAGGACTAATGAGAGCTAAATTATTGGCAAATTTGGTATAATTTAGGAAACTCTCAAAGGTCTGACATTAACTTTGTTTTTAATTATTGGTTGGAAGGAATGATTGAGGCTGCCTTTCATCTTCAAACATATGCTATCAACTGTCTGTGCAAGTACTTTTATTTGCTTTTTTTTTTTTTGGAATGAAGGTGGAATTTAGATCATTTTTTTTTTCCATCATGTATCAGGCACTATTATAGATTCTATGGTTAAAGACACAAATTAAATTAGGCAAAATTCACTGCTCAAATAGAACTTACATTTATATTCTCATCTATTCTTCTATGTGCTAATTAGAGCTTGATTCTCAAATTTTCTTTTTTTCCTTTTTTTCTTTTTTTTTTATTAAATCATAGCTGTGTACATTAGTATGATCATGGGGCACCATACACTTGGTTCATAGACTGTTTGACACATTTTCATCACACTAGTTAACACAGCTTTCATGGCATTTTCTTAGTTATTTTGCTAAGACCTTTACATTCCACATTTACTAGGATTGACATATACCCTTATAAGATGCACCGCAGGTGATTCTCAAATTTTAATGTGCAGAATCATCTAGGGTTTTTGTTAAAATTTCAATTCTGATTCAGTTCATCTGGGTGAGCCTTGAGATTCGGCTCTAGTAAGCTTGCTGGTGAAGGTGATGTTCTGATTGCACTAATCTTCCAACCACATTTTGATCAGTAGTTATTATAAGATTTATAGGATCTATGAATTTGGATCTAATGGCTCTCAGCATTAGCATCTGTCTTTCCCATAACTTGACTAAACCTTTTTCCTCTCTCCCCTTCACAAGAAATCTTCTATATCCTTACTTCACAAGGGCTGCTTCCTTACATCTGCTGTCTCAGAGCTGTGAGTATCCATTCCCCTTTCTCCATTTCTGGATGATGCTTTCGCCTGATTCACACTGAGAAGAATTTTAGCTGTTGTCTAGTCCATTGCTCTGTATTTTCAAATGAGAAAACTGATTTTTCCCAGAAAATGTCCTCACTTGCAGTCTTTCACTCATTTACAGCCATTTCCAAGAAAGGGGATTACACATGTTTAATGTACAATTTAAAAATATAAGTTTTTCCTATACTCTTTTTCTTAAATCTGATCCACCTGACATCATCAAAGATAATATAATAACTTCCAGGCAAATTAGTCACTTTCAAATTTTTATGAGTCATTTCCATTGCAAACTCAAGTCACAATTTCTATCCTTCCTCCTGCCATTTACAACTGTGTCTGAAGGGGTATGTATGTCACTGAGGAAGCAATGTGAAGTGATTCATTATTGTTGTCCAACCATGCTGTAATTGTCTGCTCCATCTTCATATCCATGGATCTTCAATCACCAGCACCAGCTCTCTTTTGGCCTTTGCTGAGAGACACTGCCCAGCCTGAAGTTCAAACTGTCATTTTCCTTTGTCACCAGTGCAATAAGTTTCTGATCTGATTCCTCATTGGACAGTCTACACTTAGTACTTTCTTCAAAAGCATCATTTCTCTCACTTTGAAAGAACTTCCACAGCCATCCTGGGGTATACAGATAGAATCTGACCCATTTTCTAGAAAACTTATAGAGCCACTTTAAACCTATTGGGCCAGAAATATATGAATACGTAGCATAAGGCTTCTCCCCAAGCTTGGTCTCATCTTAGAACCATGGCACCGAAATCAATTCAAAAGTTCCTTCTACATTTTTATTTTCTGGGATTCACCCTGTCTTAATCTAGGCTATTGTTTGCAGGGTAAGGCAAAGTATCATATCTTTTTTAGATGATAAAAAAAAAATCTATAAATCCTGTTTGGATGTTCTCCTACTCTCTAAGTCTTATTTTCTTCTCCGTATCAGTTGATATTTATCTCGTAAAGGAGAATCAATGTAACTCATCTTTTTTTTTTTTTTTCAATGTTTAGGGTATTTGCTATTAATTTCTCAATAGGTTTTATTTTAATATGATCAATGCTGCTCTGGATTTTATGACTTTAAAAGTTTATTTTAAACTAATGACCTACATACTGATTTTTCTTAACTATTCCTAAAGCAACAAGTCATTCTGGTTATATAAAGGGAGTGTCATATAAAAGGAAGTAAAGGGAGAGCTAATTAATTGGACTTCACAATATATTTCTACCATCTATAAAATAATTTTAATTCTCTGGTGTCCTGGCCTCTGCTGCTATTTAGTTATCAGCATATTGGATATTACTCCAGCTATTGTGGGACCTTTCTGTAGTTCCTTGAAAGGACTTCAGCGTCCAGAAACCATTTTCTCCCTACTTCAGGAAGAATAAACCTATGTCGTTTGTAATCTGAGGACTGCTTACATATGCAAGTCAAAGTACCTATATGATGATATATTGAGTCCAGCTGAAAGACCTGAAACTGTTACAGACTCCTTTTTGTAAGGGATTTATCGTACCTTGATTCCCTAGTCAAAGCTTGATCTCCATTCTGTGCAAATTAACAATAACTGAAGGTTAGTATTTTATAAAGATGATAAAATTTGTTGATGATTAAACTACATTCAAGGATTACTACTGTGTGTGTGTATTTAATACTTTATCCAAACACACACCACAGATTCTATATACAATTCCTAGTACTTGCCTTTTTAAGTCCATTTTTAACCACTATTATATATTGCTCAGATAGACTCATTTGTCCTTTCTCTTAATAAATGTTGGCTTTAGGAATATAGTATGGATTTAGCCACAAATATTTTCTAAAAAAGAGTAAGAACCACACTGATTCATAATTCATTAGTATTCTTTCACCTCCCTTTAAAGTAAGCTAATCCCTGTATTATTGGAAAGCAAATAATAGATTATAATTGATCACTTTCTCATAAATGGTCCTATATTTTGAATTCTTGTTTCAATTATCTAGGCTAGTATTTTTGATAACCAATATTATAACATCAGGAGGCTCAGAAGATATCCTGGGAGAGATATTTTGACATATTTAGTCTGCCTTTCTTGATTTTATAGTAAGATTATAATAGAAAATTCCCAGTTACTCTTAAGCTTGGCACTTAGATAATTTAATAATAAACCACAATCAATGAGGACTTTTAAAGATTGTCACTGAATATTCAGATTAAAGTTTAAAAAAAAAAAAACGAACTTAACTTGCAACCATTTTTTGCTCAATCCCATTTGGTATTCAGAATGTAAATGAGATTTGTTATCAGGACGGAAACCAGAAACTGATTTAACCTAGATATTAATCTTCATATTAAGGACATATTTACATTCTTGCATAGCACAGTAGGTTAGCACAAAGAATGATCTGCATTTAATTTTTTAAAATGGCTAAGCGTAATTGATATATAGTGCATATTTCACATGTTAAGTATTTTGTTTATTTCATGGATTCATTTTCTCATGGTCGTGTTAAACCTTGCTGGATAGAAAATATGCTGCAAATAGAAGCCAAACCACAGTAAAATGACTCTGCCTAACCCTAAGAGTTCTAGCCATTTCCTTTTATATTTTATAATAAGAAATGACAACTCAATTTAAAGAAAATACACAATAGTTGCTGACTACAGTGAAAAGTTTATATTAAAATAACATGTTGCTGTGGGGAGGTGGATATTGAGAATACAGTAGGTAATTTCTGGCAAGGCTCCTGAAATAAGCAAAAAGTCATATCTGTTAACAAAGGATAAATGTAGATAATGTACTCTATTCAGTAATTAGGATTTTACAGATCCCTATTTAAACGCTGAGGAAAAAAAAATTGAAGGTGGTTACATTTATTCTGTAAATTGGAAATGATCCAACACCTCCCAATAAGACCTAACCTTTGACTGGGCGCATTTCCTACTGATATGTGACTCTAACAGTTTTCCTATAAATTTTAATGAAGACTGAGTAAACTTGAGCAGCTCAACAAAACGTAAAGATGCTGCTAATTTCAGGAAGTCATGGGAGGGGGTTTATGATACAGAAGCTCTGGAAAGTTTTTTTTTCCCCGTCTTAAAACAGAATTTTTGCCAATTTTGTCTCCCTCAGCCTCTTAATTCCAGGAGATAAACCTTTTAACTCTTTGGTGCTGTCATGGAAGTGACCAAGTATCAACTTTCTCAAGCATACAGATTTTAGAAAATTCCGACTACCCTTTTCATTCCTTCAAGAGAATTTACAAATCAACACAGGCACAGTCTTCTTGATCTACCCTTTTCACCAAAGTACAGTAATTTGAGTGGTAAAGTTAGTATTAGGAATCAGAAAGTAGGTATTGTTTTTTCCCCCTAGAAACGCTACAAACTGATAGTATTCCTGCACTTCATATTAACTGACAAACAAGATTTTAAAAGCCAAATGTAGTTCTTCAAACTCCCCCTTCCTTTCCATTTATGTTTCTGGAGGTGACTGTGAGACCATAACAATGGTCAGTCTTCGTCCATTACTATTTTGGGATTTGGGAATAATTATGGCATTCTAGACATGGTTAATATGTGTCATCATACTCCCTGGCAAAAGAAAAGAAATATATGTGGAGACTTTGGGGTTATGGTCACTTAACTGTGTTCTGAATAATTTTTCCTACAGTGAAATTTTTCCTACTTGGCCCAGTGAGGAGGTTCCTGCAAACATAAGCAGGACATATTAAAGCAGGAGGGAATAGAGTGAAGAAGGCAATTAGCAAGGTATTTCAAAAGGTATGGAAGTGAAAGTCTCCATTATCATTTATTAGTATTCCTTTAGTGGGGACGTGGAGACAAGCCTCTAATCAGGAGTTATTGTAAATGACATACACTTGAATTTCTGTAATCATCTTCTCCACAGGCCTGGCAACTGCTCATTCCAGGCCCAGTATATCCCTTTATCCACTTGATCAAGTATCTTGTCAACTCCCGCTCCTTTCCTTAGGTCATCTAGGACAAGTATTGACTGCTTTCTTGCACTGCTGGTCTATGCTTATTGCTGGTTACTCATATTTTTTCTATAAATTAATTACATTGGATCTACTTTTTTTTAAAACTTGAACAGAGGATCTCCTTGATCTCAATACTAGGTTAATCTCATCTCTCCATTATATAGTTCTAGGAAATTAAGTGATTCAATCAGATTAATCTGGCTGGCTTTTGTGCACTACCAAGCAACAGCTGGGAATCTCCCTTAAGATATAATGTGGAGAGGGAGGTGGAGCAAGATGGTGGCTGAGTAACAGCTTTCCTGTAACTGGGCACGGTGAGTCTGGGGAGATAAGACTCCAGGCATCTCTGGCTGGTGGGATCTGCCCATAATCATCCCTTTGAGGATACAGGGAATCAGCAAGGGACTTCTGGACCCCAAGAGGAAGACAAAAACAGTGGAAAACTGGCAAGTGGTTGCGTGTGTTCGATCAACCTAATCCCACCGGCAGCCATAAGTACAAGCAGCAGTGAGACTGCAAACTGGAAAGGCCTTACCTGTGAACTGTTTCAGTGTTTTTGGACTCGGCACTCAGTTGAACTGCCTTGGGGAGAGCTTGAGCAGGAGTGCAGAGAACTTTAGGCATTGTCTAGGGGCCCAGAATGAGTCACTGAGCTGGACGGAGCTAATAGTGCTCGGCTGTGGGCCACAGGGAACCATTGTGAGAGAACTGCCCCAGCAAGCTCCGCTCTCAGAGTCTCAGAGCAAGAGTCAAGTGGGAGCTAGTAACCTAGTGACTGAGCAGCCTAAAGGCAGGGATGAGCTGCCTTATAGCATTAACCCTCAGGGGCAGAGTGAGAACAGTTTTAGCACACTGGAGCCTCAGGCTGTTGCCCTGGGTAAAGTGCTGTGGCATCATAGCTCATAGCAACATCAAACTCCTGGGCATGGCACGGCCCAGACCTCCATAAGAGCTGTGCCACAACCTGTGATCCACAATCCATGCCCACTGGGCCTCCTCATGCCCTCACCAAGAACTGCGGGAGCTGCGCAACCTGCGTCCTCCCTCCTGCACCCTCCATGCCTCCAAACCGGCCCACTCATCTGGCCAGGGACTTGGGTAGCCACGTGCCCTCCAGAGCCCTTCTCCTGGCCAGAGACTGCTGGAGGCTTGGGCTCTATGTGCCAAAGTCACTGGGCATCAGGCACTCTCAGAACCATGCGCACCACCTCCTGCCCTGTTGCTGGATACAGGTGTGTCACACTCTGGAGCTGCTTCCACAACCAGAACTCCCCAGCTGGGGCAGCCCCAGAGGAACTACACAGGGTCACTCCCTACAAAGATCCAGCAACAATAGAGTGATCCCACTGGGGTCTAATCTTGGAGAGACACTTCCTCATCTCTGAGGATGGCCAGAGGCAATGGCGAAAAACAATCCTGAAGCAAAATCAGCAGAAAAACTCTGGCAATATGAATAATCAGAGTAGATCAACTCCCCCAAGGATCAATGGGGCAGACACAGGGCAAGATCCCATGCACAAACAAATAGCTGAGATGTCAGAAATCGAATTCAGAATCTGGATAGCAAATAAGATCAAATTAGAATTCCAAGCAGTAACCAAAAAGATGTGTCAAGAATTCAACAAATTCAAAGACCAAATGACTAAAGATTTTGACATATTGAGACAAGAAGTTGCAGCCCTCAAATATCTGAGAAACCCAGTAGAATCTCTTAGTGACAGAATGGAGCAAGCGGAAGAAAGGATTTCTGACATTGAAGACACAGCTTTCGAATGCTCCCAAACTCTCAAAGAGGAAGACAAATGGAGGGCAAAAGCAGATCACTCTCTCAGAGAGCTCTAGGATAGTTCAAAGAAAATCAATATTCGTCTTATAGGGATCCCCGAAAGTGACGGAGTGGCATCACTAGGCACAGATTCTTTTCTCCACGAGAATATGAAGGAGAACTTTCCAGACATGCCAAGAGATTCTGAAATTCAGATAGCAGCCAGAACTCTAGCACGACTCAACCCAAATAAGACAATCCCCAGATACATCATAGTCAATTTCACTAAAGTTAATGTGAAGGAGAAAATTCTGAAAGCAGCCAGACGAAAGAAATCCATCACCTACAAGGGAAAGAATATTAGAATAACTGCAGATCTCTCTGCTGAAACCTTTCAAGCTAAAAGAGTATGGTCATTGACTTTTAATCTCCTAAAACAAAATAACTTTCAAACCAGGATCCTGTACCCAGATAAACAGAGTTTCATTTTTGACGGAGAAATTAAATACTTGAACAACATTCACATGTTGAAGAAATTTGCCATAACTAACCAGCTTTCCAGGATATTCCCAGACCAATCCTCCTAAAGACCAATGTAATCCTTCACCACAAAAGTAAACCCACCCAGAAAATTTTGATCAAATTCCAACTTCCACAGTCGCCAAAGGATTAAAAATATCCACTGGACTCTCAAAAGGGTTATCAATATTCTCAATTAATGTGAATCATTTAAATTATCCTCTAAAATGGCACAGGTTGGCTGACTGGATACAAAAACTCAAGCCAGATATCTGCTACATACAAGAATCACACCTTACATTGAAAGACAAATATGGACTCAAGGTGAAGGGATGGTCATCTATATTCCAGGCAAATGGAAAGCAGAAAAAAGTAAGCGTTGCAATCCTATTTGCAGATGCAATAGGCTTTAAACCAACCAAAATAAGGAAGGATAAGGATGGACACTTCATATTTGTTAAAGGTAATACTCAATATGATGAAATTTCAATTATTAATGTTCATGCACCCAACCAGAATGCACCTCAATTTATAAGAGAAACTCTAACAGACATGAGCAACTTGATTTCCTCCAGTTCCATAGTACTTGGAGATTTTAACATCCCTTTAGCAGTGCTGGATAGATCCTCCAAAAAAGAAGCTAAGCAAAGAAATTTTAGATTTAAACTTAACCATTCAACATCTGGACTTAACAGACATCTACAGAACATTTCATCCCAACAAAACTGAATACACATTCTTCTCATCAGCCCACAGAACATACTCCAAAATCGACCACATCCTAGGCCACAAATCTAACCTCAGCAAATTTAAAAAAACAGAAATTATTCCTTGCATCTTCTCAGACCATTATGGAATAAAAGTTGAACTCAATAACAATAGGAACCTACATACCCATACAAAAACATGGAAGCTAAACAACCTTATGCTGAGGGATAGGTGGATTGTAGACGAGATTAAGAAGGAAATCACCAAATTTTTGGAAAAAAAACAACAATCAAGACATGAATTACCAGGACCTCTGGGATACTGCTAAGGCAGTCCTCAGAGGGAAATTTATAGCACTGCAAGCCTTCCTCAAGAAAATGGAAAGAGATGAAATTAATAACTTAATTGGACATCTCAAGCAACTGTAGAAGGAAGAACATTCCAACCCCAAACCCAGCAGAAGAAAAGAAATAACCAAAATCAGAGCAGAATTAAATGAAATTGAAAACAAAAGAATTTTACAACAGATCAATAAATCCAAAAGTTGGTTTTTTGAAAAGATCAATAAAATGGATAAACCACTGGCCAACCTAACTAGGAACAAAAGAGTGAAATCTCTAATTTCATCAATCAGAAATAGTAAAGATGAAATAACAACAGACACCTCAGAAATTCGAAAAATCTTTAACGAATACTACAACAATCTCTACTCTCAGAAATATGAAAATCTGAAAGAAATCAACCAATACCTGAAAGTACGCCACCTACCAAGACTTAGCCAGAACAAAGCGAAAATGTTGAACAGGCTTATATCAAGTTCTGAAATATCATCAACTATACAAAATCTCCCTAAAAAGAACATACCTGTGGTGCATCTTACAGGGGTATTTGTGAAACTTGGTAAATGTAGAATGTAAATGTTTTGGCACAGTAACTGAGATAACGCCAGAAAGGCTATGTTAACCATTGTGATAAAAATGTGTCAAATGGTCTATGAAGCAAGTGTATGATGCCCCATGATCATATCAATGTATACAGTTATGATTCAATAAAAAAAAATAAATAAAAATAAAAAAAAAAGAAAAGTCCAGGACCAGATGGCTTTACGTCAAAATTCTACCAAACCTTTAAAGAAGAACTAGTACCTATATTTCTAAACCTCTTCCAAAATATAGAAAAAGAAGGAATATTACCCAATGCATTCTATGAAGCAAACATCACCTTGATCCCCAACCATGGAAAGACCTAACAACAAAAGAAAATTATAGACCAATATCACTAATGAATATTGATGCAAAAATACTCAATAAGATCCTAACAAATAGAATCCAACAACACATCAAAAAAATATATACACCATGACCAAGTGGGATTTAATCCAGGGTCTCAAGTCTGGTTCAATATACATAAATCTATAAATGTAATTCAGCACATAAACAAACTAAAAAATAAAGACCATATGATTCTTTCAATTGATGCAGAAAAAGCTTTTGATAATATCCAGCATCCCTTAATGATAAGAACACTTATGGAAATTGGTATAGAAGGGACATTTCTTAAACTAATAGAGGCCATCTATAGCAAACCAACAGCCAATATCATATTGAATGGAGTTAAAGTGAAATTATTTCCACTTAGATCAGGAACCAGGCAAGGTTGCCCATTGCCTCCATTGTTCTTTAACATTGTAAAGGAAGTTTTAGCCATTGCAATCAGGGAAGAAAAGGTGATCAAGGGCATCCACATAGGGTCAGAAGAGATCAAACTTTCACTCTTCGCAGATGACATGATTGTATATCTGGAAAACACTGGGGATTCTACCACAAAACTTTTTGAAGTGATCAAGGAATATAGCAATGTCTCAGGCTACTAAATCAACACCCATAAATCTGTAGCCTTTATATATACCAACAATAACCAAGCTGAAAAACAAGTCAAGGACTGTATTCCTTTCACAGTAGTGCCAAAGAAGATGAAATATTTGGGAGTATACCTAACAAAGGATTTAAAAAATCTCTACAAAGAGAACTATGAAACTTTAAGAAAAGAAATAGCTGAATAAGTTAACAAATGGAAAAACATACCATGCTCATGGCTGGGAAGAATCAACATTGTTAAAATGTCCATACTACCCAAAGGAATACATAATTTTAATGCAATTCCTATTAAAACTCCATTGTCATATTTTAAAGATCTTGAAAAAATAATACTTTGTTTTATATGGAATCAGAAAAAGCTCGAATAGCCAAAACATTGATCAGCAATAAAAACACAGCAGGAGGAATCATGCTACCAGAGCTGAGACTATACTATAAATCAATAGTGATCAAAACAGCATGGTACTGGCACAAAAGCAGAGAAGTAGATGTCTGGAACAGAATAGGGAACCAAGAGATGGATCCAGCTACTTACTGTTATTTGATCTTTGACCAGCCAATTAAAAACATTCAGTGGGGAAAGGATTCCCTATTTAACAAATGGTGCTGGGTGAACTGGCTGGCAATCTGTAGAAGATTGAAACTTGACCCACACCTTTCACCATTAACTTAGATAGACTCTCACTGGATAAAAGATTTAAACTTAAGACATGAAACTATAAAAATACTTGAAGAAAATACAGGGAAAACTCTTGAAGGAATAGGCCTGGTGAATATTTTATGAGGAGGACTCCCCAGGCAATTGAAGCAGTATCAAAAATACATTACTGGGACCTAATCAAACTAAAAAGCTTCTGCACAGCCAAGAACATAGTAAGTAAAGCAAACAGACAGCCCTCAGAATGGGAGAAAATATTTGCAGGTTATACCTCCGATAAAGGTCTAATAACCAGAATCCACAGAGAACTCAAACCTATTAGCAAGAAAAGAACACATGATTCCATCTCAGGGTGGCAAAAGACTTTAAGAGAAACTTCTCTAAAGAAGACAGACGCACGATCTACAAACACATGAAAAAAAGCTCATCATCCTTAATCATCAGAGAAATGCAAATCAAAACTACTTTGAGATATCACCTAACCCCAGTAAGAGTAGCCCACATAACAAAATCCCAATACCAGAGATGTTGGCTTGGATGTGGAGAAAAGGGCACACTTCTATACTGCTGGTGGGAATGCACACTAATACGTTCCTTCCGGAAGGATGTTTGGAAAATACTTAGAGACGTAAAAATAGACCTGCCATTAGATCCTATAATTCCTTTACTAAGTTTATGCCCAGAATACCAAAAACGACAATATAACAAAGACATCTGTACCAGAATGTTTATTGCAGCCCAATTCATAATTGCTAAGTCAAGGAAGAAGCCCAAGTGCCCATCGACCCACGAATGGACTAGCAAATTGTGGTACACGTATACCATGGAATATTATGCAGCCTTAAAGAAAGATGGAGACTTTATCTCTTTCGTGTTTACATGGATGGAGCTGGAACATATTCTTCTTAGCAAAGTATCTCAGGAATGGAAGAAAAAGTATCCAATGTACTCAGCCCTACTATGAAGGTAAATTATACCTTTCACATGAAGGCTATAACCCAACTATAGCACAAGAGTATGAGGAAAGGGCCAAGGAAGGGGAAGGGAGGGGTGAGGTTTTGGTGGAGGGAGGGTAAAGGGTGGAGCCACACCTACGGTGCATCTTAGAATGGGTACAGGCAAAATTACTAAATGCAGAATACAAATGTCTACATACAATAACTAAGAAAATGCCATGAAGGCTACATTGAACAGTTTGATGAGAATACTTCAGATTGTATATGAAACCAGCACATTGTACCCCTTGATTACACTAATGTACAGAGCTATGATTTAACAGTTAAAAAAAATTAAAAAAAAATAAGAAAATAAAAATCAGGGAATTGTACACTTCAAAAAAAAAAAAAGATATAATGTGGAGTACACTTTAAACCTAGGAAATGTAGTTAAATCCCAGCTTTTCAACCTTTGTACTTTTGGGTAAGCCATCAAATTTCTTTACATATCACCTGATTCATTCAAATAATAATAATAATAATAATCTACTCTAAAGGAAAGAATTTTTGGCTTATTTTCTCCATATTGTCAAGCAGACTGACAATATGGAGAATATTCTTTGTGTTAAAAGAATAACCTCCATGCCTCCATTTACATACTCTTACCTTAGACCCGTAGATGTCTCCCCTATTCCAAATGCAGTGGTAGAATCAACTAGTGAAGACAGGGCACCAAAGGAATATTTCTCTCTGCTGGCAACTTGTGACTGGGTATTTAAATGGACTTGGAACTCTCCTGAGATCTGGTCATCTCCTCCTTGTAGGCACACATTGAATCCCTTGCCTCAGTCTCCCAAGTAGCTGAGCTGGGACTACAGGATCCCGCCACAACACCCGGCTATTTTTTTGATTGTTGTTTTTGTAGTTGTCGTTGTTGTTTTAGCTGGCCTGGGCTGAGTTGGAACCCACAAGCTTCAGTGTATATGGCCAGCACCCTACAGACTAGCTATGGGAGCCACCCACACAGCGGATCCCACTGTTTATAATTAGGTGAAAGTATGGAGCCCCATGTATGGCTTGAGTATAGGCCACATGCACCAGCTTGGCTTTTACTTAATCTTTGATTACATTTTCAGAAATGTGTGTGACTTTCCCAAAAGTCGTTCTTTCATTCCTAATTTGAAATTTTAAAAAATTATTAACAGATTCAATACTACTCCACTAGGACCCCATTGGAAGGGGAGGTGAATCAAACATTCCTGTATTTCTGGTCATAACCTCATAATAATAACTCCAAAGTAACTCCCATAAACTCAAATACCTGCTTGGTAGTATTTTGAGTATTAAACACTCAGTTGACCTTAAAGTAGCAGCAGGGGTGTGTCCCTGTAGTCCTAGCTACTGCAGAGTCTAAGACAGGAGGATCATTTGAGACCAGGAATTTAAGGCTGTGGTTCACTGTGATTGCACCTGTAAGTACTCTATTTAAAGTTATAAGGGGATATTGTGCCATTGTATGAAACTTTGATTTTTATTATTTAGGCATCTTAAGATGGAGGGTTGTCAAAGAAGATGTGCAGCGCAGGCTATAGATGATATAATAGCTTTGAGGCTATCTGGTCTAATTTCAGGTAAGAAATATATAGTGGAAAAATATGAGGGGGTTGGGGCTCTATTTCAGGCTGGACAATACAGTGAGACCCTATCTCTGAAAAAAAGAAAAAGAGAGTACACAGTTAACTTTTGCTGCCTTCCTACTTCATAATTAAACTTTTAGATATTTTTAGGTATTTTATCTAAAGTACTAATTCAAATGTCTTAGACTTAAGGTTGTAGCAATAGCCACAAAAACAAGCATAACGTTAGGCAGTGGAGTTTAAATTTTCAATATAATTTCTATAAATTTATTCAAATAATTATTGAACCCTACTGTGTTCCACCTTGTTTTTGTTATGGAAAGGAAGAACATAAACTTTACATTCAATGAGTTTAGTGTCTAGTGAATGGGTTGGGGCTTGGGAGGTTGGTGAATTAAGGCATAGACAGGTACACTGATACCAAAATGTGATGATTTCTGATGCAGTGATAAGGATAAGTGGTGATAAGTGATAAGTGGTGCTCCAGCAACACTAAAGAGAACTACCCAACTTCTATCAGGGGCCTAGAAGAGTTCCAAGAAGTAGTTCTCTGTTCTTTTTCCTATCTTGCCCCCAATGAGTACCCTCTCCTCAACACACCCAACCCCTCATATTTCTCCACTACATATTTTTTACCTGATACTAGACCATATATTCTCAAAGCCATTATATCATCCATAGCCTGTACTGAACATCTTCTTTGAAAACCCTCCATCCTAAGATGCCTAAATAATAAAAATCAAAGTTCCATACTATGGCATAATATCCCTTTATAACCTGATCCTTGCTCACCTCTAGTTTCACTCAGTCTATACCTCCCTGTTCTTTACAATCCCCTAATATCAAGCTCTTTTCCATTCTTCGTGATATTGCATATGCTGTTTGTTCTCTTTTGCATTCCCTTGACATGAATATTTACTCAACAAACTTGAGTTTTCCAAATGCTACTGATATATTTTTTTACAGTAGGTAGTCTTGTTTTTAAAACTATTTCTCTTTCATTCTAACCTACCACCATCGCTGTAAACAAAATCACTCCCTTCTCCAATCCATACTTTGCCTAATTATTCTTTATAAGGTCAGCGCCATCATCCTTGGTATCCATGTGGAATTAGTTCTAGGCAACCTGGTAAATGCTCAAATCCACAGATGCTCAAGTCTCTGGTGGAAGATGGCGTAGTATTTTATTTACATACACCCTCCCATATACTTTAAATTATCTCTATATTACTTATATAATACAGAATAAGTGCTATGTAAATAGTAGTTACAATATATTGTTTAGGAAATAATGGCAAGGAAAAAGTCTGCACATATTCAGTATAAACACAATTTTTTTTCTCAAATGTTTTTGATCTGTAGTTAGTCGAATACATGGATACAGAACCTATGAATATGGAGGACCAGCTGGAGGTTGATCTACAAATCTTTCTCTTCTACTAGACTCTAAACTACATGAAGACCATAACTATGTGCTGTCTGCCCGTTAAAATGTCTGGCACAAGTTATTTTCAAGTTATAAGAATGAGTTAATACCAATGCAAGAAATTATGCCATGGAAACAGTAAAAAAGAAACACATTTTAAAATGTGGAATTGGAAAATACACTGGGTCCTTTTATTTGAGAAATAAAGAGGGGCGATGACTATAAGGATTTCACTTACAGTTTGATTTTGGCCATGCAAAATATTTTGGTCTATTTTGTTCAAGTCCTGAAGTTCCATTCCAAAATCTCAAAATTTTAATGTAGCATAGGCCTGATTCTCACAAGCAAAGTTAAATTATTATGACAGTAATTATCTTAGAAGTTTTGATATAAAAATGGAACAGTGGATCATCTCAGTATTAATTCATTTTTAATTTTTCATATAAATATTCATAAAAGTGGTTCTTTCATTTTGTTATTATTTTTTGGTTGTTATTCATGTTTTCAATATTCTTTATTATTATTATTACAATTAAAGTGACTGATCTGCTTGGGTGGTTTACAAAATTCAGTGTTTTTGCTTTCTAATCTTTTTCACATTTGTTATTGCTCAATTACTATTCTACTAAACACAAGGAGGCAAAATCTCAAGATCATAAACCATGGTATTTAAGTCTAAATTGCAATGGTGATAATTCAGTATGGAATTATGGAATTGGGTTGTTGTAAAACCTCATACAATTCCTGTAAGTTCTCAAACTGAGATCTCAGACCTTCTGGTGAAAGGTAGAAATAAGATTTTGGAGAGCATGCACTAGTATTTCAAATTCTTTAGGAATATGAAATTATAAATATGAAAGCTCAAGCAGGTAATGTTTTTATTTTTCATTATTATGTGTACATAGTAGCCATATATCTATTTTTATAGGTCACATGTAATGTTTTGATATGGGCATACAATGTGAATTAATCAAATCAGGGTAATGGAGGTATCTGTCACCTCAGGCATGAGGTGTTAACATTAGAATATCAACTTTTTGTGTTACCAACATTCCAGTTCCACTCTTCTAGTCATTTTAATGTATACCTTCACTTATTATTGCTAGTAGTGACTTTATTATGCTATCAAATACTGCTCACTTTGTCTATTTTTGAATCCATCAAGCATCCCCATTGTATCTCCCCTCCCCACTACCCTTTTCCACCTCTGGTAACCTTCATTATACTCTCTGTCTCCATGAGATCAATTTTGTTTGTTTGTTTGTTTTATTAAATCATAGCTGTGTACATTAATGCAATCATGGGGTATCATGAGCTGGTTTTACATACAATTTGAAATATTTTCATCACACTGGTTAGCATAGCCTTCATGGCATTTTCTTAGTTATTGTGTTAAGACATTTGTATTCTACAGTTGAGATCAATTGTTTTTAATATACAGCTCCTACAGGCACATGAGAACATGCAAGATTTGTCCTTCTGTGCTTGGCTTATGGCACATAACATGTTATCCAGTTTTATCCATGTTGTTGCAAATGGCAGGCTTTCATTCTTTTAGTGGTTTACTATTTATAATATTCCATTGTGCATATGCACCAAAAAATCTTTATTCATTTATTGGTTGGTGAACACTTGCTGATTTCTTATCTTGGTTATTCTGAATAGTAATGCAATCAAAGGGGCAGCACAGCTATCTTTTCAATACACTGATTTCTCCTCCTTTGGATATATACCCAACAGTGGGATTCCTGGGTCATAAGGGAATTCTAATTTCAGTTTTTTTTGAGGAACTTCCATACTGTCCTCCATAGTGGTTACACTAATTCATACTCCTACCAAAAGTATATAAGGGTTCCCCTTTCTCCACATCCTCACCAGAATTATTACCTGTATTTTTGATTAAAAAAAAAAAACATTTTAACCAACATGAAATGATATTCCATTGTAGTTTGATTTGCATTTCTCAGATGACTAATGAAGCAGAGCATTTTTTTCCTATACCTGTTGGCCATTTGCATGTCTTCTTTTCAGAAATTTCTATTCAGATCCTTTGCCCATTTCTTTTTTTTTTTTTGTAGAGACAGAGTCTCACTTTATGGCCCTCGGTAGAGTGCCATGGCCTCACACAGCTCACAGCAACCTCCAACTCCTGGGCTTAAGCGATTCTCTTGCCTCAGCCTCCCAAGTAGCTGGGACTACAGGCGCCCGCCAGTTCAACGCCCGGCTATTTTTTGGTTGCAGTTTGGCCGGGGCCGGGTTTGAACCTGCCACCCTCGGTATATGGGGCCGGCACCTTACTGACTGAGCCACAGGCGCCGCCCTCCTTTGCCCATTTCTAATTGTATTATTTTATTGTTTTTCTGTTGAGATGTTGTAGTTCCTTTTGTATTTTTTATTAATCCTTTGGAAGACGGGTAGTTTGCAAACATTTATCAATTTTTATGCTAGTACCATGTTGTTTTGGTGACTATAGCTCTATTGTATAATGTGAAGTTAGATCTATAAGTTAGATAATATGATTCCTCCAGTTTTTTTTTTTTTTTCTTTTTGCCCAAAATGGCTTCAGCTATTCTGGGTCGTTGTGAGTTGTATATATATATTGCAGAATTATATTTCATACTTTTGTGGAGAATGTTATTGGTATTTTCATGGAGATTGTATTGACTTGGTAGATTGCTTTGGATAGTATGGACATTGTAACAATACTAATTCTTCCAATTCATAAGTATAGAATCTCTTTCCATTTTTTGTGTCTTCTTCAGTTTCTTTCATCAATGTTTTATAGTTTTTATTAGAGGGATTTTTTTCATTTCCTTAAGTTTTTCTAATTTTATTTTATTTAAAGCTACTATAAAGAGATTACTTTCTTGATTTCTTTTTCGTATTGCCTACTGTTGGCACATAGAAATGCTACTGATGTTTATGTTTGCTAATTTTGTATCCTGAAACTTTATTGAATTTGTTTATACTCCGTTTTTGAGAGTTTTTATCACGAAGTGATGTTGAGTTTTATCAAATACATTTTCCGCATCAATTGAAATGATCATATTGTTTTTGTCTTTTTTCTGTTGACATATGTGTCATATTAATTGATTTGCATATGTTGAACCAGTTAAGCAGTTAATTTTGGTTTTTAACCTAAAATAGAATAATTGATTTTATATGCAAATACTAACTTTGAGGTCACAGAATTCCACACATTTGTATTCTAGGCTAACTCCTCAGAAACTTAATTTATGGGAAATGATGATTTCCTTTGAGGGAAGTATTTCTTATAGAGACCTCTTTACTGAAGACTGACTGAATGAAACATGGAGTTTTCACCACTTCAGATTGTGATCTGAAAATATTATTTTGGGGGGCTACTGATATTAAAACATTTTAAGAATAAAAATTAACATAAAATGCACCCCAACGTTATGGGAGAGTTCAAAAAATAGCAGGGAGCTAATACTGGGCTATTTCCTGCAATAGGAGATTTGATAAAGTACCTGGCCGATTCCATTTGTATAAATGGTGTGGAATGGTTTATGGTCTCACATCACTTCAGTCATTTAAGTGCCAGAGTCTAGTTCTCATAGTTGAGCCTATACGAATCTGGAATCAGGCAACTAATCATTTGTATTGCCCTAAGCTGCAACAGGGGGAACTGCAGCATATAAACCAGATGAAACAGCTTCATTTACAATGACAAAAGCAAGGGCTTTCACAGAACAAAAAGCTGGTTTTGTTATCGAGCAATTCCGTTTTCTAGATGTCATCTTCTTTACTTGGAAAATATACACAAACACTGGGAAATAATTTTCTTCTCTTTGTACACTGTTTTCAAGCTGTTTTTATAGAGAAATTCGAAAGGAAAATAAGAATGTTTAATTTTTTCCATACAATATTTATTTTTACTTTTAAAAGAGTGTAATTTGAGACCAAACTATTTATTTGAGGTTAAGAAAATAATTATCTAAAATAACTGTCCATAATGCCACTGGATGTCATGGCTGTTGTGTTCTTTTATGTTATGAGATGAAGTCACAACAGATTCTGTTATGTTAAAAGATATAATAGATGTATAAAAAGTAGGAAAATGTTATGTAAAATTATTTCTGGTTATATTGTCTTTGGCATATTTGAAGTAATTCGGATTTTCTCAAGAACAATATGAACTTTTACACAGAAAACAGTGTATGCTATATCAGTAGTCTAGACAGAAGAAAATATTATAACAAAATGGTTCTTTTCCTGAAGCATTGACAATTTCAGAGGTGCATGTCTTTTAGGTCCAAGATCATAGGATGATGACATCTATAATAAATTAGAAATAAAAGCAAAAGAGTTTCACCATGCCATAGAGTTCTTTTAGAGAGAGAATAAATTATAACATTTGTATGGCTTCTCAGCCTTTTGGCTAAGATCAAGTGTAATTATAACATTTTATTTATTTTTTAATTGGAAATAGCCTTTTTAGAAAGTTGACTCTGTAGTCTGACTTTGACATCCATTAACTGGTTTTATGGAACAGTTTTTAAAGCTGGCTTCGGAGATCATTATGTAACTATATACAAGAACCAATAATGTCAGCATGCCATAACAAGTCACTGTGGTTCGATTTCAAATACTGCTGTGCATTTAATAGCTTCTTGAATACATTGTGTTTTGGTACCAACAATGTGATTGTATACTGGGGCACAAATTAGCAGATTAGTATTGATAGTTCTTGGGTTTGATTAAAAAATATTATGTATCTTGCTCTATATTTTCAAGTAAAACTTTTCCCTGAAAAGTTATTAGTTCTTACAAAAATCATCTGAACATGATTTCATTATAAGGTTTAGTTCCAATGATCTGTGGTTTATCATCATTTTTGCTCTGTATTTCCCTGTGTCCTGAATATTAGGCTGCTTTTTCACGTGAAAGGATTTAGGATTAGAGATTCCAAACTGAACATGAAAACAACTATTTAAATTAAGTAAGAATGAATAACTTTGGAATTTCAAAATTTGTTTTGATGGGTTTTTTTGTATGAAAGTAGCATGGATTATTATTTTTCTTACCAACAAAGATGCATTGTGTGAGGATAGGAAATGATATATTTCACCCAAAAATGTAGTTCCAGATATAAAACTAATTACATCCTTTTTATGGATCTAGTATCCTAGCTTTATAGGAGACGCTCATCAACTTTTGTGATTTGTGCTAACCAAACCCCAGGCTCACACATACAGAAAGTAGTTGATAAGTCACATTATGCAATGGAAATGTAAAATTCAATTTTATCCATGTAAAAAAACCCTCAAGCAATATTTGCTGAGTGAGAAAAATATAGACAGCATTTTTTTAA
Organism: Nycticebus coucang; assembly: GCF_027406575.1. Lineage (NCBI taxonomy): Eukaryota > Metazoa > Chordata > Mammalia > Primates > Lorisidae > Nycticebus > Nycticebus coucang. Next base: position 26,579,978 of record NC_069792.1, on the reverse strand, counting down.
TACTGCTTGGGTGTTGCATCTGAATATCATAATACACTCTAATCTGCTACACACTGTTACAAATCTGTCCGTAAGAACACTCTTAAGATCTCCAAAGTTAACCTCTGAAGGGAACACAAAAGCCAAATACTCCTTAGATTTTCATTTCACTACATTAGCAAAAATGTCCCCAGGGAACTTAAAGGCCCCAGCTCATTTTGCATTTCCAATCGTCATCCACAAACACATAAAATAGGATATGGAAGATTTGATGCATGCTGCATATGGATTACAAATAAATATGAAAGCATTAATTTTCCCAGTTCCTGTTCATTTTTACAATGTCTTTACTATTATGCCGATAGGTGATTTTTACCTTCTCTTAACCAGGCAAAAGCAATAGTGTTTCAAAGCTTGCAGATTAGTGATGGTGGCAGCTTATTTCTGTTGGTTATCTACAGCGCCATCTTAGTGTCTTGAGGCATAAAAGAATATTATCTGTGTGACAGTTATGGCTGGAACCATCCATAGTGTTCTTGATATCAGCACTCAAAGTACTCTGAATAGGAATCATTTAACTTAAGATATTTTCCATAGTTTCATTAAAATCACAAAGTGCTGCAAGTTACTACCAAGGTTACACACAATTTTCAGTGAGTCTCTTATGTGGAAAAGTGTGTAAGTGGTTGAGATTTTCTTTTGATGGGGCTTATTCACATGGATTTGCTAATCTTCTGTAAAGGCATTGACCATAGCAAGGGAACCCATACATCTGCTGTTTCTTTACTTAATTTTCATCACAAATAATGTGCCACTCTGATTGCATGAAATCATCAAGGGTGTCTTCAATTACCGCAAGCAGCCTCTGATCATAATACCTTCCTTCATTCTGAATCTGAAGGATGATGCAGAAAAAAGAGGCAGGGTGGGTGGAGAGAGAGAAATGTGGAGTTAGTTATGTATTATAAATGTCAGGTTACATGGAAAGTGTATATGGTCATATAAGATAATTTAGAAGCTGGAGTTGTGATTGCAATAATGGCACATTCATATCTGCATTTCATTTAAATGCCTTGTTTTGACTCACTGAACATTTGTCAAAGACAGTAGAGCTAAACTTTTTCACATGACCACTGAGGTAATGACAGCATTACATTACCAGGAAACTGCCTGACTTGCTGATACTTCCATTTTCCACAGCAGCTTATGAAATAATCAAAATGTGTGCATGAAATGGTGGCCTGCTCTGAATTTATTTTAATACAGATTGGCTTATGCTGAGAGAAAAAAGAAGTGTTGGACCCCTGACACAAGAGACAATGACTTTGCACAAAGCTGAATTTTACTAGCAGAGAAGATGGATATATGAGTATTAGACTTTTCATAGCTATAGGAAGGATAATCTTTCAATCAGATTAATGAGAAAATATATTGCACGGGCCCTACAGCACTTTTTGCTTTCCAGGCTAATGCGTGATTTAAATCCCCAAAGTACATTTTCAGCATTACAATATCCTTTGATAACAATGTCGCTTGCACAAAGACAGATAAAAATAAAACAGTCCCCCTTGATTTCCCATTTTAGATTTGAAGTATATTTTCTGTTCTTTGCTGGCAATGAAGTGAATTCTATTGAGAAGAGTCACATTTAATAAGACAAAGAGAATTTTCTAATTATGCTACCTGTCAAGATTGGAATCTATGGGATTGCAACTGCAATTGAAGAAACAGAGGAAGCAATTGCATATAGCCCCGTTTACTTTGGTGTATGATTACTATTTGCACTTAGATATTGCTAAATGTAAATCAAGCGAACACCCAGAAGTGCACTTTGAGGTAAACACCAAAAGGTAGGTTTCAGAATAGATTCTACCATTCCCATTTCGATTTTCAGTAACCAATTTCCTGAGATTTTCTAATTCATCTATTGAAAACATAAACTACTGGAAACAAAAAAAAAAAAAAAGGAGGGGCAAAATTGTCTGCTTTGTTCTATAACCAGCTAATATGAAAACTTGTAAAGACAAATATATTTATGCAATAAATAGATATTCATAATGGTGCATAATAAATATCCAGTAGAAGGAAATGACTTTTAGGAAAAATACATACTAGGGAAAATCGATTCAATGAGTCTAAAATACTTCTGTATTTCTTTTTATTTTTGCCTAATTTGTATTACAACTATACAGACATCAATGAAAAGCTCTCTATTATTCAAATGCTTCCTTGGAAGTTATCACATGCTATTCTTCTTGAGCCTCTAGGGAACAGTTCCCTGTGCCCCATCAAACATTATTCTTCCCCCCGCCACCCAGCATTGCAATTGTTGAAATACTATGGCACATTAAACAAGGAAAATAAATATTGTGCTTTCAATGGCTTTCTCACAGGGTATATCTACATGAACTGGCATACAATCAATTATCATAAATATTTTCATCAGCTAAAAGTAATTCTTCTAGTACCCAGATGATAATATTATAATTATGACAAATGGAAATTTTCCAAAATCACATTTTCAAAGATGTGACGAAAAAAAAACTATTAAGCAAAATATCTAGCAGTGGCAAGGTTATGATTAGGGATTTCGTTTTTAAAAGTTGCCCTTTCATTTCCAAGAAAATAAATAATAAATCCATTAGGTTCCATAAATACTTTTAGCTATCTATATCCACATGTTTCTGCTTTGTGTAAGTTTCAAATCGGTGTTTCTAACTATTTAAGCCACGATTTGGTTTGATGACTATACAGAGAGAATAGGATGTTCTCAAAGCTAATTTGAAAATTAGACTGAAAATGATTTTTTGAATAAGCTGTTAGATACTTTCAAAAGAAATCCATCAATTATTATGGTGCCAGCGCCTTATATTTTTACAATAAGAAAGCTATTTGAATTAGTATATGATTTTCTTTTTTTTTTTTTGGCCGGGGCTGGGTTTGAACCCACCACCTCCGGCATATGGGACTGGCACCCTACCCCTTGAGCCACAGGCGCTGCCCAGTATATGATTTTCAAATAACTTTATAGATAAAGGTTATGAATACAGAAACTTAGGGAGAACTAAGGTTCTGAATACAGAAACTTAGGGCTCCATTTCATATCCACTATCTCATAATGGAACCTATCCACATTTATGGCTGAATTGCATTCCCTTAAAATTCTTACGTTGGTTTCCTAATACCAGGTTCCTAACAATGTGACTGTATTTGGAGACAGGATCTTTAAAGAGGTAATTAAGTTAAAATGAGGTCATTGGTGTGGACCTTAATCCAATATGATTGATATCCTTAAAAGAAAAGGAGATTAGGACAAAGAATGTGTGGCGGGAAGATCATCTGAAGACACAGGGAGGAGATAGCTATCTACAAGCCAAGGGCAGAGCCTGAAAGGAAGCCAGCTCCGTTGACATCTTGATCTTAGACTTAAACCTTTCAGAATTATGAGAAAATAAATTTCTATTGTTTAAGCCACCCAGGTTGAGATACATTTTATGGTAGCCCTAATATAATATATAACAACTCAAAATCTTGAAATACGCACGTTCAAGCCTCTTTTTAATGTTAGTACCTTCAACTCTCAATTTCTGAATAATGGACTGATACTAAGATTTCTTATTAAACTTTTCACATGGCCTGATTTTAAATTCCATCTCTCATTTTATGAAAAATAAATTCTTAATTGAATGATGTTCCACGCAATCAGGATTGGATTAGTGGAGGCTATGTCTATGGTCCATTTCCTACATATATGTTGATACTCATTGATTTGCATATAATTTTGACCATTTAATTTATAATAAGGTGATTAACTGGTTATTAGTAAATATAGACATGTGGCCCACAATGACATTTAATCATCGACAGGCCACATATACAATGGTGGCCCATAAGATTATAGCAGAGCTGGAAATTTTCTAGTGCTTAGTATTATAATGTCATAGCAAAATACATTATTTACGTGTTTGGGTGATACTTATGTAACCAAATCTATTCTGCTGCCAGTTTTATAAAAGCATATCAGAGCACATGTCATTATGTTTAGGACATAATACTTGATAATAATACTAGACTGCTGAGTTAGTGGTTTAGGTACTTACTGAAACTTGTATTCTTTTAAAGTGTACTACTCCACTTATTTTTAAAAAACGGCCAACTGTAAAACACTCCCAAGGAGCTCTTTCAGGAGGTATCCCAGAGTGCATTGCTATCATAGGAAATGACAGCTCCATGCCTGTTACAGCCCAGAAGACCTTGCAGAGGGACAAGATGAGAAGGTGGAAGATGGGGATATCAATGATCCCAACCCTGTAGGCTTAGGATAATGTGTCTAAGTGTTTAATAATAACATTTTAAAAGTAAAATTAAAAACCTTAAAAATAGAAAACAGCTTATATATGTAGAATAAAGATATAAAGAACAAAACATGTTTGTTTGGCTATACAATATGTTTATGTTCTAAGCTAAATATTGCTAAAAGTCAAAAAGTTTAAAATGTTCCAAGTTTATAAAGTAAATAAGTTACAGTTAGCTAAGGTTAATTTATTTTCAATAAATATTTTCAATAAATTCAGCATAGTCCAAGTGTACAGTGTTTGTAAAGTCTACAGTAATATACAATAATGTTCTGGCCCTTCACGCTCACTCACCCCTCACTCACAGACTCTTTCAGAGAAATTTCCAGTCATGCAAGCTCCATTCACCGTAAGTGCCCTATACAGGTGTACTGTTTTTTAACTTTTAAACTGTATTTTTACTGTACATTTTCTATATTTAGATATGCTTGAATGCATAAGTACTTATTATTGTGTTACAATTGCCTGCAGTATTCAGTACAGTAACATGCTATCCAAGTTTATATTCTGGCAACAATAGGCCCTAGCATACAGCCTAACTGTGTAGTAGGCTACACCATCCAGACTGTGTAAGTATACTTTTTGAGGTCAGCACAATGACGAAATTGTTTAACAATGCATTTCTCAAAATGTGTCCGCGTTGTTAAGCAGTTCATGACTTGTATTCATATGGGGCTAAACAAATTCTGTGTATATGGAATGGCAGGTTTTTTGTGGGATAATGTCATTTTTTCCAAGACATCTGTGATAACTAATATACATTAATAAAGTAATTTGAACTAATCGAGTATGTCACATCTGAGTTGCTGAATAATAATTAACACTAAAAGTAACAACAGTGATCATGTATTAAGATGTTATCTGTTTCAGACAGTGAACATAAACGCATACTGCTTCATTTAATTCCCATAATCTTACATTGTATCTCCATTTTAAGGAAAAATAAATCAACCTGTGAAATTTGGCCACTTGCCCTGATCACATAGCTAGTAAATATCAGAGCGTTAACTCAGACTAAGATAGTATAATCTGGGAGCCAGCCTTTCCAACAGAGTCTCTTATTAATGAAATAAGGATGATGGCTCATCATTTCCTTTTGCAGTTCTTCATGTTTAACGTAACTTTTCTTTTTTAAATTCTCTTCTGCCTTAATTTTTTAACTTAAATTTAAAAAGGTAGATAATTAAAAGAGCAATATTATGCTGGCTCCATTTCAGGTATATTCAACTCTAAGAACATAGGCAGCAAGTATTTAACTAAAGTTAGAATAAATTTTTATAGACATTATTTAATAGTAGTCTAGAAAAAATATACATTATTTGCAAGACACCAAGAGTATCTTTCTTTGGCCTTGTTAAAGGGTCAGTGAAAAATGGAGTTACCCACCTATTCTTTTGTCCTAAATGCCTCCTACTTTAAAGAATTAATAAACTTATTTATCCTTGGAGTGGGGGTTTGGGCATATTTCTATTCTCAGAAGAAATGATCCAACAGGGTTTTCTGTCAATATATAAAGTAAATGGTGAAGTGGAGAATTTATTTGAATAAAATAGAAATTCATTTTACTGAAAGCAAAGGAAATGTAAACGATAGTGGCTGGAATAATTATTTATCTAACATTAGAAGCTCAGCTAAGGGCAAGCCCTCAAAGCGTAGCTGTTCCAGTTCTCTGGTCAAGGACCCTGGACCCTGCATTATATGTCTATCCCATAATCAGTGACGTATGGACGTTGTCTTAATGTTTGTTACCTCATGGTTGTAAAATGGCTGTCACATTCCAGGCATGACGTCTACATCCAAAACACAAAGGAAATCAACCAAAAAATCACTGAAGCAAAAGTTGAAATTCCCCAAAGTATGTTTCACTTTTGTAAATTTTCCTGTAAGTGCCACTCTAGAACTTTTCTTTACATTTTATTGTCAATGTCTAAGACAATATATAGCTCTAAGGGAGTCTGAGAAAATAAAGTATTTTTACTTTCTGGATTTCATAACAGAGAGAACCAATAAGAAAGGAAATATAACTTTTCCCCCAAGATAACTAATTCAAGTCTTCTTTAGTCAGTCTATAAAATAGTCAAACTATACAACTTCTTCATTGAAAAAAAAATTCATGCAGAGTTTCTTAATAGTAAAGCAAAAAGAGCATTTGTGTGTTTGCCTTCAGGAAAACAACGCAGGACAGAAGTGTGAATATTGTGGCCAATTTAACAGTTTTTCTTACTGGGAAATGGTCACACAGACTTGGAGGTTTTGCAAAATAGGTAAAAGTGGCAAATCAAGCCCATTTCTTAGAAGACTAATTTAAAGGAAAAAGTAGAAGTACAAAGTAAACCTAAGTCTCAGGATTGACACTAGATATTATTAATGAAAAAGTTTGACACACAGAACATGCATAACAAATGTTCGTTGGATGGATAGGTGAATGGAGTAATGAGGGTTCTGGAAAGATTTGAGATCTGTTCCTTGGCTGATTTCTATAGTACTTATAGCAAAAATAATTTGTTTTATTCTCATGCATTATAATTTTTTTTCAGAAAAATATAGTAAATGACATAATCCATAAAAGGCTTTTAAGGTCTTTAAAAGAAACATATTATTGTTGGTATTGATAATGAGATTATACAATGACAATAATTTCAAATTACAGAATTGAATTTTTTTTATACTACCAAGATTAAAATTGACTTATCTTGTCTATAAAGAAAACATCTTGTTCAGTCAAAATTTTTTAACTTTTGAAAAATTCAGAAAAACTTTTATTTTAAAATTCATTTACAGCTAAAAAAAAAAGTAATTTGTAGATTTAGGCAAAAAATTCTGTTATCACCCATGCAGAATTACTTATGTGTAATTTGCTCTCTCTCATTTTTATTTATTTATTTATTTTTATTAAATCATAGCTGTGTACATTGATATATTCATGGGGCATTATTCGCTAGCTTATTTATTTATTTATTTATTTTTGGCTAACTAGAAGGAAAAAGCCAAGTAAACATTATATTAATTCTTATTTTCTAACTGGAGTTGATTTTTCAACCACAGGCAGAGAAGGTTAAATGTAACATAGTTTGAAGTTGAAATTAAGGAAACAAAGCTTAAAATTTTGAGATTCAGAAGTTTCTAGAAGAATTTGTAGGGCAGAATTCCAAAGAGCAGTGAACAAAACAGAGAAACAGTGTCATTACAACACTGGTACAACAGTGAGTAGCAGTCTGTCGTCCATAGGGTAAAACTTTAAGGGATCTGCAGAGAACAACTGCAGGAAAGAAACTAATTAGTGGGGATCTATATCATAACAGTTCCAGAGCTCAGAGAGATATAGGAATAATTTAAGTCCCAATCAGTCAAAGTTAAATGAACTTATGCAAACTGTGTGTGCATGCATGCATGTGTGTACATGGCTTTCAATAGGGACTCGAATAGGTTAGGCTTTATTAGGGAGTTAAAACTAGCTCTAGACTAAAGACTATCCAGACTCACTTTATAAAAGCTTTGAACCTCAAAAAACTCACGTTATTATGCAAGGAGTTTAGCTACCTGCCAGAATGAAGAAAGATTTTCTTTAAAGTAATATAACCATTCAGGCTTGGTGGCTCATATGTATAATCCCAGCAATCTGGGGGGCTAAGGTGGGAAGTCCACTTAAGGCCAGCCTGAACAACACAGCAAGACTTGTGTCTAAAATAAATAATAAATAAATATAACCAGCCAGGCATGATTGTGTGTGCTTATAGTCCTAGCTTCTCAGGAGGCCAAGATCGATTGAGCCCAGCAGTTTGAGGTTACACTGAGCTATGAGGGTGCCACTATACTCTGTCCTGGGCAACAGAATAAGTCCTGTCTCAAAAAAAAAAAAAAAAAAGAAATACAACATAATCTAACATAATCTAGCATTAAACATTATACAATTGTATAATTCGCAACAACATCTAGAATTAAAATTTACCAAACATGGGAAATATGGGATAAAACAGAAACATTTATTCCATATTCAGAATCAATAGTCCTTAAAAATAGTCACAAAAGCAAGGGAAATGGTAGAATAAGCAGATAAGAACTTTAAAACAGCTATTATATATATATATATATGTGATCTAAAATTTAAAGACAAACATGGAAATAATGAGGAGAGAGATCTAATATGCAAAATGGAACCTAATGAAATTCTGGAGATAAAAATATAGCACCTAAAATAAAAATTTCACTTTCTGGAATCAAGTTTATAAAACACTACAGAAAAAAAGAAAAAAAGAAGATCAGTAATCTTGAAGACATAACAAAAGGAATTACATTTTTTAAAATGTAGCAGAGAAAATGGAGACTCAGAATTAAAACCAATAGTCTAATATAGATTTAATTAGAGATCCAGAAAAAGATTAGGGAAAAAATTTTTAATGTCTGAGGAATTAATGGTGAATTTTTTTTTCTAAATTTGATAAAATTAAAAATATGTAGACTCAAGAAGTTCAAGGAACCTCAGTTAAACATACAGGAACCCATTTGTTGAAAACAAGTAAAACATAAATTTTTAAAATATCCAGTAAAAGAAGTCACGTGCATACTAACCAGAATCAGAAGTTCACAGGGCTCTTTTCAGGAAGCGTGCAAATTAGAAAACAATAAAACATTATCTCTGAAGAGCTGAAAGAAAATCTGGTAATTTAGAATTCTGTAGCTAGCAAAACATATCTATTACAAAAGAAGATGAATTGAAGGATTATTTCCTAAATAAAGATGACAAAATTTATTGCTACAAGAAATGTTAAAGGACATTAAGATTGAGGAAAACAATAATACAAAATATAAACTATGATCTACATAAACATTTATGAACATCAGAAATGGTAAATGGGCATGGCACCCATAGCTCAGTCGTTAGGGTGCTGGCCACATGCACTGGAGCTGGGTTCAAATGCTGCCCTGGCCTGCTCAACAATAACAACAAAAAAATAGCCAGGCATTGTGGCGGGCACCTACAGTTCCATCTACTTGGGAAGCTGAGGCAAGAGATCGCTCATGCCCAAGAGTTTAAGGTTGTTGTGAGCTGTGAGGCCACAGTACTCTACCGAGGGTGACATAGTGAGACATCATCAAGAAAAAAATTTCAAAAAAAAAGAAGGGCTGTGGCTCAATGGAGTAGGGTGCCTGCCCCATATGCCAGAGATGGCGAGATTCAAACCCAGCTCCAGCCAAAAACTGCAAAAAAAAAAAAAAAGAAAACAATTGGTAAATGGAATGGGGGTGTGGGAAAGAACAGAAGGGTGATAGAAACTATTGTTATATTACTACATTATACATGAAGCTGTAGGATATAATTTGTAGCTCCTCTCTGATGAGTTAAAGATGTCTATTATAAACCACAGAGCAACTGCTAGTAGAACAAATAGAATAAACAAAGAGGTACAGTTAATAATCCAAGTAACTATTCAATGGAAATATTAGACAAAATTTAATTAATTCAAAGACGTATAGTCAGAGGAAAAGAACAGAGAGCACATACAACAAATAGAATGAACAAAGAGGTATAGCTAATAACCCAAGAAAGTATTCAATGAGAATATTAGACAAAAATTAATTAATTCTAAGGAGTATAGTCAGAGGTAAAGAAGAACAGAGAGTACATCAAATACAAGTAGCACACCTAAATAAATTAAAATATATCCTGCTCATGTGGTTGGATGTTACCCCTCCAAATCTCTGGAGAACTGTGAGCTAAGTAAACCTCTTTTCTTTACAAATTGTCCACCCTCATGGATTTTCTTTATAGCAATTCAAATAGACTCATACACCTGTGTTCATGGATTAGCAAATGTAATCTCTTTCAACATTCCAATGGCCTTTTTTTTTTTGTAGAAATGGGAAAGTTGATCCTCAAATTCATATCGAATGGCCATAGAAGCCAATAGCCAAAACAATATAGAAAAAAGGGGCAAATTTAAAGCATTCCTTCCTTGGTTTCAAAATTTACTAAAAATCTACAGTAATCAAAAAACCATAGATGAACATGTAGACAATATAATAAATAGACTTGAGAGTCCAGAAATAATTGGCCATGCCTCTAAGGCTAATTGATTTTTAACAAGAGCACCAACATTTCTCAATTGGGAAAAGAATAATCTTCTTACGAAATAATACTAAGACAACTAGATACCCACAGGGATAGATGTAGTTGAACCTCTACCTTTAAACACATATAAAAATTAATTCAAACTGGACCGATGAACTAAAAATAAGAGCTAAAACTGTGAATCTCTTAGAAAAAACACAAGGGTAAGTGTTAATGACTCTGGATTTGGCAAAGGATTCTTAGATATGACAGCAAAAGTACAAGCAACAAAAGAAAAAGAAATAAATCTGACTCCATCAAATTTAAAAACTTTTGTTCATTGAAGAATGTTTTCAGGAAAGTGAGAAAGACAAACTATAGAATGGCAGAAAATATTTTCAAATCAGGTTTGTTAACATTCCAGTGTCCAGAATATATAGAATTCTTGCAACTCACCTACAACAATAACAAAAGCTCCCAAAACTCAATTCAAGTAATGGACAGAGTTGACCTGACATTTCTCCCCAAGAGATACACAAATGGTCACTGAACCCATGAAAATACATTCAATATCCTTAGTCATTTAAAATGCAAATTAAAACTCCCAATGAAATACTGCTTTAAACCTACTAGGATGGTTATAATTTTAATATTTCAATAGGTTATAAATACAAAATTTAATAGAATAGGTGTTGCAGAGGATGTGGAAAAATTGGAATCTTTGAATGCACGTATTTCATCATTTGTAATTTTTTTTTTTTTTTTTTTTTAGAGACAGAGTCTCTTATGTTGCCCTGGGTAGAGTGCTGTGGCGTCACAGTTCACAGCAACCTCCAACTCTTGGGCTTAAGCAATTCTCTTGCCTCAGCCTCCCAAGTAGCTGGAACTATAGGCGCCCGCCACAACCCCCAGCTATTTTTCTTTTCTTTTCTTTTTTTTTTTTTTTTGCAGTTTGTCTGGGGCCGGGTTCAAACCCACCACCCTCAGTATATGAGGCCGTCACCCTACTCACTGAGCCACAGATGCAGCCCATAAAAATTTGTCTTTATTGAATTACTTTGGTTCCTTTCTCATAGATCAGTTAGCATTACTTGTGTGCATCTATTTCTGGGCTGTCTACTTTGTTCCATTGACCTACATGCTTTATTCATTTGTCTATACCATCTTATCTTGATTACTATCACTTAATGTAAATTTTAATTAATGTTTTTTTTCTCATCAGTAAGGTGTTATCTATTCTACATTTTTTGCCTTTCCATATGAATGTTAGTTTGTTTGTTTATATCTAAAAAATTGCTTGCTGAGATTATTTTCAATTTGTGCAAATGTACGGGGTACATGAGAAATTTTGTTACATGTGTAATGTATAATGATCAAATTGTGGTATCCAGGGTGTCCTTCACCTGAGAACATTACCTTTTCCTTAAGTACAGCCATCTACCTTGCTAGCAAACATTAAGCTGATTCCTCCTATCTTACTGTTTTGTATCCTTGAACCCACTTCTCTTCATCCTCCCACCTCCCCCTGCTCACACTTCCTACTCTCTGCTATCTTTTTCCAATATCTATCTCCACGTGTTCAAACTTTTTAGCTCCCACATATAAGGGAGAACATACTATACTGCTTATATTTCTTTTTGTGGCTGGTTTAAGATAATGACTTGCACTTTCATCTATGTTGCTCTAAAGGGTGATTTATTCTCCTTTATTGCCTAATAATATTCTTGTGTGTGTGTGTAGATATTTTCTTTCTCCATTCATTTGTTTATGGACACTTACATTGATTCAATATCTTTGTTATTATTAACAGTCCTGCATTCAATATGTGAGTGCAGTCATCACTTAGATATGTTCCTTTCTTTTTCTTTGGATAGATAGTCAGCAGTGGGATTGTTGGATCTTATGGTAGTTTAATTTTTAGTTTTTTGAGAAATCTCCATAGTTTTGTTAATAATGATGGTACTAGTTTATATTGCCATCAATAGTGTGTAAGAGTTCTCCTTTCTCTACATTTTTATTAATGTCTGTTATGTTTCATCTTTTTAGTAATAACTATTCTGATTGGGGCAAGATGATATCTCATTTTTGTTTTGATATGCATTTCTTCAATGATTAATTCTATTGACTATTTTTTCATGTACCTATTGGCTGTTTGTATTATTTTGAGAAATGTCTGTTCACTTTTTTTTTTTCAGTTTCTGGCTAGGGCTGGGTTTGGACCCACCACCTCCAGCATATGGGGCCGGTGCCCTCTACTCCTTTGAGCCACAGGCGCCGCCCGTCTGTTCACTTTTTAATGTGGTTATTTGGAAATTTTTTTCCTGTTGAGTTGATTATTTTCTGGTAGTTTTACATATAATTTCTTACCTTTTCTCTTATAGTTTAATACTATGGTTAATGTATTTCTATAATGGTACAATTTGAGTCCCTTCTCTTTGTCCCTTGCATAATTACTTCACCAGTGAGTTTTATACTTTCATGATGTTAAATGTCATCTTTTTATTGCCAGGGTTAGGACTACCTTGAGGATTTCTGATAAGGAAGATCTAGTGGCAGTAAATTCCTTCAGGTTTATTTCTCCTTCATTTATGTAAGATAGATTTTCTGGATATAGTAATCTTGGTTGACAGCTTTTATTTTTTAGGTACTTTGAATGTATTATCCCCTTCCTTTCTGGCCTGTAAGATTTCTACTGAGAAATCCACTCTTAGTTGGATAGAGTTTATTTTATATGTGTTTAGGTTATCTTAATTAATTTATTTATTTGCTGTGTTTAAAACTTGGTCTTTGGGGCAGTGGCTCAAATGAGTAGGGCACTGGCCCCATATACCGGAGGTGGGGGTTTCAAACCTGGCCCTGGCCAAAAAAAAAAAAAGACTTGATCTTTAACTGAATTTAGACTTCTGAATATAATTACCCATTGGAATTATATCTTCCTGAAGATCAAGTATTGTATTGTATCTTCCTGAAGATCGTTGAGCATCATGTATCGGAGTATACAAATCTCTTGCTAAACTTGGGAAGTCTATTTTTATTATTTTGTTAAATAAGTTTTCTAATTCTTTATTTATTTTACCACCATTTGTGATATGTATAGTTTGTAAATTTAGTCACTTTTTGTTGTACCAAATGGTTTTTTTTTATTTTTTCAACTCTTATTTATTTATTTATTATTATTTTTTTTTGTGAAGATTACATTGTTTATTTGTGATGTTAGTGAATTTCAGGACAAAGTCTGGGATGAGTGGGGATGGTGTGTTGGGTGAATCTCAGGACAGAGGTAGTTTGGGATGAGTAGGGATGACACGTCAAGCAGCAGAGCTAGAACCCTACCTTTCAGGCTGGGAAGGCCTCATTCTGCATGGATACCATGCTGTTGCTGCCCAGCACTGTGATGCCCAGTGCCTGCCTGACACTGGGTGTGTGTCTCCATGTACCACTTGTATATGGCTACTGAGTCAAAAGTGGGAATCAGGGTCTCCTGGAGGTCTTGGTCCCATTGCTGCTTACTGGCCAGCAGTGCATCCAGAACAGCCCACCTGCCCTTTTCCTTGTGCCAGTCCTGGATGCTGATGACATAGCTGAGTGCACGCACCCTCTTCATTTTTGTCTGACTAGAATATTTCAAAAGATCTGTCTTGAAGTTCTGAGATTATTTCTTCTGCCTAATCTATTTCTTCTGCCATTGGTGATATCAAGTGAATGTTGTATTTTCTTCAATGAATTCTTTAGTTTCAGGTTTCTTATTTGGTTGTTTTGTTTTTAATATCTTGCCTTTTGATAAAAATTTCATTCATATCCTAAATTATATTTTTGATTTCTTAGTATTGTTTTTCACAATTCTTTTTTATCTCATTAAACTACTTTAAAACCAATATTTTGAAATTTTTACCTTGAGGTTTCAGAAAGGGTGTGAAGATTCAGCTCAAGGCCCCTCCCTCAAGTAGATCTATCCTATAGTCTCCAAGTCATTCCCTACGCTAGATTTGGGCATTGCATTTATGCCTCACTTGCCTCCTAACTTGGCTATGTGAACACTCTTGGCTCTCTTGCTTGTCCCCAAAGTGACAACCTTAGTTTTTGTAACACCCCTGTCTCTTTACCACTTGGTTCCAGCACTTGCAATTTGTCAGAGAGGCCAGACTAGCAGCTTCCCATGTTAGTTTCATAGTTTGGGAGGGTCGAGGAGGTTCTTCTATGGCCAGAATTGAATGATTCTGCTCTATTAATGTGGATCACTGGAAATCTCTCCTTCATCCTTTCCCCAAATTAGAAAGTTGCTTCTGGCTCCCAGATGATTCTGACCAGGGAGGATGTCTCCTTTAATTTTCTGCTATATTTTACCCAGTTGTTTCCTTAAGGAATTACAATGGTCTTTCCTGAATAATGTACTCAAAGTGTTCTGTCTATACATCATTTTGATTCTTCAAGTTAGAGGAGACAGGGATGAAATGCTTCTAGTCAGTTATCTTGAACCCCTTTCTCTTGTGTGAGGATTTTAATTGGAATTGCATTGAATCTATAAATTGTGAAGAACTGATATAGTTAACATTATGGAGTCTTCTAATCCATTTGCACAAAGTATCATGATCTTTATTCAGATAGTCTTCAATTTACATCCTTCTATTTTTGTAGCTTTTGACATGTAAATCCTGTAAACATTTATTTAATATTCATAGCTAATTCTGCACATTTTTAACAAGGTTGATCCTACTGATTTATGAATAAGGTATGTTTTTCTATTTGTTTGTGTCATCTGTGATTTCTTTCCTTTGTGTTTTGTAGTTCTCTTTGTAGAGAACTTTCATCTCCTTGGTTAAGCATATTCTCAAGTATTTTATTTTTTTTTGTAGCTATTATAAATGGTATTGAGTCTTTAATTTGACTCTCAGCTTAACTGTTACCAGTGTATAGGAATCGTACTGATTTGTGTATATTGATTTTGTAACATGAGACTTTGCTGAATGTATTTATTAATTCTAGGAGTCCCTTGATGAAGTCTTTAGGATTTTCAGGATGTCTGACTATACAAAAAGTAATAGTTTGACTTCTTCTTTCATGATTAGATACCTTTGTATCTTTGTCTTACATAATTGCTCTGGCTTGGACTCCCAACATTATGCTGACTAGAAGTGGTGACAGTGGGAACCATTGCTTTAAATTTTCTCCATTCAGTATTATGTTGGCTGTGGATTTGCCATATGTGGCTTTTATATCTCCTTCCTTGATTAATTTGTTGAGGGTTTTTGTAATGAAAGAATGCTCTACTTTGTTGAGTGCCTTTTTTTACATCTATTGAGAGAATTATGTGTTTTGTTTTGTTTTGTTTTCTTCTGTTTATATGATGAATCACATTTGACACTTCCTTACATCCCTGAGGTGAAGCCTACTTGGTCATGATGAATTATTATTTTTTTTTATCTGCTTAATTATTTCACTTGTGTATGCTATGATAAAGGATATTTTTTAAAAATATCAAACTCCAATTATTCAATAATTATAAGTTGGAAAGTAATAAGCTAATGCCCTGCAATATTGACATACTTGTTAATCAGTTCCAGGTTTTTGTTTGATTAATTGTGATCTTTCTAGGTAGATAATTATGCCATCTTTGAAAAACACTTATTTTTACTTCATTCTTTATAATATGAATAATTTTATTTCATTTTTGTATCATTTCACTACTTAGGATTTTCAGTACAATTCATTATTGGCCAGAGGCCTTTCATGTCTTTGTTTTTGTGGTTTAGTGAGGGTGTCTAATTTTTCACCATTTATGTTAGCTCTTATATTTTTGTAGATGTTCTGTATCAAATTAAATAAATTCCCTTTATTCCTAGATTGCTGAGAACTTTTCTTTTATTGTGGATGTGTGCTTGATTGTGTAATGTTTTATCCACATTATTTGATATATGATTTTTC
Source organism: Nycticebus coucang (assembly GCF_027406575.1). NCBI lineage: Eukaryota > Metazoa > Chordata > Mammalia > Primates > Lorisidae > Nycticebus > Nycticebus coucang. Next base: position 26,563,673 of record NC_069792.1, on the reverse strand, counting down.
TTCTTTAGCCTATTGACGCGTAGGTTTATATTATTGATTGCGGATGCTTGAACCAGCCTTGCATATTTGACACAAATCTCCCTTATCCAATGCATGTAATTCTTTTTATACATTTTTTTTTTATTTTTGTCTTACTTTTTCATTAGATACTCAATCATGGGAGATAGAAGATCTCAAAGATTTTTTATGTAATAGTGTCTTCTGTCTTTACTTTGTAAAGTATTTCAGGTGACAAAATGAATTGCTACTCTTTTAAGAGTTTAAGAAGAAAGTTGGACAGTGTTATAGTTTGTATATCGTTTGTTTCTTCTCACCAAAACAAAGTTTGAAATTTTACCCCAAATATGGCTGTGTTTGAAAGTGGAGTCTAATCAGCAGTGTTTGGAGTTTGGAGGGGTTTGGATCTCTCATAAATTGCCTAATGGTTTTCTTGTGGAAGTGAGTGACTTCTCATTCTTACAGAATTGGATAATTCTCATGGAAATGGTTTAGTTCCTCTTAGAGTGTGTTGAAATGAAATTAGGACACTCTTTAGGTTTTCCATTTTTTGCATACGTTTGATTCTCCTTTGACCTTCTCTACCATGTTGTGACACAGCACTAAAGACTTTGCCATAAGCCAGGACCGTGCACTTAACTTATGAGCCTATAGAATTGTGGGATAAATAAAACCTCTTTCCTCTATAAATCACCTAGTCTCTGTTGCTCTTTTATAGCAACACATAAAAAACTAAAATAGGCAGTTTTTACATAAATACCTGAACACCAAGAATAGCAAGAAAAGGTAAAAGATTACATACATGAGAAGGGTTCACAAAGGTATTTAGAGATCATAGCTATGGGAAAATTGTTAGAGACAAAAATTTTGTGGAAAAAAAAGAAAGTCCTAATGGTGAGAACATCAAAAAGATATGTCAAGTTTTGAGAAAAAGTACATCAGACTGGACTGGAAGATCTTACCCATCCTCAGTACTTTAAACCAGCATGCCATGCCCACTTTATCTCTCTTGAGATTCAGTATTCCCTCTTACTTTTTTCTTCTACAAAGGTATCATTTTAGCTGAAAGAACTGCTTTGATGCAGATCTTGATTGACATTTCTTCTTGTAGAGGAGGTGAAGAATTATTACTTAAGAAAAGATGATATGATACAAATAGAGCTATTCTATGTTATTTTCCCCATCTCATAATTCCATGACAATTTAGAAAAAAGTCATATTATGGTTTCTTTTTTGCAAAGTTTTGATTATAATAATTATAATGACTATGATGATGATGATCCTCATTTTCTCACTTCCTGCAGCCATCAATACATCATACACTATCACAATTGGAAAACTGTGTTCTAATGTTTCACTAATAATTGAAAAATAAAATGGTTTATATCTGGTTGTAATTATGACACATAAAGAGCTTAAAAATTGTCACCCTGTTCTTACAAGAAGAAAAACAAAAACTGAACTTACTGAAACTCTACAGTTTTTCTTGCACCCATCAGAGAACTGAGGTTGTGAGCAAATTGTTACTTAATCTGTAGAGACAGGAAAATTCTGAGTTAAAGCCAAGATATACTTTTCTAGAGCAGAAGCTACCCACTGGAATGTAAACTGCTAGGTGCACTTAACCTGGTAATTTTGATGGATTGCTGGAGCTAAATGTAGACTAGCATGAGAGTTTAAAACTCCTTTGCAGCTGCAGCTTTGGGAAACTGCTCACTTTGAGGAATTTTGCCATTCAGGAACTATACCATTTTGGAATAAGAAGATCAGTTTATTGATCCAAGAGAGATAATTGCAATATATGCTAGCACATTCTTCACAATAAATGCCTACATCTAGAATAAAAGGTTTTACTGGAGACTTATTACACCTGAAGGAACATAACAACTTTAACTCAAGCCCTTTCTTATTTTCTGTCTAATTAAAGGAGGATAAAAAGGCTATAACAATGGAGAACCAATTGTATAGGTAAAAGCTCAGATATACAAGACAACTAAATGACTGAGATTTAATTAGAAGATTGTAGAATATTTCCACTCCTCCATATATGACCACCACATTAACAGGGCTCCAATATAACAGGAGATTACAGCTAAAAGAACTGCAAAATGCAAACTCTGAGAGCATTATTTGGAGAAGTCAAGAGGAAAGACAGAAAAGTCACTAGAGGAATTTAAGCCTTTGGTACCTACAGCTGTGGCAAACATTAAATATAGCTCAGCTTCTAATCAGATTGAAATACATCCTCACACTAATGGTACTCAAATTGGTTCCTAATATCTAATATAGATGTCTAGATTATAACAAAAGTTTCACAGCATGCAGAAATATAAGAAAAGGTATACAAGAGAAAAAAGCAACATCATAAGCAGACTTAGATAAGACATAGATGATAAATATGTCAGAAAGAGAATTTAAAATAAGTATTATTAATATGTTAAAGTTTAATATAAGAGCAGACTGATAATGAAAAAAGAGAGATGTAAATTCAAAGACAAATCAAAAGCAAATCTCTAAGATACTTCCAAATGTTTTGCCTTTTATGAAGTCATTTGTAGATTGTCATTTCTTAAGACAAATTAAGAAAATCAGTGTCCTTAAAAATAGGTCAGAAATTTCACAAATTGAATACAATGAGGAAAAAAGAATGACTAAAACAGAACAGAATATCCACAATTGCAGAACAATGTTAAGTTGTGTAACATACATACAATCTCAAGAAGAAATTAGTGTGGAAAACATTTTTGAACAATGGGAAAGAACTTACCAAAAGTAATGGCAGACACAGAAGAACAAACTGAAACTCCTCTAGGCAGTTGAGGATTCTCCTAGCATGAGCAGGTAGAGGTGGTGGGATGGCCTGTTTTTTGTAGTGTTCTAACTTTGGGCCACCCCTCTGCCCTACAATGCCATGAGGTTGCTGGAACTCTTTCTGACCTGTGGGACTTCCTCTTCCCTTGCACTAAACCGCCATGGGCCCTTGGAGTATTCTGTACAGTCCAGCTGCACTCAGGGCAGGAGGGACCTCCCTCACCCAGCTTCCCCTGAGACTGGCCCCAAGACCAGAAATGAGTCAGTGCAAGCCTGGTGCCAGTCCAGGATAGTGAGCTAGGGGGAGGAGAGAGGTGACAAGGCACTGCAGGTTGGGCTACATTGAGCAGTATCAATCACTATCGCTGATCTCACTGCTCTTCTCGGCCTGCACCTTGCTGCAGTGCTGCAGAACTCGTTGGGTGGTAGGCAATCTGTACTGACTTGCGGATGTTGGACTTACGGTCCTCCACCTATCACAATCATATATTTTAAAAATTATGCCAATACGTATTACATTCAAACTGTAGGAAACCAACGAGACAGAAAAAAATCTTGAAAGAAGACAAAGAAAATTAAAACATCAAAACTATAGAGAAGAATGGATAAGAATTATGGTAAGCTTTTGGCCAAAAAGACAAGACAAGACAGTGGATTTAAGTATTTAAATTGTTAAAAAAAAAAAAAAAGTCTAACTTAAAATTCCATATCCAGCAAATCCATTCTATAAAAGTGAAGAAAAAATAAATATATTTTCTGACAATCAAGAATTGAAGAAATTCACACATATTGGGTACCGTGCACATTATCTGGGTCAAGGGCACACTTATAACTTTGACTCAACCTGTACAAAAAACAAAAGATGTAAACAAAACATGTGTATCCCCTAAGATTCTGAAATAAAAATAAATAAGTAAAAACAAAATACTCATCAATGCTAAACTATCTTTTCAAAAGTGTAAAAAGAAGTCTTGAGGTAGAATTTCATAGACCAAAAATTCAGATCTACAAACATAGAAGAGAAATTTATATGTTATACCATTCAACATCAGAAGAATGCACATTCTTTTCAAGATCACATTAAACATTATCCCAAATAGACCATATTCTGGTACATAAAATATACTTAAATTGAAAAATAGATAAATTATATAAATATGTTCTCAGATTCTAATAAAAATAAACTACAATTAATACTAGGAAAATAGCTGGAAAATTTCAAAATATTTAAGGATTAAACAATATACCTTTAAATAACACATGGTCCAAGGAACAAGTCTCAGGATATTAAAAGATATTTTAATATCTTTTAATATTTTAAATCTTAAAAGATATTTCACCTAATTGAAAATGTGGTATGTCAAAATGTGAGAGTTATCAGAAGCAGTGTTGTGATGGGTATTTATACTATTAAGTGCATATATTAGAAGACAAGAAAAATCCCCAAATCAATTCCTGAGTTCTCACATTAAGAACCTAAAGAAAGAATAAGAAGTTAAACTTAAGATAGTGAGAAAAAAAAATACCATTTACAGCCGAAATGAATGATATTTACAACTGAAAAAAATAGAAGAAGCCAACAGGATCAAGACTCGTTCTTTGAAAAATCAATAAAATTGGTAAACCTCTATCCAAATTCAGCAAAAGATAGAAACACAAATTACCAATCTCACAAAAGAAAGAGGGTTTATCACTCTTAATACCATAAGCATTTAGAGAATAAGAAGCAATTTCATAAAAACCTCCTACTACAATTAAAATTGCTAAAATTCACAAAAACTGAAAATACTAGTTGCTTGTGAGAATGTAGAACAAGAACTCTTATACATTACTGATAGCAGTAAGAATTTATATGACTGCCTTGAAAGACAGTTTAGAAGAGTATCATTGCTAAAAACATAGTGACCTATCAAGTCATAAAAAGACATGTATAAATCTTAAGTACACATTGCAAAAGTCAAAGAAGTCCATCTAAAATGTCTACATATTGTATTATAATCAACAAATGATGACACGTTATAGATGGTAAAAAGACCAGTGATTACTAAGACTTCAGGGGAAGGAGAAAAAGCTGAACAGATGAAGCAGTGATATTTTAGGGTAATGAAACCTCCTTTTATGATACCGCCGTGCTGAATACCTGACACTATGTATTTGTCAAAACTCTTGTGAGCACAAATCTTAGGATTTGCAAATTTTGAAAAATCACTTAGGATGTCAGGAATTACAGGATATACTGATATTGTGACTAATATATCTATACTACAGATATATGGAAAAAAATTTTACTAAAGTGGGTGGGAGGAAAAAGATGCTGCGAAAGGAAGTCTAAATCAATAGGGACTATAAAATTAAAGTGCCAGTAATTCTCTGTACTCTAATTGATGAAATCGTTGCCCAAAGGACTATGTGCTAACTATTGTGATACTAACACACACACACACACGCACACCTGCAGACACATCTATACACACCCCCACACATACATAAATGTATACATACACCTCATACATATATACATATATACACATCCACACATATACATATATGTGTATATGTGCCAGAATTGACAAATTAAATATGTATTATATATTTATTTCAGATTACTGTCAGGGTACAGATGATTAGGTGACATTGTTCATATTTGTTAGGTGAAGCACTTGTAGTGTCCTACATCCAGGAGGTGTGCCATATTCCCTTACATTGTTCCCATTAGGTGGGAGTGCACTGAAGGCAAATGTATATTAATTATGAGAGTGAGATTATGAGATCATTTACTGTAGGATTAGGAGGTTACATACACTCAAATTCTGGAGTCTAGAATAATTCATGTTTTAAAGGTACTATTGTAATATGAATTTATGTTTTGCTTAATGTGGATACAGATGGTTACACAGGAAGTACTTATTGATAAGCAGATACACCTAATTGGTAAACACACATATATTTCCTTTCACTATCAAATGAGACCGCCTAGTAGCAGCTACTCTGAATAGCAGGGCATCCAGTAATGAACACACCTAGCACCCAAATGTTGTTTTCTAATACTGTTCTCCAGTGAAAGAAAATAAGCTTTCCTTGAGAAGTGGCTGACTTTTGAATAGGAAATAAATAAAATGAGCTTGGAGCATTTTGTAGTGCCATAAATTGAGGAACTGATTACACATGCATACACGCCCACAGTGATGGAAATATACCAAAGGGATACAGAAACCAACAGATAGATCTCTCAATAGCTAAAACTGGAGCAACCTGAACCAAAGTACTTTTAAAAAATTGTTTATAGGGCAGCGCCTGTGGCTCAGTGGGTAGGATGCTTGCCCCATAAACCAAGGGTGGTGGGTTCAAACCTGGCCCCGGCCAAATTGCAAGAAAAAATAGTCCGTCGTTGTGGTGGGCACTTGTGGTCCCAGCTACTCATGAGGCTGAGGCAAAAGAATCTCCTATGAGGTTGCTGTGAGCTGTGACCTGACAGCACTCTACAATGGCAATAAAAAAAAAAATTGTTTATAGCCCTAAGTATAATACAAATATCTTTGTGTCCATATTTATATAAATAAAAGATTAAATGAATAAATGAGGAGAAATAGAAATCTTAGAAGATTAGAAGAATTTTAAACGATTTATTTATGTACTCTTCTATAAAGAAGATGAAGCATTGTCTGGCGTAGTGCCTCACGCCTGTAATCCTAGCACTTTGAGAGGCAGAAGCAGATGGATTGGCTGAGCTTGGGAGTTTCAAGACCAATGTAAGCAATGGCGAGATCCCCTCTCTACTATTAGCAAGGCACTGTGGCAGGTCCACTATAATCCCAGCCAGCTACTCAAAGGCAAGAGAATCGCTTGAGCCCAAGTTTGAGGTTGCTGTGAGCCATGACTCCATGGCACTCTATCCAGGCTGACAAAATGAGAATCTGTCTAAAAATAAAAAAAATAAAAAAAAAATAAGGTGAAGCAAATTTCTATATTTTGTAAGTGTAAATTAGACATAGTGACTTTATTCCAAAAAGAACAATATAGGAGGATGGAAAAATAGTAACTTTACAATGAAGAAATATGACAAACACTATCTCAAACTCAACATCCTCACTGATGAACTATGTTGATACCATGTATGTTGATGTGATGATAATAGGTACATGGAAGTGATTAAAATTATATTTCTGTGATCTTCCTTCCAGGAACATACAACCTTATTCTAATCATGAGGAAAATATCAGAACAATTTTAGTGGGAGAATTTTAAAATACATCCCTGATAATCCTCAAAATGGGCAAAGTCATAAAAAAAGAAAATCTAAGAAACTGTCAAGAGACAATAGTTGCCTGTGGTGACGTGGTAATAAATGCAATACAGTGTTCTGAATGGGATCTTGAAACAATAAAGGACTTAGGTAAAAGCCAACTAAATTTAATTAAGTATGAGCTTTAATGAACAATAATGTGTCTATATTGGTTCATTATATAATATATATATATAAAATAAATATATCAAAATAGTGTTGGTAATTATAGGCAAAACCAGGCATGAAGAACAATGGAAAATCTTGATCTTATCTTCATAATCTTTCTGTAAATCTATAAAATCTTTATTTTAAAATATAATTCATTTTGTACCTTCCTTGAGTTACTGTAGTAACAGTTATCCCTTTATATCTAAAGCATTGCCGACATAGAAGGCTCATAGAATAGTCTTCTCACAGAAGCTAAGAATAGAATGGTGGTTGTCAGAGGCTGAAGGGAGGAATTGGTGAGATATTGGTGAAAGGATACTAAGTTTCAGTTAGAATGAGCAAGTTCTGGACAGCTACTGTACAGTATGGATAGTTAATAATAACATACATGTGAAAATTATAGAGACAGTAGATCTTAATGTTCTTGCCACACACAAAAAACAGGTGAGGTAATGAATGTTATTTTGATTTAATCACTTCACAGTACGTACATACATACACAGTACATACACAATACATACATATACATACATATATCAAAGCATTACATTGTACACCATAAATATATCTAATTTTTGACAACTACACCTTAATACAGATGGGAAAAATTAAGTAGTCCGGACAAATATTTGTTAAGGAAAAAAACTTTGAGAGTCATGTCTTCATGCAAATGAAGAAACATTTCTGTGTGTCTTGTGAACAGGGGATATGATTAATCCTTAATTCCAAATTATCTTTTCAGGAATATTTTAATAATGAGTAGTGTTTGAAGATAGAAAGAGTGTCTGACTTCTTAAAGAAAGTTCAGGAAGGACGGCACCTGTGGCTCAAAAGAGTAGGGTGCAGGCCCCGTATGCTGGAGGTAGTGGGTTTAAGCCCAGCCCTAGCCAAAAAACTGCAAAAAAAAAAAAATAATAATAATAATAAAATAAATGAAAAACAAAAAGAAGAAAAAAAGAAAGTTCAGGAAAGCTTATTGTCCATTGTAAAAGATTTGTTTGGTCTAAATTTAGGATCCCACTTTTGTAATGTAACCTATTATATATACACTCATATCAGTTTTAGTTTTAGTTTGTGCCCATCAATGCTGCCCCTTGTGACTTCAAGACAAGAGAACTTACCACAATACACTGATGCTCCTCCTACTTGTGGCATCATGAGAAATAATATCATTTTTCTCTGACCCGGTATCTCATGTCTATCAGTCTCCCTAAAACTGCAACAAGTTATATTATTAATTTTTCAAGTGGAATATAATCACAAACTCTTTACAATTCCTAATACTCTTTATATTTAAATATTAAGATGGATTTTTATCATTTATGGATAGATAAAATAGGGGATTTGTCTTCAATGATTTATTCTGGCATTAATTATAAAATATTAATCTTTCTTCATTCCACCCCCACATTTTCCATTTCATTTTTTTCATTATTAATAATAACCAAATTTATTGACCTCAGGGAACTTCTAATATTTTTGTATATGTATTATAATCATCATAACAAACAGAAGTGGCATTAACCTCTTATATGTCAATATAAATATTTTTTTAAAATTCTTGTTGGTTAGCAAATACCTGTTGATCAAAACTTTTCTCTCCAATCTATTCTCCATTGTTTCTGATACCCTGATACCCAGGATATCCACCCCTATTCTTGATATAGCAACTAATAACAAATGTTAGCAAATGTTAGGGTCTGTAGGAGACCATGCGCCAAGCTTGAGGAAGCAGTCACCAGTTCTTGAAGAAGGCGCTGGGAACGAGACAGTCTCCTAGCTAGCATGGAGATGTTTGCTGCCCACAGACAAGTCCTCAAGCAGCTGCATGCATTAATGAAATAAGATCGGTAGCTCATTAGCAAAGCAGGTGTTATACATTGAACACTCATGGTGCAGCAGGGTGGGAGTGGAGCCTGTGGGGAAAGAGCACATAGTGATCATTAAGCATGTAGCTCTTATGCATGGGCCTTCACACTTGCTGTATAATGCCTCAAGGGGTCACAACAGAGGTTATTCAGGGCTCTCCCTGGAATATGGGAAGCCCCCTTCTTGCAGGCATTTGTATCTTCAAATCGTGGTCCCAGCTGCTTTTATTCGTGTGGGGACAGGGTGCCCACAGTGGGCACCAACAAGGGTCAGGGAGTGGCTTAAGAAACCAAGGTCTTTAGCATCCATCTGTTCCAACTATTAAAAACTGATGGCTAAAATTTTTAATATTACATCTGAAAATATCCACATTGAATTGACAATGTGTTTGAGATCAGAAAAGGAGAAACCATCCAAAGTTGCACAGTGTAGAAATTCTGAGGCCAGGATTTAAATGCAGAACTGATTAGACCAGAAGACCTTTCTTTATTTTCTATCTCCATTGCCTCTGTTATTTTAAGAAAGTATATCACCTTCCTTTCAGTTCTTGAAATTAGGAATGCTTATTTGCTCCAGTCTGTTTACATCTGCACCTATATTTCATGATTCATTATTCTCATTAAAAAGAAATGCTAGGTGATAACACAAAAGCATACTGTATGGTAAGTACCTAAAAGGTCCCAAGAGGAGAAACACAAATTTCAGGGTCTTCACAAACCAGGAAAGTTGTTTGTCATCCTCTGTGGGTCTCGGTACTTTTTCTTACCTTAAGTTGGTTTATGAAATAAATACTTGGACCAAAACAAACAAACAAAACAAAAACAAACAAACAAAAAAACCCACAACACTATTGAAACTTAATATATACTAAGACCTAATAAAAATTTCAATCCCTTTGGACCACAAAACAATTGTAACAATTGTTATTAACTTGAAAAACACAGTGTTTAAGGTTTTTGAGGAAAGAAGTATACTTATGATAACTTCTTTCTCCTTAAGCACTGGAATACCTTTAAAAGTACTTCTTTTGGAAATTATTTTTTCCACTTTCCAAGGCTCTAATGGAATTTTGCATAGGTTAACCCCAAACAGCAATCGGTAGAAGAGGCATTGATAACCTCTCCCACAACCAGATGTGCCTGCAGAAATCGGTGGAAGTCTAGTGACAGAACTGAATGTGCATGTTCCCCTTTTACTCATAGAGGGCTGGAGAGTATACACCTAGAGATTCAAAAAAGCAAAATGAGTCTTAGAAGATTTAGAAGTCTAGCATACAATTTAAAGCAGAATTAAGATATTAAAAACTTAATATAATCTTGAATTAGGAAAACTACCAATTACAGTTACAGATTTTAATGGGATTAGAAAAATAGAAAAGTAGGTAGCAAATATCCTCTCTTGATTTCTTTAAAAGTTACATTCCTATTATAAATTTAACCAAATTATCATCATCAGAAATATGGATATGAATGCAAAAGTAGTAATATTTTTATAATCATATTTTTCTTATGGGGAAATGTCTTCATTTCTATAACAATTAACTGAAAGACTAGCTCTTAAAATATGTGCTGAGCCTTTTCTCACCAATTGATATTTTAAAAAGTAAGTTATGGTCTTTTTCACAGTTTTGGCTAATTGGGTTTTTGCTATAATGAGATAGCAACAAGAAAAATAGGCAGGGTCTTTTACCATAGGTTAGTATATGAAATCACAAATTTAAGGCTGCTTAGGTTCCTCACCAGGTAGTCAGTGTGGAAGAATATCTCCACAGAGATAATGAGAAGCATGATGTATCTTCACAAAGCTAATAAGAAGCATGATGTTTTAGTTCAGCAATCAACAGCAGCAACACAGCCTAACTTTTACCATCAATGTTAATAGACTTCAGGAGTTATCTATTTTCTGTAAAACTCCTTAAATCCTTTTGTATAGTTTGGTCAAATACATGCATTTCTTGTTACCAAACAAAACAAAAAACAAAGAGCGTGATATGAATATTAATTTTTTCACAGAAGACTCACAATAAACTATTTTTAATATATTTTGCCATAGTTTCAAAATTCGGATTTATAATTCAGCAAGCTCACATAGATAGAATAGACAATAGTGACCTTGTATAGTTTCTCCTCTTTAAGAAGCAAATCCAATTTTTGTTTGATTTGTTAGCAGTATTACTATTTTAGAATATTGCTATCGTTGGTCTTAAAACGCTGTTGATTTGCTAACATGTGATTGATTCATACTGCTTTCGGGATGTCTACATGACTAAACATAGAAAATGTGTGCGCACACACACATATATAATCATTTCATCTGTTACTTCTGTTTCATTAAAAAAAGGATGACCAATAATTTTTTTTTTTTTTTTTTGGTAGAGACAGAGTTTCACTTTATGGCCCTCGGTAGAGTGCCGTGGCATCACACAGCTCACAGCAACCTCCAACTCCTGGGCTTCAGCCATTCTCCTGCCTCAGCCTCCCGAGTAGCTGGGACTACAGGCACCCACCACAATGACCAGCTATTTTTTTGTTGTTGTTGTTGCAGTTTGGCCGGGGCTGGGTTTGAACCCGCCACCCTCGTCATATGAGGCCGGCGCCCTACTCACTGAGCCACAGGCGCCGCCCAATAATTTTTAAATTTACAGAGAAGCATTTCTTTTGATATGGTTGGAAGTTTGGCCAGTCCAAATTTCATGTTAAAACTTGATCCTCGGTGTTGAAAGTAGGGCATGATAAGAGGTGTTTTGGTCAGGAACAGATCCCGTATGAATGGGTTGGTGGCTTTTCGCTGGTAATAAGTGAGTTATCTCTGTTATTAGTTCACAGGAGAGCTGGTGTGTAAAAGAGCCTGGCACTTCCACAACTTCCTTCTCTCCCCAGGTGACATGCCTGCTCTCCCTTCTCCTGCCACCTGGATTCGAAACTCCCTGAAGCCCTCACCAGGAGCAGCTGCTGCCACGACACTTGTATAGCTCGCAGAACTGTCAGTCAAATAAACCTCTTTTCTTTATAGATTACTCAGACTCATGTATTTCCTTTTATAGCAACACAAAATAACCTAGCACATCTGTGGATTTTTATTTCCATTGCTACTGGAGCAATGTACATGTCAACTACCTGGAGATCTTGTTAAAGTAGAAATTCTGATCTAGGAGGTCTCAGATAGAGACTGTATATTACTAACAAGGTGAAAACAACATTGCAAATCCACGTGTTATACTTGAGGTAGCAAAGTATTAGAGAACACATCTGAGAAAGCATGGCTTCCTATGGTAATCTGAGCCCAACAAACCTCTTTTTCATCAAGAGTAATTACCCATCTTTCATGAAACCAGTTCATTTTCCTACATGATGGGATTCTGGTACAGCATGATTACAGATGGTATATGTGCATACGGATTGTAAAATAATCTGTGGTACCTAAACTTGGGTAAAGACTTACAGTATGTTTCAATAAATATTTATTTCTATATCTGTGTATATTGCTTAAAAATTGTTGAGTTCATACTGGTACCTCCAACAACACAGATTTCATTTTTACCTTCTCCCTTTCCTTATTGCTAACTCCTTTTCCAATAGAGAAAAATGTGCTTCTTATAATATATTGACTTAACTACTCACAGAAAGTCGTTTCAAGACTGTTAACTCATATTACTGTGATAATCATCTACTAACTAGAGTACCTTAGTTGTTTAGAATTCTTGTTGTTTCATAGTCTAAGTATTATGGTCCCCAGTTTCTTGCATTAGTTCTTCCTGAGCATCACGCCATGTTCAGCTTCATATTGTGGTTGGTGTTTATTTGAAATATAGTTCACTTCATTTACTTCTGTTTATATTCATACTGGGTTTTTTTTTTCTTCACTGCCCTCTATTTTTTTCTGATTTTATAGATTTTTTTGACCATGTGAAACACCAGTGACATCGTTCTGAAAGTGAGAACCTCATACAAATGTATACTCATAGATGGGCAATCCTCCTCATAACTTTTCATTGATTCCCATTCCTCCACATTTGCTATCCTATTCCTAAGTGTAGAGAGCCAGTCTCAGTTACTTATGCATATTTTGCCTGTGTTTATTTTTGTACAAACAAGTAGAATCTATGTCCCAGCCCAAGTTTTTCAAAAACTTTACCTTTGAGATGGTAACGTTATCATTTAAAGATGTCCATATATATTTGGTCTATTTCTGGACTTTCTATTCCATTCAACAAATGCCAGTACCATGTGTTTTAATTATAATGTCTTTGTAATGTGCTTATTTTTTGGTAGGTCTCCACATCCTCTGAAGATTTTTATGGAAAGCAAGCAGAGATAGTATTTTGCACTCTTTTTCTTCACTTAACAATATATCTTGGAAATTAGTCCATATCTGTTCATAAAAATAAACTCTCTTTTTGAGGATAATAGTATTCTTCTTAAAGGTATACCACAGTTTAATCAACTGTTTTATTTTATGTGAATTTTATGTTCATTTTTAGTGTTTTGAAACTACAAACAATGCCGCAGTGAATAATCTTGATGTATGTATTTCATGTTTTTGGAGATATACCTACAGGATAAACTACTAACAGTCGAATTATTTTGCCAAAAGGTAAGTGTTTAAATAATTTTGTTAGGTACTTCTAATTTCTTGCTAAAATGACTATACTGGTTTGCATTCCCCAGGAATAAATGAAAGTGCCTCTCTCCCATATCCTCACCAAAAGAATGACAATATGTTACCATACTTTTAAATTTCATCAATAGGAAAAGTGAGAGTGTTGCTTTAATTTGCATTTTTTTAATTATAAGGGAAATAAACATATTTTCATAGGCTTAAAAGAATATATATTCATTAATTTTCTGTTATTTGGTTTATTTATCATTAGAGATTTTTGGACCTTATTTTCTGCTCTCTAATTTTTTAGCAAATTGAAGGATATATTCTAAATACTGGGAGATTCTATGGCTGCCAGCTTTTACTTTCTTCTGGGCTTGCTGGCTCTTCACTGCAGGTCCTTCCTCATAAGGGAGTATTTTTAGAGTATTCAAAGCTATCAAGGTTCTAAAGTTTTTGAATGGGAACCATGTGCCTCATAGTATATTGACTAATACTTTGGCTAAAACAAGTTAAAGATTCCACAAAAATTCAAGGTGTTAGTAGTTGAAAACTATCCTCTACCCCTTAACCACAGCAAATTTCTGTCACAAAATAAGTAAATACAATCAAGGGTAAAGAATAGGACCATTTTTGTAAGTAATCCTAAGCATCCTGAAAAAAATGTGATGACAGAAAATAACAGGATTAAGTGATGTTAAATTATACTGGGGAATATTTCAAGGCATTGTCAAGGTAAAATATTTGAAGCTGAAATATAAAGTTTGGTAAGAACAAAAAAAAATCAATAAAGTACTTTGTCGATTCAATTTCATGTGTATTCCTTTTCATGAACTGTCTTCGAGAAATATTTCCTACAGAGACGAAGTCACAATTTAAACACACCTTTCAAGGTGTGCAAATAACCTTTAAATCACACATAACATTAACGTTTAGAGTAAATATTATCTCACATGTATAATTATATTAAAAATTCTCCTTGATTAGTTATCTATTGAGAAGAACCCATGCCATCACACCGAAGAGCTACATTTGTTCCAACCAGTAGTTCTCTACACCAGCTAGATACTTTAATCACATGGGGAATAATTTTAAATAATGCTGTTGGAAGAACATCAAGTGGCAGAAATTAAATTAAATTCTAGGGTTGGATCCCAAGAATCAGTATTGTTCTGTTTTCTTTTCTTTTTTCTTTCTTTCTTTTTTTTTTTTTTCAGTTTTTGGCCAGGGCTGGGTTGAACTCACCACCTCCGGCATATGGGGCTGGCGCCCTACTCCTTTGAGCCACAGGCACTGCCCCTATTTTCTTTCTTTACAAAAATAAAAACATAAAAAAAGTAAAAAAGTAGGAACTCTGAGAAGATGGGAGAAAAGAAAGAAAACACCAGGAATTTATCTTCCTTCTCTAACAACAAATTTTGCACCAACAGAGTCTTCCTCATGTAACTATTTTGGATCTCTGGAGTCCACTGACGGATTTCAACATTCCTGGGAAGGCTTGAAGGTAAACTGAGATGATTTTTAGTCCTATCTAGTGATATAGTATCAGCTACCCATCCCCTACTCCAGCCCCATGGCAGGCAGCTACACATATGTTCTTGGAGTAATCTGTATGCTGTGGCTTATGGGAGCCAGGATGATCAAAAAGAGCCCCGTCCTCCAAATATTGGGGATCTGCATTCTGAGCACTGATTACTGTTTCTCATCACAGAAATGAAGACAAAGAAATGAGCAGCCATTGTTTTGTACCGTGTCCCTTTCTTGTAAATCCTCTACCTTGGGCTGCAGTGAATTTCAGAGAACTTAAGGAACATCTTCCTACCTTAATTTTTTCTTTTGTCTCCCTCTTGAGAGCCCAACTTCAAGGATTAGGCCATTCAAAAACAACTGCATATGTAAGGAAAATTAGAAAGTAATTGCATGCTAAGGTAAAGTCACAGTCTCAGTTAAGACTTGAGAAGACCTTTAGTTTGCACGTCAGGCTGATGCTCAGCACAGAATTAGGTTACAATAATTTTAAAAAATAGTAAAATGAAATAATAAAATACAGCAAACTCTAGGATGGAGAGTCTGATTTCCAGGTTAACCAAATTATTAAATTGAAATATCCAGTTTTCAACAACAAAAAAAGACTCATAAGACATAAGAAAAAAAAATTATGGCCACATTTAAAAAGGGATAGTTCCTTCAAAAAAGGGACTTTTGGCCAGGTGGGATGGCTCATGCCTGTAATCCTCGCACTCTGGGAGGACAAAGTGGGTGGATTGCTTGAGCTCATGGGTTCGAGACCAGCCTGAGCCAAAGTGAGACCTTGTCTCTACTAAAGAAAAAAAATAAATAAAAATACAAAAAGCTGAGGAAAGAAGATTGCTTGAGCCCAAGAATTGGAGGTTGCTGTGAGCTATGATGTTGCCATGGCACTCTACCCAGGGCGACAGCTTGAGACTCTGTCCAAAAAGAAATTATTCCTTAAGAAATGACTTGGTGGCTGATTCTCAAGACAAAGACTTTAAAAGAGCTGTCTTAAACGTGTTCAAAAAACTGTGTAAAACTTTTAGGAAAATGATATATTAATGAAATATCAATAAAGACACAGAAAAACTTAAAAAATATATATATATACATATGTATGTATGGAAAGTACAATAGTGAAAATGAAAAGTTCACCAGAGATATTTAAAGACAGATCTGAGAAAGCAAAAGAACAGCAAATTTAAACATAGGAAAATGAACATTATCGAGGCTGAAAACAGAAAGGAAAAAGACTGAAAAAGAGTGACCAGAGCCTGAGGAACCTGTGAAACACCATCACACCAGCTGACTTATGCACTGTGGAAACTCAGAAGGTAAGAAAGGAAGGGACAGAGAGAATATTTAAAAATATAATGGCTGAAAACTCCCCAAATTTGATAAAAATACATGAATATAAATGTCTAAGAAACTCAATAAACAAGTAAGAAGAACTCAAAGAGAACCCATACTGAGACACATTATAATCAAACTCCCCAAAGCCAAAGACAAGGAGAGAATCCTGAAAGCAGCAAGAGAGAAGGGACTTACCACATACAGAATACAAAGTAAGATTTTTAGCAGATATCTCATCAGAAATGTTGGCATCCAAAAGAAAATAGGCCAATATATTCAAAGTGCCAAAGTAAAAAAAAAAAAAAATTATTAACCAAAGTAAAAATTATTATTACTATGTCTGAGAAAAGTGTCATTCAAAAGTAAAGATATATAAATGTCCCAGGTAGACCTAAGTTGAGAAAGTTTCTTACCATTAAACCTTCCCTGAAAGAAATGCTTATAGGAGTCCTATAATCTGAACTGAAAGAATACACAGCAGTAACCAGAGCTATATAAAGAAATAAAAAATCTCAATAAAGGTAAAATATATGAGAAATTATAAAAGCTAGCATTATTGTAGCTTGTTTTGTTACTTCAGTTTTTTTCTAGATAATTTAAGAGATGAATATATTTAAAAAACAATTATTAGTCTAAAATTTGGTATAATTATTATCACTTTAATTTGTAAATCAACATTTTTTCAACATAATTTAAGAGTACTACATTTAAAGTAAGTATTAGTCTATGTGAGGAGAAATATAATGTGTAAAGATGTAAATTTGTATAAAAATTGTACTTTCTTTGCATTATTATTATTATTGCTTAGTATTTTGATGCAGCAATTGTCTGATTTCTTTTCTGAATGTATTTATGTTTATTCATTCTTTATAAGGTTTTTGTTTCTAATCCTTATCTTAAACATTGTTATTAAATTTTAAGCCTTTTTAATTTTGTGAAGGCAAAAAGTGAAAACCTAATAAACACATGTATATGTAAAATAAAAAAAAGATGTAAATTTAGGTCATTAAAAGTGAAATATATGGGAAAAAGGCTTTAAAGGGAACAGAATTTTTGTATCTTATCAAAGGCAAGATGATTTAATTTTGAAGTAGAGTGTCATAAAGATGTTAAATGAAATCCCCGCAATAAAAATATCTGTAGAATATACACAAAGAAAAACAAAAGATAAATTCTAACATTTCACTAAAAAATATCAGCTAAATGCAAAACAATGTAATGTAGGAAATGGGGGACAAAAAAATTGCATACAGCATATAGAAAACAAATAACCAAATGACAGTAGTTAGTCCCTTCTTATTAGTAATTACTTTAAATAGAAGTGAATTAAGCTCTCCAATCAAAACACAGAGATTAGCAGAATGGAGAAATACATACAATCTAACTATATGCTATCTACCAATTATAACCTAAGAATATGGGGAAAGGGGAAGGGGGGGAGGATGGGCGGAGGAAGGGTAATTGGTGAGACCATACCTATGGTGCATCTTACAAGGGTACATGTGAAACTTACTAAATGTAGAATATAAATGTCTTAAGACAATAACTAAGAAAATGCCAGGAAGGCTATGTTAACCAGTGTGATGAAAATATTTTAAATTGTATATGAAACCAGTGTATGGTGCCCCGTGATTGCATTAATGTACACATCTATGATTTAATAAAAAACAAACAAACAAACAAACAGATTCCAAGTGGCAGGTTGGTGGTGATGCTGTGTTTCCCCGAAAATAAAACATCCTCTGAAAATAAGACCTACTTACAGGTTTCCTTCTGGGTGAAATATAAGGCATCCCCCCCAAAAATAAGGCCCCCCATAGGCTCTGTCTCGGAATAAAAATTAATTTACCCTAAACTGGTTGCTAGGGCCACCCCCACTGGCGTCTAGCAACCAGTGATGTTTCCCGGAGTCCTGACGTCACTGCTGTGTGGAGGCAGAGTGGAGGTCTGAGTGAGCGGTGAGTGCAGGCGGGAGAGAGGAGGAGACTTTCACAGATGCGTACGGTGAAGGTGGTGAGTGCTGGTCTGTCTCTGGTGACATTGCCTGATGCTCGTGGCTGCCCTCATGATGACTGAAGGTAGGATTCACAGTTTGGTTTGTGTTGACAACTACCGTACTACCGTACCGTACACAGATAATTTCCTTTATTTTCATTTAACAATAAATGTGTACCATATTCTTCTTCATGGAAAAATAAGACATCCCCTGAAAATAAGACCTAGTGCATCTTTGGGAGTAAAAATTAATATAAGACATTGTCTTATTTTCAGGGAAACAGGGTAGTTGAATAATACCATGAGTATATTTAATACTACTGAACCATACCAATTAAAAATGATTAAGATGGTAAATTTGATATATATATAACCAAATAAAAAATAGGAAATCACTGTCAATGTCAAAGCAATAGGTTTCCTAAGCAGATACACATATCCAAACTCATCAAATTGTATTAAACATGTATGAAAGTTTTAAATAGCTATATTGAGGTAAGTGGTATACAATAAATTACACATATTTAATGCACACAATCTCTTAAATTTTGACATATACACACACCCATAATATCAGAACAATCATCAAAATAATAAGCATACCTATCTCCTCCAACAGTTTCTTTGGTTTTAAATGGTATGGGTATGTGTTTGTGTGTTTGTGTGTGTGTATCAAGAGCACTTAACAAGAGGGGCAGTTGTTTCTCAATGAGTATAAAGTTTCAGTTATGCAAATGAATAACTTCCAGAAAATTCCTGTACATCACAGTACCTATAATCAATAATATAGTATTGTCACTTAAAAATATGTTAAACTATTAGAGTCAGTATTACCTGATCCCAGTGATTCTAAAGGGGCATTCACAGTTGAAACTCTGATCCAGAATGCAACAAAATTCCCTGAGAAAATCAGATTGGTGAATTTCCAAAATGCAAAATACTAACCCGAGTTTGTCATTTAAATTTGTGAGTCTCCGAGGAGTAAGTTTAATCTTTTGTTCCATTGTAAGTTATCATAATCATTGATTTATGCATTTTCATCTTACTTTTATTGATTACATAGTCTTAAATCCAAAAAAACTTATTGTGCTTATTAGTGCCCAGTTCAGAAAAGCCAGGATACTGTTCCTTGTGAGAGATACAAAAGTGAACATTCCTCCAAATAACTTTTTGAATAGAATATAAAAAACACATACATGAGTATAATGCATCATTTTTGAAGAAACAGAACTATATAAAAAATTTGAGAATTGAGGACTGAAAATACAACTAACGTTTGAGAATACCAGGGATCTTTGGAAAAGATTACTTTTAAGCAATGTCATTAAAATTGGATAAAATTTCTGACACTATGTGGATTAATATAACCATGTTTTAAACAGATTCTTTCTTACAATAGCAAGTTACCTGCCATTTTGAATTGTTCTGACAGCCAGCAATACCCATGCTTCTCAACTTCATGTAGTGGAAGAATCTAACAGCGACTCTGAAAAGTCAATAGTTTTGGAAACTCTATAGCCTGCATTAGAAATATTAAGATATTATAATAACTAAAATTAAGTACCTACTTCTTACATGAAATATGGTTTCTGCTTTGTTAATGTACAGCCTGTTGGGCTAATAGAGAAAAGATTGTCACAATTAATTAGAAATGTACATTTTTGAAAAAGTATACGCTTTAATTCATTTTTTTTTTTTTTTTTTTTGTAGAGACAGAGTCTTACTTTATCACCCTCGGTAGAGTGCCATGGCATCACACAGCTCACAGCAACCTCCAACTCCTGGGCTTAAGTGATTCTCCTGCCTCCGCCTCCCAAGTAGCTGGGACTACAGGCGCCCGCCACAACGCCCAGCTATTTTTTGGTTTGCAGTTCAGCCGGGGCCAGGTTTGAACCTGCCACCCTCGGTATATGGGGCCGGCGCCCTACCAACTGAGCCACAGGCGCCGCCCTTTAATTCATTTGCAATAGGTCAGTTTATTGCACATTCCTACGGATGATTGCTTTAATGAAGATACAACTTTTCTAGTTATAATATTAATTATTTGTCTGTACTGAATACAGTGTAAAAACGGTATTTCAAAATTGGTTGCTGTTTTAATGTTTACCCATTCTGATTTTTAATTTGCTTGATTTTTTCTTCATTCTTTCATTACGACGTATGAAAAAATTATGGCTTTAAATAAGTTTGGTTTGTTGGGTATTTGTAAACATTTTAGAAATAATTGTGATTATTCTTATTTGGGTGTTTTTTTTTTAAAAGTGATTATAGGTTTTAACTCCTCTCCTATCCAAGGACTAAAATAATTTATGTAACTACTAAGGATGGTGTTAAAGAGACAAGCCCTCTTTTTATCGTAAACTTAATTACCTTCTAAGTAATTTAAGAATTAAGGAAATGCTTCTATGGAAATAATACAAGGTTATACTGCAAGTTGGATATTTGATGTTCTAATAAAAGCTACCTAGAGGACCTTGAATTTATGCATTTTTCAAATAAATGCAGAAATAGTACCCTAACGAGTTATGGGTGTACTTTTTCATTCATTCATTCATTTAACAAACACCTAATAATCATCTATTATATTCAGGAAGTATATTGCATTTTTCTCATTTTTTGGAAAAAGTTAACTTGAAGGAAAATTGGATCATGTGATCATCTATGACTAAATGATGCTAATATGTATAAATTTGTGCCAGTAGGTACTAAAGTAGTTATTAGGATAAGTTTATTATTGATTATAGGGTTTTTAGTGAAGCTAAAACACTACTTTGTTTAAAAATAATCATAGCAGGGGCAGTGCCTGTGGCTCAAAGGAGTAGGGCGCTCGCCCCATATACTGGAGGTGGCGGGTTCAAACCCGGCCCCGACCAAAAAAAAAAAAAAAAACCTAAAAAAAAATTATAGCAATATATTTTATTCAATAAAATATATTTTTATTCAATAATAAGTATTTTATACATTAAAACTTCCAAAATATGATATTAATTTACCAAGCCTCATTACCAAATTAACTGACCTTGGTAAACTAAATGAGCATAGGAACCATGGTTTGAGACTTAATTGCTACTGGATTGCCTACAGTTCCTTTATGATGGTCTAATAGCCTTTTCAATCAGAATCCTATTGTCACAGTTTCTTTTTCCTTTTCCCAAAGAAAAGAACCCATCCCTAAATAAACATCTCTTACAGAAACCAGAATGCCATCTACTGGCAGCCTCCAAAATATTCTAAACTTTCAAAGAAAATAATTTATGTTAAATCAATTTAAAATAAGAAATATATTTTAATTAAAAATTCTAGATTTTAACATAAACATGTATGTTAACATATCCACAAGTTTAAAAGTTGAGGTATTTTCTACATGAATTCTACTTTTTATTGCCATCATAGGAAACTATTTCACATAGTAACATAAATAACATCACTGAATGGCTAATACCATCCTAATGCTCGTACTAATTTAAAGGAATAAAGCTCTGTAATCAGAGGTGAAAAACATTGCTCAATAGTTCTCAACAGTCACTAAGTCATTAATTTATTTTTTACTTTAATATTTAAATTCAAAGATTATTGATGGAAATTGTACATAGCATAATCATGAGAATTTTATCAAAAACTGATTTTGTGATAAATGGATGCAGAAAAAGGACAATGAACTTCCCTCCTTGTTAGTAATCAATTGATTGAATCGTAATTTGAAATTTATTGTTAACAAATTTTTATTTTTAAACACTTCAACTTAATACTGAACTTATACTGCTAACATAAATATACACGTTCCAGATGTTTCATTCAACTTATCCTACAGTAAAAGAAAATTATGAACATGAGAAATCAACTTTAGATTTTAAAGCAACAATAAACTTTTTTCAAAAATAATCTATGCATCATTTTAATAGTTTATTATAAGTATAATCCTATCCTTTTATTGTTGTTTCATGCATAATTATACACATTTATCAGATTTAATTCTCCTATGTTACCAAAAGTAGAGTTCATACAAATATTATGAAAGCTGTGAAACAGAATCAAATTTTGACTTGTCTCTTAAAGCACACAATTTTCCTAGATTTTGCTGAGGACTCATCCCCTTGGTCATCAGTAGGAGGTTTTGTGGAGAAGTTAAAGGTAGTCATACTATCTCATGAATGTGCATAATTTATGCATAAGAATGCATTGCAGGAAATCCTGAATTCTTGTCATGTCCTTTTCAGTTAAAGTAGGAGAAGAGAATTTAAAAAGTAAGTCCTATCAGTCTTGAAAGGCATTTTTAAAAGTCCATTATAAATGAAGTTCTCAGAACTCTGGCTCCAGCAAAGATGTAAAGGTTAAAAATTGCCTAGGCAGTCCTACCATATGATCATCTTATTTTAAATGCAGATTGTCAGCAACTTTGGACCATGCATGTTCATGATAAAATTTAGAAAGAACAAGGACATTTCATTTTCTTATACAGAATTTGAAAGTGAACACACAAAATATTAAATAAAACAGCTTTATAAAATTGTGATCATTCTTATACAAGACGAAAAAATGTTAGTTTATTTTCAGTAATTCATGTATATTAACATTTGGTGCTGTGTTTTACTTTAAATGTTACAATTCACAGAAAAAGTGTTTAGTGACAGACCAAAATTTTGACTGATCAATATAAAAGTATTCCACATTAAATTTTATAAGCTGCTTTAAAATGTAAAGAGGTATTGAATACCAATGCATGAAGAATATTGAAATTAACTTCTTCATATATAGAGATATATGTATAATATTTTTTTAATAAAAAAATTTTATAAAGTAGCAGTACTATCTTATTATTGTAAAAGGGAGTGCATTAATTTATATCAAAGAACAATTTTTTAAAATGAATTTAAGTGTTATATATCATCTGTTCTTTCCATTCTGGGAAAATTTTCAGGCAGCCAACTGTTTTGGAATAAATTTTTCTGCAGTTGCTATAGTGATGATAATAAAGTTCTTACTTCTATTTGTGTGATAGAGGTTTCTAGCAGAACACTTGAAAAGGTAAGCTAATCAAAATGAAGATATTATTAGTTCTCATCTTCAAGGCAGACTCCTTGAATTTAGTTAAAAAATACAGTATTCAACCATTGTTGGAAATTTTAGTATATGCATAGTATCAATGAATCCCTACAAAAATTGTAAGCAGATATGAATTCTCTGTGTGTGTGGTTTTTGTTTTTTTTATTATTATAGGTTAAAGTCATTGGACAAAAGATATTTAAGTTAATTCTGGACATGTTGTGAGAAAATTCAGTATTGAATAAAAGATCCTACTCCATTAGCTATTTTTGTCCATTATAAAGCTTTATTTTTTAACAATACAATGATTGTATGTTATTTTGCTTCAATGGTACACATTGTTCAAGTCTCATTTCCTCTCAGTGTTGATGCAAACTAAAGAGCTTAAAAGCAGACAGTTACTTGTCAAACTGGATGAATCATCAAAGACACATCACAGGGACAGCAGTAGTACCATGATGCTTGTTCTACCACAGTGAGATAAAAAAGTAATAGTATTTACATCAAAACATTAGGGAAATTTAAATAGCTTTAAAAATTGTTATGTTAACGTGAAAATATGCAAAATAGCTTGTACAAGTATAAAAGGCATTTTATGTCATTTTGATAAATAAGTAGAAATGTTTATTCTATCAAAAACCAGTTAGTTGAAAATAATCACAGTTCAGAAAAGTATTGTACTAAAATACTTACCATATTTCCGATCATGATTGTATTATAAAGATGCATGCCATTTCAGTGCTGCCAGACCTGTAAGTATTTCATATCATAAGCATACAAATTGTTTTATTTTTTCATTAGCTTGTAAGAATAACTCTTACTTTTAAAACAAATCTATATTTTAAGTGGTATATATTAATTTTTTATAGCTTTATGACAAGTCACCACAAATTTGGTGGCCTAACAGAACACCCATTTAATAATCAGCCTAGGTACAATGTGACAAGTTCAAGGTTTCTAGGTTAGGTCAGAATTCATCCATTCTCAGGCTGAAATCAAAGTATGAGCCAAACTTAATTCATTCCTGGAGGCTCTGAGGAAGAACCATCTTTGTGTGCATTTAGGTTACTGGCAGAATTAAATTCCTTGTGGCTGTGGTACTAAAGTACTTATTTCCTAGCTTGGTATTAGCCTGCATTCCTTGCCTAGTGGCCCCTTTTACCTTCAAAGACAGCAGCAGAGAATCTCTTTTGTGTGGAATTCCTCTTATGCTCTGAGTTTCTGACTTCAGAAAAAGCCTAGTCCTTTTTAGGGACTCAGCTGATTAAGTCAGGCCAACCCCGATGATCCCCTTTTCTTGGCTATAACATACACATTAATCAAATCATAGGAATAACATCCATTTATATTCATAGTCCTTGGGATTGAACAGGATGTATAGAGTAGAAAGTGGGTATGTGGGGAGACGTCTTAGAACCCTACTGCCATGTCATACACATGTATTTGGTTATTCCACGGGATGGAATTTGTTTATTTGTTTTTACAAACTCAAGATAGAGCACATATTATAAATGCTGTGTAAAGAAACTGACATTGAAAACCAGTTTGTAACTGTTTTCTGAGTTAAAAAGATGAATATATTGATATGGGAAATTATTAGTATTCATATAGCATTATGCAAAGGGAAGGAGCTAATTGGAATATAGGATTTTAATTAATCATCAGAACATTTTATAATGCAAATATATTTATAGCTGTTGTATAGTTAAGGAAGCCAATTGTGGATGTTATAATGCTTGCTCAGAGTTCAGAATTGGTTGGTGACAAAGTGAAGTTTCTATCACAGCTCTACGCTTGCAGCCATTTCTCTTCACTACACAAGTCTTCTAAGAGACACAAGAGCTCCTTCACTTTAATTACTTGCATTGACCTCATAAAAAGAAGGCTGCTTACCTTATGGTATTTAAGGAAACTAAAAAATGTTCCCATGCAGTGGAACAGGTACCAGAGAACATTAACTAAGGAAGACACCATTTACCCCCTGTCACACAGTGTAGCCGTGTTGGACATGAGAAAGACACCGAAAAATTGAGAACACCAAAGATAACCTTTTTCCCTTATCCAATTTTGTGAAAGGCTAGCCCTGCATTAAATATTCTTTAACATTTTGTTTCAATAACACATAAAACTGAATTATTATATACCTATATCCAAATACTTATGAAAGTTCAAGTGAGATTTCTTTTACTTTCTGAGAACACATAAACTGAGACAGTTAATTTCACCATTTATACAAAAGTTACATTGCATTTATTAGTGGTTTCAAACCACGTACCAAACACTATCTAACTCTTCTTGGGAACAAAGTAATTGTTTGCAAATTTCTGATGATAAAATTAATAATTTATTTTACTCTGGGCATTTTTAAACCAGAAGTTTAAATTTAAGACAGGTATTTTCCAAAACAGTATATGTTCAAAGGCCAAAGATGTGAAGCCATAACCTGACCAATGACATTCAGGTCATGAGCAAACGTATGGTCTGCCACAGTGACTCAATTAACCATCCATCAATGTAATTGCATAATACATCAGAGGAGGTAGTCTCCTACCCCCAAGGGTCAGCGTCCCCCATTAAATTTAACAAGAAAAAACATCACTTTGCCAAAGCTTATTTGGCTATATCGTTTAAAATATTTTCAAAATACATTTGATATTATATTTTATATTTTTTATCTTCTGGAAGGAATTTTTGACAAACTGATTTTGAGGCTACTGGCTAAGAAATAATACTTCTTGGGCGGCTCCTGTGGCTCAGCGGGTAGGGCGCCGGTCCCATATGCCGGAGGTGGCGGGTTCAAACCCAGCCCCGGCCAAAAAAAAAAAAAACCACAAAAAAAAAAAAAAAAAAAAAGAAATAATACTTCTTATAATAAAGCTGGTGTCGATGAAAAGCACAACTTGCAAGACAGGTATAGCACCTTAATCAGTTCTAATCATGTGAAGTTAATGTTAACTACAGATGAAGTTAACATGCTACACACTTCTAAGAAGTGATGTGGATGATTGTTTATACAATCTTGGCAAACATTGAACCCTCTGGAATACTGCACATTACAAAATAATGGCAATACCCCATTCACGAATTGTTTTAAAAAACTGTGAGACGGATTAACCTAAATGGAAGCACAGTACTGAAATAGCTTGAAATTGTGAGCAAATAAATATAATTCTGGGTTTATACTTCATTCGACAGAGTCTCAAGCTGTCACCCTGGGTAGAGTGCCTTGGCATCACAGCTCACAGCAACCTCCAACTGTTGGGCTTAAGCGATTCTCATGCCTCAGCCTCCCAAGTAGCTGGGATTATAGGCGCCGGCCACAATACTCAGCTATTTTTTGATTGTAGTAGTCATTGTTGTTTGGCAGGCCTGGGTTGGATTCAAACCCCCCAGCTCCAGTGTATATGGTTGGCGTCTTAGCCGCTTGAACTACAGGAGCCGAGCCTGTACTTGGTTCTTACCTGAGATACCTGTTCTTCTGCTTTTGAGGTTCACATTCCAAGGAACAATTCCAGATTATTAACATTCTGTAAATTTAACCATAAGCTTTGATGTAAAGAGAAAATATTGTAGAGAACTTAAAGGGGATATTTACTCAATAAATGGTTTGCATTTGTATGTGATGCCACTGCATTTCCTGCAGAGGCATGAAGTAACCATTAGCCAGAACACTATTCCTGTATGATTCCTGGTGAAAAAAATTAATATGACTAGATTTATTTATTTTTAACTTTTTTCGGGACTTAGCCTTCTTCTGGTATAATTTTGTTTTTCTCACCTATAGTTGTTTGATCTAAAATCTTACTAGATCCCTAATTTTGCTTACTTTCTGATAATTGGCTCACCATTTTAGAATACTTAATACTGAATAGTCAACCAGAGGAATGAAATGTTAGCAATATTTATCTTGCTTATTGTCAAAGCAAAAGCTGTGTGTCATTAGCTTATTACCAGGTATGTTAGGTAATAGCATTAAAAAAAAAAAAAGCAAGGAGAAGAAATGTTTTAGTCTTCAAAAATTGTTTTCATTGCAGAAATTAAACTATTGTGACTTTCAACCCTGATGAAGACGGTGAAACTAATGAACAAAGAAACCCCTTCAATGGAAAGATAGTCTCCAGGAAAAAAAAAATTAAAAAGCTAGTATCTATATAGAATATTACTTATTCTGTTGGTCTCAGGTAAGAACTATTTTCTATTTGGAAATTGTCAGTCTTCCCAAACCTTTACATTTGCATTATCAATAAGCCTGTGGCGACTACTGACAATTCTTCAGCGTTAAGTGTATTCCCTTTACTATTTTTCTGGATACAGAAGTATAATCAGAGAGTAAACACCTTTTCTATAACTTCACTGATTTACTAGAAAGTCGTGACGGCTTCTGAAATTATCTTTGACCATCAAAATTTCTACCATATTTCTAATGATATATTCAATAATACCAACGAAGTTCTGACACAAAAATAGGCATTCAGTTCAGTGTTATGTCAGTGCCAATGCTAAAGCCATTTGATGATGCTAAACTGGCAATTTCCCACTTGAAAACTGAAGAGAAACTGGCTTGCTTTTACCATTGTGGATGGGCTTACGTGCAACCCCAGTTCACCTGCTGTGTTGCTGCACTGAGAAAATGAATTTCTGTGAAATAGCTGTCTGATGATATTTCATACTTTCTTTCATTAGAAAAAGGCATAGAATTGATAGACGTTTTCATAATGAAATAAAGTCAGCCTGTTGTAATAAAATTCCTTTAAACATATGACCCCACTTGAGTGAATAGATAGAGGTCACAATAGTTTAACTTTTACAACCCCTTTATTCCACCTCCAAGCTTACTTATACCTTCACCCAATATTTACTCATTCCTTGCTTCAGGAGTCAATGATGTTTAATCGAGGGTTGGAAAAGTGAAGTTGTTGAGGTTTAGAGGCAGGTGGGGTCAGAATCACTAGGAAATTCATTATAAAACCCCACATTACTATGGGTAGACACGTGAATCAGGCCCCAATCAAGTATGTTACTTTATCTGTAATATACTTCGCCATTAGAGAAATCCCAATTAAATCTAAAATGATCTACCTAATATATGGGTACCAAAATGAATTTAAACCGACAACTCCAAGTGCTAGCTTGGATGTGTAACAACTTGAACTATCAAATACTCCTGGTGAAAATGCAAAATGGTACAATGGCTATGGAGAACACTTTGATAATTTTTGATAAATTCAAATATCTACTTAGCTATATGATCCATTTATTCGACTTCGATTTATTTACCTGAGAAAAATGAAAGCCATGTTCACAGGAAAGCCTACCTTTGAGTGTTCATATCAGATTTATTTGTAATAGCCCATGACTGGAAACAATATAAATGTCCCTCAAGTGAGGAATGACTAAACTAAAAGGGGTACATTCACACAAGGAAGTATTACTCAGCAAGGAAAAGAAAACTTTGAAACATACAACAAGCTGAATGAATTACAAATGCATTAGGGTATGGAAAAAGGCCAGAATCAGAGGATATATATTCTTAATCAGACTTAAATGAAATTCTATAAATGGAAAAATTATTATAAATAATGGGAGTAGATTACTGGTTAGTAGAGGTCAAGAGTGAAGACAGGTTTAAAAATGAAGGGGTAGCAGAAAGGACTTTTGAAGAGGGTGACGGAACTGTGCTGTATATTGACTGTGGTAATAGTTACACGACTACCCTCATTTCTCAAAACTCGCAGACCTGTTCGCACAACAGTGTGAGTTTTAGTGCATGTAAATTTTAAAGTCTAAATAGCACATCCCTTGCAAATTTTAATTTTCAACAACTAGAAGCACTCTGGAGTGGAAAAAGTATGACTTTCTTCTCTGGAATGTTAAAGCATTTGAATATAGATGCTAGAGTGTGAAGATTGACAGAAATTCTTAGAAGTAATACATAGTATATGAGAAAGAATAACTAAATACGTGGAAAATGAGAATGAATAACTCAAAGACATCTTGAATTGGGGTAAATTTCCTGTAATTAGGAGCTATTTATGTAATTATATAAAATAATGTAATTATGCTATTATATAAACTTATAATAATAAATACTATAATATCAGGTTAATATATCTCCAATATGCAGATCATATCATTACAGCAATCTACCACTGATAAAGACTGCATGTTAATTATATATTTTCATTATCAATCACTTGTGAACGCTACTAAAAATGCTTAAATTAGTAATAAATGCATTTCTTAGATGTATAATAATTGAGGCTTTTCTGAAATTTCTTTCCACTTTTGAAATGGAAGTGAGAACTGGAGATTGGCCTAAATTGAATGCTTTTGAGATGAGACAGTGTTTTTTCTGGATCTCTTAAGGTTGCCAAAATTAGAGGAAATCAGGAAGCTGTGACAAGAAAGCATCCATGTGATGGGAGAGACAAAGATGTCTGGGAAAGATCTGATGCACATAGGATTGATACAATAAATATAAGTAGTGACCATAATGGGAGCCAGGTTTCTCACTGTGATAAAAGGCAATTCTACATATGGGAGGAAACCAGAATAAACCCTGTGGAATAGGACTGGAATTAGAGGTATCAGTGTGAACTCAAGGTATTTAATGTAGATAGGTAGAGAGATAGTTATACAGAGATATATGCACATGTCAGAAGAGGAGGAAGATAAATACAGTGATA
Organism: Nycticebus coucang; assembly: GCF_027406575.1. Classification (NCBI taxonomy): domain Eukaryota; kingdom Metazoa; phylum Chordata; class Mammalia; order Primates; family Lorisidae; genus Nycticebus; species Nycticebus coucang. The sequence continues at coordinate 26,533,355 of NC_069792.1, read as the reverse complement.
ACCAAAATAGATCTAAGGGTGTGGAGGGGTGATATCCGTGGAGTAAGAGGGCGGGATCTGGGAACAGTGAGACCCAGTGGGAATGAGGTCCCCTAGACCCACATCTTAGTTCTCAATACCATTCTTCACCAAAAGAAACCATTTATCCCAGAAGAAATGAGAAATAGCAATTTTGCAGGGAGAAGGGCTTTGTCAGGGAAAGTACATGAGGCTGGAACATCTTGTGCCAAAATTTTTAAAAGTGCTAAAAGAATTATGAGACACGCCAAAAAGACCCAGAGGTCAGCCTGAAAGGGTGACCTGACTCAAAATCTGGTACAAATTTAACATTAAATTACATTATATTAAGGTTTAGAACCATTTGAATAAAATAGGAAATCACGAGGCTAAACCGACATTACAAGTGAAAATCAAGCTGAGAGAAGCGGGATGAGGAGATTGGTAAATTCACACTTCTTGGGTATGGGGCACACTTTTAACCTTGATTCAATGTGTGCAAACAATAAAGTATGCAACAAAACAGGCGCACCCCCAGTATTCTGAAATTTTTTAAATAAAGAATAGAAAGTTTTTTCTTATGGTAGGATGCATAAATAAATAAAATATTATTTTTCTACTCATTTAATAAAAATTCCCAAACCAATACACTATTGTTAACTATAGTCCTCACGTTGTGCCTGTATATTCTATCTTTAGCTTTGTTCATCCTATTTACATTACTTTGTATCCTTTAACCTGCATCTCTCTATTTTCCTCACTCCCAAACAGTAACTACTTTTTCTTCTCTATCTCTGTATAATGGCTTTTCAAAATTTTAGATTACACATATAAGTGAGAGCATGCAATATTTTTCTTTCTGTGTTTGGTTTATTTTGCTTAGCATAATGTCTTCCACATCCATCCATGTTATAGCAAATGGTAGGATCCCTTGATTTTGATTCAATAATATTCTACTGTATGTATATGATGATTTATCTATTCATCTACTGACAAACAGCGAGGCTGTTTTCATTCCTTGCATATTGTAGATAATATTACAATAAACATAGGAGTGCAGATATCTTTACAATGTGGTGATTTTATTTCCTTTAGGCATATACCCGGAAGAGATAGTGCTGGGTCATATGGTAGTTCTATTTTTAATTTCATTAGGAACCTCCCTAACTGTTTTGGAGTATGGCTCCAAACAGTGGCCATACCATTTCATGGCTGCACACATCTACATTTCCACCGGTAATATACAGGGTTCCCTTTTCTCCATATTCTCATCAATACTTATTATCTCCTGTCCTTTTGATAATAGCTATTCAAAGGGGTGTAAAGTGAGAACTCATAGTGGCCTTGATTTCCATTTCCTTGAGGATTAGCGAGATTGAGAACCTTTTCATATATCTGTTGAATTTTTATGTTGTTCTTGAAAACATGTCTATTCAGATCTTTTTCCCATTTCTAGATAAAGTTATGTGTTTTCTTGCTGTTTAATCGTATGAGTACTTAATAAATTTTGCATATGAAATTAGATACATGATTCACAATTTTTTCCCAAATCCTTAAGTTTTTCTTTTTGTTGTTGTTGTACTTTCCTTTGATGTAGTCTCATTTACTTTGTTTTTGATTTTGTAAACTGAGCTTTTGGGTTTGTATCAATAAAGTTATTGCCAACTCCAATATCCAAAAGCTTTTCCCTTGTATTTTCTTCTGAAAGTTTTATGGTTTCAAGTCTTAGATTAGGTCATTCATTTATTTTGAGTTGATTTTTATCTATGGTGTAAGATAAGCATCCATTTTCATTCCTTGGCATGTGGAAACATGGTTTTCCCAGCACCGTTTGCTGACGATTCTATTCTTCCCTAATCATACCTTCTTGATGGACTTATCAAAAATCAGTAAGCTATATATGTTTAGATTTATTTCTGGGATCTCTATTTTGTTCCACTGATCTGTGTGTCTGGAGCTAAGTAGATAAGGTACTATCTTAGCTTTGTAATATAATTTTAGAATAGAAAATGTGATTCCTCCAACTTTGTTTCTCTTTCTCAGAATTATGTGGGCTATTTAAAGTCTACAGTTATTCATACAAAGATTAGGCTTGTTTCCTCTGTTTTGTAAAAAATACTATTGTGATTTTAACACTATTGTGATTCTTTTTTTTTTTTTTTTGTAGAGACAGAGTCTCACTGTACCGCCCTCGGGTAGAGTGCCGTGGCGTCACATGGCTCACAGCAACCTCTTAACTCTTGGGCTTACGCGATTCTCCTGCCTCAGCCTCCCCAGCAGCTGGGACTACAGGCGCCCGCCACAACGCCCGGCTATTTTTTGGTTGCAGTTTGGCCGGGGCTGGGTTTGAACCCGCCACCCTCGGCATATGGGGCTGGCGCCCTACTCACTGAGCCACAGGCGCCGCCCCTATTGTGATTCTTAATAGGGATTGTGCTGAATCTGTGTATTGCTTTGAGCACTACAGTTCATTTTAACAATATTAATCTTTACCATCTATGAACATGGATGTTTCTCTATTTATTTGTAACATCTTCAATTTCATTCATCAGTGTTTTATAGTTTTCATTGTATAGACTTTTTTATCTCATTGTTAAATTATTCCTAAATACTTTATATTTTGGTGCTATCATAAATAGAATTTCTATATTGCTTATTTTGGGGGGCTAGATTACTATTTAAACCTAAATAAATGTAGTATAGAAATGTCACAGATTTTTGTAGGTTGATCTTGTACCCTATGTATGTGTACTACTTCATTTCTAACAGTTCTAACAGTTTTGGTTTCAGTCTTTGGGTTTTCTACATATAAGATAAGGTTATCTGCAAATAGAGATAATTTTACTTCTTTCTTTCTGATATAAATACCTATTATTTATTTGTCTTAAATGATTGCTCTTGATGGTCTTTCCAGCACTAGGTTTAATAAAAGTGATGAAAGTACATGTCCTTTCCTGTGTCAGATCTTACAGAAAAAAACTTTCTGTTGGTTTCTAGCCATTGATTATTAATGCTACCTATGGGTTTTTTTATAAATAAACTTTATTATCTTGAGGAGCTTGCTTTCTATGTCTAAACTGTTGAGTTTTTTTTTTGTTTGTTTTTTTAACCAAGAAAGGATGTTGAACTTGTCGATTGCTTTTCCTACATCAATTGAGATAATCATGTGATATTGTCTTTCAGTCTGTGATGTATCCTCATTGGTTCACATACATTAAACCAACTTTGCATTCCAGGAACAAATTCCTTTTGATAATGATGCATAATCTTTTTAATATGTCATTGAATTTTATTTTCAAATATTTTATTGAACAATTTTGCATCAATATTTACCAGAGGTATTGATTCATTCCACAATTTTGTTGTAGAATCATTGGCTCAGGTGTCAAGGAGATTCTAACATCACAAATATGCTAGGAAGTATTTCCTTCAGCTTTATTTTTCAAGAGTTTAAGAAATATTAGTATTAATTAATTTTTAAAAGTTTGGTAGAATTTAGCTGTAGAGTAATCTGGTTCAGGTATTTTTTTTGATGGGAGAATTTAAATTACTATTTCAGTATCATTTTTATCACTGATCTGTCCTGGCTTCATATATTTCTTTCCCAGATATAACCTTATAGGTTTTATTTTTCTAGAATTTATCTATTTCCTCTAGGTTATCAAATTTATTGGAATTTAATTGTCCATAATAGCACCTTATGATCTTTTTAATTTCTGAGGCATTTTGTTGTAACATCTCCACTTTCCTTTCTGATATTTTATATTTGAATCTTTTCCTTTTCTTTTTCTTAGTCTAGCTAAGAATTTGTCAATTTTATCTTTTAAAAAATAGCTCCTACATTTTTAAATATTTTCCATTTTTATTTTTTATTTGATTTATTTTAATTCTAATCTTTTCTTTTTTCTTCCTTACACTAACTTTGTATCTAGTTTTTTCTCTATTCTTTGAGGTATATGGTAGGTCATTTATTCATGATCTTTCTTCTTTTTTTAATGTAGACTTCTATTGCCATAAAATTCCCTCTGAGCTGTTTTTGTTTCACTCATAGGTTCTGGTACTTTTCTCTTGATGCTTTGAAAAATTATCCTTGTCTGTTATTTTTCACAGTTTAATTATAATATGTCTTGGAGAAGATTTCTTTGGGATGGAATCTATTTTAGGGATGTTGTGCTTCTTGGGTCTGGATGTCCATGTCTCTCTCAAAACATAGAAAGTTTTTATTAAATAAGCTTTTAGTCTTTGTCTCTGTCTCTTACTCTTCTGTATCACTTATAATGTGAATATTTGTTCACTTAATTATGTCTCATAAGTCTTGTTTGTTGGCTTCACTCTTTTCATGCCTCTTTCTTCTTTTTCCTCTCATTGGGTAATTTCAAAAGATCTGTCTTCAAGTTCACAGAATCTATTTTCTGCTTGATTGATCCTGCTGAGAAGATGTTTATTGGATTTTTTAATCTCATTCATGTAACTCTTCAGCTTCATGATTTATTTTTGATTCTTTTTTATGATATCTTTGCTGAATTTCTCCTTCAGATCATGAATTGTTTTTCTGGTTTTGTTGAATTGTCTATCTGTAACCCCTTGTATTTCACGAGTTTTGTTAAGTAATTATTTTGAATTACTTTTCAGGAACTTTAGAATTAATGTGTTCCTTTAGTTGTGTCATGTTTCCTTACTTTTTCAAGATTCATGTGTATCTGTGTGGATGTCTGTGCATCTTGTCAGAGAGTCACCTTTTCCAAACTTTATTAAAGTTGCTTTCCAAACTTTCTAAAGTCATTCTGATAAAAAGATGATTTCACAAAAAGATGAGTGTTAGGGTGCTAGTTAGAAAAGTTATGGTGGATGCCGTGGTATAGCCTCTATAAGCTCCTTCAGCTATGGTCAATGTCAGCAATAACTGTGAGTATCTCAGTTACCTAAGCCATAGGAATTTGTTGCAGCAGCAGTGACAGCATGTGCTGTTAGAGTCCTCATGACAGGGCTTTTGGAGTCCTCTTGTTCTCATTTTTCCTACACCGGGGAGTCTTAACTCAGAGTATCCTTGTCAGCATCAAGTCTGACATGGTTCACAAATAGCTGCAGCAGGGTTAGTGCAGGGGACACAAAAGGTGCTCACAATGACTTTGAAGCCAAGGTCTTAGATTCAAGGCTCAAATACCTACTATAGCACCTGGGAATTGGGGAATAGGTTCCCTCCGTGAGCAGGGGTAGATGCAGATTACCACAAAGGCCAGAGTTCGTGACTCTGAAGCACACTTCCGCTGCCTGAGCCTAGAGGACAAAATTGTAACTGTGCTTGGCAGAGATAGTACTGATCTGGCTCCAGAGAAGAAGGGATACTTTGTTGGTTCAAGCCTGAGGAAGCAGGGCACAGCTGCATTGTACAAACTAGAGTCAATAGGGCACAGCAATAACTCAGGCTTCAGGGGATTAGGCACTATACATGGTGACTTTAACTCTGGGATAGTGAAACACTAAGTATCCAGGCTCTGATGCAAGTTACTGTAGTAGCACAGCCCCAGGAATAACATAATGGAGCTGTGGTTTAGGCCCAGGTGGTAGTGAGCAGTGTGGCAATGACTCCCCTCCCCAGTGAGCTGGGATATCTCAGCAACTCAAATTCTGGTGACCTAGCCCATTTACAGGGAAACAGGATGCTACTATTGTTTGACCTGGATAGTGGGGTGTCATAGCTCAGCTAATGACTTTTTCCCCTGGGATGTACAATATCATTTCAGCTCAGCCTGGGATGTGTAATTGCTGAACTTGAACAAAGAATGATACCCCATCAAGAAACAGCTCTGCTTCAACTTAGGCACTGGGCAGCCAAAGTACCCTTTTCCCAGGAGGTAGGGTACCAAGTCAGCTTAAGTCGCAAGGGGAAAGGTGCAGTAGCCACTGAAAGAGGTGAATGAGGTTGCTCTGTAGGTGAATGAGGTAGCTTGGCCCCATGGGGTAGGGTATGGCAGCAGTTCAGTTTGGGGGTGACAGGCTACCAGGTTGGTATAGTGCAGTAATAACATAACCTTAGGGATAAAATTGTGTTTACTCACCCCAGTGCAGAACACGCTCAGCAGACATTCCAATGAAGATGGTGTATTGCAGAAGCAGCACAGGCCACAGAGGTGGAGCACAGGACTGGGTCCTTCTTATGTGGGCTCCAGGCAGCTCCCTCAGCTGGGCATAGCACCTGTGAGGACTGCAGGAGTCCCCAGTGGCGAGGTCTGTAGATGACTAGAGTGGTGATGGGGACTACTGAGGTCTTCATGCTGACCTTTTCCAAAAGCACAGGGAGAGTCCTTTCTCGTTCTAAGCTGATCCCAACTGGGGAATGGGGTGGCAGAGGCCAGTGTTTCCTTTATTTTCTATGTGGGCATAAAGAGTTTATGTGCTTTTCGGGATTTCTGTTACTCATTTAATGCATTCTGGTACTCCTTTTTAGTTATTTCCATCAAAATGTAGTTGTTTATTCATTTATCTGGCTGTCTTTGTTAGGAGATGAACACTTGAGGCTTCTAGTCAGCTGTCTTGCTGGCAATACCCACTGTAGTAGGAATTACAGAATTAAAATTAGAAAATCATTATTTGGAAACCATCATAGTAATAAATAATTTGGTGAGAAAACATCAAATGCTAAACCTAATAAGAGAACTATTTTATGAATGGAATATTTATATAGTTTAAAAGAACTTCCCCACAAAAATATTTATTAATTACAGAAAGTTTTAAAATATAACCTTAAAATGGAGAAATGAGGGAGGTGTCACTTCAATAAAGTGACTGAAGTTAGCATAACCATAAGACAAATCAAAACCCTGTATCACCTGATAGGATGTAATAAGAACAGAAGATTACCTTTTCCAGTTATGTTCTTATTGCTTCCTATCAGGTAATACAGGATTGCATAATCTTAAATTTAATCATAAGGAAACATCAGGCAAACCTAAATTGAGGGACATGCTGCAAAATAACTGGCTGCAGCTTTTAACTATATCAAGGTAACAAAAGTCAGAGAAAGACTGAGTATTCTAGGTTAAAGAAGACTGAAAAGATATAATAACTAAAGGTGTTATGTGATCTCAGAATGGATTCCATTACCTAAAAAGGGAATTATTGAAATACTGTCAAAAGATAAATTTGGTTTACATACAGAACAACCTCTGCAAGTTAGTCACCCAAGGGACTATAACAAACTGGTCAACATACAGAGGTGGTCAACATAAGGAACCAGGCCTACTGTACTGATGCATACATGTGGTGCACATTCAGTGTATGAACGTTAGGTCAACTTAAGGAGGCAGTCAATGTAGAGAGGTGACCCCCTGTGGAGGTTCTACTGCATATTGAGATAGTAGTATATTATGTTTATTTCTTAATATTGATGACAATGTTGGGGTTATATAAGATAATTTCTTTGCAGCAATTCCCCACATAAACATTCAGGCTAATGGAGTGTCATATCACCAACTTATTTTAATTAGTTCAGAAGAAGAAAGTTAATTGTACTTGTTCAGCAAAAAAAAAAAAAAAAAAAAAAAAAAAATCATGAACTTTCAATACAGCTATGTCTGCTGACGATTGTTTGTATGAGTTTATAGGGTCTTAAAAACTTGCATGAAGTTGTTTTCAGGGTTGCCTTTTGCTGAGAAGACTAAGAAAAGCATTTATATCCTGGCAAACATCCTCTATTATTTAAAGTGTTGCCTATTAAGTATTGATTGTCTCATAGTTTCAAGTTGCTTATGTGTGGGAGCCAGGAAAGTTTCTTCTCATTCCACATCCTAGAATCAAACTATTAGGAAAGGTTAAAGGCGTGCAGGATGAGTTTGAGGTGAATTGGTGTAAACTAGGGTGTTGCATAGAGCTATACTGAACTAGTTTCTACAGAGTGGCTGGAACTTGATAGATAAATTTTAGAGTCTCCAAAGTGGTGTGAAAGAAGTGATAATCGCGGGCGTTGCCTGTGGCTCAAAGGAGTAGGGCACTGGCCCCATATGCCGGAGGTGGAGGATTCAAACCCAGCCCCAGCCAAAAAACCTGCAAAAAAAAAAGTGATTATAGCAATACACCCCTGGGGCCATCCAGATTTCTTATACCCTTCGTTATATCTGGTTACTATTCTATTGTATGTGGCCTCAATTTTAGTGAGGGAGCTATTCAATGTAGATGTTCATCAAATACTGTCTCTGCAAAGAGATAATGTAGGAGGGTTACTGAAAGAGCCACAGTGGCCAGAGCTACTGGAGTTATTTTAAGAATAGACTTCCTTTACTGCAGAAGGTCACCTTCTCATTCGGAACTGAGTGCATACATGGTTTAGCTTTGTTGTGGGACTTGCCACATTGTGTCCTTATCCAACAGAGTTAGTAATAGCATCATTGAGTTTGCTTGATTTCATAGACCACACGGCAGAGCAAAGTGCGCTTTAGCCTGGATCTCATTTGAAAGTGGCAATCTTCTGAGTTATCTAAGAAATTGATATCTTTGATAAGAAATGGATCAATGGCTTCAAGTGAGGTATAAATTGCCTTCAAAATGCAGAGAATTCTACAAACAGCTGTATCTCTTAATGGAAAGTTTTGAATTATAAAAGAAATTGTAAAAAAAAATGAAAGTGATGTCACAGTATGCCTTATATCTTTAAATTGCTAAAATGTTCACTTGTTTTCTCTTGAAGTTTACTCTTTTATCTCCTCACAGAAATGTGATTTACTAGAGTATCATATACTTCCCAATGTTTGTTCTTCTGGGGCAATTGAAATAATGCTACCAAAACTGTGAACAGTATGACACCTCCAGACTGTCAAGATATGTCTGTTTCTCAGAGCCTTTGCAGAACTGGTCACCACATTAGTAAATGAAATAAAATGTCTATAAAGTCAACAGGTTCTAGGTGAAGCATACATGGTGTGCAATATAAGCCAGAAGCAAAAACGAGTGTGGAGAACAGAATAAATAAGATTTCTATTGCCGCAATAAAAAGTTACCACAAAACATGTAGTGGCTTAGGGCTACGTGTAGGAGCTCATGCCTGTAATCACAGCACTTTGGGAGATGCAGGTGGGAAGGTCAGTTGAGGCCAAGAGTTCAAGACCAGCCTGTGCAACATAGAAAGATTCCATCACTACAAAGGGTAAAAAAATTAGCCAGGTGTGATGGTACATTCCTGTAGCTCCCACTACTTAGGAGGATAAGGCGGGAAGATCACCTGAGCCCAGGAGCTTAAATCTCTAGTGAGTTATGTTTATGCCACTTCACTCCATCCTTGGCAGTAGAGTAAGACCTTGTCCCTAAAAATAAAGGAGAATATAGTCACTTAAAGTAAGCCTCCTTTATTTATTTCTTTACTGTTCCCGTAAGCTGGAAGTCTAGGCATGCTGTGGCTTAGCTAGTTCTGTTCTGCATCTCACAAAATCAAAATCAAGGTCTGTATTCCTTTCTAGAGCTTCTAGAAAAGAATCTGCTTCCTAACTTACATGGATTGATGTTGTACTTCAATTTCATGAAGTTGTAGGACTGTGATCTGTGTTTTCTAAATGGCCGCCATCCTAAGGTTGACCTTGCCTCCTTGTAAACCTCCTCCAGTCCTTGCACATACCCTGTACAACCAGCAAATGCACACAAAACCTTCTCACACTTAGAATGCCCTACCCTTCCTTCCTTCTGCGGAATCTGTTTTTCCTTTTCTTCCCCCACATATCTCTGACACCAAAGGGGAAAAATTTCTCTGCTTTTAAGTATTCATATGATTAGATTGGGCCAAAGAAGATAATCCAGGATGTTCTCTCTATTTAAAGGTTTATAACATTCATTACATATGCCAAATCTTTTTTCCATGTAACATGACATAGTCACAGGTTCCAAGAATCAGGGCACGGATATCTTTGATAGAGACAATATTCTACCTACTGTGAAGAGCATTAGACAAAAAACACTGAACAAAGGCAGAAAATAGAAAAAATTGAAAGGCATGTAACTAAACAAGTGTTCTTCATAGCTGGCTTTCATTTGCCACTTGGGGCATAAATGTGAGAACTTCTTTACAGGATAGGTAAAAAGTCATTTGAAATTTTCTTATTCAACTGAAGCCATTTTCCTCACCCCAATTCCTTAAATCCACTTTTCCTCCTTTGCATTTTCTATTTCGGTTAAAAACATAACAATCCACTGTTTTATTTATTTATTTATTTTTTATTAAATCATAGCTGTGCACATTAATGCAATCATGGGTACAATGCACTAGTTTTATATACAAATTGAAATATTTTCATCAAACTGGTTAACATAGCCTTCACGGCACCCTCTTAGTTATTGTGTTAAGACATTTATTTTCTACATTTAGAAAATTTCACATGTACCCTTGTAAGATGCACCATGGTGTGGTCCCACCAATTACCCTCCCTCCGCCCATCCTCTCCCACTCCTCCCCTCCCGCTCCCCTTTCCCCATATTCTTGGGCTACAACTGGGTTATAGTGTTCACATGAAAGCTATAAATTGGTTTCATAGTAGGGCTGAGTACATTGGATACTTTTTCTTCCATTCTTGAGATACTTTGCTAAGAAGAATATGTTCCAGCTCCAACCATGTAAATATGAAAGAGGTAAAGTCTCCATCTTTCTTTAAGGCTGCATAATATTCCATAATGTACATATACCACAATTTATTAATCCATTTGTAGGTTGATGGGCACTTGGGCTTCTTCCATGACTTAGCAATTATGAATTGGGCTGCAATAAACATTCTGGTACAAATATCTTTGTTATACTGTGATTTTTGGTCTTCTAGATATATACCTAGTAGAGGAATTGTAGGATCGAATGGCAGGTCTATTTTTAAGTAGACAAACATTTTTCCAAAAGGAATGTATTAGTTTGCATTCACACCAGTAGTGTAGAAGTGTTCCCTTTTCACCACAGCAATCCACTTTTTTAGGTTAAACACTTTGTAGTCTTCTTTGTTCCCTTCTCTTTATTCCCATAAATTATAATCCAGCTTATAATATTTCTTTTTGTACATGCCTCTTCCATGATTTCTAACTTAAGCAATTGAAATAAATTCATTACTGTGTCCTACTTGCTGTATAATGTATCAACTTGAAACTTGTCTTAAAACATTAATCACATATTTGCCATAGTGATACTATTAAGGCAGGACTTGGAGGATGTGGCTTTTCTCTGCTCCACCTGGCATCTGTGGGGGAAAGAATTGTTAGCACTTCCACTTGGATGGCTGAGACAACTAGAACCCAGATGGTCATCTTTTACCCTTCTTTCAAATTAGCACAGACTTTCTCACAGCTTGATATTTTAACACAAAGACAAGCATTTCAAGAAAAGAAGCCAGGTATCTCTTTGACCAAACCCAGTGATCAAGCTCAGAGTTAACAGAGGAGACCAATGTCTAAGGCCATGACAGATAGGAGGAACTCTTTACTGGAGAGGAGGGTACACAAAGGTAAAAATAGAACATACTACAATACATTTTATAGCCCCTAGTGATTTATTTCCTCTCGCATACCAATTATAATCTCCTCCTCTCTCCCTTCCAAAATATACAAAAGCTCATCTAATTATGGCACCAGGCTTTGGCTCAAAGAATGGAATCTTGTCATCTAGATCAGGTCCAGGTATGGATTGGGTGTGAATCTCCTCAATCCAAAGAATTTTAAAAAAGATAATCTGTACACTTCCATGTGCCTAAAATACACTGGTAATTTAGGAACAGAAAATCCACAGTAGACATTCCACTCAAAAACAAAGAGAATGAGGACCAAATAGCAGTCACTTGTCCACAGCCATTTTGAAATTTTGGTGGGCACATGTCATGAACGCCCTGCTGAGGGCCCAGTTCTGTTCCCTTCACTGCTTTGGCTCAGTTGTCTTGGCCCTTGGATTTACTTTATGAGTTTTGTTGCTTTTTGTAAAGTTTAGTAAGAAATGACCCATATTTTAGACTGAGTAGCTTTTTCAAGGTAACTGGGCTCCAAAAAGAAATATTCAAGAAGTCAAACTCTAATGTTCAGAGTCTCTAGTTTTATCATGCTTTCTCATGTTCCCTTAGTCAACCCTAATTACTCCTAATTATATAATCAAGCCCAGAAATAGTGAGAGAGAAGGACACACAAAGGTATATTTTCTAAGGGGCTCAGTTGATTGGAGCCATGAAAGCAAGTGTCTGTCACAGATTTCTTAAATAATTTTTTTTTTATTTTGCTCATAATCTTACCTTTCTCATCTGTTCTTCAGTTGCCTACTACTTTGTACTTTTTTTGGTCTTTCTAAAACAGAGATCTTATGCAAACCATATAATTTGAAGAGTATAGTATAGTTTGAAGGTTGTTCATGTATATATTCTTATTAAAATGTAAATTTTAAGCTGCAAATCAGTTGATTTTATAATAATTAGATGCATAGGAAACAGCATAGCTAAAATTATTTTGTATTAATAATAACTACTAATAAACATTCAGTGCTCGTTATATGCCAAACACCATGGTAGATGATTTACATGCCTACCAGGAAAATGGAAGTTTATAAGATAAAACAATTTCACAAAGTCAAAGAGTAACCACTGTACAGGGGCTGGGGTGCAAATCTAGGTCTTTCTATTTTCTAAAGCACAAAATATTGACTTCAGAAATAATGCCCTATGTTTAACTTCTCTTTTGCTATTTCCTTCTCAGATAAATCTATCTTACAGAACAAAATCTATACACAAGATCTTCCATATTAGGCCACAGTTCTACTAATGTCTTTCTCCAGTCAACAGGCACATAAAGTATTTATTAGACTCTACAATATTACTCATGCCAATTTGCCCATTAAATGTATTTTCTTCACTTGGAATAAGAAATTCTATTTATTTCTACAGCTCAACTCAAACATCACCAGTTATCTCATCAACCCAGACTTCCCCTCTTCTCTTACATCTAAGGGATTACATATTCTGGTTTGCTTAAAACAGTCCTCGTTTACTACTGTTGTTCCAATGTAACAATTAATAACCCACTTTCCACTCTCAAGAGTGCCATATTTTGAAAATGATGAATTTGGTAGACACCATACTGATCCATAATTCATCAAACTTTTTTCTAAATCTGAGAGCACATTAATATATTTATTAGACTATTTATTAAGATATACATTCTTCCTGCTTGTTTTTGTTCAGTATAAACTGAATATATCTTTTAGTACTATGTTTCTCAGACCTGTTATTATGCCAGTGCTACAAATATTTCTTTAGTTAATGGAAGGTAAGAATTTTCAGAATGATAAATCCATTTCCATAGTCTAGGAAAATTGGTAATAATGATTTTTGAATAACTAATGACTGTATATTCACCATTTCACCAAGAACACACCACTGAATGCTGAAAATCAGCGTAAATTGATCTTTCAATAAATTGGACATTAATCTATTTGTTTTAGGAAAATTGGCATTCTATGAATTGATTCTTGCTAAATTTACTAATGTTCTCTCTGTTTAATGGGCTTAGAAGAGTCAACCTATATAATTAAAGCACTTGATTCTTGATGATTTGCTTTGTAGAAAAAGCAAATTAAGCGGCAGGTAATTGAGTCCTTTACAGTTGTTTTTGTCAAGATAACAAATAGTGATTACTTGTTAATTTTTTTATTCTTTTATATTTCAAAAGTCTGATCAACCCATCAATCCTACTTTTAAAAAGGGAAGAAAAATAATAAAAACTTGATCAACATAACAAACTGTTTTGAAAGTTAGCCAAGATTTAGGAAAAGCCTAAAAGGTGTGTGAGCATTTGACTTTGCTTCTGGATTCTCCTTTATATTCAAAACATTTTTTTTTATGTGTTAATTCAGTGGAAAGAGAATGGACACCAAATCTTTCTTTCTAGTATGTACTACACACTGAGAGTGTGACAAACTTATTTATTCATTTTAACAAAATTCTACCACAACAAAACAATTTACAGGCCCCCTGGAGTTTGTCATAATGGGATTTTATCTATACTTTGGTTGAATTAAAACATTCCATATATAAATCAGCTATTTAAACATCATCTATTATGCAAATCATAATGTTTTGTTTTATTTTTTTTTCCAAAGAGTACTTTATTTACTGAAGTTTTGGACAAAGACTAATTAATCCACATTTTGGATGGTGCCACTGTTGGTTTCTGACAATGCGCTCCATATCCCACCACGCACATAATTCTCTCCATAGAAAACCGGTATGGAATTTTCTAAGCAGGAATCCACATGAATTTCTCAGAAATAGCTCAAAGTTTTTATTATGCCTCTGATGTTTAGAGGGAGATTATTTTTTTTCATATTACCGACTATCATTTATTTAGAATCAGAAATTTGTTTACTCAATTTTATTTTACCCATTTACCTTTCTATCTAAAAATGTGTTTTAATAACGATAGTAAATACAGCATGATTACTTTATGAAGTCATAACATCAACTGAAAGAGAATATAATAAGCAATAATCACCAGAAAGCCATCTCATTATGATAGTTTTAGTATTTGATAAAGGTATTGCCTAAGGCAAAGCCAGGAGCTTCATTTATTTCAAAGAGATAAAAACAAGAAAATATGCACATTTTGCATTAAAAATTATTATGCTACTGAGCTCTATGAGACACAGGGAAGAAATTTATATTCACGTGTACATTCTCTTTAGCCTTTGGAGACTTGCTAGTGACCACAGGGACACTGTTATCCTACTATTCTGCAAGTCTAACAGCAACTCAGTCTGAAGAGCCAATGATTGCACACATCTCTGTAATAACATCAGATTTCCATGTGACAAGACATTTGCTATTATATGTTATTTTTTTAATTGCAAAGCTGATGAGTTTAAGTCAACATATTTCTTTCCTGGTCCTTCTGCTTGTCAGCTGCAGCTGGATTGATAAAATGCAAATGAACAAATTATTAACGAGTACTGGTTATGAATCTCTCAGGCAGTTCAGGACCCTATCAAATCCTGCACCTATTACTTTGTGTGATTGATGTACTATTGTAAGTGATTGTTCCTGATCTTATTAAATCTTATTGATTTTTTACCAGTTTCTATTTTATGCAGGGCCAGGCTTGGACTATTATGAATGTTGCTGAACACTGTTAATCAAGCTTACACAGCTATTTTGATGGCAAACAATTAGAACACTGCAGCTCTACTTTGCAATTAGCTTCAGGGATATGGACCTTAGCACCATAATAATGAAAGAAACCTCCTTCAAGCACGATAATGAGATTTACAATTATGACCCCAAATAACCTCTAAAAAATAACTAATCTGCAAATTTAGATGTGTTTATCAATAATTTTCTCTCCTTTCATGAAAATAAATTTGAGACTTTCTCTCAATAATAATATTTCCCAGCAAAATCATTCTTCTTATCCTTGTAATATATAACAAAGTGTAAACATTTCTGATTATATAGAATTGCTGTTACAATACTTGACTTACAAATACATAAATGGACTTTTAAATAATTGCTCAAGTAAGTCCATAATTTCTTAGTTTCCAAATCCAACTATGGAACCTGTTAAGTGAAATAAAGAATGCAGGTACTGTTCATGTTTTCACTAGCTTATTTATTTACTTTTATTCAACAAACTTTTATTTAGCATCTACTATGTGAATGGTACCATGGAAGAACCTGTGAATCATATAATAATAGTCTAAAATTACTTCCTGCTTTATAGAACTCTTTTATAATATTACATGTGTATAAACAAATATTGTTGGAGTATTAATGCCAATGTAATCCATTTAAGTTTTGCACAGAATCTTAGGGATAAACTCTATTGCTAATTTTCTGTGCATTCTTCAAGAACAAATTCTTTTTTATTCTTTATTTTTAGCAAAAGTATCATATCGTTCTTTAGAATGCAGCATCTAGTGGATTTTTCTTATTGGCCACGTCTTTTCTCTTTCATCATTTAGGAAGAGTTGTACATCTCCACCTATTTTCTCAGCTATTATTTTATTCCCACCCTCTCAATGCATCAATGAACTAATTTTATCTCTCCTGTTTATAATTGCTCTCTTTCCATTGACACTGTTTTCTTTGTAACATGAGCAGGTTGCCTGCTCCCTAGAACAAGAAGCAACTAACCAACAAACTATTCATTCCAATCTGTATTTGTTGCTAATGTTACATAATGCTACAATTTCTTCCATCTTTCTCCCAAAGTTCTGCAACCGGTTTGATAGGCATGGTTTCCACAGCAAGGCATATGGGATTTTTAAGATAAGGTCTGTTAGCAAAGGCTGGAAATAAACTATTTAACTTAATTACAACAAGTGTGTTAAGACAGAACTCACCCATCCTGGATCCTCACCCTATGTTAGACATGAGTGAGAAAGGTACAGGATCAGAGGGATGATAAAATTCAGGAATATTGGTTGCCCACAATTACTATTATGATGTGGTCATTATAGCCCAGCCTGCAATTCCTGATTAAACAAATAGTCGTTGTGATTTTAACTTCCTCATTTTTCTTTTTGATACCTTGCAGTGAGAAGCGGAAAGAACAAAAGGATAGTTTTAGCGTCAGGAAATGGAGGATCTGGAATCTTGTCTAAATCATGTATCAGCTGTAATAATAGGTAAATTACCTAAATTCTAAGTCTAAATTTCCTCGTCTGATATTTAGAACTCAAGGGATTTCCATTGCCAAGAATTAGAAATAAAGTACATTGCACTACACAAGACCATAGAAGTACCTGCCTCAATTATGCATTTATACAACATTCCCAGATAATATGTGTCTAGCAACCTGCTTTGAAAGAATGTCCTTTGTAAACTTCTACCACCTACCCATTATCAATGTTAATTAGATCAGGGGAGATACCTGATCCAAGTTAGAATTAGACAGAAATTCTCTCTCTCTCTCTCTCTTTCTCTCAACACAAGAAAAGCTTAATGGTGGGCATTGAGGAAAAGATGGATAAGAGACAGAAATGGAAACAGAGAAAGCAAAAGATAAAAAAGCACACACGGAGAGAAGAGAGAGCCACACATGCACACTAGCAGGGCCCTGGTTCTTGATGTCCTCCAGTTCCCGTGAAACCTGGCTGTGTTTCAATGGTTTAAACACCAAAATCTTAGCCCTCCCCTACACTTTTGTTTCTTCTTCTTTTTTTTTTTTAATTAGTTTGTTCAAGGTAATTGGAGTATTTAGCTCATAAATGAGAGCTGCTGTTATTTATTCGTTCAGCAAAGAAGTGTGCTAACCAATCATGGACTCTGAAGAGGAACTGAGCATAGCATGAACAACCCCCATTTGTTAAAGTTGTCATTCAACTTCCTCTGCCATAATAATGTTGATCTCAAGATGTTATAGAAATTTTTAACATTTACTGTTTTAAATTTCTTATCCAGCTAAAGAACAACTCTTAGGAATTCCTATTTGTAGATATTGTCTAATCTTGCCACTGACTCTCCTTTTGGACGGCTCCTTATAATAGCAGATGCATCTATCGAAATAACTCTTGGTATCTTTGAATCACACCCTTCCGGTATGTCTTACAAACTCCCAGACAAATCTTCATAGAGCCAGACAGACATTAAACATGTTATTCCCTGAACTAAAAAGTTGATGACTTCTCACTCCTTAGCTGGCGGTTCATTTTCCATCTAGATCACCTACTGACTTGGAAATCAATGGCTCTACATTCTTAATTTTATATATAATTTTACACTTTCATCGCTGGTTTGTGCTTATACGCTATTTCTTTCCTAAAATGTACTTCATCTCTGTTCGAATTTTAACTTCTGGGAATCTTTGGGACCCTATAATAATAATTTTTGAATTTGAATCCTGGTTTACCCATTTTTAAGTCATATAACATTGGGAATATCATTTAACTGATCTGTAACAGAATTTCTTTGCCTACATAAAATAGTGCTTACCTCACACAATATATTCCTTAAGATTTTGTTAGCAAGTGGTATTGACTCCAGAGAATCTTGGCTTCCTGGTATTCACACACTTGAATAAAGTCATCCCCTTGATAATGGGATGAACTTTTTAGACTCGTTTCTAATAAAGAGAGTATGGCAGAAGTGATGGCGTCACTTTGAGATTAAGTTACAATTGACTGGGGCTTCCATTTTTAATGTTTTCTCCAGTTGTTCTTTGGATATTTCACCCTGGGTAAAGCCAGCTTCGGTGTCATGAGGCAGTGCTATGGAAAAAACCATAGGAGTGAACTTGGAAGATCTTTTGAGGCCTGGCCAGTAAGCTTGGAATTATGTTCTTAAACCCCAGTTGGGCCTTCAAATTACAGTAGCATCCCTGGACCAATCAACAGCTTGACCACAGCCTTGTGAAACAATTGGAGCTAACAGCACCCAGCCTAGATGCATCAAGATTCCTGATGCTCAGAAACTGTGAGATGATAAATATTTGTTGTTTTGAACTGCTAATTTGAGCAAAATTTGCATATGGTAATAGATGACTATAGAAGGATTAAATGAGATGATTCACATAAAGAACTTGGTATACATTAACTGCTGATTGTATTGCTAATACTGATACTAGTGTTTCAGGTTCTTAGACTCCGGGATTCGAAGAATGAATCCACAGACCACAGATCAGTGGTAAGACAGGGTTTATTCACAGAAACAAAACTTACAACTTACAAAAAAAAAAAAACAAAGCTCTGGACAGAGAGAACCCAGGAGGGGAACAAGCTCTCCAGCTCCCTCTTTGAGGTCTGTCCTCAGGCTCTCTGCTCAGGGGGTTAGTGGCAGGGGATTGTTTTGCCAGAACTCAATGTTGACTTTTGGGGCATGGGTCTTTGTCAGTTACAGCCAGCTATCCAATGAACTCTCAGGCCTTGGAAACTTACATGAAATTCGCCAGTCAGAAGTGCAGAAGGAGTAGACAGCAAGGTGTCAGTGTCTCCCCCTCCACCCCACTGCAGGTGTCCCGCCTTCCAGCAAGCTGGCTTCTCCAGCCTCAGCAGCACCACCACCAGGGCTAAGGCGGCAGGTCATGGCGCCATCTGACCTGCATCAATACTATACACCACACTCATTTTTCTTTCTTCTGAATTCTTATAGGGTAAATGTATTATAATCCATAACAATCCTATGGTTATAATCTGATACTCCACATTGTTAAAGAGACTATGTAGTGTACGTATATTATATATATTTACATATATGCATAGGCTTATGGGTTTGTATATGTGTTTGCATATCCGTATTTGTGAATATATATGTGCATTGTGTCTGTGTGTGTGTGTGTGTAGATCTTTAAAGTCAAGACTTTGGCTTTATTTTTCCTAAGCACTGTGTTAAACCAATACAAAATTTGAATTTATTGTACAATGAATAAATTGATGCTAGATAAAATGACACACTTTGATCCATTAGGCTTGCTTTAAGAAAACTCTGCAAGCTGCAAAACTGGTATTTCTGGAATCCATTTAGGGGTGACTGTGAATTGGGTCAAAGGGAATTAAATAGATCAAATTATGTGGTTTCATCCGAGGCAGCCAAGA
This sequence comes from Nycticebus coucang, assembly GCF_027406575.1. Taxonomy (NCBI): domain Eukaryota; kingdom Metazoa; phylum Chordata; class Mammalia; order Primates; family Lorisidae; genus Nycticebus; species Nycticebus coucang. The sequence continues at coordinate 26,513,842 of NC_069792.1, read as the reverse complement.
AAAAAGAAAAGACATAGCCTTGGTTTCCATAGTGAGTAGTATGTGATCTTTATTTGTCAAAAATAGATAATTAAAATCAATTTATCCTATTAAAATGGTTTCAAATACTAATAAACAGTAAACCACATACTCATTTTGAAAGCTTACTGGGAAAGAAGGATTTTGATTTGCTTTATGTATGCTTTAATTGTCATCAAATGACTTAACTGTTTGTTTATGTGCCTTTTTTCATCACATCCATTAGTTTAAATATTACATGGTTGCACAAATTAAAGTGATACAGACATTCAGTTAGAAACCTTGAGGCAAGTTTATGACCTAGAAAGCAAATAGATTTGTTACAATGACAGATCTGGGCTCAAATCTAAATTTGTGCCTTTGAGCAAATGATGTAAATTTTCTTAACCCCCGTTTCTCATTCTCTAAAATGAATATAATGATATTTGCCTTGTAGTATTATTTTAGTAATGAAATCAGGTTATAAAGAATCTGCTATATAGAAATTACTGGACTTTCACCCCTATTAGTTTTACACACATTCATATAAAGTGTTCACATTAAAAAAAACAAAAACGGACAAACAAACAAACAAAAAAAAAAAACCCAGCTAAATAGCAAATACCACACAAATATCTCAGGTCAAAAATAATGCCTGATGTCCAACTAAATTTCTTTGATCGAATGGGACAATCCTTTAGTTCAAAAAATTGCTAGTAATATGATAAATTGTGAGACATTTAAAACACTGGGAAAATAGGTTAATTGTGAAAAGAAAGGGGATGTGGCTCCAACATCTGACATCATGTTCATGACCAGAGATTCTTTAGTTTCTGGCTAAACAGACACCTTCATCTTACCACATGAGTCCATGAACATCCTTCCCAAAGCCACCTTCTTGGTCAAAGAAGGTTGGAAGATGCTTGAGGAGAAGGAAGAAAAGGACAGTCCGGAAAAGGAAGGAGAGCCCAATTGTGAAGGCTTATTTTTGCCTTTCTAAAATAATTTAGATTTTATTCTTTAGGCAAAAAGAAAGCAACACAAGTTTTAAATCATTGAGATTGTAAAACAGGAGGACGTCATCTAGTGACCGAGGACAGACTGGAAACTGATGTAGGGAGAGACCCTGGATGCTCACTGCATTGTGAAGAATTTAGATGAAAGCAGTGGAAAAGGAAAGATGAGAAGAAGCAAAATTCAGGGGTAATTCATAAGGCCAGAGAAGCTATAGGATCTACAGACTTTGTCAACTGAATGAGGAAGCAGAATATAAGATCACATCAAATTTTCCACGGTGACGAGCTCCTGGGTTAATAATCAACAGCATAATTAGAGAATCCTAATACAGTAAAGTTTTAAAAGTGATTTACTTAAAGAGTAGGGAAAACAGGTGGATAATAAGTTACATCTTTAGACAAAATCTATAGTTTAATGTGAGACACTAAACATGTTTTTACATTTTTATAAGACAGCATAAAAATAACAAAATGTATTTTCATTAAAAAATTTGCTTATACATTATCATAATTATTAATAATATGTACAAAATGTTAGGACATTGTTAATCATGAAAATATAAATTTAAGCAGATATTTAAGTAAAATTCTCTATCAAATAACTTTAATTTCTCCAAACTTTTTAAAAATTATATCACTAGTTGACCAATGCTGTGAATTCATTCTCGGAACTGCTGGATATGTGAAATCATATTTTTTTCTGAAACATGTATACCAAGTAACACTACTGAGTTTTGATAAGTCTTTAGCAATCAGTATTAGTTTGTAACTGTCATCTGTTCAAAAGGGTGAGTTTTCAGTTACTTGGAATATAAGAACTTCAAGCTCAAACTACCCTTAGAATTTGAAGCTAATTTAAGTACTATTCTCAATACTGCTATATTAAATGACCCTAACAGCTGTGTTTAGGTGATTCTAACCAAAGTCTATCTTGATAGATAAGCAAAAGGAGATATTTCTGTCTTTTATCCTGTAAAGTCAAACTGAAGAAAAGGCTACCAGAGTTTCAGGTATCATGCTTAGTTTAAAAATGTTCTCGTAATAATTCCTTACATGTACTTGATGGAGCAACTGCTACTCTGAAAGTAACTGAAATATCTAATGCCTGTGAAACTTATAAAACATCAGGACCCATTTCAACCCTTTGAAAGCTTTTCAACACTGTTTTATGGGGTTTATCATTCTATGTTTGGGGCAAATACAGAATAGGATACTCTTAAATCCTAAAATACGAAATATATCATCTATGATATCATTAACAGGTCATTTCTAAGAATGTTCAAAATTACTTTCTGTTGTAGATTCTTATATTTCTCTTAATTACTACCATGGAATGAAGGGATTAAATAAACCATGCCTGAAAATTCTACCTTAGAACACAATATTGCTTCTGACTTGAGAACCTGCCAGGAATTTATAGCTGTTTATTCAAATGAGCCCTAACATAGTTATGAATTTCTTTTCCTCTAGTTACTCAACAACATAGCCACATATTCTGCACAGAACTCCATGGTAGCAGCTACAAGTAAGGTATGTGTGTGTTTTTCATATATCATGCATATGAAAAATATTCATACACACAGGTACATATTTGTAGAACAACTATATAAACATGTAGATAGATGCAAATGTAGAGTATATTCTTACAGATATATTTATGTCTACATAAATATTTATATTTAAATTTTATTTATATATGTAACTCTCAATAACACAGAATCCAGACAGGACATGGAAGAAAGACACCTACTATCACGAAGTTTATTATTGGATTGAAGAGAAAACAAATGTATAGAATAGCTGAAAAGTGGAATAATAAAAGAAAATTGACAATAATTTTGAAAAATAACTTATTATGAAGGACACAGTAATCAGTTAATAAAGAAAAATTATAAAATTTAAGAAAATTAAGAAAAAATATCAAATGTGAGGGTTTTGTTTTGAAATAGTATGTATTATTTTTATGTGAGGAAAATTTTGTCATCCTATTTTGTAATCAACATAGAAAATTTCAGAAAAAAAACATGTAAGAGTCACTTATAATAATGCTAAGTAGAAATAATAAACATGTACCCATGTTTTTTTCTAGCCTTAGATCCATAATTACAGAATTTTACGTAATTATTGTCTTAGTCTCTGAGTGGATGCTAGTATGCCACCCAGATACTCCTTTCAGCCCTGATTCATACCCTAGCTGCTGGGAGCTTTATAGATCTTTTAGTTTTCAGCTGAATGGCTCTTTGAGGATCATTCTTAATTAAAGAGATTCCTTTAAGATTGGCTGAATACCTTGTTCCAAGAACAGTATTGTTCAGCATCTTTCTCTGCCCAATCCTCCTTCTTTTATTCCCCTAAAGGTGCTAATCCCAAGGGCAGTCCTCAAAAATCTTTTCCTAAGGGAATCTCTGTCTTAGTCTGCTTCCCAGGAAACCTCACCTAATACACTCTCCAAATTAATTTCTAATTTTTTCTCTCTACTGGAAAATATTTATTCTTCATGTAGAATTAAGAATTTGAAGCTGTGTGTAAAAGATTTTTAGTAATTCCATGGTCTTTTACTCTGTGAAAATACCATATGTGACTAAACCAATCCTTATATATTGGACATTTAGGGTGAGTAATTTAGAGTTGAAGATACTGAGGACCGTGAGAAACAAAGACTCTTGACATTAAAGCTAGGAGGTAAATGCCTCAAGTATGGAAAAAGATTTCATTTAATTTGATGCAGACAGGGGTTCTAAAAACCAAAAATGGTAAAGTAGGAAATACAATTGACTGGGGACCTTTGAAAGCATAAGATAGCCAGAGTTAGAAAAATAAAAAGTAAGCATATTACTTGATGATAAAAGAATGAATTGTAAAAAAAATATTTCAGAGGATATAGGAAATTAAGTACAGTGGAGAAAACCCTAGAAGCAAAAACGTGACTAAGACTCTTGTACAATCATGCAGATAAGGGACCCTCGGTGCTGGAAATAAAGTATTGGCTATTTTGGTGGAAAGGAAAGCTCAAGAAACATATAACACATCCAAAAACAAACAGACAGAAAAGTGTCAAGGCTTAGTGATGGATTTGCTCCAGTGAGGAAAAAAGAAACAGAAAGTAAAATTGATCATAGAATATTTATCCTGGGAAACTGGGAGGAGGACTTTAAAGTTAGTGGTGAATTGGGAAAGGGTAACTGTGAGTGACAGAAGATGATTAACTTACCATCTGATGGGTTTAATTCCTGATTTCAGAATTTCTAAGACAAGATAATGTGTGGGCGACTTAAGTAATGTAAATCAGAAAGAAGGAGACTAACCATACTTTTCTCAGTGTAATATGTATAAAAAAGAAAGGTTTAATTATAACAAAATATAAATCAAAGTAGTGTTGTAGCACCTAACACTTATAAACATACAAGGCATTGGAGTCTTCTTACATGATTACTATTATCAGCAAAAATTCTTAACTAAATAATATGTCAATATTCACAAATCAGTAGTCTTCATATATGCCAATAACAGTAAAGCTCAGTATCAAATCAAAGACACAATTCCCTTCACAGTAGTTTCAAATAAATGAAATATCTTAGAATATACCTAACAAAGAATATGAAGGATCTCTACTGGAAGAACTATGAAACCCTGAGAAAAGAAATAGCAGACAGCATTAAGAAATGGAAGAACCTATTATAGTCATGGATGGGAAGATTCAACATTGTTAAAATGTCCATAGTACCCAAAGTGATATACAGATTTAATGCAATCTCCATCAAAGCATCAACATCATACTTTGAGGAACTTGAAAAAATAGTTCTTATTTTCATATGAAACCAGAAAAAAAAATAGCCAACATAATTCTAATAAAAACAAATCTGAAGGCATCACATTTCCAGACTCAGGTTATACTACAAGTCTACAGTGATCAAAACAGCATGGTACTGGCACAAAAATACAGACATAGATCCATGAAACAACACAGCAAACCTAAAAATAAAGCAAACCTCTTATTAACATCTGATCTTCAATAAACCAAACAAAAGCATACACTGGGGAAAAGAATCTTTATTTAATAAATGGGGCTGGTAGCATTGGTGGTTGGTGATTCCAGTTCCCCAAACTCATTTGACCTGGCTCAGTTACTTGGTTGAGCTATAAAATTCAACCAAGGCATAGTGGTAATTGAAATCCAAATTGAATGGAAATTGGAAACAAAACTGGAGCAGCAAAAGCAGCATGCATAGGAAGTAAAAGGAACTTGCACACATGTCAGTGTAAAAAAAGAGAGAAGTGGGTACCTGTTATGAAGGAGCAGAGGTGAGAGAGACAGAGAAGCAAAGGCTGAAAGAGAGAATAAATACTTTCTTTTTTGAGAGACGCTGAGTTTGAAAAGGGATGCAAATCTCATTGACCTCTCTTTGCCACCTTTCTATTGGTCATTGATTGTCTCTTTCTATTGGTCATTTTACCTTGGTTACTTCACACCCACATTCTTATGAGCCCTCCAGATTTCCTAATTTAACAGAAAGGTTTTCCTCCCATCCCCCATGAAGCCTCCCTAGTGTCCCTTCTCAGGAAAACTGGTTAGCCACATGTAAAAGACTGAAAGATGATCCACACCACTCCCTAACAAAAATTGACTCAGGCTGGATAAAATATTTAAATCTAACACATGAAATGATAAAAACTCTAGAAGAGGGTGGCGCCTGTAGCTCAAGGAGTAGGGCGCCGGTCCCATATGCCGGAGGTGGCGGGTTCAAACCCAGCCCCGGCCAAAAACCACAAAAAAAAAAAAAAAAAAAACTCTAGAAGAAAGTGTAAGAATGATTCTGGCCTACAAAAAGATTTTATGAAGAAGATCCCATTGGCAATTGCAGCAAGACTGAGAATAAATAAATGAGACCTGATCAAAAGCTTTGGCACAGCTAAGGGCAACAACAGCCAAAGCAAACAGACAACCTTCAGAATGGGAGAGGATATTCACATGGTATGAATCTGACAAAGAGCTAATAACCAGAATTTATAAACACCTCAAACTAGGCAACAAGAAAAGAGAGCAAACAACCCTATTTATTACTAGACAAGAGGCAAACAGAACCTTCTCCCAAGAATACAGATGAATGGCTAATAAACACATGGAATGATGCTCATTATTCCTAATCATCAGAGAAATGAAAATTAAGGCCACCTTAAGATATCACCTAACCCTAGTGAGAATAGCCCACATCACAAAGTCCCAAAGTTGCAGATGCTGACTTGTGTGTGAAGAGAAGGGAATACTTACATACTGTTAGTGAGATTGCACACTAATGGCAACCTTTTTGGAAAGAAGTATAATGAATCCTCAAAGAGCTAAAAATAAACTTTTCCTTTGAAACCACAATTCCATTATTAGGTATCTACCCAGAAGAAAAAAAAAAAAAAAGATTTTATCATAGGAACATTTGCACTTAAATGTTTATAGCAGCTCAGTTCACAATCACCAAGATGTAGAAACAACCCAAATGCCCATCAATCATGAATGAATAAACAAACTGTGGTCTGTGTATACCACGAAATACTGTTCAGCCATAAAGAAAGATGGAGACTTCACATCTTTTGTGTTTACCTGGATGCATTTGGAAAACAACATCCTAAGTAAACTATCAGAAGAATGGAAAAGCAAGCATCTAATTTATTCAACATTAATATGAAACTAGTAGATGAACAGCTACACACCCACATGAGAGAAAAACATAATAAATTCAAGAAGAGGGGGAGAGAGCTGTGGTAAAATCTCACCTATCAGGTAAAATGTAGGAGTATATAGCATACCTCCTGAGTGAGGAGCTCAACTGCAACTTGGACTTTACCTAACAAATGTGAACAATGTAACGTAATTATATGTACCCTGATAGTAATCTGAAATTAAAAATATATATATATATATATAATGCCCATTAAAATAATAACATATGTATTCATATATACACATATATGCACATAAATATCATCTGAGAGTACCTGTTATAATTGTATATTTTCCCTATAACTTTGACAATTAAGTCTAGAGTATCAAATTTCTTGAAATAATAAGCAGATCTGGTATTTGGAGAAAAATAAGTATGTTATTTATTAAATGCTAAGTTTAATCTCTCATAACAAAAATGCCTACTATTTTTTATGATAGAGTGATATGAGGATACAAATGTATATGTTACACTGTTTTCATTTATAAGGTAAAGTTCAAGTTGACATGCTGAATGCTCTCACACTGTGCACAGTATGTGAGACCCCACCAAGAACCCTTCCACCTCTCCCTTTCCTTCTCTCTCCTCTCCTCTCCTCTTTCCTAGACATACTTGTGTATCTGTCTTGTGTGGGTGTGTAGTTGTTTATATATTGGTTTCATATTAGTATTAGGTACATTGGATATTTTTTTTCCATTCTTGTCATACTTTACTAAGAAGAATATACTTCAATTTCTTCCAGGTAAACACAAAAGATGTAAAATCTCCATCTTTTCTTATAGCTGAATACTACTTCATGGTATACATACGCCACAGTTTGTTAATTCATGAATGGGTTGGTGGGCACTTGGGTTGCTTCCACATCTTGGCAATTGTGAATTGAGCTGCAATAAACATTCGAATGCAAATGTCTTTGGAGTAAAATGATTTTTTTTTTCTTTCTGGGTAGATACCTGGTGATGGTATAGAATCAAATAGAAGGTCCACTTTTAGTTCTCTGAGAATTCTCCATACTTTTTTCCATAGAGGTTGTATAGTTTGCAATCCCACCAGCAGTGCAAAAGTGTTCTCTTCTCTCCATATCTATGGCAACATCTGTAGATTCAGGATTTTGTGATGTGAGCTTATCTCACTAGAGTTAGGTGATATCTCAGAATGGTTTTCATTTGCATTTCTCTGATGATTAAGGACAATGAGCATTTTTTCATGTGTTTGTTGGCCATTTGTCTGTCTTCTTCACAGAAGATTCTATTCAAAGCTCTTGTCCACTTATCAGTGGGGTTGTTTGTTCTTTTCTCTGTAGATTTTAGTTATCAGCACATCATCAGATTTATAGCATGCAAACATCTTCTCCCATTCTGAAAACTATCTCTTTGCTTTAGTTGTGTTACCCTTAGCTGTACAGAAGCTTTTTAGCTTGATCAGGTCCCATTTATCTATTTTTGAGCCTCTCTATTTTTGCATTTTTAAAGCCAGATCAGGGTTGCCACATTTGAATATATTATTAAAATATATTTGATGTTAAATACTAAAAAGTTAGAATTATTTGATAAAAAAATAATCAAAATAATTTTAGAGAATTATTTTGGAATCCTTAAATTTGCCTTGTAACCAAGTCAAAGGATGATCCTTTTTGGACCATTTTTGAAATAAAGGACCATTTGTTAATGGCTAATTTATTAGTGCAATTCATTTTTCAATGTTTCTCTCCCCAATTTTTTCACAAAGTAGATATTTCTGAGAGCTCCTGGGAATAAACGAAGAGCTTGTATGTTATATTAATGTCTAGCCCTCCAGGATGATTCTGGCTCCCCAAGAAGTCATTTGAGAGTCCTTTGGCTTTCCCTGGCTTCTAAGTCCCACTGTGCTAATGGTGATTATTTGTTCCAAGGATACTATCTCATGATGTGCCAAAGGCCAGAAACAACATGCCAAAGTGGTGCTCGTTACTCTGGATCTTCAGCAAGCAGATGGCAATGTACCTTGTACATAGACTCGGAAGAGGTACTTTCACAGACTACCTTATATTTTGACAATTGCTTTTGCAGCCTTGCTTTTGCCACTTAAAATAATCCCCCAGAAGAAAAGCTTCTTTGTTATCTACATTTAGGGTTTCTGTCCATAAACCACTGCCACAAGTTCATGGGATCTGAGACAATTACCATACTGTCATTCTTATTGCCCGTCCGTGGTATCACATGTATCTCTTATCTCTTGTTCCCTCAGCATCCTTAACAAAATGACCCATGCAAATTGATGTATGGTGATCTTTTACCAGAAATTCCTGGGCTTGCAGTCCAACAGTGGCAGCATTTGAAACAGGGATCCCAATTATTTTTGTTTGGATGATCACATAAGGGTCAGCATCCAAAATTTGGAATTAGGAAAGGATAAACATTTGCATCAGATACATTAGAATAGTAATGACTTGATACTGATGTTTATATTGTTAACATTTAAAGGCATAATATTATAATATTATTATAGAGAGTAGGATTTATTGCAACTCAAGCATGCTCTAGTAACATCTGAGCAATTTTTAAAGCTTTTGTCTTTCTTTATTTAATATTCCAAGTCTTATAACCCACAAAACTCCTCCTGTGGGGTTATCCTAATCTGGACACTCTCTAGTACTACAACCCTAAGAGGACATCATATGAAGAACTTTTTCTACCTTTTTATTTTTCACTCTTGTTTCTACTCTCAATATCCTACTTACCTTGGAATTTTACTTACTGATAAAACTAGATAAAGTTGTTGACCTCATTAATGATCATTGAATAAATGAATTCATTTATTCAGATCTTAATCTGAAAACTTAATATCTTATTCATTTCAGGTAACAGAATTGGCTTATATTTTAATAGATGTCTGCAAAACTGATAACTGGAAATTTCAAAGGCCCATGAGTTGACTGCAGAAAGTTTCTTTGGATGTGGTATTTATTCATAGTAATCATTTTCAATGTACATATAAGTAAAGCTAGCCTTCAGCTTAATCATTAAAGCCTATATATTATCAATTATTTTTGCTGTAGTCTTTCTTTCCCTAGCAACATCCAAACAATCCAGGATGCACAAAAAAGAAAAATGGTAGGGAAAGAAAGAACGTTTTTTTTTTTTCAGCCAAGTAAATATTTTAACCTGAGATGAAGCTGTTTAGAATCAATCTGGCCTTCAAAGCTAACCTTAGTTGGAAAATTTTTGAGACGAAATATTTTGGTTTTGTTACAGAAAACTTAAATTTGTCAAACTAAGCAATTCTGCATTTCATATCATGTATGTTAACTCTCTAACAGCAGTATATCATCACCAGATACATTCATTGAAGATGAATACATCAAATTACAATATTCCATGCCAAGTTAGTAATGTCAATAAAGCTTGAGGCTTCTTTTTGCTTTCCAACATGTATTTTTCAATTTTTTCCCAGAGGAAGGGCTGTGTGTGTGTGTTTCCTTCATTTTCTCTTTGTATGAATTGCATTTTCTTGTAGAATAAGAGAGTAATATTTAGTACTTTTAATTCCACATAAAGTAAATCCAAGTGGTCTTTATTCATATCTTAATTCATTTCACAGTTGAAACGCACACACATAAAGCATGAAATAAAATCAGCCCACCATGAATGCTTTGGTATATACATAATAGCAGACATTCTCTGACTTAGAAGGATTCTCCACCCAGCTTGCAGGGAGTAGTGAATTGAGGGGAAGTTAGTGAGATGCTTTAAAAGAGTCTTTGAACCCTGTCTTTCACAAGGGACATGACATTTTGGTAAATTAGAAAGTAGAGGGTTCTGGTGCCTTTCAGAGGATGTAAAACGCTTCACTTGGTACTAATGTACATAAAGCAATTAGTTACTTGTCGTGATGTGTGTTCCCTAAGGCAGTGCACTTTCTCCATTAGTATTTATATCTACATGCCATTATACATTGGGCAACACTAAATAGATGAGTCATGTGCCATCAAGAAAGAGATATTAGCAAACAATATTAGTGTACAGGTGGAATTGGATCACATACACAGTTTCCAGTGAGATACTCATTTTTAAATGCTTGCTGAATATATAATGTAGAAAACTGATTGATTAATGTATAAAGAGGAACAAGTTTTTCTCCTTTTTAATTTTTTTTTGATAAATATTTTTGACTGGTGAACATGATCATGACAGTTTCATTAGAGGTTATCTTACCCCAACCTTCTCCAAATACCTTGTCCTTTTCAGCTGGAAAATTCAAAGTTCTATTCAGAAAACTTAAAAATATATTGAGGGGGCCAGGCATGGTGGCTCACACCTGTAATCCTAGCACTCTGGGAGGCAGAGGACAGTTGATTGCTGAGCTCACGAGCTCAAGACCAGCCTGAGCAAGAGCAAGACTCTGTCTCTGAAATACTATCTGGGCATTGTGGTGGGCGACTATAGTATCAATTATACGGGAGCCTGAGGCAAGAGGATTGCTTGAGCCCAAGAGTTTGAGGTTGCTGTGAGCTATGACACCAGGGCACTCTACTGGGTGCAAGAAAGTGAGATTCTGTCTCAAAAAATATATATAAATAAATATTTGTTGAGAAAGAGAGAGAGAAACAATGAAAAGATCCTAAATATAAAGCAAATCGCATCCTGTCACATTTTAGGCTCAGGGTATAGATCTAAAATGAAAGCAAAATTATGTTATTTTATATTATTTGCCCCTAATATGTTCTTATTTATTTGCCTCCTATCTCTCACTACCATGAGCTCTTGGATATTCACATAGTTTAATAAACTTTTAAATCCGTTTTTTTCTAAATATATGCTCTAGCTAAAAATCTATTTAGTTTTGATTTACCAACATTTCTATAGAAATTATTGGGGCATAACCTCTCTCCTTCACTAGATTTGCACACAATATTTATGAATGTCATATATATTCAACATATTGAAAATTATCAGAGCATTTGTCTTCTGGGCCAAGGTGGTTCATACTGTTTAGAATGGGATGTTGCCACACTGTGTGTCATTCACCTCTATAAAGGTCTCTCTCTCATATTTATTGATAATGTTTATTCAGGACAGGTAGAATAACTTGAATAAATAATATGGAAAAACACTAACTACTAAAGTCTCAAGTCACAATTATTTCTGATATTTGCCTCTTCAAGAATTTTAAATCATACTTATTTGTCATTCACATAAAAATGATGAACCTTTTTCAAATAACTTCCTGTGCTTCATTATGAAGAACTGGTTAATATTTAATTAATAGTTTAAGAAATATTAAACTTATCTATACAAATAAATTTTCATTTATAAAAATAAAACATTTTTGTCCTAGTATTGATTGGAAATATTACTATATAATGAAATTCATTGTTTCATTGCATGCTTAGAAATTTAAAATATTATGCATAGAAGGGAATTTAAATATAAGGTAGTTAACTTGAAGCTTTCAGACACACAAAATTCACTTAATTTTGAATTCACTTAAAAATGAATTCACTTAATTCATTTTTTTGTTGTTGTTGCAGTTTGGCCGGGGCTGGGTTTGAACCCGCCACCCTCGGCATATGGGGCCAGCGCCCTACTCACTGAGCCACAGGTGCCGCCCCACTTAATTCATTTTTTTTTTTTTTTTTTTTTTTGTTGAGACAGGGTCCCACCCTATGCCCCTGAGCAGAGTGCAGTGGGCGTGGTAGCTCACCACAACCTCAGACTCGGGCGCGGGCACCCCGCTGCCTCAGCCTCCGGAAGCCGCTGGGATTACAGGCGCTCGCCACGGCGCCCGGCTGGGTTTTTCCATTTTTTTCAGGAGTCGGGGTCTCACTGTCGCTCAGGCGAGTCTTGAACTCCTGAGCTCAAGCGATTCTCCCTCCTCAGCCTCCCACAGTGCTGGGATTACAGGCGTGAGCCACCACACCCGGCCACTTAATTCATTTTTAAGTGAATAGCTATCTACCTAATATTTGGTAAATAAAAAATTATGCATGGCTTAAAACATATAATATTTCTCTAAGTCACATATTCGGATTCTTGGTAATTAACTATCATGGCAGCTAAATAAAAGTCACCTTTATTATACTTTTTATAGCCACTTGGATAGTTAGACATAGAATAAAGAATATTGGATTATAAAATATAAATATATAACTCCTAAACAATAAGCAAAACATAGTGCTACATGTGCATTGGTGTTCAAATTTTGCTTATATTCTTTTACTTCTAACAATATTATACAGAATTGAAGCATTCAGTACAGGAAACATGCAGTGTCCTTGAAGGATCTCTTTGATTGTGAATCTTGGACCTTTTCTATTGTGAATCTTGGACAGGGAAAATTTAGCCTTCAGTACATACTCAAGGCAAAATCTATAAGAAAAGAATGAATCGTCTGGAAATATTTCTAGATCAGCATCCCTCACAATGACTCCAAGAGAAAAATTCTTGCCAGACAGATTTAAAAGCACTGTATATGACGGGCCACTCAGAACAGAATCTAAAGATTGTCAGCCTTCTTTCTAATCACAAAATACTACACAATCCCATTTCATTGCCATTTTCTAAATAATAACTGCACAAGTATGCTTCTAAACATAATTCCAGCCTCAAGAAATATGTCATAAATTAGCTAATATAACTAATTTTATTGCATAATGAAGCATATTATCTGACAATATGTTGTTCATTTTTCTAATTAATTCAATCATTACAAATATTTTATAAAACTATGAGGTAAAATATGAACCATATCTATTCATTTCAAGTAATCTGCTTACTAAATGTTAGGATGATGATTATTTTGTAAGTAAGCATAAAAGACTTAATTCAACCCATATGAAATGTTGCCAATTTATTTGTTTTCTTAATTAATGACAACACACTGGGATAAGGGTATGTACTAATTTGTCTAAAACATTTTGTTTATGTATTGTTTTATTAAGCTCCCGTTATAAAAATAACAGCATAAACTGAGGTGCATTTCAGGTTTTTAACTGGTTTTATTCCAGTTTTCAGAAATTGGCCAACACTCAGATATTTATTGAGTAAATACTTTGTGCAAAATTTACTGCAAGACAAAACTGTTCCTAGGAATTAAAACACAAATAAGAAAAGTCCTCAGCTTGCTCTAGATCTACAAGGTAAAAAGAAGGTGATCTCCATTCTAATAGCAATGTGGGGAACCCAGAAGAAAGAGAAAGTGAGTCTGTATGTGTAGATCAAAGTTTTTCATAATTTGTGTGGCCTAATTCAAAAGGAAATGTTAGGACACTTTCTCAAAATTTAAAATGTCAAGGTGGTAGACATTGGTAGTAGAGCATTAAGTTAGGTCTGGGGCCCTTCCAAGACTGTAGTTCTGTGCAACTATTCTATTCACCTCCACAACCCTCCTGCTGGACCATATGGAATCTTTAAGGATGAATGTTACTTTTTTACTTCAGGTCAGAAAGAGGAAGAACCTGGGGATATTTATCATGCTCTCCCACATTTAGAAGCTAACCCAAATGATTGCTTTTATGCTGAGAATTCAGGAAAGGTGTATAAAATAATTAATAGCTGAAAGTGGGTTTAGCATGGTGAAAATGGGGAAATGAAATTAGACAAGGACATATAACTGAGCACAATCTCAGGGAGAGAAAAGCCCAATGTGTGCTGGATATAGTATGTAGACTGAATTCATGTAGCACAGACAAGAGAGATAAATTTAAAATTGTAGGTTGGGATCAAAACAAAGAATGACATGAAAGCTAGTATAGCGAGTTTGGATTTCACTGTGTAAGCAAATGGAAGTCTTTAGTAACATGATCACAAGCAGGTTGCACAGTGAAATAAGAGTAGTAGATGAAGAAAGATACTGGGGTCCAATGTCCAGTTAGTAAACCAGTTACATTAATTATCAGGACCAGGATTAGAGAGACAGGATTAGAAGTGGGAAACAAGGACTGTATATAAAAGGCACTGCAGATGGAGAATGATAGACGTGGAAGGAGGGCCATGGAGATGGATAATTTAAATGACTATGACACTCAAGCAACTTAGACAAAAAGAAGAAACAAGGTTCTTAGACAATTAAGAAGTTATTCTCTAAAAAACTAAATGATGAATCTATTAATAAACATGGAAGTAGAATGTTGAATGCAATGCGAAGAGATGATTTGGCCACAAACTAAAGAATATTGATTTTTTTTTGAAAACAGGAAATAATAATAATGTTTGAGAGTATGAATGGTTACACCTGTGGGTAGATAACAGTTAGGAAAAAATATTTTTATGTTACTTCCTGTTTCCGTAGCAAGACAATCAAGGATCAAATATGTGTATTATGTCAGAGTTGCACTCATTCTCACAAAATTTAGGAAGGCCTCTTCTGTTAAGTGATGTGTGGAAGCAACACTATTTCAGTCTCTCCCTTTTTGAATCCTTGAATCATTTATATTCTTGGAATCAATAAGCATGTTTAGATCACTCTACTAAGCACCAGACACATTAGAAAGCACAAGCAAATAAAATATGAACAAGGAAAGATGTTCTCAGCCTGCCCAGAGATCTATAGAGAAAAAAATAAGGTGATCCCCATTCTCCTAGCAAGGTGGGCATCCCAGAAGAGAGGGAAAATAAGTCTCTCTTAGTGGATCAAAGAGTCTTTCAAAATGGCAATCCTTGCAATGAATTTGTAAGGGGCAATTTTGCAGCCTTGAAGGTATATCTAACTGTTGTAAGTATTAAAATCTTTTGGAACTTATTGCAAATAATTATTTATAGCTCTTCCATAGACAAGTATAACAGAAGTAAATACTGTGTAATATTAAAAATGTGGCCTGTTCAAATCATTCTTATAATTTTTTATTAATAAAAGTAGAAATAAGTGCTATTTCAAAATTAAGAATATAGTGGATTACATGTATAAAGACATAGTACTTACATCTTTCTTCTGGTATCTTGCTCTTTTTATAATCTTAAATATCTCATTTTTAATGTGAAATCTTTGTTACATATACTTTTATAACACACTTGGACATTGCATAATTGAGCCATGTGTGTTTTGGGACAAATATTGGGAGAAGCTATGTTCAATACTGATGTCTATACCATTTAAACAATGGAAGCATCAGGTAAGTAACAACATTTGGACAGCAAGTCAATATGACTATGAAAGGTCTCCAATAATGAGCAAATTCAGACCAATACACAGTTTGAGTATTTGGCCTTCTTATCGACAAAGGTTGCTTTCAATCACACTGTGTCTATTACTGTATCAATCATCACTCTAAATGAATACAGTGTTATCATTGACAAAGACATTACTTAAGCTGAGAAAATAAAGATTCTAAATAATAAAATAATGAAAGGTACATTGTTCACTGTAGGAAAATGAAAAATACCTTAAGAATCTCTTCATAGACTAGTAAAGACATAACAGGCCAATATAAAAAACAACAACAAAAATGCTTACTTTCTCACATGGACCTTGAAATAGATGACAATTAATAAGACCATTGTTATTTATTAAAGTTAATCCAAGTGGGTATTTTCCTTGGTATAGAAATTAAGATACAGCATTGAACTGATAAAAATGATTTACATGCAGGATTCAAATATCGGCAGCTTTACAGAGTGAAATGTCACTATTTTGCTGCACCTTCAAGTTTTACATTTCCTCCTTTGAATCCCTGTCAGCTTCATGAACAGCAGAGAGTTTAATCAATGTTTGAGGCAGTGACAGCATAACATTGACTATTTCTCTTGCTAACAATCAAAATGGTGTTTAGGAAGCATCATAAAGTAAAACAACACATATATATCTAAATTATCATATTGCAAATGAAATAGTATTCTGTGTTAAAAAATACCATGCACTTAAAAGTAGCTTGTATTTCCACTAAATAAACTCTTTTATGGTTATTTGTTTAGCCTAAGGCATTTGGCTTGCAATAAAAATTCAAAGATCAGGAGATTCAAAATATTTAGTTACTCATAAAAAACAATTCATAACAAAATGAAAATAATTCATAAAAAAAATTCTGAGATACAAAGCACTTTGGAACAAGATTCTGTGTAGGGGCCGTGGATGTGTGTAGGGTGTGTGTGTATGTGTGTGCTTTAATGATCTTTGAAGACTTGAAATTAGTTTGTAACTTTGGTCCTTTGTAAAGAAAGCTTCTAATAAAATTCATATTGACTCAGATACAGAAAACAAAGGTTATTGTCATGGCATAAAGAATGCAAGGTATTTAGTTAGGGTAATTTGTTAGCTACCAAAAATATTCTAAGAATTCAGGAAATAAAAGAAGGGAAAAATGGTATTAAATGACAAAGAAAATCAACAGCAAAATTTCAAGCATGCTCAGCTGAATGAAAGGACCACGTGGAATAGTGCAACACATTTGACCATTAAAGAAAATCATACAAATGAGTGTGAGAAATGGCTGGATAATTTTATGGTAGCAGGTAGGTAGAATGTACAAAATGTGGATGCATAAAGGTCACAAAGAAGGGAAATGGGAGGAAAGAGTCTTACAGCAATCTACCTTTATTAGGCCAACGATTACTACTCACCTAGAAATTACTTCTCAGGCCTATAAAATACCTGAGCATTTTAAGGGGAAATACTATTGCTACTTACAAATATTTAGGATGTATATCTTCCTCAAAAATTTTGAGAAAACATCTTAAATGGAAAACTAAACTCCCTTTGCTTTCAAAATTGATTCTGTAGGTTAACTCTATTTTGATGCTATAGATTAAAAAAAAAAGTAAAGGCTATAGTTTAAAACATTTGTAAAATAAGGAAAACTAAAAATGAATACTTTATTTTTAAGTATATAAATTTCTATTTAATATATATTTTCACATAAAGGAAAGCAAGGAAACATGGACAAAGAAAATCAAGGCAATTATCAAAAAAATATTATATTTCCAACCATAGTGATATGATAGAACCAAACTAAATAATTTTTTCTTTCATTACTCACTTATATTAGAAAGATATCTCTTAATTAACTCATATCAGAAATATAATTTTCTTTCTTATTGGCATATATGTCTCACCATACATTCCAAATCCCCTAGGTTATTGTCTTAAACTGAATCATACAAGGTGGACCAGGGTTTGATATTAGGCCCTAAAAGGACATTGCTATTTCTACTTTTACTTTGAATCTTCACACATTTTACCCTTGATTACAATAGTATTTGCGAATATATTTCTTTTTCCAATTTTTCCCACACACTAAATATTTTTTAGAGAGAAAACAGATTATTTCTCTAACCAAGAAGAATGGCATTAAACCGTTGTGTAGGCCCTTCATTAAATCATAATTTGAGCCTTGGCAATTCACAAATCTGAATGCAAATGAAAACTTCCATTTTCATTTTCATGAGACATATGGCCACAACACTTGAGAAAGCTATGTAAAGGCACCAAAACACCATATTTAACATCTCCTTTTAGAATTATTTATTTTAAATCAGAAATAGGGAAAATGGAAAATAAAACCTACCGTGAGGCACATTCTGTAATTTTAACACAGAAGCTCCAGACGATCAGATTTCTCTACCTGAGTGAAATAGGCATAACACAGACAGATCGTTATCTGATCACAAACTAGAAATAGAAACCAAGAGACACTGAGCAGAGTTTCTACTCAGTAGGAAGAAAGAGGATGCATGTAGGGCTGTTTTAATTTCCCTGATATAGAACAAAGAATTTGGAAGGGTGCAGACTGCTTCATAAAAAGATGTTGGTTAAATAGGATAAGAATTTCTAGAAATGAGCAAAAAGATATGCACAAATAAGCAGGAAAATGTTGGTATCTAAATGAATTCAGAAAGAAATTCTAACAGGCACATTTATAAAAGCACTAGTCTAAGACATAGCCGGTGAAAAGAAAGTGCATGAAAGTGGGACAACTGAGGATATTATTAATGGATTTGAGTAGCATTGAGCACTTTTATCTCAGAAATGTCACCTAAGCCTTAGTTTAGCAACAAGCAAAATGTTAATAGCAACCTAAAAGGAAATAAAATCATTTGGTACATTTTGTTCTAGCAGAGACTCAAATTTTATTGTTTATAAATTTATTTACTCATGGATATTAGAGCTGAAATATCCCAGATTTCTAGTTCTAGCCCAATGCTTCAAGGAAATGTACCATTTCTATCTTTATTTTCTAGAAGAAATATCTGTGGTCTAGAGAGTTTTAAAAAATAATGATAGCAACAAAAATAGCTACTAAAAATACAGATAATAATAATATTATTATAAAATAGTAAAAGCCAAAGCACAAACCAGTGCTGAGTCTCAGTTTCTGTAAACTCAAACAGTGTCTAATCCACAGGGGAATATAGCTGGGACAGAAACAAATTCTGTGATATTGTTCTGTTCTGTCAGCAGCATCAATCGGGGCTGGGGCTGGAACTGAGTGAACTGAGCCCCAGCCTCCATTAAGCACCCGAAGTTGTCAGGCCTGAGCTGCTCCTGCTGGATAGTGGCAGAGAGTTGCAGCCTAAGTGAGGAGACACAGATTGCCCTCTGATTCAGGCAGGCACAAATCCCTGGAGCATCTGCTCACTGTAGAGAACTGGGTCACAGCCCTGCTTGGGTACCAATGACTGGATATGACAGAGCTGCAATGCAGGGAAGGAGGCATCAACCTTCCCAGACTAATTCATTTGCTGGGAAGGAGGGGTGTCCTTCTGACCTCACAGAGCACTGGATCCAGTCATACTTGAGCTGCCAACAGACCCCTGCTATCTACTTGCTGGAGACTTTTTGAACTTTCCCACCTGAGACCCACGGTAACTGGGAGAATTTATTTGGACCTCTTCAACTGGGCCAATCACCTGAGGACTATCCAAAATGGTACCCAGGGTGTGTGGTTGTGGGAAGGTTTGATTTTGCTTTTCTAGTTTTTGCCTGTGGGGGGGTGGGGTTACATAATTGTTGATATTTCTCCACAGCTGAGACTTCAACCCATAGTAACTGATTCACTAGGGTCGGACAGAGACAACTGAAGATCCCATATATAAACAAATGGCTGAGATGTCAGAAATCGAATTCAGAATTTGGATTGCAAATAATATTAACAGAATGGAGGTAAGGTTGGAAATAGAAATTCAAGGAGCATTTAAAAAATTGTCTCAAAAATTCAATGAATTTAAAGACAAAATCACCAAAGATTCTGATGCACTGAGACAAGAATTTGCAGCTCTCAAAGATCTAAGAAATGAAGCAGAATTCCTCAGTAACAGAATGGAGCAGGCAGAAGAAAGGATTTCTGACATTGAAGCCAAAGTTTTGAATGCTCCCAAACACTCAAAGAGGAAGAGAAGTGGAGAGCAAAAGTGGATCATTCTCTCAGATAATGAGATTATTTAAAGAAAACTAATATTCACCTTATATAATTCCTAAAGGTGTTGAGGTGGCTTCTAAAGGCAGAGGCTCTTCTTCATGAAATAATTAAAGAGAAATTTCCAGACATGATAAGAGATTCTGAAATTCAGATAGCAGACAGTTTCAGAACCCCAGCATGACTCAACCTGAATAAGACATCTCCTAGGCATATTATAATTAACTTTGCCAAAGTTAAAATAAAAGAGAAAATTCTGCAAGCAGCCAGATGGAAGAAAACCATAACCTACAAGGGAAAGAATATTAGAATGACTGCAGATCTCTCTGTTGAAACTATTCAAGCTAGAAGAGGGTGGTCATCGACTTTTAATCTCCTAAAACAAAATAACTTTCAACCCAGGAACCTGTATCCAGCTAAACTGAGTTTCATTTATGATGGAGAAATTAAATATTGTAATGACATTCATATGTTGAAGAAATTTGCCTCAACTAAGCCAGCACTCCAGGATATTATCAGGCCTAGCCTCCATAATGACCAAGGCATTCCTCCACCACAAAAGTAAACTCACTCAGAAAATTTTGATCAAATTCCAACTTCCGCAGTGGTGAAAGGATTAAAAATGTCCACTGGACTTTCAAAAAGCGCGATACCCAAAATTCTACCAGGCTTATCAATATTTACCATTAATGTGAATGGCTTAAATTGTACTCTATAGAGGCACAGATTGGCTGACTAGATTCAAAAACTCAGGTCAGATATCGGCTGCATACAAGAATCTCAACGTACCTCAAAAGATAAATATAGACTCAGGGTGATGGGATGGTCACCTATATTTCAGGCAAATGGAAAGCAGAAAAAAGCAGGTGTTACAATTTTATTTGCAGATACAAAATAGTCTTTAAACCAACAAAAATAAGGAAAGTTGAGAATGGTCACTTCATATTTGTTAAGGGTAAAACTCAAATGATGAGATTTCAATTATTAACATTTATGGGCCCAACCAGAATGCGCCTCAAATTATAAGAGAGACTCTAACGAACATGAGTAATGTGATTTCCTCCAGCACCATAGTAGTCAGAGATTTTAGCCCTCCTTTGACAGTGTTGGATAGATCCTCCAAAAAGAACCTAAGCAAAGAAATTTTTGACTAATCTTAACCCTTCAACAATTGGATTTAAGCGACAACTACAGAACATTGCATCCTAACAAAACTGAATACACATGCTCATCAGCCCATGGAGTGTCCTGCAATATTGATCACATCTTAGGTCACAAGTCTGACCTCAGAAAATTCAAAGGAATAAAATTATTTCTTGCATATTCTCAGACCATCAGGGAATAAAGGATGAACTTCATATAATAGGAATCTGCATATTCATACAAAAATATGGAAACTAAATAAGCTTATGCTGAATAATAGCTGGGTCATGGATGAGATTAAGAAGGGAATTACCAAATTTTTGGAACAAAACAATAATGAAGACACAAATTATCAGAACCTCTGGGATATCACAGATGCAGTCCCAAGAAGGAAATTTATAGCACTGCAGGCCTTCCTCAAGAGAACAGAAAGAGAAGTTAAGAACTTAAAGGGACATCTCAAGCAACTGGAAAAGGAAGAACATTCCAATCCCAAACCCAGGAGAATAAAAGAAGTAACCACGATTAGAGCAGAATTAAATGAAATTGAAAATTAAAGGCTTATACAACAAATCAATAAATCAAAAAGTTGGTTTTTTGAAAAGATCAATAAAATAGACAAACCTTTGGCTAACCTAACCAGGACAAGAAGAGTAAAATCTCTAATTTCATCAATCAGAAATGACAAAGACGAAATAACAACAGACTCCTCAGAAATTAAAAGTCCTTAATGAGTATTCCAATACTTGGAAGCATGCCACTTTCCTAGACTTAGCCAGAATGAAGTGGAAATGTTGAACAAGACTATATCAAATTTTGAAATAGCATAAACTATACAAAATCTCCCTGAAAGGAAAAGCCCAGGACACAGATGGCTTCATATCAGAATTCTATCAAAACTTTAAAGAGCACCTACTACCTATATTACTCAACCTTTTGCAAAATATAGAAAAAGAAGGAATACTAGATAACACATTATATGAAACAAACATCACCTTGATGCCCAAACCAGGAAATGATGCAACAAGAAAAGAAAATTATAGACCAATATCACTAATGAATATTGTTGCAAAAATATTCAGCAAGATTCTAGCCAACATAATCCAGCAACACATCAAACAAATTAAGCACCATGACCAAGTGGGTTTTATCCCAGGGTCTCAAGGCTGGTTCAAGATACATAAATCTATAAACATAATTTATCACATAAACAAATTATAAAACAAAGACCATATGATTCTCTCAATTTATGGAGAAAAAGCTTTTGATAATATCCAGCATCCTTTCATGATCAGAACACTTAAGAAAATGGGAATAGAAGGCACATTTCTTAAACCAATATAGGCCATCTACAGCAAACCCACAGCCAATATCATATTGAATGGAGTGAAATTGAAATCATTTCCACTCAGATCAGGAACCAGGCAAGGATGCTCATTGTCTCCCTTGCTCTTTAACATTGTAATGGAAGTTTTAGCCACCACAATTAGGGAAGAAAAGGCAATCAAGGGTATCCATATAGGGTCAGAAGAGATCAAACTGTCACTCTTTGAAGATGACATGATTGTATATATGGAAAACAGCAGGGATTCTATCACAAAACTCTTAGAAGTGTTCAAGGAATACAGCAGTGTCTCAGGTTACAAAATCAAGACTCAAAAATTGGTAGCCTTTATATGTACCAAAAATAATCATCATGCTGAAAACACAGTCAAGTAGTCTTTCTGTTCACAGTAGTGCTGAAGAAGATGAAATACTTGAGAGTTTATCTAATGAAGGACATGAAAAATCTCTATATAGAGAACTATGAAATTCTAAGAAAAGAAATGGCTGAAAATGTTAACAGATGGAAAAACATACCATGCTGATGGCTGTAAAGAATCAATATAGTTAAAGTGTCCATACTACCCAAAGCAATATACAATTTTAATGCAATCCCTATTAAAGTTCTGCTGTCATACTTTAAAGATCTTGAAAAAATAATACTTAATTTCATGTGGAATCAGAAAAAAACTCGTATAGCCAAGACATTACTCAGATATAAAACAAAGCAGGAGGAATCACACTACCAGACCTTAGATTATACTATAAATTGATAGTGATCAAAACAGCATGGTTCTGACACAAAAACAGAGAGGTAGATTATGGAACAGAATAGAGAACCAAGAGATGAACACAGCTTAAAAAAAAAAAAAGAAGAAGAAGAAAGATGATGTTCTAATGTTTACTAGCAGAATAGGGTTACTATTATTAAAATTAATACGCTATGTATTTCAAAATACTCAGAAAAGAGGCTTTAAAATATCCTCAATACATAGGAAAGGTAACTGTTCCACGTGAAGAATATTTTAAATACCTTAATTTATTACATTGTGTATGCATGTAACAAAACATCACATGTACATCATATATATGCAGATATTATGTACCAATAAAAATGTTTTATTCAAAATGTAAAGGAAAAATCAATAAAGCTTTTAGGAGGTCAAAAAAATCTATGAGTTACTATATATCATTGTAGATGCTTTACAAATGAAGAGGCAAAAATTTTTTTCCTTTTTGCTAAGATGACAATGTAATATTTTGGATGAGCAATATACTATTTATATAATATAATATTTTGGGTGAATCATACAGTGTATACTGTGTATATATATAGTATATAAGTGTTTGTATATTTGTATGTATTGCCTATTTCTTATACTGTGTGTGTTCATCAAGATAAGATATTTGTTGTATGCATATGATTGAGAAATAAATATTTATGTACATATTATTAACTAACATGGTGTAAGAAAACAGAACCTAGGCTTTGAAAGTCTTATTTTCCAAACCTTATACAATCATTATGCTCCTAAAAGATAAAAGAGTTTCCAGGCAATCTCTTATTCTCTAGTATTTTCCATTTCCACATCTCTAAAATTAAGATAGTAACTATATCTAGAAATAACTGTTAAGATTGTGTATATAGCACACAGCCACTGCTCAGAAAGTGGCAGGTTTCCTTTCTCTCTACTTATTTCATCAGTGACTGCCTTACTGGACAGTGATTGTTTTTCTCTGAGAGTTTGAAGTAAGTCAGCAGGGATTTTTTTTTTTTTTTTGAAATACAAATTTAAGTACTATTACCTTGTGTTATAGTTAAATTGACAAATGGAAAAGTACTTGCCAAGGAACAAAGCCATTGAAGATAGTTATCAATTCTGAAACGAAGTAGATAGCATTTGGGGGAGAATCAGAGGGAAAAAAGCTGAAAGGACCCTTCCTTGCATACGTCACGGTGAAAGCCTCAAGTTAAAGGAGTCAGGAACAGCTGCCTTTTCCACTACAGACGCAGTACAAAAAGTAGTGGAAAATTCTGCTCTA
The DNA here is from genome assembly GCF_027406575.1 of Nycticebus coucang. NCBI lineage: Eukaryota > Metazoa > Chordata > Mammalia > Primates > Lorisidae > Nycticebus > Nycticebus coucang. The sequence goes on along the minus strand of NC_069792.1, from coordinate 26,489,282 downwards.
GTAGATGGAGACATCTTCATTATTTAGTTGAACTTTTTATTTCTTTTTATGCTTACTCACGTTTGCATTTTCAGCTGAAGAGCAAAAGAGAAGAAACAGGCACAATTATTCATTTATTCATTAGTTCAGAATTATTTAGAGAGCCTTATATTTCCAGCCATCATTCTAGGTATTACCGATGCTGGCACACACCATCTACTGATTTCATGGAGAACCTGGGAATAATTAGGAAGGAAAAGATTCCCAAAGTAGGGAAAACATTTATGTAAAAATAAATGTATTCTTTAATTTTAGATGTGGCTAGTTTTTTTTTTGTTTGTTTGTTTATTTATTTTCCAAGACTAAGTTGCATATTCAGAATAAAGTTTTTAGCTAATGTATTGTTACCTAAATGTTAAAAAACTTTCAGTTTGTAAACTATGATCTCTACATTCTCAAACAATTTGCTTCGATTTTAGAAAAAATGATTTCTATTAAAGTCAATGGGAATATTGTGCCTTCAAACTTCAACCAGTGCTTTGAAAAATTATTCCTGCTAAGTATTACAAGTCTTTCCAGCTGTCGACATTAATATTTACCAAAAGTTGAATTTAGAAAATGTCCACAGATGAAAACAATTTTATCAGAATTTTCTTTATCCTTCATTCTTCACAAAGTAACACATTCAACCATTTGGAAACTGTTTTCAAGGAAAATCAGTATTTTTCACAGGTTAAAAAATTTATTTTTAAAATCCCATCAAGAGAAATACATAAATAAAAGGAGCAAGAAATACTAATTTTATGTAATCTAAAGGCAAAACTATTAAAAACTATATTGTAAGTATATTTTTAATGCATTTCACTTGAAAAGCATTTCCTGAAATTCCATGAAATGTTTACACATGGGAAAAACCTCACAAGTTGTATAAATCCTTGTGCAAAAGGCAAAATTAGAGCAACTGATGTTGAACCCTCTTAAGACTGAGCTCCCTCAAAATAAGGAAATTAAGATACAAGTAAACAACAAGTAAGCACATATCATGATTATAATTATGGTCAATGGCAAATGTTTTATTTTGTTATTTTAAAAGTTATCACTATTTTACTAACCCTAGTGTCCTTTTCGCTCACTTTTATTACCTCTTCAGAGCTGACACAGCAATACCTTTCAAGCAAACAGCAGATCTACTTTTAAATAACAACACAACATAGTATTTTGTTTGCATAGTTCACTGCCATTAACACAGCATTTTCTTTTACCCAACATTTTTTCATTCAGTCATTTCAAGAACAACTCAGGCCATAGTATATGGCTGCAGGCAGGGATGTTCTCTAATAAACTCTGACACAAACAGTAACTCTGGGAATTGAGCAACCTGGATACTGCATTTCCAAGCCCCCACTTTATTCAGGACACCTATTTGCTCCCATGGCTTCCACTCCTTTGCCTAAAGTATCTTTTAGTAATAAATCATTATGAATATCTGGGTAAGTACTTGTCTTTTTAACCACACTACATTTCTTCAGGTGGAACTCCATATTTTTTCCCCTAAGTATCTGTTGTATTTAAGTACACAGTATATCAGAAAGCTTTTAGGAGAATGAATTAATACATTTTTAATTTTCAGGTAAAGAAACAAAGCCTAAGGTGGAAAAAAGATTGTTTGTTCTTTGAGATGGAGCTGTGCCTCGCTTTTCGATATGGAATTAGTTTCATGTGAGAACTAGCTTATTAGGAATCCAGTAGACTCAACTTATGTGAGGAAAAAAAAATCATAAATATGCGTGATTTTGACCAAATATTTATGGTATCTTCTAATATCCAATAATTCTATACTCTTAAATTTTACACTTACCCTAAATCATCCACCCTGTTATAGTGCAATGTAGTTAAAACTTAAAAAATTCTAAGTTCTGAAATCATATTATTTGGGGGCACAATTTGATTATGATATTAATTGACCTTGGACATGTAACATAACTTAGATGTGTCCCAATTTTCTCAACTATAAAATATAAAAAACCAATACTATTTTTTTCCTAGAGTTGTGAAGATTCCTTGAATTGAAGATTCCTTGAAAAATGATGCAAGGTAGTACTTGACAAACAAGACTTTCTGTAAATACTAGCTATTATTACTTACCTATGTTCATTTTTCTCTGCTTCTGGAAGTGGATCTGGACTTGAACATATCTTTATCTATTAGCTCTAGCTGAGTATGCTCTAAATGGTAGCCAGCATTAACGCTGACCTAGGGAAATTCAGTGCTGTAATTCTTAGTGGCAAGAATTTCTGTTTACAACATACGTTTTGTTTTTTTTTGTTTGTTTGCTTGTTTTTAATTTAAACAGATTCATTTCATTCAGAGCTTCATGAAATGTGTATTCATTTTTAAGGCGGAAGTGAAGGCCAAGAGTGTTTGTACCATCCATAAGTGAATTGTTTACACCTATACATATTTCAAAATTACAATAGGAAAATTTTATTTAGATTAAATTAGAATTATTTATCTTAAAGATAGTATTTTAAACTATAGTATTGAGGTCTCAAAATAGTATTCAATATTCTCTTCACCTTGAAATTATTAGTTCAACTAAAAAGGAGATAATTTCACAATTATTAAATAATAATTGATTTATTAATTTGAAACTAGATGCAAATTGAAATTTCAAATAATAAAACAAAATCAGCATTTCCCAAATATTACGAGTGATTCACTTTATACCCTTGTTTCTGTTGCCCTATATCTTCAATTTAGTTAAGACTGTTTATCTTACAAAAATATTGATCAATTTAAATCTTTTAATTTTTTTTTTTTTTTTGGCCGGGGCTGGGTTTGAACCCGCCACCTCTGGTAAATGGGACCAGCGCCCTACTCCTTGAGCCACAGGCGCTGCCCTGTTTTTGTTTTTATTAGTTTGAAACCCTATGCAATATTATTTAACTTAATTTTGTTTTTGAATGAGTGTTAAGTGATTTTAGATTGTCAAAGTGTTCTTGAACTAAACTATATATTTTGCTTATGCTTATGTTGTGTCTTGGAATCCTTTTTTCTGAGTATTATTATTAAGTAATATTATTAAGTATTATTAATACTTGAAAATATTAAGTATTCTAAATAAAAGTTTAAAAATGGAAACATTCATATATATAATCAACCTCAAAGATGGGATGTCTAAAATATATGGTTGAGTATCTTATTTTCTCTCTTATTTAGTTATTTGACTTTACATAAGCCTGTTCTTAAATAGTGCTGGCCACCTGAGGATGTAAAAAGAAATTTATCTTAGAGCAAGTAAATAAAAATACAAATCCATATATTCCTTTTCCCTGTAATTTCAGGACAATGAATTAAGTATACAGGATCCTTTAATGATAAAGGGAATAGAGTCAGTCATTGCTTGTTTTTTAGCATGATGAATATTTATTCACAACTGTCAGGCATACCTACTACATACTATGTCATGTTCATTAAACATGTTATACAGCAGTCTGTCAAAGACAGAATCAAAAGATCTGCCAGAGAAAAATATGCTTCACAAGCAACAGAGGTCATCATTAATGCAAAAACAGAATATTCCATTCAAAACAATATATTTTCCTGTTCCTCCCGGAGCCCCAACCTCAAAATTCAGTGACTTGGCACTGGAACATGAATAAAATCCAAGATTTTTTCTTAATTCATATTAGAAAATTGTAACAGATGGTTACATTTCTGATAGTTGAAACCTTTAGTGCACAAGCTTCTCAAATGTACAATACACTTATGTGTATTCATATAGCATTTATAACTAGAAAATAACCAGTAACTAGTCAACATAACTAAAATACACTAGTCTATAGATTTTCCCATTATCATAAAATGTTGATAGGAGAAGAAACAGGAGGAGGAAGGGCCAGCAGAGGAGGAGGAAGTGAGTAGAAAAGAAAGCGAGCAGTTAAGAAAACATGCGCTATAGCAGAACACAGATGGAGCTTTCACCGTCTGTTGTCTATAATCTATGAAGAATTAAAAAAGCAGCTTATTTACAAGCTTAAAAGTAAGAGGCAACTGGTTGTTAAACAAATCTTCATTTTCTAAGTAGTTCCATTGACTTTGAATTGTTACATACTGACCACCAAGTTATTTATAATTTGCTTCTTTAACCAACTGTGATTTATACATGCTGAGACATTATTTTTTTTGCTTTCAATTTTCTCTTTAACTTCCAGTAGAAAATGGAAAATGAGTATGAGAGGTTGAAAAGCAGCCTAGCTATGGTTATTTCTTGGATGTCACAATGGAATTTTTTGGGGGAAAGGAATGTACTGCCCAGGATACAATCACTGGGAGCAGCAGACCAATCTTGGGACATTGGTGAGTTGGAGTATTGCATCTGCAAATGCCATTTAACAGTGCCAAATGGTATCAGTAACTCTTTTGTTCCTCTTTTCCGAAGAGTCAATTAACATTATTGATTACTTTCTTAATTTTGCTCAGGATTACTATAATAGGAAAAGTTAGAAAACCTGAATTTATTCAGGCTATCAATTAGTTATAACAATGTAAAAATTTTTTATGAATGTTCATTATTTTTCCTGATCTAAAAGTGGGGGCATTTATGGTTTTCCTATTCAATATAATGTTAATAAAATGCATGGAAAATTACAAAAGAATATGCATATGTATACGTATTTCTATACACACACAAACATATATATGCTAGAAAATATGCTTCAATATAAGGAAGGTCATCATTAACTTCCCAATCAGTACCATGAACTTTTTTTGTTTTTTTGTTTGTTTCCTCTAGGATCACTCTCCTAAAACTTCTCCTCTCAAATTCACTACTTTAAAGGATAGACTGAACCAAATTTTTCCTTTTTGAAATAAAAATGTAATGTAACTGCTAAGTATTAGAATGAAAATAAAAATTACTGAGTAAACTGACCTAGAAATTACAAATAATTGCATTTCATCATGAAAAATAAATGATTCCTTTTATATCTATTAATTTAGTTTAACGTATAATTTTTTAAATGTGTAAATAATATAGATAAAGTATATAATGAAACACCGATTGATTATTGAAAGAAAAAATGTAATATCAAAAAAGGTTACTTCTGTTTCTGCACTGGAGTTTGTCGACAATGAGTTCTAGTTTTAAGTTTTATCAATTTCCTTTTTTAAAATCATCATCACTTTATTTTCCAGTATACATTTAGGAATTTTTGACATCACTATGACTTGCCTTCACCCCCTCAGTTTCTATCTTCTCTCTCTTTCACCCAGCTTTCAGATTTGAACAGTCCCTTGACCCCCCTCACACCACCAACTAATCTAGGTCCTTACTGCTCCATGGCTAGATCACCACAGAAGTCTCCTAACTGATCTATCTCTCCCTGATGAGTTTCTCTCCTTTCCAATCCATCTTGCATACTTTGACAGATTAATTTTGTAAGGGGCTAATTTGATCATTTACTTCCTTGACTAAGAATTGAAAAGGGCTTTCCTCTTATGTACCATATTAAATCCAAATTCTTCTGCCTGCCTCTCAGTGTGCTTTATTATCTGCATCTTCCTTCCTTTTGCAAACTTATTTTATGGTTTTATGAAAAAACACGTCAAATCTCTTTGCTTCAGCCTTTCCAAATTCTGTGAAGAGTCTACAAATTGACTGCACTTCCCTACACTCCACATGGACAAAATAAGAAAGTTTTCTTTGCTTCTTTTATTTTCCAAATCAGCCATTTTTAAAGCCTAATCATTTCCCTTTGTTCTGGAAATCATTACTTTATGTTAATCTATTATCCCTTACTCAAAGTATTTATTTTCAGTTTCAATAAATTTAGTATTTAGTACACTAATATCTAATTCATTTCTGAAATCATATTCTGGGCCAAATTCTATGATTAATATTTTGTATTCATAACCTCATATAATCTTCATAGCAATCTTGGAAGAAAGGAATCCTTAATGCCCACAGTTTTGTAATTAAACCCTAAAGATTTTAGAAACAATGAATTGCCCTAAGAACACCATAGTCTCAGTATAAGAAATATTTTATTGCCCTTAACTTAGGGTTTTCATATTTAGCAAATAAAAATACAAAACACAAATAAAAATTGTATTTTCAATCAGAAAAAAGTAAACTTTTTGTATAAGTATATACCATTGCACACTCAATTGACTATGTAAAGTATAAATATAACTATTATATCCATTGGAAAAAAATAAATTTGTGTGATCTACTTTATTGTGACATTCACTTTATTGTGGTAGTCTGCAACCAAACACAAAATATCTCCATGGTATGCATCAGAAGAGGCATACAATTGATTACTATACTATGCTATACTATAGCCTAAAAGTGAACAATAGCACTATGTCTAAGAACAAGTGTACATATCATAATTAAAAATACTTCATTGTTGAAGGGGAAGATCAAGACGGTGGCCGAGTAACAGCTTCCTTCAACTGGGCCTGGTGAATCTGGGGAGAGAAGACTCCAGGCATCTCTGGCTGGTGGGATTTCACAGAAACTTCCCTTTGTGGATACAGGGAGTCAGTAACAGACTTCTGGACCCCATGAGGAGGACAAAAGCAGTGGAGAACTGGCAAGTGTTTGCAGGTGTTCGTTCAGTCTAATCTCACCGGCAGCTGCAAGTATAGCAGCAGTGAGATTGCAAACTAGAAAGACCTTACCTGTGAGCTGTTTTGGGGTTTTTGGACGTGGCACTCAGTTGAACTACCTTGGGAGAACTTGGACAAGAGTGTGGAGGACGTTAAGCATCATCTAGGGTACAAGACTGAGCTGCTGAGCCAGAAGGAGCTAATAGTGTTTGGCTGTGAGCCACACAGAGCCATAGTGGGAGAATTACCTCAGCAAGCTCCACCCTCAGAGACACGGAGCAAGGATCAGGTGAGAGTTAGTAATCTAGTGACTGAGCAGCCTAAAGGTGGGGACTGAGATGCCTTACAGCCTTGGCCCTCAGGGGCATAGAGTGAGATCAGTTTTGTCATACTGTGTAAGTGGATAGCCACTTCAGGAGTGATCCCAGCGACAAGTGCGTTCCTTGGAAAGTTTCTGCTTAGAAAAGGTTAGCAATTTAAAGTGCCTTTTAAGCAGGCTGAGGAGAGATTTAGGCTTGCCACTTGAGGGGTTTGAGAAATCAAAAGAGGCCTCCAGTCTCCATCTCCTACAGCCATATCAGCATTGTGATTAACATCTCATACCCCAGAGATCACCTGTTGTCCAGACAATATTCAGAAAGATTTATATACTGCTTTGTTTTTTGTTTGTTTGTTTTTTATTGTTGGGGATTCATTGAGGGTACAATAAACCAGGTTACACTGATTGCATTTGTTAGGTAAAGTCCCTCTTGCAATCACGTCTTGCCCCCAGAAAGTGTGGCACACACCAAGGCCCCACTCCTCTTCCTCCTTCCCTCTCTCTGCTTTTCCTTACCCCCCATGACCTTATGTCATTAATTGTCCTCATATCAAAATTGAGTACATAAGATTCATGCTTCTCCATTCTTGTGATGCTTTACTAAGAATAATGTCTTCCACTTCCATCCAGGTTAATACAAAGGATGTAAAGTCTCCATTTTTTTTTAATAGCTGAATAGTATTCCATGGTATACATATACCACAGCTTGTTAATCCATTCTTGGGTTGGTGGGCATTTAGGCTGTTTCCACATTTTGGCAATTGTAAATTGAGCTGCAATAAACAGTCTAGTACAAGTGTCCTTATGATAAAAGGATTTTTTTACCTTCTGGGTAGATGCCCAGTAATGGGATTGCAGGATCAAATGGGAGGTCTAGCTTGAGTGCTTTGAGGTTTCTCCATACTTCCTTCCAGAAAGGTTGTACTAGTTTGCAGTCCCACCAGCAGTGTAAAAGTGTTCTCTTCTCTTTTAATTTCAACATTTTCCCTATAGATTTTTCTTTTCTTTTCTTTCTTTATTGTTCTAGTTTAAATATAATTTTCCATTGTTGCCTTTTTTTAACATTTAGAAATTCATTTTTGCTAGGGTTTCTACCCCTATTATTTGGTTTTCCCTCCAACTTTATCCTATAAGGTTTTCTGTTTGCCTGTTTTGGTTTGACTTATAGAATTATTGTCTTTCTTCTCTACTTGGTGGAAGTGGGGTACTGTGTCTGAACAGGTAAGCAAAGAGCTGCTGACCTCAAGGAAACCACCCAAGTCGGCACCCCCAGAAGTTCGGGGTTTTTAAGTTTGCATCAAAGTACACTACTGAACACCTATATTGCTCCTGTCTCCCTCTTTCTGTCTCTATTCTTTTTGTTCATATTTACTTTTACTCACTCCCTCTCCATTTTCTTTTTTTTTCTTTCTTTTTTCCCTTCTTGCTCTCCAATTTTCTTATCTTTCTGTTCCTGTACAAAAAGGACTCATCAAAACCCTAGTCCAGAGGCATGGTAACTTAAAGAGCAACAGGAAGAGAAAGGAAAATTAGGGCAAGGAAACAGATAAAAGAAATCACTCATGAGGAAGAATCAGCAGAAAAATCCTGGCAACATGAAAAACCAGTCCAGAGAAACTTCCCCCCGACCCCAAGGGACCATGAGGTAGCTACTGCAGAGGATTCCACCTATAGAGAAATGTTAGAAATGACAGAAAGGGAATTTAGAATACAGATGATGAAAACAATGAAGGAAATGATGGAAACAATGAAGGAAACTACTGATAAAGTGGAAAATAAACAAAAGGAAATCAAAAAACAGAATCAAATAAGAGATAAATAACATGAAGAATATAGAAAAGATATAGCAGGACCTTCTGGGTAGCTGAACATGTGGCAGTTAATGGAGGATGTGTTATCCTTTCCCCCACACCTTGCCCAGGGAGTCTCTTCATCCCGAGATAGTGTGCGCATGGGGAAGCCATGTGTTTATCCACGTGCAGATTCATACTTCTCCATTCCTGTGATGCTTCACTAAGAATAATATGTTCCACCTTCATCCAGAAAGAATCTGGACTCCTAGGGGACAGATCTCCAGACCTCAGAGTGAGAGTGGACAGAAGTGCTTGGAGCTCAGAATTGCAGGCAAGAGGTGTGCCATGACTGCAATTGCTGCCCACCTGGATTTCCAGAAAAGTTGCACTGTGACTGCGATCGGCACCCGTCTGGACCTCCGTAAGAGCTATGACCTGCAACTGGCACCCACCCAGACCTCCGTAAGAGCTGTGCCACAAACCTCAACTGGTGTTTGCCCTCCCTGCCTCTACACAAAGCCCTTCTCCTGGCTGGAGACTGCTGGAGCCTTGGGCTCTCTGTGCCAAAGTCACTGGGCACCAGGCACTCCCAGAACCGTGTGTAACACCCTCTGCCCTGTTGCTGGATCCGGGTATGTCACACTATGGAGCTGCTTCCACAACCAGAAGTCCCTGGCTAGGGCAGCCCCAGAGGAGCTACACAGGGTCACTACCTACAAAGATCCAGCAACAATACAGTGATCCTGCTGGGGTCTAATCTTGGAGAGACACCTCCCCAACTCTGAGTACTCAATAAGAGACTTTACATCCTTTGTATTAACCTGGATGGAAGTGGAAGACTTTCAAGAATTCAATGAATTCAAAGACCAAACGACCAAAGATTTTGACACATGGAGACAAGAAGTTGCAGCCCTCAACTTCTGAGGAACACAGTAGAATCCCTCAGTAACAGAATGGAGCAAGCAGAAGAAAGGATTTCTGACATTGAAGACAAAGCTTTTGAATGCTCATAAACTCTCAAAGAAAAAGAGAAATGGAGGGCAAAAACAGATCACTTTCTCAGAGAGCTCTGGGATAATTAGAAGAAAATCAATATTTGTCTAATAGGGATGCCCGAAAGTGATGAAGTGGCTTCACAAGGCACAGAATCTCTTCTCCATGAGATTATGAAGAAGAACTTTGCAAACATGCCAAGAGATTCTCAAATTCAGATAGCACGCAGTTTTATAACTCTAGCATGACTCAACCCAAATAAGACATCCCCCAGCCACATCATAATCAATTGCACAAAAGTTAATATGATGGAGAAAATTCTGACAGCAGCCAGATGAAAGAAAACCATCACCTACAAGGGTAAGAATATTAGAATAACTGCAGATCTCTGTGCTGAAACCTTTCAAGCTAGAAGAGGATGGTCATCGACTTTTAATCTTCTAAAACAAAATAACTTTCAACCCAGGATCCTGTACCCACCTAAATTAAGTTTTATTTATGACAGAGAAATTAAATACTTTAATGACATTCACATGTTGAAGAAATTTGCAATAACTAAACCAGCTCTCCGGGGTATTCTCAGACCTATCCTTCATAAAGACCAGCATAATCCTCCACCACAAACTAAACCCACCCAGAAAATTTTGATCAAATTCCAACTTCTACAGTCACAAAAGGATTAAAAATGCCACAGACACTCAAAAGGCTTATCAATAATCTCAATTAATGTGAATGGTTTAAATTGTCCTCTAAAGAGGCACAGGTTGGCTGACTGGATACAAAAACTCAAGCCAGATATCTGTTCCATACAAGAATTGCATCTTACATTAAAAGACAATATAGACTCAAGGTGAAGGGATGGCCATCTATATTCCAGGCAAATGGAAAGCAGAAAAAAGCAGCTATTGCAATCCTATTCGTAGAAGCAATAAGCTTATACCCACCAAAATAAGGAATGAAAAGGATGGACACTTCATATTTGTTAAAGGTAATACTCAATATGATGAGATTTTAATTATTAATATTTATGCACCCAACCAGAATGCACCTAAATTTATAAGAGAAACTCTAACAGACATGACCAACTTGATTTCCTCTAGTTGCATAGTATTTGGAGATTTTAACACCCCTTTAGCAATGCTGGATAGATCCTCCAAAAAGAAGCTAAGCACAGAAATTTTAGATTTAAACTTAACCATTCAACATCTGGACTTAACAGACATCTACAGAACATTTCATCCCAACAAAACTGAAAACACATTCTCCTCATCAGCCCACGGAACAAATCCCAAAATTGACCACATCTTAGGCCACAAATCTAACCTCAGCAAATTGAAAAAAAATAAAAATTATTTCTTGTATCTTCTTTTATTATTATTTTTTTAATCAAATCATAGCTGTGTACATAGATATGATCATGGATCATCATACACTACTTTCATAGACCGTTTGACATATTTTCATGACAATGGTTAACATAGCCTTCCAGGCATTTTCTTAATTATTGTGCTAAGACATTTACATTCCACATTTACTAGTTTCACATATACCCTTGTAAGATGCACCACAGGTGTAATGCCACCAATCCCCTTCCCTCTAGCCCCCTCCCCACTCACTCCCCTCCCTTTCCCTTTCCCCCTATACTTAGTTTGTAACTGGGTTATAGCTTTCATGTGAAAGCCCTAAATTAGTTTCATAGTAGGGCTGAGTACATTGGGTAATTTTTCTTCCATTCCTGGGATACTTTACTAAGAAGAATATGTTCCAGCTCCATCCATGTAAACATGAAAGAGGTAAGGTCTCCATCTTTCTTTAAGGCTGCATAATATTCCATGGTGTAAATATACCACAATTTATTAATTCATTCAAGGATCAATGAGCACTTGGGCTTTTTCCATGACTTAGCAATTATGAATAGGGCTGCAATAAACATTCTGGTACAAATATCTTTGTTATGATGTGATTTGTGGTCTTCTAGGCATATGCCTAGTAGAGGAATTGCAGGATTGAGGGAAATTTATAGCACTGCAAGCCTTTCTCAAGAGAACGGAAAGAGAGGAAGCTAACAACTTAATGGGACATCTGAAGGAATTAGAAAAGAAAGAACATTCCAACTGTAAACCCAGTAGAAGAAAAGAAATAACCAAAATTAGAGCAGAATTAAATGAAATTTGAAAACAAAAGAATAATACAACAGATCAATAAATCAAAAAGCTGTTTTTTTGAAAAGGTCAATAAAAGACAAACCTTTGGCCAATCTAATCAGAAAAATAAAAGTAAAATCTCTAATCTCATCAATCAGAAACGACAAAGACGAAATAACAACAGACTCCTCAGAAATCCAAAAAATCCTTAATGATTATTACAAGAAACTTTATTCTCAGAAATATGAAAATCTGAAGGAAATTGACCAATACTTAGAAGCACATCACCTTCCAAGACTTAACCAGAATCAAGTGGGGAAATGCTGGAAAGGCCCATATCAAGTTCGGAAATAGGATCAACCGACAAAACCTCCTTAAAAAGAAAAGCCTGGGACAAGATGGTCTCACGTCAGAATTCTTGCATCCTCTCAGACCATCATGGAATAAAAGTTGAGCTCAATAACAACAGGGATATGCAAAACCATACAAAACCATGGAAGCTAAATAACCCTATGCTGAAGGAAAGATGGGTTATAGACGAGATTAAGAAGGAAATCACCAAATTTTTGGAACAAAACAACACTGAAGACACGAATTATCAGAACCTCTGATATACTGCAAAAGCAGTCCTAAGAGGGAAACTTATAGCACTGCAAGCCTTCCTCAAGAAAACAGAAAGAGAGGAAGTTAATAACTTAATGGGATATCACAAGTAACAAGAGAAAGAGGAACATTCCAACCCCAAACTCAGCAGAAGAAAAGAAATAACAAAAATCAGAGCCGAATTAAATGAAATTGAAAACAAAAGAATTATACAACAGATCAACAAATCCAAAAGTTGGTTTTTTGAAAATATCAATAAAATTGATAAACCTTCGGTCAACCTAACTGGGGAAAAAAAAAGAGTAAAATCTCTAATTTCATCAATCAGAAATGGTAACAATGAAATAACAACAGACCCTCAGAAATGCAAAAAATTCTTAACAAATATTACAAGAAACTCTACTCTCCAAAATACGAAAATCTGAAAGAAATTGACTAATACCTGGAAGTACAACACCTACCAAGACTTAGCCAGAATGAAGTGGAAATGTTGAACAGGCCTATATTGAGTTCTAAAATAGCATCAACTATACAAAATCTCCCTAAAAAGAAAAGCCCAGGACCAGGTGGCTTTACGTCAGAATTCTACCAAACCTTTAAAGAACTAGTACCTATATTATTAAACCTCTTCCAAAATATAGAAAAAGAAGAAATATTACTGAACACATTCTACGAAGCAAACATCACCTTGATCCCCAAACAAGGGAAAGACCCAAAAAGAAAAAAAAAATTATAGACCAATACCACTAGTGAATATGGATGCAAAAATACTCAATAAGATCCTCACAAACAGAATCCAACACATCAAAAAAATTATACACCATGACCAAGTGGGATTTATCCCAGGGTCTCAAGGCTGGTTCAATATATGTAAATCTATAAATGTAATTCAGCACATAAAAAAACTAAAAAATAAGGACCATATGGTTCTTTCAATTGATGCAGAAAAAGCTTTTGATAATATCCAGCATCCCTTCATGATCAGAACACTTAAGAAAATTGGTATAAAAGGGACATTTCTTAAACTAATAGAGGTCATCTACAGCAAATCCACAGCCAATGCCGTATTTAATGGAGTTAAATTTAAATCATTTCCACTTATATCAGGAACCAGGCAACGTTGTCCATTGTCTCCATTGCTCTTTAACATTGTAATGGAAGTTTTAGCCATTGCAATTAGGGAAGAAAAGACCATCAAAGGGTATCCACATAGGGTCAGAAGAGATAAAACTTTCACTCTTTGCAGATGATATGATTTTATATCTGGAAAACACTAGGGATTCTACTATAAAACTTTTAGAAGTGATCAAGGAATACAGCACTGTCTCAGGCTACAAAATCAACACCCATAAGTCTGTAGCTTTTATATATACCAACAATAACCAAGCCGAAAAAACAGTCAAGGACTCATTCCTTTCACAGTAGTGCCAAAAAAGATGAAATATTTGGGAGTATACCTAACAAAGAACGTGAAAGATCTCTACAAAGAGAACTATGAAACTTTAAGAAAAGAAGTAACTGAAGATGTTAACAAATGGAAAAACATACCATGCTCATGGCTGGGAAGAATCAACATTGTTAAAATGTCTATAATATCCAAAGAAATATATATTTTTAATGTAATTCCTATTAAAGCTCTATTATCATATTTTAAAGATCTTGAAAAAAAATAATACTTCATTTTATATGGAATCAGAAAAAACCTCGAATAGCCAAGACATACTCAGAAATAAAAACAAAGCAGGAGGAATCACGCTACCAGACCTAAGACTATACTATAAATCAATAGTGATCAAAACAGCATGGTACTGGCACAAAAACAGAGAAGTAGATTTCTAGAACAGAATACAGAACCAAGAGATGAATCCAGCTACTTACCATTATTTGATCTTTGACAAGCCAATTAAAAACATTCAGTGGGGAAAAGATTCCCTATTTAACAAATGTGCTGGGTGAACTGGCTGGAGATCTGCAAAAGACTGAAACTGGCCCCACACCTTTCACCATTAACTAAGATAGGACTCACACTAGATTAAAGACTTAAACTTAAGACATAAAACTATAAAAATACTTGAAGAAAGTGCAGAGAAAACTCTTGAAGGAATTCGGCCTGGATGAATATTTTATGAGGAGGACTTTCCAGGCAATTGAAGCAGTATCAAAAATACATTACTGGGGGCGGCGCCTGTGGCTCAACGGGTAGGGCGCCGGTCCCATATGCCGGAGGTGGCGGGTTCAAGCCCAGCCCCGGCCAAAAAAAAAAAAAAAAAAAAATACATTACTGGGACTTGATCAAACCAAAAACCTTCTGCACAGTCATGAATATAGTTAAGTAAAGCAAGCAGACAGCCCTCAGAATGGGAGAAAATATTTGCAGATTATACCTCCAATAAAGGTCTAATAACCAGAATCCACAGAGAACTCAAACGTATTAGCCAGAAAAGAACAAGTGATCCCATGTCAGGGTGGGCAAGAGACTTGAAGAGAAACTTCTCTTAAGAAGACAGACGCACGATCTACAAACACATGAAAAAAAGCTCATGATCCTTAATCATCAGAGAAATGCAAATCAAAACTACTTTGAGATATTACCTAACTCCAGTAAGAGTGGCCCATATATCAAAATCACAAAACCAGAGATGTTGGCGTGGATGTGGAGAAAAGGGCACACTTCTACACTGCTGGTGGGAATGCACACTAATACGTTCCTTCTGGAAGGATATTTGGAGAATACTTAGAGATCTAAAAATAGACCTGACATTCATCCTATAATTCCTTTACTAGGTTTATACCCAGAAGACCAAAAATCACAATATAACAAAGACATCTTTGCCAGAATGTTTATTGCAGCCCAATTCATAATTGCTATGTCATAGAAGAAGCCCAAGTGCCATCGACCCACAAATGGACTAGCAAACTGTGGTACATGTATACTATGGAATATTACACAGTCTTAAAAAAAGATGGAGACTTTACCTCTTTCATGTTTACATGGATGGAGCTGGAACATATTCTTCTTAGCAAAGTATCTCAGGAATGGAAGAAAAAGTATCCCATATACTCAGCCCTACTATGAAGCTAATTTATAGCTTTCACATGAAGGCTATAAGCCAACTATAGCACAAGAATATGGGAAAGGGCCAAAGAAGGGGAAGGGAGGGGGGAGTTTAGTGTGGAAGGAGAGTAATGGGTGGGGCCACACCTACAGTGCATCTTAGAATGGGTACAGGCAAAATTTACTAAATGCAAATACAAATGTCTACATATAATAACTAAGAAAATGCCATGAAGGCTACTTTGAACAGTTTGATAAGAATATGTTAGATTGTATATGAAACCAGCATATTGTACCCCTTGATTTCACTAATGTACACAGCTATTATTTAACAACAATAATGAAAAAAAAGATTCTGCTCCTAGACCAAATAGGATATACTTAGCTGGTCTGGAAATAAAGCAGTTATTTCATCTTCTAAGTTTATATTCAGGCACATTCGTAGCAAATACATTATAAAAAAGGAAAGAAAAGAAAAGATATAGCAGAGCTGAATTAACTGAAGCAGTCAATCAGGGAACTTTAAGATGCAATAGAAAGTATCAACAACTGATTAGACCTTGCAGAAAAAGAGTATCAGAGGTAGAGGACAAAGCTCTTTAGATAACTTAGGTAGTGATAGAGGCAGAAAAAAGAGAGAGAAAGCAAACAGTTCACTGGCAGAATTATGGGACTTTATAAAGCATTCAAACATATGAGTATAGGTTTCCCAGAAGAAGAAGAAGAATACCCAAGGGGAATGGAAGCCATACTAGAGAATATTTTAAGTGATAATTTCCAAAATATCCCCAAAGATTCTGACACACTCCTTTCAGAGGGATATTGGACCCCAGGTTGCCTGAACTCTAACCAAGTTTCTCCAAGACACATTGTGATTAACCTGTCTAAATTCAAGACAAAAGAAAAGATTCTTCAAGCTGCCAGGATAAGTGCCAGTTGACCTATAGGGACAAACACATTGGGGTGATTACAGACTTCTCTAACGAAACCATCCAAGCAAGAAAAAAATGGTCATCTATCTTTAATCTACTTAGACAAAAGAATTTCCAGCTCAGAATTCTATATCCTGCTAAGCTAAGCTTTCAAATTGATGAAGAAATCAAATCATTTACCGATATAAAAACACTGAGGAAATTTGCCACAACAAGAGCACCTCTACAGGAAATACTTCAACTTATTCTACACCCTGACCATCACAATGGATCAACAACAAAGTAAGAACTCAGCAATTAAAGGACAGTACCTAGCTTCCACACTGATGCAAAAGATAAAACTAAGCATTGGACTCTTACAAAATAAGATGAATAGAACACTGCCACACTTGTTAATTGTCTCAATAAATGTTAATGGCTTGAATTCCCCACTGAAGAGGCATAGATTATATGACTGGATTAAAAAACACAATCCATCCATTTGCTATCTGCAGGAAACACACCCAGTTTCAAAAGACAAATTAAAACTCTGTGTTAAGTGTTGGAAGATAATCTTTCAGGCAAACAGAATTCAGAAGAAAAGAGGAGTTGCAATCTTATTTTCAGACACATGTGGATTTAAAGCAACTAAAGTCACAAAAGACAAAGATGGTCACTTTATATTCATCAAGGGAACAAAAAAAACCAAGAAGACATTTCAATTCTAAATCTTTATGCACCCAATTTAAAACCTCCTAGTTTCTTGAAACAGACCTTACTCAGTGTGAGCAATATGATATCTGATAATACCATAATAACAGGGGACATTAACACTCCTCTTATGAAGCTGGACAGATCCTCTAAACAGAAAATAAACAAAGATATAAGGGACTTGAATGAGACCCTAGAACAACTGTGCTTGATTTTCACATACAGAACCCTCCATCCCAAAGATAAAGAATATACATTCCTTTAATCACTCCATGGAACATTCTTCAAAATTGATCATATCCTAGGACACAAAACACACCTCAACAGAATCAAAAGAATTGAAATTTTACCTTGTATCTTCTCAGACCACAAGGCATTAAAGGTGGAACTCAACTCCAACAAAAATGTTCAAACCCATACAAAGGCATGGAAATTAAATAGCCCTTTGTTGAATGACAGTTAGATGCAGAAAGAAATAAAAAAGGAAATTATTAACTTTTTAAAGCATAACAACCATGATGATACAAGCTACCAAAGCATGTCAGATAATGCAAGAGCAGTTTTGAGTGGAAAATTTAGCACTTTAGATGCCTGCATTTGGAAAACAGAAAGAGAGCAAATCAACAAACTCACAAGCCATCTTATGGAATTGGAAAAAGAAGAACAATCTAAGCCTAAACCCAGCAGAAGAAATATCCAAAATTAAATCAGAGATCAATGAAATTGAAAAAAAAAAAAAAGAATTTTCCAGAAAATCAATGAAACAAGGAGTTGTTTTTTTGAAAAAATAAATAAAATAGAACAACCTTCGGCCAGACTAACTAAAAATAGAAAAGTAAAATCTCTAATAACCTCAATCAGAAATGATAAAAGGGAAATAACAACTGATGCCACAGGTATACAAGAGATCATCTCTGAGTACTATCAGAAACTCTATGCCCAGAAATTTGACAATGTGAAGGAAACGGATCAATATTTGGAATCACACCCTCACCCTAGACTTATCCAGGAAGAAATAGAGCTCCTGAACACACCAGTTCTTAGTAATAAAAACAAAGCTGGGAACATCAGCATACCACATTTTAGGCTGAACTACAAAGCCATAGTGGTCAAGACAACATGATACTAGCACAAAAATGGAGACATAGACATTTGGAATTGAATAGAAAAGCAGGAAATGAAACTAACATCTTACAACCACCTAATCTTTGATAAACCAAACAAGAACATACCTTGGGGGAAAAACTCCCTGTTCAATAAATGGTGTTGGGAGAACTGGATATCCACATGTGAAAGACTGAAACTGGACCCACAACTTTATCCACTCAAAAATTGATTCAAGATGGATAAAGGACTTAATTTAAGGCATGAAACAATAAAAATCCTCAAAGGAAGTATAGGAAAAACACTGGAAGATATTGGCCTGGGGAAAGACTTCATGAAGAAGACTGCTGTGGCAATTGCAACAACAACAATAAAAAAAGAGACTTAATTAAACTGAATAGTTTCTGTATAGCTAAAGAGACAACAACCAAAGCAAATAGACAACCTATACAATGGGAAAGGATCTTTGCATATTTTGAATGAGACAAATTCTTGATAACTAGGATCTGCAGAGAATTGAGATTAATCTACATGAAAAAAGCCAATCCCATCATATATCAATGGGCGAGAGACATGAATAGAACCTTCTCTAAAGAAGACAAATGAATGGCCAACAAACATATTAAAAATGCTCATCATCCCTAATTATTAGAGAAATGCAAATCAAAACCACCCTGAGATACCATCTAACCCCAGCAAGAATGGCCCACATCACAAAATCTCAAAACTGCAGATGCTGGTGTGGATGTGGAGAGAAGGGAACACTTTTACACTGCTGGTGGGACTAAAAACTAATACAACTTTTTTGGAAGGAAGTATGGAGAACCCTCAAAGAACTCAAGATAGACCTCCCATTTTATCCTGCAATCCCATTACTGGGCATCTACCCAGAAGGAAAAAAGTGCCTTTTGATCATAAGGGCACTTGCAACTAGACTATTTATTGCAGCTCAATTTACAATTGCCAAAATGGGGAAACTGATGGTGATGCCCACCAACCCAGGAATGGATTAACAAGCGTGGTGTATGTACATCATGGAATGCTATTCAGCCATTAAAAAATAGAGGCTTTACAGCCTTTGTATTAATCTGGATGGAAGTGGAACACATTATTCTTAGTAATGCATCACAAGAATGGAGAAGCATGAATCCTATGCACTCAATTTTGATATGAGGACAATTAATGCCAATTAAGGACATTGTGGAGGTGTTGGAAGGGGAGAGAAGACAGATAAAGGAGGAGAGGTGGGGAAAGGAAGAGCAGGGAGAGGGAAGGAGGGAGGGTGGTGGGGTTTTGGTGTGTACCATACCTTTTGGGGGCAAGACACGATTGTAAGAGGGACTTTACCTAATAAATGCAATCAGTGTAACCTGGTTTCTTGTACCACCAATGAATCCCCAACAATAAAATACTTCATTGTTAATAAATGCTAACAATCACCTGAGCCTTCAGCAAGTAGTAATCTCTTTGCTAGCGGAAGTTTTTGCCTTGATATTGATGGCTACTGACTGATCGTGGTGATACTCAATGAAGATTGGGTGGCTGTAATAATTTCTTAAAAGAAGAAAACTATAAACGTTGCCATATTGGTCAATTGTTCCTTGTACAAAAGATTTATTGGTACCATATGATGCTATCCGAAAGCATTTTATTAACAGTAGAATTTTCAAAACTGGAGTCAAGGCTCTCAAACCTTGTCCTGTTACATCAGCTAAGTTTATAAAATATTATAAATCTTTTACTGTCATTTTGAAAATGTTTGCAGCATCCCCAGGAGTAGAATCCGTCTCAAAAAACAAAACAAAACACTTTCTTTGCTTATTTGCATGAAGCAGCTCTTCATCCATTTGTTTTCTCATGAGGATGCCACATTTCATTCACATCTTAATATTTTTACCACATCTTTAATAACATCCCACACTGATGGCTTGAACTCTTCAAATTCATCTAAGAGGATTGGGATCTTCTTGCAAACTCCTGGTATTGCTGATATTTTGAACTCCTCCCATCAATAACAAAGGTTCTTAATGACATCAAAAGCCATGAATCCTTTCCAGTAAGTTTTCGATGTCCTTTGCATACACCCATCAGTAAGGTCACTATTTAGGTCAGCTTCAGCCTTACAAAATAAATTTTTTAAATAATAAGTATTGAAAATAAAAATTATTTCCTAATCCATGGACTACAGAGTGCATTTCCTTCTAGCAGGCATAAAAACAACATTAATCTTCTTGTACATCTCTAATAAAAATGTTTGGATGACTAGGTTCATTGTTAAAGAACAGCATTTTTTTAAAGAAATCTTTTCTTCCAAGCAATATGACTCAACAGTGGCCTTTAAATATTTGGTAGAATGCTGTAAACAGATGTGCTGTCATCCAGTCTTTGTTGTTCCATTTCTAGAGGGTAGGCAGAGTAGACATAGTATAATTTATAATGGTCCCAGGATTTTCAAAAGGTAAATGGACACTGGCTTCAACTTAAAGACACCAACTGTATTAGCTCCTAACAGAAGAATCAGCCTGTTCTTTGAAGCTTTGAAGCCAGGGATTGGCATCTTCTCTATATATAAATAAGTAGTATATTGCAAAAGGTACAGATTCCAATTCCTAGATATTAGTCCTATTTATAGGTGATATATTTATTCCTAAATCATCATTTATTTATTTATGTGTATTCAAATCTGTTAGTTTTACGAGTTCTTCTTTGGTGACACACTTAAAAATACTTCCATTCCCTAACAATATAAAAATATTCTTAAGAAAGTAGAGCAAGATGGAAGACTAGAGGCATCTTCTTACAAGCCACTCATGGTAAGACAGGGGAGAGAAGACTCCAGTCACCTCTGGCTGGGGAACCTACATGCCGCGCCCACGGCATATAGCCGTAGTGAGGCGGTGCTGTCCGCGTTATAGAACGACGGGAAGGTGGTTTGTGCTCCCCGGAGCTTTGCCCCCAGCGCCCCCAGCACGTACAAGCATCAGAAATGTTGCTCAACGTGTTAAGGTATTTGCCAAAGTTTAAAGAGTGTGGCATCTACTCATGTGATTGTTATTCTGTACCTGAAGCCAGTTTGCTCTGATAAATTGTCAAAATGTACTTTCCTAAGAATGAGCACAATGCACTATAGATCCAGATAAAGCCCAGCCTCATGAGCTACTAGACTCAGTGGCACCAACAATGAGCACATAAAGATGTTTTCCCACCATAAATACCAGTGAGCTAAGACGATAAGCCTAAGGACACGAAATACAAATTATCTACATAAGTTACAAAGTCACTGAAACACATCCACCCACCATGAAGTCCTGTTCAGAACATCTTACTTCACCAACTGTCACGCATAATAAAAATCAATAGAAAAACTAATACTTGTCAAGAAATTTACTCTAAATCAAAATTATAATTATCAATAACAATAAGATCAAATAGTAAATGTAGAATTAGTCAAGCATTAACATAAAGAAGATATCAAGCTGTTCTAAAAAGATAATAAGAAACTAAGAAAAGAGTTGGAGGCGGTAACATTCTTGAGATAGGAGGAAGCGGGCAAAGTTGACTAATAACCGCTACCCTCCGGGAAGCGGAACGTTAAGACATAACAATGCATGATAAATCACACTTGCAAACACAAAGATAACCCGCACACGTAAGCAAAAAGATTGCATTATGTAAACTCTGTAAAAATGTATAAATACCAACATGTGTACCCAGTAAATTTACAGCTGCATACTTCACCCGTAGTGTGTCAGTCTGTCATTCCTTCGCCGATCTCTCAACCTTCCTCGTTCCTTCTCCCTACTTTCCCTCGGACTGGAGCCCACCGACAGGGCGGTCCGCGGCACCTACACAGAAAGATAACTTCAGGGGCACAGTGAAGAAGTAGGAGATTCCAGGAGCCAACAAGATTGCTGAGAAAGACCAACACAGAAGGCAAATACTTAAGTATGGACAAAGTCCAGCCTCCCAGCTGCTCCTGCAGAGGACAAGGGACAAGAAGGGGTTGTGCTGGAGTTTTTCTATTTTGAATTGAAGTTCTTATTGGAGCTGACTTGCAGGGGATTGAGCGAGCAAATGAACTTGAACAGCACATGGCAGCCAGGAAAAATGCCGAGAGGTGTGGAACTCCCAATGGCTTAGCTATAGGCAGGACATTGCCAGTATGAGAAGGCCATAAAGGAAACAGTCTATGCAGGGTCCTAGTGCATGGCCAGCTCTGGCACCTGAAACTGAGCTGGGGCAAGCATCCTTGGGGTGAGCTGAATGGTCCCTGCACCCTGAAGAAGGCCACTTTGTTGTCAGGGGACACTGTTTAATGTGTCTCCTAAGAAATCTGGTGAGAGCTTCAGGATCCCAATCCTGCAGAGACTGAATGCTGACAAAGCAACCAGGCCCTGATTGAGGGCAAATAAGTCAGGAAGACAGGATTGGATCTCCTCTGCAACAAGAGAGTGGCTTCTGATCCCCATTTTAACAACAAAACCAGCAAAAGTGTTCTATATCTCCTAAGAGCCTGGTACCACCTGATGACTAGAGAATATATTGCAATATATATGTGTGTGTGTGTGTGCGTGCGCGCGCATTTTTCTTTTTTTATGTTTTGCTCTTTTTCTCAATTTTCTCTTGGTACTTTTTTTCTCTTGGTGTTGTTCTTTATTTTTCTTTGTTTTGTTTTATTTGATTGTATTTTTACATTTTTCATTTTTATTTTTGTCAATAATAGAACCTCCTACATTTTGGTTATAGATTTTCAATCTTTCATACATTCTTTCTTTTTTATTTCTCTCCTTTTCCTCCTCTTTTGGTAGAGATTTTTCTACTTTTCTCATTTTTTTAACTTGAAATTCTCATACAACAAGTAAGATATCCCTCTTGGTTTCATCTTACATAATTATATTTTAATTTTCTTTATGTATTTTAATATGCACCTTTTCTTTTCTCTCAGGAATAGGAGGTCACAGCATTGGTCTGGCTGGGGGTCATGGCACTGGTCTAGGTAAAGGAGGCCATGAACTCAGGTCACTTTTGTCCTAGCTTAGACCTTTTGAATGATGGTATTATTAGGTCACCACTGTGACATACTGCTGACTTTTTTCTATATTTGGTGGAAGAGGTGTCTTGCTTTTTCCCAAGAGCTCCTCATCTTAAGGGATCGATTCAGCCTAGTCCTCCAAAGTCCTGGAGTTGTGGGTATGGTTCAAAGTACCCTGCCAAATACCATTATTTTTTCCTGTCTCTCTCTTTCATTCTTTCTGTCCTTATTCTCCCTCCTTCTCATTATTTTCTTCCTTTCAGCCCCTGAATTTTTCTTTTCTTCTATCTGTGTCTTTTGCTTTCCTTTTTCCCCTTGAGGTATTTACCCTTTTCATTATTCCAAAAGGCCACTGAAACACCTAAGCTCAGAGACAAGGTAATTTGAAGTGAAGAAGGTAATGAGAGGAAAAACAGGGTAAGGACTTAAACAAGAAGAAAATACACATGAGGAGGAACCAACAATGGCTCAGTGAGTGGGGCACTGGCCCCATATAACAAGGGTGGTGGGTTCAAATCCAGCCCTGGCCGAACTGTAACCAAAAAATAGCCAGGCATTGTGGTGGGTACCTGTAGTCCCAGCTGCTTGGGAGGCTGAGGCAGGAGAACCATGGAAGCCCAAGAGCTGGAGGTTGCTGTGAGTCCTGTGACATCATGGCACTCTACCGAGGGCGGTAAAGTGAGACTCTGTCTCTCCAAAAAAAAAAAGAAAAAATTAAAAAAAAAAAATCTGGCAACACGAAGAACCAGAACAGAGCAATCTCCCCAAGAGATCATGAGGTAGCTACTACAGAAGATTCCATCTATGAAGAATTAATGGAAATAATGGAAAGAAATTTCAAATATGGATGGTTAAAATGATAAAGGGAATTGACAAGAAAGGAGAAAATAATCAAAAGCAAATTTAAAATGTAAATAAAAAATAATTGAAAAATATGAAGGATATAAAATGGGATATAGCAGAGCTTAGGGAATTGAAGGAGTCAACCAGAGAACATAAAGATGCAGGATAAAGTATTAATAATAGATTGGACCATAAAGAACAAAGAATTTCAGATAGAGGAGAAAGCTCTTCAGATAACCCAGGTAGTTAAAGAGGTAGAAAAGAAGAAAGAGAAAGCAGAACAGTCACTTTGAAAATTATGGGAAATCACAAAGCAGTCAAACACTAAGTGGGATCCCACAATTTATAGGGATCCCTGAAGGAGAAGAAGAATGTCTCAAAAGAATAAAAGCCCTACTGGAGGCTATCATAAATGAAAATTTCCCAATGATCACCAAAGATTCTGATAACTCCTTTAAGAGTGATATCAAACACTGGGTCATCTTAACACAAACATAGCATCTCCAAGACAAATTATAATGAAAATGTCTAAAGTCTAAATGAAAGAGAAAATTGTGCAAGCAGCAAAGAGTAAGTGTCAATTGACTTACAGGGGTAGATCCATCAGGGTGACATTAGATTTTTCAGCTGAAACTTTTCAAACCAGAATGGAATGGTCATCTACCTTTAACTTTGTTAAACAAAAAAAAATTTCAGCCCATAATTCTGTATTCTGCTAAACTAAGTTTCAAAATCAATGAATAAATCAAATCTTTTACTGATATGAAAACATTGAGGAAATTTGCTAAAGAAGACCAGCTCTACAGGAAAAGCTTCCACTTATCCACACTGACTATCACAATGTACCACCAATGAAGTAAACAACCAGAAACTAAAGGACAAAACCTAGCATCCACAATAATGCAATGGATAAAACTAAGAAAAGTTAGTTTTCACAAAATAAGATGAATAGAAGTTCACCACACTTATCGATTCTCTCAATACATTTGAATGACTTGAATCCTCCACTGAAGAGGCACAGGCTGACTCATTCAATAAAAAGCCACAAGCCCTCTACACGCTATCTCCAGGAAACATACTTAACCTCAAAGAACAAAATAAATTCAGGGTTAAGTGTTGGAAAGCAATATTTCAGGCAAATGGAAATCAGAGGAAAGAAGAGATCATAATCCAATTTTCAAATACATGTGGATTTAAAGCAACTAAAGTTAAGAAAGACAAAGATGGTCCCTTCATTCTTGTGAAGGGAATAATGTAACAAGAGGGCATTTTAATTCTAAATATGTATGCACTTAAATGCTCCCAGATTTATGAAACAGATCTTAATTGGTCTGAGCAATATGACATGCTATAACACCATAACAGCTGGAGACTTTAATCCCCCTGTGCAAGAAAAGAATAGATCTTATAAACAGAAACTAAAGATTCAAGTGACATGAATATGACCCTAGAACCAATGGTTTTAATAGATATATACAGAATACATGATCCCAAAGCTAAGGAATATACATTCTTCTTGTCAGCCTGTGGAACATAATCCAAATAGATTGTATACTAGTACACAAGTCAAACCTTAACAAATAAAAAGAATTGAAATTATACCTTGTGTATTCTCAGACCACAAGGCAGTAATGGGGGGATTCAACTCCAACAAAAATTTTCATCCTCACACAAAGGCATGGAAATTAAATTACCTTATACTGAACAACAGTTGGGTCAAGGAAGAGATAAAGAAGTAAATTATTAAATTCCTTGAAAATAACAACAATGAAGTTACAAGTAACAAAAATCTGTGGGAAACTTCAAAGCAGTCCTCAAGGAAAATTTAGAACATTAGATGCCTACATCTGAAAAGCAGAAAGAAAGCAAATCAACAACCTAATGAATCATCTTAAGGAAAAGAACAAAGAACAGCAATTCAATCCTACAAATAGCAAAAGAAAAGAAATACTCAAAATTAAATAAAAAGTGATTGATTTTGAAAACAGAAGAATCATTCTGGAAATTAATGGAAGAAAAAGTTGGTTCTTCATAAATATAAATGAATTCTATAAACTTTTGACCAGATTATATGGAAACAGAAAAGTAAAATCTCTAATAACCTCAATCGAAACAAAAAAGAAGAAAAAACAACAGATACCACAGAGATACAACAGATTATCTCTGACTACTATAAAAAACTCTATGCTTAGAAATTTAACAATGTGGAGGAAATGGAACAATAACTGGAATCACATCACTCCCTAGACTTAACCAGGAATAAATAGTTCTCTTAAACAGACAAATATCTAGCACTGAGATTGAGGAAATAATAGAAAAGCTTACAACAGCAACACCAAAAAAAAAAAAAAATGCTCTGTGCAAAATGTCTTCAGACCAGAATTATATCACACCTTAAAATAAGAGCTTGTACCTAAACTAAAGAAACTATTCCAAAACATTTAGAAGAATGGAACCTTCCCCAACATTGTCTATGAAGCAAACATCACCCTGATACCAAACAATGAAAGAACTCAACTAAAAAGGAGAACTACAAACAAATTTCACTAATGAATATTTATGCAAAAAAATTAATAAAATCTTAGCAATAGGTTACAGTTACCCATTAAAGAAATTATACATCACAATCAAGTAGGCTTTACTTCAGGGATACACAGCTGGTTTAACATAGACAAATCCATAAATGTAATTCACCATATCAATAGAAGAAAAAACAAGACCATACAACTCTCTCAATAGATGCGGAAAAATCATTTGATAGAATTCAACATCCTTGTCTAACAAGAACACTAAAGAATATTGACATAGGTGGCACATTTCATAAACTGATTAAAGCCATCTATGACAAACCCACAGCTAATATCATACTGAATGGGAAAAACTGAAAGATTTTCCACTTAGAACTGGAATCAGACAAGGATGTCTTCTATTGCCACTACTATTCAGCATAGTGCTGGAAATTCTGGCCAATGCAATCAAGCAAGAGAAGGTTATAAAGGACATGCCAATGGGGTAGAGAAGGTCAAGCTCTCACTCTTTGATGATATGATCTTATACTTAGAGCACCCCAGAGGCTCAACCACAAGACTCCTGGAGAGATCAGGAAATATAGAGATATCTCAGGGTATAAAATCAATGTCCACAAATTAGTAGCCTTTGTATATGCCAAAAACAGCTAAGTAGAGAAGATAGTCAAAGAGACAATTCCCTTCCCAGTAGCTTCAAAGTCAATGAAATACCTAGGAATATACCTAACAGAAAAGGAGGAGGAACTTTAGAAAGAGAATTATGAAACTCTATGAAAAGTAATAGTTGAAGACTTTAACAAATTGAAGGGTATACCATGCTCTTGGCTGTGAAGAATCAAGATTGTTAAAATGTGTATACTATCCAAAGCAATCTACATATTCAGTGCAATCCCCATTCAAATATCATCACCATACTTTGAAGAACTGGAAAAAAATAGTTCTTCGTTTTGTATGGAACTGGACTAAAACTCATATAAGCCAAGTATTAAAAACAAGGCTGGAGGCATCACTCTAACAGACTTTAGGTTATATTACAAGTCCTCAATGATCAAAACAGTATGGTATACATCAAAACAGAGATACAGACATATGGAATGGACAGAAAATCCTGAAATGAAACTAGTCTCTTATAGTCATCTGAACTTTGATAAACCAAGGAAAAGTGTAACAGTGTTTGAGGAAACAAATCCCTATTCAATAAATTATGCTGGGAGAACTAATAACCACATATAAAGGACTGAAACTGTACCCACACATTTCACCACTTACAAAAATTGACTCAAGATGGATAAAAGATAGAAGTCTAAGACATGAAACAATAAAAGTCCCTAAAGAAAGGGTGGGAAAAACTCCTGAGGATGTCAGCCTTGGGAAAGATTTTATGAAGACTTCAATGGAAATTGCAACAACAAAAATAAACAAATGGGACTTAATTAAACCGAAAAGCTTCTGCACAGCTAAGGACACAACAATCAAAGGAAATAAACAACCTTCAGAATAGGAAAAGATATTTGCATGGTAGGAATCTGACAAAGGCTTGAAAACTAGGATCTATAGAGAACTCAAATTAATCAACAAAAAAGAGAAAACAAAACCATATATCATTGGCAAGAGACAAACAGAATCTTCTCTGAGGAAGACAGATGAATGGCTAAAAAACATATGAAAAAAATCCTCAGAGGTCCTAAACATCAGAGAAATGAAAATTAACATACCCTGAGATATTACTGAAACCCAATAAGAATAGCCCACATCACAAAGTCCCAAAGTTGCAGATGCTGGCTAGGATGTGGAGAGACTGCAAACTAATATAGCCTATTTGGAAAGAAGTATGGATACTCTTCAAAGAACTCCAATTAGACCTCCCATTTGATCCTGCAAATGGATCACTGGTCATTAGCCCAGAAGAATATATATCAATCTATCATAAAGACATTTGTATTAGATTGTTTATTGCAGCTCAATTTACAATTGCCATGATGTGTAAACAACCTAAATGCCCACGAACCAATAATGGATTATCAAACTGTGGTATATGTGTACCATGGAATACTATTCAGCCATAAGAAAGGTAGTGACTTCATGTCCTTTGTATTAACCTGGATGGAATTGAAATACATTCTCTTTAGTAAAGTACCACAAGAATGGAAAACCAAATTTCCAATGTACTAAATGCTAATATGAAGCCAATAAACAATCTAATACATGACCACAATAGATAAAAACTCAATTCAATTCAAGTTAGGGGGAAGGGGAACAAGGGAGGGAGGAGAGGGAATTGGTGTGCTCCCAATTAAAGGGGATAATGTAAGGGTATATGGCATTTAAGGTGCAGGACACAACTACAAGAAGGACTTTACCTAACAAATGCAAATATTGTAACCTAGTTGTTTGTACCCTCACATTAACCAGAAATAAAATAAAAATGAAAAAAATTCTTCGAGAAATATTTTTATCTAGGATGAATTGGATGAAATTTATTTTTATGTTAGGTATACCATATTTCTCCCCACATTGTTATCCAGTCACATCAATATCACTCAGTCATCCAATATTTTCCTACTAATTTGGAAATTCATCTTTATTATGTATTCAATTTCTGTGGGTATTTTGATCTGTTTCTAGAGGCTATCTTCTTCAAATGAGTTGTTCACTTCTTTGCCACAATATTTTGGGTGGAGTTTTTTGTAATTAATTTATTACAATTCAAACTTTAAACTTAAATAAAATAAATTTAGGGTTTTTTTAAATCTATAGTTCTATAAGATTTAGAAATGCATGGGCTCTAGTAGCCACCACCCCAGATAAGATAAAGAACTTCCAACATTCCAACTAATTTCCTCATCTGCCCTTTGTATGATGAATTTGCATTTCCCTGACGAATGGCGGTATTGAGCCCCTTTTCCCATGCACCTTCGCCATCCACATAAGTCCTTTAGTGAAGACTTCATTCCATTCAAATTCCATTCAAATCTTCTAATCATTTTCTACAAATTTGGTTACCTTATTATTGCATTTTGAGAGGATTTTTTTATATTTAAGATATAAATTCTTTCTCTGGTCTGTGATTTGAAAATATTTTCTCCCAGTTGGCATTTTGCCTTTTTATTCTCTTCACAATGCCCTTTGCAGAGCACAGGCTTTGAATAAAGTGGATTTTATCGATTTTTTTTTTTTTTTGGCTTATGGATTATGTTTTAAGAATGCCTTGCCTGCTTTAAGACTACCTAGATTTCTCTCATTTTTCTAAAAATATTTATATAGTCTTTATATTTTATTTGTTTTGAGTTAAAGCTTGTGTGACGTGTGATGTGCAGGTTGAGGTGCATTTTTCCATATTGCGGTCCTCTTGTCTCAGCATCATTTCTTAAAAATTGTCCTTCCCCAGTTTACAATCCATCTGATTGAATGTCTTCTTTCATCATCTATTCAAAGAAACTCCTAAACTATTATTTATTGTGAATTATTCCAAATATGATTTGGATTTACTTGCTCCATTTTCATTCTACTTCTTAAATATCTATTTAGAATTATGATTAGAATTACATAAACTTACATAAATTAACAGAGAAAAATTATATTCATAAAGCAGAAAGCTTTACCTAGGTTAAATTTATTTTATTAATAAAATTCCATGGATTTTTATATAGATTCTTGAGATGTATTTAGTGTCAATAATTTTATATTTTTGCCACAATTGCCAGTGTAATTCATATATTTCTATAATAATTTCCAAGTGATTATTTCTATCGTATAGGGAGGTGGATATTGTGTACGAGTATTTTTAATTCATTTACTTTTCAAACATTATTTCTGAAAAATTTTCAATTTATTCTCTAGGATATTTCTGATAATTCATAATATTATATACAAATAAAAATTGTCTCTATTTATTCAATGAATATAGTTATAATTTCTTTTTATTCTGATGGCAATGGCTAACACTTCCAGAATACTGACATCAGGCATCTTCAACGAGTCTTGATTTTAAGTGAGGATGCTGCATTTTATCTTGGTGCTTATTTTCTGTTGATTTCGGTTAGATAACCTTAATCACTTAAAGTAATTTTCTTCTATTCATGACTTAGTGTGTTTTTCTTTTTCTTTAATCAAGAATTGAAGTGAATTTTGTCAAAAGCCTTTTACATACTGATGGAAAATGATACATTTTACAGTACTCCACCATTGTATTTGTGTAATAGATATTTGGTGGCTGTTGTAGAACATGATCATAATTTAAAATAGTCTTTCTAGGAAAAAACACTTTGAATTCCAAACATTGAATGCATATATAAATTTAAGAATGCCTGTATCTATTATATACTTTTTTGAGACAGAATCTCCCTTTGTTGCCCCCAGTAGAGTGCCGTGGTGTCACAGATCACATCAACCTCCAACTTGGGCTCAAGCTATTCTCTTGTCTCAGCCTCCCATGTAGCTGGTACTATAGGCTCCCGCCACAACACTTGGCTGTTTTTGGAGACAAGGTCTGGCTCTTGCTCAGGGTGGTCTCAAACCCATGAGCTCAGGCAATCCACCTGCCTCAGCCTCTCAGAGTGCTAGGATTGCAGGTGTGAGCCACCACACCTGTATCTACTCTTAAAGCAAAAATACTTCAAAGAATTTCTCACTTGTTTTACTCTCTTCATGTGTCTTTCATAATTATTTGTCATATTTTTCTGATATTAGAACAAATAATATGCTAGAACTAAGAAGAAATATGTCATATATCCAGTTTGGCTTACACAACCCCTAGCAATTATAAACTAGGTGAGTCTCTCATTCCAACCCTTTTACCCAAGAAATCTGCTCCACAGACCTATTAGATTCTATCCTTTTCAACTAAAGTACTGTAAGATTTGAAAACTGCATCTTGGTTATGAATTAAGTGTCTGCCTTTTCTACTCCTTATTCCTTCCCCTAGTCTCTTCTCTTTCTTTGCCTAATATTGTTCATGTATAATGGTTTAAGCATTTGTCTCTCCTTTGCACAGTGCTGCAGATCTAAGATGAATACAAAACTAAAGAAACCTGAAAAAACAGAGCTTTAGAATGCTACTCTTAGGATTTCTACAGTCTACTTGCTATCCAGAATCAAACTGAGAGGACAGCAAACCTTGACAGAGAGAATCCTGGAAAAGATGCTAAAACTATATGCTCGGAGAGTTTTCTAGGGGCACGAGCCCACAGTATACCATTGTAGCCAGTTTCACAAGTATTAATAGCTAATATTTACTTAGCATGTTTGAGGATAATTCTGACCATTTAGATCTATTTATTCATGTAATATCTGCAATTACATTTATATCAAGATAGGTTCTATTAAAAATCCTTAGTTTACCAGTGATTGAAATGGAGACTGAGAAGTAAAATAATTTGTTCAAATAAGTGTTGCAAGCAGGTTTAGAAGCCAGTTGGTTTCATTCTATAGGTTGTGACTGTAACCAAAAGTGAGTGATGTTACTGTGATTTGAAAGATTTCAAGTTTACCCTCATGGAGCTGGAGTCCTAGTAATGCGTAGAATTAAATTCTGTGACACTAGAGTTGCTAGTAAACTTAGAGTCACAAACAGGGCTACTGGAGAATCCTCAACAGTTCTTAGAAATTCCAAAGTTTACAACCCCATTTCCAAATTATATCTCAGTATTAAACATTGAGAATGCTTACATCTGATGAGTAACATAAGAATGATCAAATCCAGGAATAAACCAAGAAGGGAGAAAAGATGTTTCTCTTACAGGGGTATTTGCGAAACTTGGTAAATGTAGAATGTAAATGTTTTGGCACAGTAACTGAGATAATGCCAGGAAAGCTATGTTAACCATTGTGATGAAAATGTGTCAAATGGTCTATGAAGTGAGTGTATGATGCCCCATGATCATATCAATGTATACAGTTTAATAAAAAAAATAAAAAAAAAAACAGTGTTGAGGGGAGCAGCATGGAGTAGTTGCAGATGAAGATGGAAGTTCTAAATTACACAGATAATTCTATTCAGGCACGAGAAGATGATCAGCCACCTAGAAACTCTGAACCTGGAAAACAGGCTTTAAAACCATAACCCATTTACTAAAATCTAACTCAACAATCAGAGGTATGGTGGCCTCTCAATGACTGCAATTATTTTTTACAATATTATCTTCACAATATGGTTGGTGAGTTTAAGTTTGAAAAATTGCCTGCATATTTTTCTGATCATTTCCTAATCTAAAAGAGAAAACTATTTCTTTCTGAAATCATTTTAAAGATGAAGAACCTGGAACTCTTCAGTTTTCAGTTACAATGTGGAAGAACAGTGCTGTAAACTTAAGTTTTCTTTTGATGCAAAACACAACAAAAAATATATCTGAGATTCTCTGTTATCCAAGACAGCGTACAGACATTTGAACCCAGCTTTCATCTATATCCAATATCATCACTTCTCCATGCTAGATTTCTTCAGTTCTCTCAGCTGAAGTTCATATGAAATATTAAGATTTCTTTACATGGCTGGCTATCTTTTTATGAAGGTATGTCTAGAATTCTTTAAGGACCGAGATCAGTAACTGAACACTCTAGTCTGGCCAGCTGTGAATTCTATCTCACATCTTTATGTTTTTAGGCTTCAATTTTCCACAAATAGTTAAACAACAAGCTTTCTTATTTACGTATTCACTTATTTAGTGTGAATTTCAAATAAAATACCATGTTTAAACATTTTTAATTATCCAGTGCTACATATGTGTACTAGTATTAATGTTTTCCAGAACAGGTACATTCAATATTTCAAAAATTATCTGCGGAAATAAACCCTTCTTTTGTTAAATCTGCTTTTACAGACACACACATTTTCTTCAAAATATCTCCACGTATTAGCTCAACTTTTCATGTGGTGCGCAGTCTGAAGGTACATTGTACTATCTCTAATTTGCAAATTAAAAAAGACACGAAGTAGGAAGCATTTGGTAAATTAATGAAACATTTAACAATTATACAGATTTTGTGGCTCTAAATTGGTACATTAAGGCTCTTGCTTCACTTATCTATAATTCATTTGTGATTCATTAATGCAAATGTTTTGGCTATAACATTTCTATTGAATCAAACATATGCTCCATTAAAATCTCCATGAGACCTTAGGGCTTTATCTGACTTTCTAACTTAACTCAGAGATATTAATGTTGGAACATGTTTTCCTTTCCTGTAAATTTTTAGAACTCTTTCATATTGCTGCTTTGAAAAATGAACGTTCAGTAGCCACTGGTGGCTATTTTTAGCCTAAAGAAATCATGTGTAGCATTTATTTGCCTATCAAATTACTCGATTAACATAGAGATAATTTTATGATTCATTTTATTTTTAAGTGTTAAAGGTAGTAGGCAAAAAATAATATAAATAACCAACATCAAGGAAATGAGTCATTATTGCTAAAATTACATGAGATTTATACATTTCCAGGCATTTTCCATGTTAATATTTTATACAGTTATATTTTATAGTACACTTCCTTACTTAATAAAAGGAAAATTTAAAAAATTAATAAATATTATCTTAATGTCATTTTATTAATCTGTAGTATTTCAACATATATATGAAACAAAATTTTCTCCATCACTCTTTACTAAAGGGCCTTTAGATTGCTTAATTTACTTATTAAGAAATCCAACAATAAATATATTTGTAGTTACAACTACGTCCTAATATCTCACCATTTCCTGGAATAGGTTATTAGAAATGGAATTGCAGAGGTTTTAAGAAATATATATATATTTATAAATAATAAATATATATTTCGTGTTCAAAATAACCATGATTAAAGTCATTTTAAGTTAAATATTCCCCACATTGCTGAATAATACATGGTATCTGCCTGAAAATTGCCTCTCTTTCTGAATTGGTATATTTTGTTAACATCTTTATTGTCTATTTTATATTTTCTGCTCCATTGTTCTTATTTATGTTAATTTCTATTATAATGAGTTTTTCTTTTTTTTAATTTTAAATTTAGGAGATTAATTTCTCTCTGGTTGGATTTGCAAATCTATTTTTGAATTTGTGATTTTTCTATTTTGAAGTTTAGTATGTTTAAAATTTATTTTTCCATATGAAAATATATTAAAAATTTGTGCAACGTGATATTTAAGTGTATAATTTTTCCTTTTACTTTTTGACATCTTTTCTCACTACAAAATTGTATAAATGTATGCATATTTTTATAATTCTTATTATAATAATTTCAATTTGTTAGAAATGTTTTTTAACTTATGATTCACAAATCAAAATAATACTGTGATTATTTTTATCAAAAGTGCTTGTGAAATAATTATTTTTTATAGATTTTAACAGCAATATTTGTATTTTTCTATTTACCTAAATCTGTTCCTGATGTTTCTCTCTCGAGTTGTTTTTTTTCTCTCCATTATTATTATTATACATTAACACAAGTCATTTTAATAAGCAAAACTATAATATCTACTAGGATAATATTTTTATTGATCTACTCTTTTAAAGTAATTTTTAAAATCCTTGTGTCTACTTGTACAGGAAATTCCACAGGCTTTTCACAGACACTATGTTAAATTTATGTATTAATTCTGAAAGAACTGTCATCATTATAATATTAACTTTTCCAAACAAGAATACAGAATTTATTCTTGATCATCATTCATTTTTATGCCTCTAAGTAAAGTGTTTTAAGTCCTGAACACAAGCAACTTAATGTTGGTAAACATACCACAGTGACGTATATGTTAACATTGGAGGAAGCTAGAGGAAGCATGTGTAAGCACTCGGTACTGGGTATGTAACGTTTGTGTAAATGTAAAATTATCTCAAAACAAAAATTGTAGAGACATTATCACTTGGTTGCTGTGGTGTTTATATTCATTTATAAATTTTTCAAACTCACAATTCACAGGATGTGGGTGAATTTTATGGTGAGGGAGGCTAACACCTAAATAACGACATACTTACTGCTCTAGAAATTGTGTGTCAACCAGAAAACTTCAGTCGGAAGCACATGATCAGTGAGCCAGTGAGCCTTCTTGAGATTCCCACTTTACTTCTTCCTTGTCTTCTCCCTTTCCGAGGAGGGAAGGGGAGAAGACAAGGACTTCTTGACTTCTTGACCCTTGACTTATTCAGGGTCAAGTTGTGAGAATGGTGGGAAGACTCCTGTCTCAAGATCTTACTCCATTCATGCTGCTGTAACAAAATATCTGAGACCAGGTAATTTATAAAGAACAGAAATGTATTCTCTTACAGTTCTGGGAGCTGGGAAGTCCAAAATCATGTTGTCAGCAGCTGATGAGAGATTTTTTTTTTCTGTGTTATCACATGGGGAAAGTCCAGGAGAGGGCAAACATGAGTCATCACATGGCAGAAGAGCAAAGAGAAGTCAATCTAATCCCATGTGCCCTTTTTATGGCATTGTTGGTCTATTCATCTGGGTGGAACCCTAATGGTCTAAACACCTCCCCAAAGGGCCCACCTCCCAACACTGTTGCTTTAGTGATTAAGTTTCCAACCCATGAATTTTGGATTGGAAAAAAAAAATCAAGCTATAGCATTTACCATTGTGGAAAGGTGTCCTGTAAACACCGTGCCCCACAGGCTACATGTATAAGAAGACATGGAGGCACAGGCCTGAGTCAGGCCTGCTCAATAAATGAACAAATAAATCTCACAAGCTAGCAGCCACAGGGAGCTAGGGAACCCAGGGACATTGATTCAGGCAGGCCGGCTTGACTAAATCCTGCACATAGACCCATATTCCCCCTTGACTAGACCATGCACTATAATAAACTCGCAAAAGGAGCAAGTTATTTTCTTTGTTTTGTTTTGTTTTTTGTTAGTGGCAGGTATTATACACTAACACTGGCACTTAATAGCTATATACAATTTGCAGGTTATTTAATACCTGTAAGTGTCAGTTACTTCATCAGTGAAATGAGGTTGCTTTTTCACATCTCTATGCCTTTGCCCCATATGCATTTGTACCTTAATCTTGTCATACTGTGTATTGACTTTTTAAATATATAATCAGATGACATATGAGGCAGCCATTGCCATAGATACTGGAGATACAAGAATTTCTCTTTCACCTGCCAGCCTGAGTTATTTGGTGGCAAGAACCAAATTTTATTTATTTTGCTATTCCCAGTACCCAGCACCAACTAGCTCTATTGAGAGTTTTGCAAATATTTTACAAACTAATTTTCTTCACAGCATATGTAGCTTCATATACTCTAAAACTACTGAAGCTCCCCAAAGTGAAAGACACTCTGAACTTTTTCAGCTACTCAACAAGTCCTATTTGTTGTTCGAGAAAGTATTAAAGACAAGGATTGTATCTGGGCAGGGCTTGAAGGGGAAAAAAAAAACTATGTGTATCAGGTGTTGCTTGTATAACCTCTTTCTTACACTTTCTGCCATAAATAGTGGAGTATGTGCATCCTGTTGAGTTGTCACTACAGCAAAGTTTGCAGATTCTCTGACGGATATGCATGTACCTTTGAGAATGCATCTATTATATAAACTGAGACAATTTGCCTGTTGAGAGCTTCATACAAATTACTGGAACTAAGATCATGTTTGCCTAGCTTGAATTTCCATGACAGGAAATTCAGATGAAAAGTACAGTACAACCACAATTTCCAAATGAAATACAGGACACCCTCTGGGGTTGTGGACTCAGGATTCCCAGTTTTCAGTATTTATTATCAACATGACATGTGTTCGATTGATTGATGCTCCGGTGGATCGCTCAAGCCCCACTTGCTGCATTCTCTTGACTGGTATAGTCATATAAATGGCCCTGGGCTGGGAACACAAGCTCTCTGTTAAAGGAGAGGTTACCAAATTAAAGAAAGAATGCTAAGACAAACCAGTTCCTACATGTTCCTTCTCCCTGATATAATCAGAACTGAAGAATTTGAGGGAAGCATATGAGACCTTTGGTTTGTCCTGTGTTACTTTCCTTAAAAGGAAAAAAAAAAAACAAAAAACAAAAACCTTGCAATTGGGTATTTTTATAAGTTTCATACTCCAAGAAAGAAATATTCTTGTATATTTTTGTACTCTAATAATAACTTAAAATAAGATTTGAAGTATAATAATGTGAACATGATAAAAAAACATATGATTGGAGCATACTTTTCAAGGTTATTCTTCACATCAATAATATTATGAGGTGCTTATATTGGGAACACTGTAAACATATGAAAAGCATCTCGACAGTGTTGGCAGTTGCTCAAACAAATCTCTGATCTCCAGATTCCTCCATGTCAGGAACCAAACACTATGTTTAGGACACAGAATTCATATGCACAAAAACTATGGAGGAAACATTGTTTTAGATGTTTGGATACCTTTATTGGTCAAAACATGTGGTTGCTCATTGTTCTTAAAATTAAATACTGTAATCCTAGTGCTCTGGGAGGCCCAGGCTGGCAGATCTCTTGAGCTCATGAGTTCAAGACCAAACTAAACAAGAGCAAAACCCCATCTCCAAAAATAGCCTGGTGTTGTGGCTGGCACCTGAAATCCCAGCTATTCAGGAGGTTGAGGCAAGAGGATCCCTTGAGTTCAGAGTTTGAGGTTGCTGTGAGCAATGATTCCACAGCACTCTACCAAGGGTGACAAAATGACACTGTTTCAAAAAAAAAAAAATTAAATGCTGCAGTGACTAGTAGAGTTGGAAAGGAAGAAGGATGTAGCAGTGTGTAATTAGAAGTTAGAAAAGTACGATGAACACGATTTTAGGTCTGCTTAAGGGCCAGGTTGTAGGCAAACGTAATTCTCAGTCATGATGAAATGTAAGCTGTCGTGCTTATGCCATTCAGAAGAGTCACTTGGACAACTGGAAAGGACAAAGATTTGTGAGGCATGCTCACCCAATCATTTCTGAAAAGAGTGTTTCCTAATAGTGTGTGTGCATGTGCATTGGTCATCAAAGTATTTCCAGACTATACTAGAGGTAGTTTTTATTTGAAAATAACATTTAGTAAAGGCTACTAAAAATTAACTCATAATAACAAGTTCTTATTCTTCACATAAGCTCTATTTATGGTATCTGTGTGTTCTTATAGTTTTTTCTTAAGAGACTATGTAAAAAATTATAAAGAAAATTTTATAATTAAAAGGAATTTTGGAGAATATGTAACAATGTTAGTAAAGTAAACTTGTCAGACCCAAGCTATAACCAAAATCTTATACAATTGTTTAGATTTAATAGGAACTAACTATCTAAATTACTGTTTGTTAATCATATTTGTAAATAATATATGTTGTTTGCAACATGCATTCTTGTTACACAAAAAGTCAAGAAAACAGATAAATTTTCAGTTACCATTTTTACTTCAGAAATAAAGGAATATTGTATTCCTTTTCCTGTCCCTTTCTCTTCCTCTTGTAATATTTCCTTTCTCCATTAACATGAGAGTAAAATGAATGTTAAGCTGAATATGTATTAAGTGGGAGACATGTTGCTTAATTTTGAAATGTCCTTAGGTACAAGCTCATATATATCTTTTTCTTTTATTGACATGCTAATTTACCTTTTATTTGTCACCATCTTATAATTCATTTTACACAGTGACTTTATGCCCTATATAAAAATGCTCTTTGTTGTGATTTAAATAAAAACATCATATTTTTTCAGAAGTAACTGATG